>NC_140498.1:97095862-97695862 GCF_964271855.1 Acomys minous
CAGCTTCTCCTGGAGCAACACTGGACCCAGGCCCGAGAACCTGCAGGCGCCACAGCTTCTCCTAGAGTAGCACTGGACCCAGGCCCGAGAACCTGCAGGCGCCACAGCTTCTCCTAGAGTAGCACTGGACCCAGGCCCGAGAACCTGCAGGCGCCACAGCTTCTCCTGCACCTCTTATCTGGGTTTCTCTGGCCGCGATTCTCCTTTATGAAACAAGGCACCTGTACCTGCCACACAGCAAGGGTTGGGAGGTTAAACGTGACCTTGTACAGTGCCTGGGACCAAAGGGAACACTCTCCTCTCAGTTGACTACAGTCAGTAACTACTACAGAAAGTGCCCATGGCAAGAAAGGGATGGAACAGAGCCCTTGCCAACATGTGCCAGAGCCTAGGTCTAAACCCTGAGCAACTAAAGCCACACAAGCCAGGAAACAAAGACGCCTGAGGGTTTCACTTAGCTCTGGATCCGTTTTGTAACATGGACTGGCAACAGGTGGATGATGGGAGGCCATCTCATGGGGATGCTACAGACTTTCCAGTGGGCGCAGCACAGAATTTCAAACCCTCCGCACTCGCTGAGAGCCCACAGCAGCTCCAACAGTCACCCCTCCTCAGCCTGCCGTCAACGCCACTGCAGAGTAAGGACGTACGATCAGGCCACGGTGCGCAGCTGGGGACGTCAGTCAGTGGTAGTCTAGCTTGTTTTTCCTCATCACCCAGTTATTTCCAAGGACAGAAGCTCAATCAGACGCTGCTTCTTTTTAATAGTTCCTGCGCCAACACATGAGCGGAAGGAGCTTCCTGCGTGGCCGATGACATCATGTCTGACCTGCTCTGCTAGGCACAGCCTCTCATGGCTCACGCCTGTCACCTTAGCATTTTTGAGGCTGAGGCGGGGCTAAGTGCTCAAGGGCTGCCTGGGCTCTATGTATGGTGACTCATGGACCATAGGCCCTGTTATGAAACCATGTCACAAACAAACAAACAAACTTAAGCTACTCCAGAATCGTAAATAATCAGTGATAAAGGCCCACGAGTAAACACACATCACAACAACAAAGCAAGAACAAGCCAGGTTAGTTACACACATCATAATTTCCTAAGAAGCAGAAAAACCAAGAGAAAGTCAAACACCAAGAAATTCTGCAGCCAGCGAGAAAACCTCTCAGGAGTCCCCAGAAACTCCTGTGCTCTGCACTCAAGCAGAAAAGGTCTACCATGCGACAGGTGTGTAAAACCCATGTTTCAAACACTAGCAGTGCCTGCCACAAGCCTTCTGCCTCTATCCCCTGTAAAAGCACTGCTAACCAGAATCATTTACACCAGAGAGAGCAGGGCCACCTCAGCAGGGACTGTGCCTGGAAAAGGGTGGGGACACTTTGCGAATGCTCCGACGGGCCTCAGACGGCCCTCGTGGGCTCCGTTCTGACCGATCCCTGCTCATCAAGTCTCCCTTCATGGTTATTAGACTGAAGAATTTTGAATTATACCCTGGAAACAAATGTGACAGGAAGACAAATTATGACTCTTTCCTTTCTAAGATAGGATCTTACTGTGTAGCCCTGGCTGTCCTGGAACTCTATGTAGATCAGGCTGGCCTCGAACTCACTGAGATCTGTCTGCCTCTGCCTCCGAGTCTCGAGTTAAAGGTGTGAACTACCACCACTTTGCAATGACTCCTTTCACATGCAGCGAAGTCACATCCCTCTTTGGTTGCTGGGCCACAGAATACAGTGGTTAGAACAGCTTGGGGCCGTCTTAGCGATCCTCCACAGGAGCAGCCAGCGCTCACTGTTCCCTCAAGTCAGAACCAGCCTGTTAGAGCTCCGCTGCCAACAAAGTCCCACGGGCGAGAACTCTGCTCCGCTCAGGTCTGGTTCTTACATACCTCCTGGTCTGTCAAACTAATCAGCACAGCCTGCCACCACCGAAAGCCCTGTTTAAGGGAATACTACACCTCGGTAGCAGTTCAAGGGAGTATGTTGGCAGAGCACTGCACTTCATGAATGGAGGGAAGGCGTGCTCTATGTGAATAAAATACTTGCCACAAAAACCGCTCGCCAGCGTCCTGCAAACGCCTGGGTGGGGACTTGTTTAGAGGAGGTGCGGACTAAACCCTCGCCCAACCTTCACTCAGATGGACTCTGTGCTGTCTGCAGTCACCTCTCTCAGGCTCTGCAGCTGGAATGTCGCAACGTGCTGTTTGCTAAGGCAGCACGCACTCAAGGCCAGCTGCAAATGGCCCCAAGTCTTTACCGCAAATAAAATTGTCTGTGCGATTTAACCACCACCACCTCTTTGGGACTTGGGGCCCATCAGCTGTCATGTTGCCGAGAGCCGCTCGTCAGCAGGGTCGGCAGCCAGTACCTTCCAGTTGGGTCCCAGAGGGCCTCTCTTGGTCTTGACTGACTGGAATAGCGCAGGGTCTTCGTCAGCTTTGTAGTCCTGTAAAGCAACACAGAGGCAGAGGTGAAGAAGAGAACCAGAGACCGCTCTTTAACCTTGCCAGGTGGCTTCTGAAGCTAAAGCTCCCGTGCTTTTCACACGCAGGGAGAGCGTCCACAGACAGCACCTGCAGTTTGCCCCCCATTACTCTGTAAACTCTTATCTCAACTATGTAATTAGAAGTGTTGAGCCTTGGTAGCTGCTGGGCCATGCAGGGTTTTCAGCAGTCCCAGGGCTCTGCAGCCATGTAGGCTTGCTCACCTCACTATCGGCAGTGCCTGCACGTGGCGACCCTGGGTGGCCACTGAGGCTGGGAGCAACCACTGCACTACAGTAGGGCAGAAGCTCGGCTCCTGCTCCTCTCTCCCCCACTTCCTGGCTGTTTCCTCCAAGTCCCTCATTGCTGCGAGAGGAGGGATGGATGGGACTGAGGCTCTCCAGCGACAGCAAGCCACAGACAACCCCAAAATCTAGTGATTCTGTTACAGGGCAGTTATTTCCCTCAACACTCCCTGCCTTACAGACCGCAGCTAAAGCTCCTGCCCATGCTCCTCTCTTCACCTCCTCCATCCCCTGCTCTCTCTCTTCACAGCGGTGAAGTTATGCCTGGAGCATGAGCAAACAACAGGAACTGCACTGTCAGTCTGAAGCCTGGATACAGCGCCTCTTCCGGGGCCCAAGGTGCTTCACAGCATCTGTGAAGGGCACAGACACTGCAGACAATGCCCAAACCCCAAGAAGAGTGCATTAACTACCAAGAAAGGAGAGAGAAAACATTCAGTCAGAACCAAAACCAGCCAAGAACACACCCGTTCCAGACCTGTGTGCCGGTCTTCATGTCTAGAGGCACAAAGATGCCAGGCCATGTCTAGAATATTTTAACCATTAAACTCTAGCCATCAGTCCAATGGCCATGGCTTGTCAACTTACTCTCTTCAAGAGAGAACCCACAGGCCGGGCGTGGTGGCGCACGCCTTTAATCCCAGCACTCGGGAGGCAGAGGCAGGCGGATCGCTGTGAGTTCAAGGCCAACCTGGTCTACAAAGTGAGTCCAGGACAGCCAGGGATACACAGAGAAACTCTGTCTCAAAAAACCAAAAATAAAATAAAATAAAATAAAAAATAAAAAAGAGAGCCCACACCCCTTTCTCTTATGGATTGAATGACGTGTCCAAGTCATAGCACCCATGTTTTTCTGCTGTAAGGGAGCTGTATACTAAACACCATCATATTTCTAGCCACAAGCAACTGACAGTTAAAGGTTGTACCACTGTCTTATGAACCATTAATAATGAAGATACAGAGGCTAGCGCGTGTCACAGCTGGGGACAAGCCTCGACTCTGGACGCATTAAAACGTCAAGTCCAGAGGCGAGCAGGGCTTTGGAGCTGCTGATGAAAAGCTGTGCAGGCGCTGTGAACTCTAACCTACCCCATAGACAACACCTATAGGAAAAGTAAGTAAATCCACAACAACGTGCACATAATTGCCTCTAAAGCCCAAGGTACCAAAGTAAAGGACTGAGCAACTTGTAAAAGAAGGGAGAATGCAGCTCAGGTTCTGGCCAGCGTCAATCACTCGCAGGCTGGCCCCAAGACAACAGTGACGGTGTCACTAGATTAAGGGTCAGAAGAGACAGAGGCCTCTCCTCTCGTCTGTCCCAGGTCCACGCTACGCAGACACTCCCACGTCTACAGAACCCATCTGCAGTAGATGCGGAGACTAAAGCAGCCGGAACCCTGAGAAACCACCATACCAGATCCAGAAGGCACACCTTGAGCCTTCATCACCAACAAGAGTCGGAGGCTGCTTCCCTCAAGTGCACCACAGAGACCACCAGGCAGGGAGGAGCCGACATGGCTCCCTACACCCAGAGCAACCAGACTCTTCCTTCTGAAAAGAGATTTGCTCATTTTATGTGTATAGTGTTTTGCCTGCATGTGTATCTGTGCACTCCACATGTGCAAATTGCCCTTGGAGGCTACAGACGGCATTGGATCTCATGAAACTGGAGTTACAGAAGGCTGTGGGCCACCACGTGGGTGCTGGGACTTGAACCCGGGTCCTCTGCAAGAGCAGCCAGTACTCTTTAACCACTGAGCATCTCTCCAGCCCCTACTGGACTCTTTGATCTCTGCCCTGGCTCACATGGCTATACCACATCAGGCAGCCAAAGGTTCCCGCAATCTGGGGGGTCTCAGCAGCAGGGGTTCGGTTCCAAGTGCGTCTCTCTGAGGCAGACACAGAGAACAAAACCTTCTTCTCTTTGCTCCTTCCTCGAGTGCATAACAGCAAAAGTTAAAGATATTATACGAAAATGTAACATAAGCCAATTATTGACAATAGCACCAAAACCCTGACAGGTGAGAATAAAGCAGTGTGTCAGAAGCTAGACATTTTGCGTTTACTGGTTTGAATTCGTAGATGTTTAATGTATAATCAGTTGAATTAAGCAGCATGCTATGAAAAGGTAGGAAGTGGACGTAGTTTTCACAACCTCCGTTTTTATTTCTACAATAAACATTAATTTTTAAAAAAAAACAGTATCTTGCTGCAGTTTTATTGTTGGGTATCTGATTTGGTCTCTGGATTTGAAAACTGGTCGATTTATATCCATCACAATGAACAAATATATTCCTTCATGTATGACAGTTTCAGCATACAGAATGCAACCTCAGCTACCAATTACAGCTGCAAATGAGCAATAGTGTGGAATGAGACAGCCTGCTGGCTTTGTTAGTACTCTGTCTCCTCTGGGATCCCAGGGGAAGGGAGGCTCTGATGAGGAGAAGCCCCTGGCTCCTGGGTTATTGTGCTTGCCACCAGCTGCAGACTGCTCATCTCATTAGCTTCTTTAGAATACCGTGGGTGAAGACAGCTGCAGTCGGCTCGAGTCTGCAGCTCCTGGGTATTCTGAAGGCTGAATCTGCTATGCGCTTTCTGTAATCTTTGGGAAAAAAGAAAGCAAATTCACCAGGCCAAGGAAACACACTCTTAGGGAAGAAAAACGGCTTTAAAATCATGTTTAAATGGAGAAAAGCCTTATTACTAAGGTGCAGGGTGCTTAACATATTTTTATGATCTAATTTTAATTATCTGCACAATGCCCAGAGGCCTGGCCAGGACGAGGGCCTGGGAACCCATCATTACCTATCGAGGCGCACCTTCCGAGACACTCACTACACAACAGTGCCCCAACCACTCAAAGCACAACGGTGTCAGCACAAGACGTGTCTGGATCAGCGTTAGCCACTGCTATGTCACCAGACTCTTAGTGAAGAAAAAGTGATGGCGGACGGACGTCAAGATCCTCGTGGAGAACAAAATCAAGTACGATATGGTAAATAGGGGGTTAGTGTCTCCTGCTGGCGTCACAGAGCACAGTCGTTAAGTTCACACAAGGAAGTGTTCAGCCCTGGAGCAGGAGGGCTGCACCACCTCTCAGGTACACATCTGCTACTCACTGCATCTCTCAACAGAGACTCTCAATAGAAACCAGATTAATTTTGAAGACAAAGAATATTAGTTTTATGAATCTTTTAGCATAGTGGCTGGCCCCCCAAAATGCAAGCATAGAACCTGTGCTGAGCCCACCTAAATATGTCTCTGAGCCCAGATTTAACTCATGATTATGAATGGGGAAGGGAGTAGGTGCTGAGCTTCGTGACAGCTTGTGGAAAATCAAGATGAGCCCCAGACACCAGAAACTGCTTGAAGTGCGCCTGGGTTAGCACAGGTGAGGGAAGGGAGAAGTCAGGAGCAGCTACTCAAAGGCACCGCTGCCAGCTATGACACCTGCTCATGAAGATCAGGCCCAGCCCGTAAAAGCCGCTGCCCAGAGGGCGTTTTAGAAAGTAAAAGCTAGGGTCCTGCAGCCGCTATCAAACTCTCTACTTTAGCATAGGATGATTAATTAGGTGACTATTCAAACAGCTCAGAGATCGTCGTTAAGGTTAAAATGCACAGGCACTGCTGCTCAACTTAGCAAAGCACAGAGAGAGGCTAAATGAAATATGAAGACAAACGTCAAGCACTGTCTCTATCAGCACCGCTCTACCCCTTAATACTGTGGCCCTTAGAAAACAGAAAGGAAAAAGCCTCTGATCGCAGTGCTGACTGCATGCCCAGAGTGGACACAATGCAAGCTGTACTACAGGTCAGCCTGTCTAAAGAAGTGTTTGCACTGACTGTTACGATAGCAAATAGCAGAGAAAAAAAAAATAACATTTACTGACTTGTTTAAGAAACTGATTTCAACAGTTATTTTCCGATCAGCAGCTTTCTTTTCCTGTTTTTAATTACATATCCCCAGTGACTCCTCACCCTTGCAGGTTCCCACAGAGTACCATTAATACAGTATAAGTAAATCTCATTAATTCAGGTCCTACCACCTTGGAATTCATAATCACTGGCATAGGGGCCAGGCTGAAGTTTATCTTTGCATGATCTATGAAAAAAAGATTTGCTACACAAATTAATAGAGTAACAAGATCTCAGGAGGGCTGTTTAAACAGTTCAGAAGTGTTTTAGAGCAATTCAGAAGCCTTCATTTGCATATAATTATTATGCTAATTACAAATCATTCTTATCTATTCATTAAAGCAGAGTCCCAAAGGACCACTAATTGTCAATAACTTGTTGGCCTAGTTTCTGTTACTGAATGTACCTCAGAGGGACAAAGCTGCACTACAAATACTCTGTAGTTCAGTCCGTCATGAATCCTTCCGCTTCCACCAACGAGCCCTAAAAGCCGTGTTTACAAACACCTGTACTGAGCTCAAAGGTGCCGTCAGAGCGCGGTTCCTGGGACCATGGGTGTTCCTCACAGGCACTGACTGCCAGAGGCTTCCTCCTGCTTTCCAAACGTGCCCTCTCCTTGCCTCAGCGCTGTGTGTATGAGGGCAGATGTCAGAATCTCAGCTCTGAAGAGAAGTGTACTACCCAATGTGTGATGTAACACCGTGTACATCTGACAGCAGAGCACCAAACGCTGCTCCCAGAGACTCAGGCGAATACAACGTTGACACTCAGGTGGACAGCGCCCGAGATGGTCCCCTTTCCAGCCCTGCCCCAGGGAGCTGAGCTTACTGTTTGGGGAATGTTTTATGTACAGAATTACCATGTATTTGTTGTTTTAACATTAGCCTTACTCTATGTGTAGATACTTTTATACTCCTTAAAAGTGAAAAGACACAGCAGTAACCCTAGTACTCAGAAGGCAGAGGCATGGCAATCTCTGAGGTTGATGCCACCCTGATCGTCAGTGAGATGCTGTTTTAAAAACCAAAGCAACGAGGGGCTGGAGAGATGGCTCAGCAGTTAAGAGCACTGGCTGCTCTTCCAGAGGTCCTGAGTTCAATTCCCAGCACCCACATGGTGGCTCACAACCATCTATAATGTGATCTAATGCCCTCTTCTGGCCTGCAGGTGTACATGCAGACAGAGCACTGTATACGTAATAAATAAAGCAAAGCAAAACCACATTGGGGGGGGGGGGCAGCTCCGGGTGAGGAAATGGCTCAGCAGAGCAGCATGTTTGTTGTCCGCTCTCAAAGCCCACTCTACAAAGCTGTCCTGACCTCCACATGTGCACCAGCCTCCCACATCATCCACAGACGCAGACACACAATAAGCCACTTGCAGGCATGTAAGACTTTAGATACCAACCAAATAAGCTTTATTAACACATTAAGATGTCAATGTCAGCAAAAGTGTTCCTTAAACACTCATCTTAAAACCGGATCACCTTTAAGGTGTGTTTGGCAGTGTTTTAACTGACAGCACACACTACAGCAAACCCAGTAAATTGCACAAGGAGGCTCCCTGCTGGGTGTGGGCGTGGCCCAGCTGCCCTGCAGCTCTCCTCATGCACACAAGTGTGGCCTGTCTGTTGACACTCATAAACTATTAAGCACTGAGACCATTTCCTTTCAGCAAAGGCAGAATCTAGAACATAACGTCGTTCTTGCAGACAGCGCAGCTCCCCAGCAGTGCTCCCCGCCATACCCCGGGAGAGGGGAAGGGCCAGGCCGCTGCCTGCAGCAGCACGTCACGCTAAAGCCTGCTCAGGCAGGGAACACTTTGCCTGAGCAGACTGCCACCAACGTGCCCACACGCTCAATCCCGGAACTGGGAGTCAGGTGGTCTACGCAGCAAGTTCTGGGCCAGCTAGGGCTCTAGAATGAGACTTCTCAAAATAAATAAGTAAATAAATAAAAATAAAAATTACATACCTGAAAAAGAATTTTAACAAGAAACTGCTCCAGAACATTTCCTGGCTCTCAAATCCTCCCTTCTCGCCCTCCCCACTATTTTTCATCTAAAACCTGGAAGAAACGTAAGTTGGTGTAGGGTCCAGTCAGAAAGTTCTTTTCATGAAGATGTTTTACACACTGATTTTGAAGTGTCCACGTGGAAAAAAAGCAGTATGCTATTTCTCCACAAGAGGGCACTGTTGCTAACCATGCCTCCCAACAGGCCCGGGGCTCTCTAACCCATGCTGGAAGTGCTTGACCATGGAAGGCAGCAGACTCAAGTGGGGAAGCATTTGGGCATTTATTTTTAGTGGTGGCCATGCTTACATTTATATCCTCTTTGAAGATGGGGAGGGGGATTTACAGCTGACTACAAATGATCCTGTCAAGGGCTTGCTCCACTGTGAGCAAAGGCTAGTTAGTGAGAGTAGGAAGGGTACATGTCTCAAGCACACCCAGCACCGCGGCCTCAGCCCTGAGGCTGGTTTCTCCCTCCCCTGGCTGCTCTTCCCTGCACCCTCCACACTGGCAGCCAGGTCACAATCCTCACACCTCCCTGTTGCAATCAGGAGTAGAGCTTCTGAGGGTCTGCCAACTTTTAAGCTGGGGAAAATATCTAGGTTCATCTTAGTAACAGAAGGAAGAGGTGCTCCGCTGGGATTAGCCAAAGGACTCCCCGAGCTCAGTCACAGGCTTCTCCTACAGAAAAGCTTTGCAGAACTCAAGAGGTCAGTGCCTGGCGGGGAGACTGGCTTAGCGGGTAGAGGTGCTGACCCCAAGGCTGCCAACCTGACTTCAATATGGCTGAAAGAGAACCAACTCCTGCAAACTGTCCACCCACACCCACAGGCAGAGGGAGAGGGAGAGAGAGCGGCAGAGACAGAGACAGACTGATGGCGTGCACTGGCTGGTAAGGTGTCATCCACCACAGATTAACCTGGAGCCTTGGGAAAGCTAACCCAGAAGAAAATGTCAGCTCAAAAGCTGACAAAAATAATGATTCCACACGTCTTAAACGGTTATTTACTAGCCTTTCCCAGCCATACTCTACTCTATATAAATCTAAGAGGGGGAAGCGCTAATGCAGACTGTGTAGGAAACACACTCTTCTATCTCTAGAACGTGCAGTAAGGGTATATTACCAAGACTATCCATCAAATACACAACATGTAGATACCGTCTAGCAGAACTCAAAATCAAAAGGAAGATGATGCCCAAGCCTCCTCCAAAGCACCCAGCACAGAGCAGCACGGCAGATGATGGGCAACGGCCTTTCTAATCAACTCAGCCCAGTTTCACCAGCTTGGCAAGAAAAAGGAATTGTAAGAACAAAAAAGCTTTTTGTAAAAGTATGCAAACTTGCCATTTAAGACATTTAAAAGCAAACTGCATACATTAATTTCCAGAACTTCAGGCTGCCAACCATGGCTGGTAGGTGAAGGCATTTGCTGCATCAGCCTGCCCACCTCAGTTCAGCTGCCGGAAGCCACTGACGGCGGGAGGAGAGCGGCCTCCACAGGGCAGTCAGGGCACGCCCTCCCCACAGACAGCACGAAGACACAAGAATGTGCCTGTGGTGTGTGTGTAAAAGTGTGAGTACCCACATGCCATAGGGCATGCGTGGAGGAGGGCCAGAGGACGACCTGCAGGAGTTGGCTCCCGTCCTCGGGGACTGGACTCAGCGCCTCAGGCCTGCCACCTCACTGCCCTACAGCTGTGTTCTTAAATCCTACCTTCCCAGTCATCTAGGACCTCTGAGTTACCAATACAGCTTTATTACCAAGTTCTTCAAAACATATAATACACACTACTTTAGATTCCAAACCTCTGAACTATCATCTTATCATTTCTCCTACATAAAAAGAGACCCACCCTGGAAGTTATGAGGCCACACGGCACACATTCACCTACGAGAGAAGCTGGCAGGCTCTTTCGCATTCCACATGAATCCCTTTAAATATGGTTCCAATCTCTTTCTTAAAAGCATGCTCATTTCTTTCAAATTACTTCCAAAGCTGAAGGTCTCTGATGTTAGTGCTTTGCACACTTCAAGCTCATGAGCCTCCTCTCCTGGGAAGCCACTTTTGTATACAAATCATGGAAAGCTACTCTGACGAGTGCTGGGCGTGATTAAGAGGGCCACATGCAATTGTGTACCTCAGAAAACAGAGCAGAAGCAGATGTCAGCCGCTGCCTCATCAGGGCAGCTGGGGAACCCAGGCGTGCGCTGTGCTCAGGTATCAGCAGCTTTAGAAGGGGAAACCTTTCGGCTTAAATTTGGATATTTTATGCTGTACACACTGACTCTTTAGAACCTAAAAAGGCACGTTATAACCTGGCCATGGGTAGCAGCTCAGAGTCTTTGTAGGACAGGCGGCATCATGCATGGCCCATGGTGTCGATCAGGAAAGTGCTGCGGCACCCTTTGTCCACTACTGCCTGCACAATAAAACCCAGGCTCTCTTCTTTTTATCTTGTTTTTCTGAGATGGAGTCTCCCTATGTTGTCCACGCTAGTCTTAAACTCCTGGGCTCAAGCAACCCTGGTTGAATCTCAGCCTCCTTATTTCTGCCTAAAAAACTCCAACAGCAACAACAAAAACAGCCGGGGGAGGGGGAGATGCAGCTCCCACTAGAGAGCTCACGCCACATGGGAAGGCGCCTCTTGCGGAGCTGATGAGACACTAGTGAGCAGAGTGCTGCCCTGACGCTGAGGAAAGGCAAGGCAGGGGACGTGAGCAGGAGCAGAGCTTGGGCAGGGGCATGTGAGGAGGAAGAGGTGTTCTACTGGCTCAGCGTGCTCTGTGACTGCTCAACTCCAGAGAGAAGGAAAAGCCCCTCCTCCTTGAAGGGCACAAGTCCTCACTGGCACACCACTTCAGGGCCTTTCTCTTCAAACAGGAAGCCAATTTTGCAAGGTGGATACAATCTAATGAGCCAAAGAAACTGAATGGAGATATTTATACAGAAATATCAGATTGCCCACTGGTTTCTTTATGCAATAATGTATCTAAACCAATTCTTACAAAATTTTTCCAAAAGACATCAACACAACACCCCTAATAACCTACATATTTACACATACGTGGTTCCTATAGCAACTGTGCTGTGAACCTAAGTCACACTGACAGATTTTTACAACAAATCTTTGCTTCTAGAGTTATTCTGACAACGCCACTTCAATTATACAAACATGTCAAAGCATTCAGCCAAGTATGCAGAACACCACAGGTCAAATAATAGTCCCTCCAACACATGGTGAAACAGTACCTAAGAACAAGCAAACACAGCAAGTCAAAACAGAGGCTGAGCCCTAAAGCAAGCAGTCACTCTGAGCTGAGCTGTTTAGATCTAAGGCACCTGCAGTGACAGACAACTCCCGCCAGGTGGCGTGCAAAGAGTCAAGCTTGCACTGCAAACCCTGCCCCGCTTCTGCAGGCCTTCGCCATCCAGTCTCCCAGTCACTGGTGCACCTGTTGTTTCTCTCAGAGCGAGCAGCAGGGAGAGCTGCCACTGTCAGGAGCTTGCTCTGAGCTGAACAGAGTTCTACGTAAAGGCATGCAGCACAACCAGGAAGATCTGGTTTAGGAGTTTAGTTCCTAACACCCGTGTGGACAGCTGCGTGTGGCCTCACATCCCTGTAATCCCAGCACTGAGGGGAGAAAGAGAAGAATCTCTGAGGTTTGCATAAGCAAAGACAAAAACCAAACAACAGCAACAGGTTCAGGGAGAGATTCAGCCTCAGAAGAGTAAGGTAAGGAGACATTCGATGCCCTCTGGTCTGTGTCTGCTCAGGAACTATACACAAAGAATTGAAAACGCAGTTTCTGAGAGAGAGAAAGCAAACAAGAAAGAAGCAAGCTTGCTCACTCAACGTAAAGTAAAAACCCAGACAGGCAACACAGACATATTACAGCACTCACTGAGCTAAGGTGGTGGTGGTGGTTGGGGGCACACAAGAGAGAACACACTGCCTTCAGAAGGGCTCTTCAGTTCCCTTTCTCCAAGGTACCAACATGGTTTTTGTTTGTTTGTTTTTGGTTTCTCGAGACAGGGTCTCTCTGTGTAGCCTTGGCTATCCTAGACTTGCTTTGTAGACCAGGCTGTCCTCAAACTCACAGCGATCCTCCTGCCTCTGTCTCCTGAGTGCTGGGATTAAAGGCATGCGCCACCATGCCCGGCTCCACCAACGTGTTTATTTGAGGTACAGAGTCAACTACTATGACTCCACACAGGTCCCCAGATCTAACAGGGTCTGGGGTGACAAAGTCTGTGGTGCAGTGCTGAGACATCAGGGTGGGTGACTGTGGAACCATGAAGACCAGAGTCCTAACGCAGGCCCAGACTCAAGGCACATGGCAAGCCCTGGCTGCAGGCTGCAGGCTGCAGGCCCAGACTCAAGGCACATGGCGAGGCCTGGCTGCAGGCTTAGACTCAAGGTAGATGGCGAGGCCTGGCTCCAGGCTGCAGGCTGCGCAGAGGCAGTAGTGCACAGCCTCACCCGGGCTCATAGCTGATTTACGTCACTCCATCTCCACTGAGAACCAGCGGCTGCACACTGTCCTTGGGGAGCCCCAGACTTGCTTCTCCTGAGAAACCTATGCAGGAAGATGAGGAGCAGCTGAGGTCACTGACGGTCAGTGTCAGGCTGTGGTAAAACCTCACACAGTGGGCTAACTCACAGCACGCCACCAGGCCCCGCTCCCCCTGCCCTGCCCTGCCCGTGTCTGCAGGGAGGCAGCACTTTGCAGTGCTCACGCACCTCCTTCCACCGGTGACTACAGCCCTGCATCACGTGTGCCTCCCCATCCTAGCAGCTCCTGACTGTGCTGAACAATTAAGACTGCAGTTTCCAAACCCGGCACCCAACACCAGACGGCTCATTACTAGAAGTGCAGTTTTGCTAGGACAAAGTGCATGCACAGTGGTGACCACCCAGCTCCATGAATACTCTCATGGGTCAAGTGTGAGAGCGGCTCCCTGACCTGGCAAACCCAGCTGTGATGGAAGTGGAAACAGACGGAGCTATTCCAGTAGAAAGCCGCCTGCGCAGGTTCAGCTACACTCAGAAGGGGACACTGAACCTTCCCCTTTCTTTCCTGCTCTTCCCAACCATGTCACCACCAAGGCATCGTGCATAAAGGAACAAGCTAACGGCAGGACTCGTCCCTGAGGTCTAATTTCTATGTAGAAAAGACAGACACACAAACCAAGACTGTGACATGAGAGTGATGAGGGCAGGAAGCAGAAGTGTAATATACAGGACTGGGCCACTTCAACCACTGCCTTTCTGTGCCTGAGTCCTTGGTGACCTTTGGTAACCTGCAACACTGTGGAACTCCACTACTTAGCTAGATCATGGTGCTGGTCTGGTCTAGCACTGACACTGGCAGACTCCCACAGAGCTGAGCTGGCAGTACGTGAAGTGTGCACTGACGTGTTGCCTGCTGTGACATGTGCCCTTTTAGAATTGGAGATACAGCCTTTTTAAAAAAAAAAAAAAAAAGTCTTTCCTTATGTGTCTGTGTGAGCGCTGTGTCAGGTTATGTGCCCCAGGGACTCAGGGAGGCTGAAGTCCACCCAGCGGCCTGCAGTCGAGGCAGGAGCGAGACACCGGACATGGCTGCTGGGAACTGAGTCAGGTCCTCTGTGAGGGCAGCAGCTCTCCAGCCCCTCAGGCCGGGCTCTCAGAAGGTCTGCCATCCTACATGCTACCAGCTGCACTTTCATCATCAGGACATTATATTACTAGAAAGCACACAGACCAAAAAGCCCACTGCGATGCCAATGTCAAAGCAACCACAATGCCCAACAGAGATGAAAGCTTGAGGAAAAAGTGGTGTATCACCCAATGTGACACTGTCAAGCCTAAAGAGGAGGCTAGTACTAACAGATGCTACAACAGAAACAGAACTTGAAAACATGCGCAGTCTAACCAGCACGCAGACATAGCAGCACGGCGTGTTTGGTAAATACCCAGGCAGCAAACCGCAGTGGTCGGCAAAAGCTGGGTGGGGAGTAAGGGCTGGTGATGGGCAGTGTATCCTCTCAGGTCACAAAAATATATCAGAGCTAGTCAGTGGTGGGTGCACAACCATGAATACATAATTTGCCACTACACTGTACATTTATAGAGGATTTAAATGTTAAGTTTTACCCTGTGTGTATTTTATCACACACACACAGGCACTGCAAATTCAATATCCTTTAAGTTTGCATCTACTTGTATCAAAGTGTGAAACTGCACACAAGAGCTGAGAATCTTGGGAAGCCAACTGCAGGAGTCGGGCTAGTGAGAGGGCTCAGACTTGAGAGGGCCACCTCTTTGCAGAAGACCAGGTTTCCCACACCAGGCAGCTCACAGCCTTTAACTGTAGATCCAGAGCACCTGACACCCTCTTCTGGCTTCCTAGGCAGCCACATGTACACACATGCATACACACACATAAGTAAAAAATAAAACATTGTACACACACACACACACATAAGTAAAAATAAATCTTTGTGCATGTGCTCACACATACACAAAAGAAAAAAAAACCCTCAGGCAAGGACTCAGTGTTTGGTGACACTGAGGTAGACACCTGCACAGTGCCTCCAAGTACTCACCTGGCAGCCACAAGGTGCCTGCCCACAATGAGTGCTGTGCAGTAGTCGGCTCACAGGCACAGGGAGGTCACATAACCTTGTCTAAACCAAAGAGGCAGCAGATGGCAGCGCCTCAGACTCTGAATCTAAAAGTTGCTTTCTTGACCACAACCATCCCCCCCAAATCACAATGCCCAGGTCCAATCCACTCCAGGACCCACCATGCCAAACACACCCCACAGAAGCCCCTGTGCAGCCTTCTCACCTGCAAGGTGGCGGAGCGGAAGGCCGCCCTGGCCACACTCTCACACCGTCCACTTTTATCTGGGACAAGAACCAAGCTCTTCATGTTCCCAGCAGAGCCAAGGCCTGTGCTCTGTGAACCACACAGGCCCAGGTTTGGCCAACACGGCACTTGGATACCAGAGCATCACTGCATCAGGGCCACCGATCCTGGCGTGCTCCACTGCCCCCCTCTGTCTGTGACCCTGTGCTAGGTCCTGCCTGGCTGCCTCATCCTAGATACTTCTCCTCCTGTGCTCTTCTCTTATATACAGCACACTACGGCTAAAAGACACCCCAACAAAAAGGGAAGCTGTCGTTTAAATGATCCCCACGTGAACAGATTAAAATTGCCCCCTCCACAGAAGTATAAGGTGTAAATATCCTTGAAATTGAAGTCACTTCAAACCATGGTACAATTTTAAGATATCCAGGCTCATTCCTACTCCTTGGAGCCCACACACTGATTGGTTTGTGTGCAGAGGCAAGACATGAACGTCAGGTTACATTACGGTCGGTCTGTCACTGGGACCACACTCACTAACCACCTCCCCAGGCCAACGATGAAAGTTCTAAGCAGGAAGGGGCCCTCAAAGATCGGGTCTGGCCTCGCAATGACGTAGAGACCACACAGAAAGAAGCACTCTCTTCCTACAGGGTGACTGTTGCCCAGAGCAGACCTGAGCTCCGGGGTCTTTCACTATAGAAATGCAGACTACGCTAAGGCCAGTGGCCGTGGGATGCGACACGCACACATGGGGATTCCGTCAGTTAGTACTCACTGCTGGTTCAACCTGACTTCGATCGGCAATGTCTATGTGGACGATTTCAACGGTTTTCCATGTGTTCGGATCCAAACCGTGAACCTGTAAGAAAAAGAGAACTTGAGTGTTCTTTGTCAGAGAAGCATTCCATACCCACATGTCAGTCATCTTAGCCCGCACCCCTCAGGAGTGGGGGTGAAATTACTCTCTTGAGATCTGGACAGTTTTCACTCTTTCTACAGCTTTCCCTGTGAGGGGTAGATACAGGCATGAGAAATCCGTCAGGGCTATTTTTCAGCAGTAGTAAGAGGAGATTTGAATAACTGTTTAATGCTAGTGATCTAAGCAAGCACAGTGCTTGTGATCCTCCACTCTTATGCTGGCAAAGGCAGCATGACAACCAGACCTCAACAAGCTACTCTAGGGCTAGAAAGACGGCTCAGTGCTGAGGAGCACAGGCTGCTCTTGCAGACGACCAGAGTTCAGTTCCCAGCACCCATGCTGGTTGGATCACAATTGCCTGTAACTCCAGCTGGAGGCTTGGAGGCTCCTGACCTCCTGTGGCAACTGTACTTGTGTTCTCTCCCCACAAAGAGAGTAATTCTTAAAATCCCCTAAAATTAAAAGAGAAGGATTTAGTTGGGTGGTGGTCGAAGGCAGAGGCAGGAGGATCTCTGAGTTCTAGGCCAGCCTGGTCTACAGGGTGAGTCCAGGACAGCCAGGGCTGCACAGGGAGACCCTGCCTTGAGCCACTCCCTACCCAGAAGAGAAAGTTTTGACTAGTCTGCAGCTTGTTTTCAGTGTCAACTTCTTGATACTTCTAATTCAATAATTTCTCAAACACTGTGAACTGTTTTGAAACAATAGCTAAGCCATCTGAAAGCTGGAATGGCAGCATAACTCATAGATTTGCTTTGTTTTGTTTTAATGATTTATTTATTATGTATACAGTGTTTCCTGTATGCACACCAGAAGAGGGCATCAGATCACTATATCACTATAGATGGTTGTGAGCCACCACGCGGTTGCTGGGAATTGAACTCAGGACCTCTGGAAGGGCAGGCAGTGCTCTTAACCTCTGAGCCATCTCTCCAGCCCCAGTCATGGACAGTTTAAAACATAATCATTCCATATCATTTCATTTAGACCCTTTAGAGAATGTCTATGAAGAACAAGTCCTGTCACATGCTCAGCTGACAAGCACACAGACTCAAATGTGAGCTCTTGAATGGGCACCGGTACTGAAACAGCACAGCTGGGACCAGGATTTAGTGCTTCCCTCATTCACACTCCTGTAGGATGAGCACAGTAACCCTGAGTGTGTGCGAGCACGCCCGCACCAGCAGGCAGCCTGCGGGGCACTCACATTTTCTAATGGCCTCTAGGTGCTGGTGCTCCAGGTCGACAGGCACTGAGGGCACCAGGGCTGGCCATATGCCTCCCCCCAGCAAAGCCCTGGCAGGTGCTCCTGAAGCTCGGGCATGAGCGTGTGCCAGCCTCTCGTAACATAAGGCAGGAGCTTGCCAACCACGCACCTTCTCACCCCTGCCCTCTGCTCACGCCACAGCCTGTGGCCCAGGAAAGCGAAGAGGAAGTAACATCAGGGGAACCAGCCTGCTGAGCAAAAGTGCTCTGGTGAGTAGAGGGAAAACTGGGCTGCAGCACCGTCTGGGACGCTGTCCACCCAGGCTCGCCTCTCCAGAGTCCTCTCAGCATGAGGCAGGGACTGACAGGGAAGCCGGTTTGTGTCTGGCTGGCCTCACTGCAATGGGGAGAGTGGACGTTTTCACGTTCGAGTGCAGAGCTGGCACCACGCTGCCGGTGCTGGCCATCAAACCCAGGGCTGCGGACGTGCTGACCAGCGTGCCATGAACTAGCTACAGCGCAGCCCTTGAAGTGCAGCGTGGAAACTTACATTTTCTAAGGTTCCCAGGTCAGGTTTGTGCCACGTTTCGATCTTGATGAAGAAGTCATCTTTCATGTATTCATTCTGCAGAGAACATAAGAACATGACACGCCCTTCACAGCAGGACACCAAGTCCAGACAACTGCCCCCCCATTGCACTTTAGGTTTATAATTTTTATTTTATGTGTGTGAGTATTTTGCCTACATTTGTGTATGTGGGCACATGTGTGTCTGTGCCTGCAGAAGTCAGAAGAGGGCATCAGATTCCCTGGAACTTGATTTGTGGGTGGTTGTTGAGGCTCCGTGTGGGTGCTAGGAACCAAATCTAGGCCTTTCAGAAGAGCAACCCCATGCTCCTAATGGTCAAGGTCAATCTCCAGCCCTAGTTCCTAATTTTTAAAGACTTGCTGGGTACAGCAAATGATGCTTTTATGTATTTCAAACACTCTCACTAGTCATGCAGCACAGGGGCAGAAGAACAAACCGAGAGCTTTGCTGAGCAGCTCTGATACCCAAAGTAAGCAGCAGAAGCCAACGAACACAGCAAGGCGTGTGGCGCCAGCCTGGGAGAGCTGCAACCCAGAGCCCTGCGAGGGAGGGATGGCAGGCAGGGTGCAGGGTAGGCCACGAAGCCATGGGAGCTTAAGCAAAAGCCAGAAGCAGTCGGGAATCCCCGCAATGCAAACATGAAGTTTAAAGAAGAGTGTGTACTACTCACCGTTACAACTGAGGCAGAAAGAAGAGATGGGCAGCAAAACAGGAAAAACTTCAATTAGATGGAGTCAAGACAGGCTGTCCCAGTACTTTAAGTCAGGTGCACTAAGTTATGCCAAACATATAACATTTAGTAGCTTATGTCTTTAAAATGGTCTCTACACAAGTGGCACCAAGAGATCCTCAATTTAGATTATGGAATACAAAGACAATATGAGGAATAATCTACCCTAATTTAAAATAATGCTAATAACATCATTCATGAAGACTGGCAAATAAATCTGTAACACCCTCCTAGACAGTTGCTGGAGCACACCAAGGCACCTGAGTGCACATGACCTTTATGATTTCTGCATTCACTGGTTCACCCCAAAGCCAGCACCTAGCAGGACCTCCATATGTCCCCTGGGAGTGACCTTCAGGTCTGGGGAGGCCCACATGAGGACTCACAGCAGGCTGTGGTCTAATGCTTGTAAAGCCTGGAGCACTGAGTGTCCCTGTCCCCATGCTAAGGGCAGCAGGTGCAGCGCCCCTGGGGAGCAGCTTACTTGTTCTGCAGTAGGGGTAGGCATTCCAGGCTTTCTCATGGAACACCAGGGAGCCCTCGGGAGCAATCATCCTCACAAACGCAGGGACTTTGCTGTGGGGAGAAAGGACACTTTCAACTGTACCGTCATTTCTGTTTCTATCAAAGTGGTCATCACACTCCAAGTTTGATGAGCTAGGTAGCACTGTTTACTTCAGTCCCAAAGTAATCATGTGGCAAACTAGTGTTGAAAAATGAGTAAGAAAGTCGTTTTTGTGTGTGTGATTTATGTTTTAGTGGTACAGAGGGCTTTACACATGGTAGGCAAGTGCTGTACCACTAGATTTCATACCCACCTTCTTAAAAATGTGTGCGTGTGGACGTGTGTGTGTGCGCGTGCATATGTGAGAGTGTGTGTGTGTGTGTTTATGTGTACGTGCATACATGTCCAGTACTGGACATGTCAAGGTCAGTAGGCAAATCTGTGTTGACCTTCCTGATCTACTGAGCATGAGTCAAGCTCCCTGGAAGGACCTGCAGAGGTTGGCTGAAGTCACCAAGTCCACACACTGGCTACATCAGTCGCATTCACACCATCAGGCTTAACCACAACAGAAGCCAGCCATGAGCTCAGCTATTTCTAAACAGCAGTCACACACTTCAGTGAACATGCAGACCTCAGGAGGTATACCAAGGAGCTGCCAGTAGTTCAGTCAGTCAATTTAGAAAAGAAGGCTGGCAAATACCCTTGTGGATGACATCAGATGACCCTGCATAGCCCAACACTGGAAAACCTAATACCTATAAACCAGTGTAAAACCTGAAGCCCCAGTGTGTACCCCCAAAGCCAAGGATGCTAAGTGCCCTGTGCTATGACTCGCCACCTTGTTACTTTGGGAAAGTCACCAAGCCCCTGCAATCCTCTCATCTGGGGTTACAGGTGTGCACAGCCATATCCAGCTTTTATGTGGCTGCTGGGGATTTGAACTCAGATCTTCATTCTTGCTCAGCAAGCACTATGACCCGCCGAGTCGTCACCCCAGGCCCACTTTTAACATTTCCCTACCCTAATCTCAACTGCCGCCTATTAGATTTCCGAGACTGAGTCTACCACTGAAGGTATTGTCTTAAAAACACAGTCAGCACAATCCCCACCTAGCATGAGAATATTCACTACCAATCTGTCTTCATGTGTCCAGTAGTGACTAAACCTGGGGAAATATGGGCAGAATAAACAAAATCTAACTTAAATTCAGCTTTTAATAAGAGACATCTTGAGCCGGGTGTGGTGGTGCACGCCTGTAACCCAGCACTGGGGGAGCCAGAGGCAGGCGATCTCTGTGAGTTTGAGCCTAGTCTGGTCTACAAAGCGAGTCCAGGACAACAGAGAAGCTCCGTCTTGAAAACATACACACATACAGACACATACACACACACAACGCACACGTGCATACACACACACACACACACACACACACACACACACACACACACACGAAGAAGGCAACTAACTGGAAGCACAGATGTCATTCTTCCTTTCTCGTAGAAGCCACTTTGAGTAATGAGTATCACTTTAGCAGTTTAGGAGGCCTTAGAAAAGTGGAAGATATGAAATGGTGCTAGGCCCTCAAAGTGCTGTATCCTCCTCTGAGCATTCATGAGATGGTGACTCCTTTGTTCTTAGCAGGCCTCACCTCAAGGTGCCCCGTCCAGATTTGGGCTGGTTAACATGCACGCGTCTCCATAACATGAAACAGAAGGCATGCTCCTTTCACACACTTTCAGAATATTAACCTTGGGATCAAATCAAGTGCAGTGATTTATTCCACGGCAACGACAGAGGCCACGTTAAGATGTGATCACAATAGAATGATGGTGACAAACTCATTTGTTCCCAGCCAGGGAAACTGAAAGGCAGAAATGATAAGACTTTTGTCTGCACACGTGAATGTCAGAGGCCCCTGATCCCTGGAGTTGGGAACTGAACTCAGGCCCTCTGCAAGCGCAGGACATGTTCCTAATCACCTGGGAAGCAGCTGTCACAAGAGAGGAGGAACACAGGCACCTTACACGGCTCACGGGACTCTAACTGCCCTGCAGGCGCTTGGAAACCATGAGCAAACGGGCAACACCAACACAGCCTGCCCTTTCGGGAGAGGAAGCAGGAACAGCAGAAAGCAGAACCCAAGACCTGTCTGGACGCTCAGCACAGGGCAAGGGTAGAGCAAGCGGCAGAACAGCAGCCTCACGGAGGCCGAGCCTCGGCAGTCTCCAGCACTGCCAACCGCAGTGCCCGAAGCAAGAGACAGAAGAGACAGGGCTGGCTGGGAGCGGTGCTCAGGTCAACCAGGTGGCTCCTCGTCCACAGGCTCCACTGATGCCCTGAGAACAACAGCCAGGGCCAAGCCGATGAGTACTCTGGCTCTGTGTGGAGGAGTGGGCAGAATCAATTCCAAATGGACAAAGACTTAACTAAGGGGTGGAGTGAGCCAGTGGCTGGTGGCAAGCACAGACAAAACCAGTAAAGTGGAGTTCCATAAAACAATAAACGTTTTAGGCTTCAAAAGGCATTGTTTAAAAAATAACAAATTAAAGTCGGGCGTGGTGGCGCACGCCTTTAATCCCAGCACTTGGGAGGCAGAGGCAGGCGGATCGCTGTGAGTTCGAGGCCAGCCTGGTCTACAAAGCGAGTCCAGGACAGCCAAGGCTACACAGAGAAACCCTGTCTCAAAAAACCAAAAAAAAAAAAAAAACAATTTAGCTGGGCAGTGGTGGCGCACGCCTTTAATCCCAGACCTCGGGAGGCAGAGGCAGGCGGATCGCTGTGAGTTTGAGGCCAGCCTGGTCTACAAAGTTAGTCCAGGACAGCTAAGACTACACAGAGAGACCCTGTCTCGAAAAACCAAACCAAACCAAACCAAACAAAAAAATAACAATTTAGTTTACAGACTGGGGGAAGGGCTGCAAGTCACCTGTTTGATAGGGTCCTACTGGACAGAAGCTCTGTCCAGTAAGAAAGGCTAGGCATGGCAGGGCAGCCTACAGCCCTCACACTCTAGGAGGCTGAGGAAGGAGAGTCACAAGTGTAAGCCTGAGCTACATTGGGAGACTGACACAAGAAAGAAAGAAAGGTGAAAGACTTGAACAGTATTCCTCCAATAATATGCAAATGTCCAAAAGATCCATAAGGAAACTCCAGCATGCTTAGTCCTCAGGGACATGTACCACAGAAGCACAGTTAGGTGCTCTTCATATGCAAATGGATGTAATCAATAAACCAAGGGCTATAATCAATACACCAAGGGCTATAATCAATAAACCAAGGGGCCTAGGACTTGCTTAGTCTGGGTCAAGTGAAACCCAGAACTTCACGAACTGTGTAAAATAAGGTGTTGGTAGTCTTAGCCAAATCTGTAATTCTACTGCTGTTCCGTGGGTACCGGGCACACAAGAAGATCTAAATGCTATGCGTACAAGTTCCCTCCCTCAGTGGAGAGTGCACCATGCTCCGGGGACAGCGGGCACCACCCAGAATGCTAGCACAATGCCCGAGGAAGAGGCCGTACTGATGGCCTATCCTGGAATCTAGGTCTTAGTTGCTGCTGATCTGTGTCCAACCATCAGTCAGCGTGACACTAATGAATCTGAGAGCTTGCCTTGTCTCACAGCCTTCCCCCCCTCCAGACAGCAGCAGCAATGGCCCCCATTTGGTCTCTACTGGGGGGAGGGGGCGAGGCTCGTGGCCACCTGTCACCATGAAGCTCCACCACCGCTGACCGCTGCCCTCTCCCCCTCTCTCCACCACTGCTGCCCTCTCTGTATTTCTGTTCACAGCTACCATTTGTGGACAGGGGATGAAGGGCCTGGGAAGAGTGGGCACAAGAGTCAAGCAGCCTTCCCTGTCCCACTAGTCCCCTCTGCTCCTCCTCAGGGGACCTGGGTTCTCAACTGGGCTCCTCATATGTTGACCAAGAAATTAAAAGTCAAAGCAAACAAGCCCCTACCACTTACTGACACAGCAAGTGTGTACCCCTGTCTTCTTGTGTAAAACTCGCCAGCTGCCTCTGCCTCAGGGCTGGTACACAGAAAGGCATGTGGAATGACTCTGTCTCCTCCTGGAGCAAAGATGCTGCTCCTGGAGACCAAGAACACAGGAAGGCTGCCTCCGAGCCTGGGCACTGCCAGCCTCAAGGTCCTAACCTCATGCCTAAATAAGCTCTACGCAATAATACCACTTGCAGGGGCCATATTTACAGCTCACTTCAACCAAGAGTCATTATTTATGGCTGGAAAGTTTACCTAAATTAATGTTTCAAATGGCATTTAACAGTGTTCTTTCCCATAAAAGTGGAATCACCTGTATCTCAGCAGAAAGTCATGAAAACTCTTAACATTTTAATGACTATCTAGGCTTTTATCTGATTAGGTTTTAAAACATGAACACGGCATGACTAGTGACCCAGTAATAGGCTTTCTATACAGTAAGACGCCATCTTTCTAATATCTGAACCTTTAGGTTTCAAAGGATATTACAAATTTAAGAGGTGTCCTCGTTGGTTTTCTGTCAACTTGACACAAGCTAGTCAGCTGGGAAGAACTTTTGAGAAAAGGCCTTCCCTCCAGCAGCCTGCCGGCAGGTGATACCAGTTGGTCAGAAAAGCAGGCTGTTGAGTGATGCTCTTCACAGTCCCTGACTCAGTTCTTGTAAGCCACAGGAACCCTTCCTCACCAAGCTGGTTTGTCATGGAGTTTTGTCACAGCAATGGAACAGGTTAGTATTTTGACATTTGGAAGAGTACTCTCTAAAGGATATCACAGATGAATACACAACTTCACACATGAAACCCTTTGGCTTATGTTAGCACTCCCAGAAAAAATCCAGTGCTTTAAGTAAACTTCTAGCTATCTGCAGAACTCAATAGGTGAGTCAAAAGTTTTAGTGAAAGAGGCTGTAGGAATGGCTCAGTGGTTGGCAACACGTGCCAGAGATCAGCTTCCAGCACACACAGGGCAGAGCACTACAGTGCTATCTGTGACCTCACACACAGGGCAGAGCACTACAGTGCTATCTGTGACCTCACACACAGGGCAGAGCACTACAGTGCTATCTGTGACCTCACACACAGGGCAGAGCACTACAGTGCTATCTGTGACCTCCTTCTGGCCTCCACAGCTAGTCCACACTTGCAACATACATCACACACATACAACATACAGCACACACATACACGTAAGTGGATATATGATCTTAAAAAAAAAGAAAGTTATGACAAAGTTTAAGCTTAATCACCTAAGCTCATCTGCACTTTAAGAACATGAGTAAGATTTATTTTACTATAATGAGAAAAAAATGAAGAAGAGCAGAGATGCTCCGCCTCCTCCACGTAACAGACCTGGGGGGGGGGGGGAGTGTCAGGAGCGGGGGCGGGAAGATGGACTCAAGAGCTACCTCTAGTCCCAGTACACATTTCCTACTGTAAAGAACCTGAAAGAAAAGACGGAAACAAGACTGGGAAGCTTAACAGGTGCACACAAAGGAACTCTAACCAAAGACAGGAGAGCAAACAAGCGGCAGACCCTGACCCTAACGCTGTGAGCCATCAGTCACAGACCTCCAACACCAGTCAGCAGAGTGCCAACCACGCCCACCTGAAGCACAGGCGGAAGCACAGGATTTCTGCCTGTGAAACTGGCAAAAATTCTAAACAGAAAAACAAGGAAAACTAATCATATGGAATGTGAGAGGACAATTTACATGGACCCTTCTTTGTTCAAAAAATTACAACTCTAGGCTCCCAGAGACGAGTTCTACAGGTACAAAAACTGACCTAAGACATGGGACAACCTTCATTCCCTACCGCCAGGGCAGTCGGATGACTACGCTGTCTCCACGTGAGCAAGCTCACTTGGCTTCACAGTGTCACACGGGGCTGGGGTGGGGGAGCTGTTAGTCAACTGAGAAAGTTCTTGTCTTGTAAGCATGAGAACCTTCCATTCAATCCCCAAAACCACGTCTAAGTGCTGGGCACAGTGGTCTGTACCCACAATACCAGTAGCAGTCAGTCTAGTATAACTGGCTGACTCCAGGTTAAAACGAGCCCTATCTCAGAGGAGACCTTCATCCACAAACACCAGCAAACACACTTACCCAAAAAGCCCACACCCACCCACATGCCCATTAGAAGCAAAAAAGACCACTCAAGATATCACATAAAAGCACGGATGAGCTACCATCTGGAGGGATAACCCTTCAAGTACTTCAAGTGTTAGTCAAGGATATGGATGACAAGGGTGAGGATATATTTATCTTAACTTTATGTGTAGGGTTAGGGTTTGTTTACGTGTGTGTGTGTGTGTGTGTGTGTGTGTGTGTGTGTGTGCATGTGTCACAAGCGTGTCTGGTACTCATGGGGTCAGAAGTACCAGGTATCCATGGTGCTGGATCCCACAGAACTCGAGTGACGGATGGAAGTGCGCCACCACTCGGTGCTGGGAACCAAACCTGGATCCTCGGCAAGAGCAGCCAGGGCTCCTGGCAACTAACCAGATCTCCAGACGAGAATGAAGGTGTAATTTTACAGTCTGCCCTACTGTTTGAACTTGTGTTACTTTTATGATTTAGTATAAAATGAGGGGCTCATAATAAATTAAAGCACAACACATGGTCACAGCAGATTATAGCTCAGTGGGCCTGCTCATAAAGTTGCTAAGTAGTGCTGCAGGTCACAGGTCACAGGTCACAGGTCACAGGTGGAAACCCCACTTGCCTCTTCAGGTGGTAAATCTTGTGTGTGTACTGTCCCTTCTCTCCGTCCTTTTCGTACGGTTCATTCTTCAGGACTTCGATTCCTTCTCCACCGCCAGTTTCGTTCTTACTCGCTTCTGCCACAGAGTAAAGCTGCCCAACCTGATACTGAAATTCAAAGAGCAGAGTTTTACTAAGTCAGTAAAAGCTGCAAAACTTTCCTATGCTAAAACCTTAATAAAGACGACACAGGAAAGCCACACGAACTGTTCAGCACATATTCTACATGAAGACGGACCTCAAGTGACAAATGCCGGATGATCAGAGCATTTCCTTTGTTCACAAACAAAAGTCACTAGTATTTTACTTGTGTAATAACATGTATTAAGAAAATGTCAGCACTTAGATCAAACTGAAACACAGCTGCCCAGCCTCTGAGAAGCATTTTTACCTCTCTTGCATCTTAGAAGTGTAACCTTAAGGCTGAACGGCCAGTTAGCTCTCTATTCTCAGCAATAAGAGGCAAGGCATGTGGTCTGCTTGGGTTAGCACAGCTGAGAAGATAAGGTCTTGGATAGCCAAGATCAGAACTGCTCTACAAAATTCTCCAATAAACACAAACTTCCTGGAAACACAAACATGTAAATAAGCATCAAAGACTGGTGAGCGCTCAGTCAGCCCTACTCCATAGTGAAGCAGGGCTCTCAGTGGTGCTGAACTGTGCCACAGCAGCCACAAGGAGCAAAAATGGAGGCCCCAGGGACCAGGACATGGAACTATTGCCAATCTCCTCAAATTTGACTAAGACAGCCTGAGAAAGCATTTTTGTTCTTTATAATCTTATTTTCAAAGAAAAGACATAAAAATGTATCTCTAAGAACTCATAATTCAAAGCTAAAATTATAGTTAAAAGAACAGAAAGATCATCATAAGCGCAGAGATACTCCCATCTGAAAAGCCCATGGACTGCAGTGTCACCATGCCAGCCAACCTGACCGTCCCTGTCCCCCACCCGTATTACTCAATCTGGAAGGGTCTGAAAGGCTGGAACTAAACAAATTTCTTAAATGTTCCAAAGTGAGTATCTATTTAAGACTCTGGACTGCAGGGGGGGGGGGTATTCTGTCTCCCAAAAGGCGATTTGGGTTAGTCTAATGCCTCAATTCTTAAGTCCTTCAAAACCCACTTTCCAACATGCCAGATTCCAAAACAGGATTAAAATGTCTTTAAAACAGAAGACAAATTTGGTCTAACAAAAATGCGTAAAGAAATTAAATGACTGGATCCCCCCAAAAGATTACTCAATTGGTAACTTGAAGAAAGTACTAGGTTTCCTTATTGGTCTTAATGAAAATATGCCAGTGTCAGGTGTGATGGCACACTCCTGTAATCCCATCTCTTGGGAAGATGAGGCAGACAGATCTCTAGTTCCCAGACAGCCAGGGTTACACAGAGAAACACACTCTCTCAAAAAACCAACCAACCAAACAAACAAACAAATAAAAAGATAATAACAACTCAGACTCTTGCGGATGACAGAGGCACAACAGACATGCTTGTTACATCTGAGTATAACAAAAAACTAAAAAGAACTGGGGTGTCAATATAAAGACTCCAGATTTCAGTAAGTTGTTTCAATCAGCTCTCACCCCCATCCCCCACAAAACACACACACACACACACACACACACACACACACCTAGAAAAATAAATGTCAAGTTCCACCTGTGAGTTCAAGTATCAACGGTGCAGATAAAGAGCAGGGGCCTGGGCGCACGCCTTTAATCCCAGCACTTGGGAGACAGAGGCAGGAGGATCACTGTGAGTTCGAGGCCAGGCTGGTCTACAAAGTGAGTCCAGGACAGCCAAGGCCATACAGAGAAACCCTGTCTCGACAACCCCCCGCCCCAAAAAAAAGCAGGGGCCTGGTGCGCCCAGTGCTGTGTGTGATGTGGTGACACCCATGCAGCTGTACTCAAGGCCACACTGAGAACCACTTCTCCTCCGTTCT
The DNA here is from genome assembly GCF_964271855.1 of Acomys minous. NCBI lineage: Eukaryota > Metazoa > Chordata > Mammalia > Rodentia > Muridae > Acomys > Acomys minous. The sequence goes on from NC_140498.1 coordinate 97,124,097, forward strand.
GCTCTTCCTTGTCTTCAGTCATCTGTCACTCTGTTTCTGACCCACTGTCAGGGGGCTGAGTTTGGCTACAGGCGCTAACTTCTCAGCCGCTCTGCTGTCCTCCCTGTTGGCTGTAACTGCAGGGTTCAGATTCCCACCGTATCATCAGGACCACAATCCCTGTCAGCTGATGGTAAGGTCACATCTGCAATGCCATAGCAGTGCACAGCAACAAGTATGGTGCGTGTAGCCATGCGGCCAGCTATGCAAAGCCATGAGGTCATATCACATTAGCACAAACAGATCTGCTGGGGACGCTGAACTCCATGTTAAAGTGAAACACAAGGTCTTGGGGTGGTGAGGTTAGCACGAGAAAAGCTCAACGTTACCACAGGCAAGACAAAGGCTTAAATCCCACTGCTCAGGTGGGGCGAAGCATGTCACAGAAAAGCAAGTTCCGTGGGCAGACAAAGGCCAGCAGCCACGGAGGCCAGCTCTTCTCTCCAGGCAGCGCTCTTACCTACAAGTACTTAAATGGAGGCTGGAATCTCATCTTTCTGGGACAGTGTTGACAGAATTTCTATACTTGTTAATCTATTTTCTACAGACCTTTCCGAATGAGACAATATAACAGAAGCTCATTTGTTATTATCTGTAACGGACAATGGAATGAAAAAGAAAGCTAAGGCTGAGAGTATAGCTCATTGGCAGACTGCTTGCCTAATGCTTTTGAGGCCCTGGGTCCAGATCCCAGGACTACAGCCCCCCCCCCACACACACACAGCAAATGCGTATTATAAAACAGCATAGGTTAACATATCCAGTAGACCATAACAATAGAATGCACAAAAGCAAAAATACTTACCTCCTGAACAGAACACGGCAAAACCACACGGCTAAAGAGAAAGAGAAAAAATAGACATTACATATATTGCCGAACTTGGAAGGCTACCCACCTCACTGCCCCAAGACCCGAGCTGCAGAGGTATGACTCCTGTACATGGAAAGCAAGCATGAACAACGTCATTATCTGCAAGCTCTCTGGTCAGAACACTCATGGAATTGTTAGTATAGTTTCACTCACCATGTATGTGCTGTACGCTTTCAAGATTTATGTCTACGTGTATGAGTGAGCACCCATCAAAGGCAAGAGTGTGGGATCACTGGCAGAGCAGGTAGAGGCCACAGGCACCCAACACGGGTCTTCTAAGAGAGCAATCAGTGCTCTTAGCTACTACTCAGCTCTCTTTCTAACCCTGGGGGCGGGGGGTGGGGGGTTGGATTGTTGGTTGGTTTTTCGAGACAGGGTCTCTCTGTGTAGCCTTGGCTGTCCTAGACTCACTTTGTGGACCAGGCTGGCCCGAATTCACAGATGTCTGCTTGCCTCTGCCTCCCGAGTGCTGGGATTAAAAGCGTGCGCCACCATGCCCGGCTCTGTTTGCTTGCTTTTGATACTTTTTTTTATTTTGTTGCTGTTGTTGTTTTTGAGACAGGGTTTCTCTGTGTAGCCTTGGCTGCCCTGGACTCGCTTTGTAGACCAGGCTGGCCTCGAACTCACAGCGATCTGCCTGCCTCTGCCTCCCAAGTGCTGGGATTAAAGGCGTGCGCCACCACGCCCGGCTCTGTTCGCTTGGTTTTGATACTTCTTAAGGAACATAAACATGCTTTCGAGTTCATGAACGAGTATCTCCGGAAGTCATTCCACAATCCAATTATTCAAGTTCAGTGAGACAAAAGTAAAGGTGGCTTTGGAATAAGCAGTCTTGCACCTTACAAATAACACAACCTCTCACAAGAGACAGCCAGCATGAGGAGGTTCTGTGCTTGAGTCTGTCCCAGTGTGTGCTACTGAGCACAGCAAAGGTCACCTGTAGAGCTCCACCTCACCGCAACACAGGACGACGACTCAAAGTCTACACCTGCACTGTTTCCATCATGACATCCCATGGTATCTCCGCAAGGAGATTCCTTATTTGTACAATGGGGTTTCCTGCTATCCCTCCGCACTGCAGGTCACCGTCACCCTGTGTGAGACAGTCATCTGAAGACCAGGACCACTCAAGGCAGAAGTGTCATACTTCTACCTCTCATGGAGAACAAAACGCTGTTACGTCCTTCCACAAACAAACATTCCATATCTCACCCTACCTACCGTGCACAATAACTTGCTGTGTCACTACACAGAACATTAACTGGAGAAAGACGACCGAGAAAGAAAGAGTGTGGAACCATTTTTCAGGGCCATTAACACTAGAATAAAGAATTAGTAAATTCAGCCGGGTGGTGGCAAAGGCTGGCAGAGTTCTGAGTCTGAGGCTAGCTATGCTGGAGCATTTTCCCAAGAGTCACATGGCCATGGCTATCTCCTGAGGTCTGCAGGAGGTCGGGAACATGGAGAATTAGGTAAGAGGTCTTCTGGGGACCACTTCAAGAGTTATTAAAGGACTGGACCAAGACATAGGATGGAGACCAATTTCACAAAAGCAAAGATCAGAGGTGGGTAATTTCAACACTTGCTAGCAGAAGGTGCCCATTTTTGTGGTTTTTTAAAATTGCTTAACAATTTTTATTATATATATTCAGAGCTGTTTAGACCTACAGACATTTTTTATTAATTTATTCATATTACATCTCGATTGTTAGCCCTTCCCCTGTTTCCTCCCATTCTTCCCTCCCTCCCACTTCCCCCCTTCTCCCCTCCCCTATGTCTGTGATTGAGGGAGACTTCCTCCCCCTATATATGCTCTTAGAATATCGAGTCTCTTCTTGGTAACTTGCTATTCTTCCTCTGAGTGCTGCCAGGCCTCCCCATCCAGGGGACGTGGTCAGAAAAGGGGCACCAGAGTTTGTGTGAGAGTCAGATCTCACTCTCCACTCAACGGTGGAGAATATCATGTTCATTGGCTAGGTCTTGGTAGGGGTTCAAAGGTCCATTTTTGTTTAACAAGACTTTCAAAGAAATCTTGTTGTGTTGTTTGAGACAGGGTCTCTCTGTGTAGACGAGGCTGCCCTTGAACTCATAGATTCGCCTGCCTCTGCCTACCGAGTGCTGGGATTAAAGGTGAGTGCCACCACGCCCGACTCAAAAGAAATCTTCTGTAAAATGAAAGTGGCTACAACATTTAGAATGATAAATCAAATCTCTGAAAAATCCTCATCAAAGTGTTTTTCCAAATAGAACCAGCAACAAATGCTTTAAAATCAAGACTTTTACACTAATGGCAATTTCGTCTATTGCTCCCTAATAAGGGACAAGCCTATCCTCAAAGTCCTTGCCTGTTTTGTTTTGTTTGAGACAGGGTCTTACTATGTACCCCTGGAACACACTTGGTCCTGAAAGCTGTTTTTAACTCTTTAATTCTTACACACACACACACACACACACACACACACACACACAAAGTTCTTCTAAGATATCACACATCTGTCACAGTAATTTACTTTACCACACAGGAGCCACCTAGTCACTGTGACAAACAACTAAGTGCATGGGGCTGCCTGCAGGGGAGTCACTTCATTTAATGGTTCTGAGCAGCGGCATTGTGCTGGACAAAGAACACACTGGCAGAAAACTGTCTCTATCTTAAACGTCTAGGGGGAGAAAAACAACCAAGAGAGATCTTCATGAGAACAATTAATGTTTACATAAGTAACAACATTTACTAACTTACTTCATAAAGTAAAGGTACGCAAAGCACAGGGCTGGAGAGATGGTTCAGAGGTACAGCTCTTGCAGAGGGCCTGAGGTCAGTTCCCAGCACCTACAGTAGGCAGCTCACAACCACCTCTAACGCCAGCTCCAGTGGACCCCATGCCTCTGGCCTCCAGGGACATCTGTACTCAGGTACACAGACACACGTAAGTGCACATAATTTAAATAATAAAGACAAATCTTAAGATTTGCAAAATGCCCACTGAGCAAGCTCCCATTCGGGACTGCTGCTCCTGCAGAGCACTCCCCTAAGCGTCAAAGGCTTCCCCAACGGTGAATTCACATTCTGAGGGCAGGGGTTACCTACTACACTAGAAACTACCAATGCCTCACATCCAATCAGTGCGGCATCTCTTTTGCTAGGTGGCTTGGGACAAGTCAATTTCTTTCTGTCTCATATTCTCCTGTTTTTGTTTTGTTTATTTTTCAAGACAGGGTTTTCTGGGGCTGTCTCGGACTTGCCTGGTAGACCAGGCTAGCCTCGAGCTCACAGAGACCCTCCTGCCTCTGTCTCCCCGAAATGCTGGGATTAATGGCGTGCACCATCATGTCAGGCCCCATATTCTCCTGTTTTACTATCTGCCACTGGAAAAATGAATCATGTGACGTTTGCAAGATACACTGTTAAAGTTACTCGGAAGAAAGTTTTCATATAAGCATGATTTAAATGCAAATATTTTCTCTGTACAGCTTGCAAAAGTATGCCTGTTTTCATGTTCCCTGTCACTAACAAAAGGTAGTAATTTTCGGCTCACAGATGGCCCAGCAGGCCAAAGGCACTTGCCTCCAAGCATGCCTGAATCCCAGGTACAGGTCCCAATAGAAGAGTTTTTGCCGGGCGGTGGTGGCACACACCTTTAATCCCAGCACTCGGGAGGCAGAGGCAGGTGGATCGCTGTGAGTTCAAGGCCAGCCTGGTCTACAAGGCAAGTCCAGGACAGCCAAGGCTACACAGAGAACCCCTGTCTCAAAAAGAGTTATATTTACTCCTCCAAGTTGTCCTCTGATCTCCAAAAGCACACTGTGGCACCTGCCTGTACATACATGCATATATATACACACGCGCGCGCGTACACACACACACACACACACTTTTAAATTCTTCTAAAAAGTAATTTGTCATCTATTCATTTAACAAATGTTTGCTGAGGGGCTGGAGAAATGGCCCAGCGGCTAAGAGGACTTACTGCTCTTTCAGAGTAACTGGGTTCCGAGTCCAGCAGCATCTAGCTCCAGGGAACGCAATACTCTCTACTTATCTCCAAGAACATTGTTGGCATGTCACACACACACACACACACACACACACACACACACACAGGCAAGCACTCACACATAAAAATAAACAAATCTAAAAAAAAAACAACAACCAACAAACGTTTGCTGAATGTCTGCTAAGTAGTCAAGACTGCTCTAAAAGCTGGAGGTATCAGAGTTCAGCGTGCAATGTAGAGAGAACACACAGAAAGACAAACACAAACTGCCCCAGAACACACGAGTAGGCACCTTGAAGGCGAGTTACTGATTTGAGGAAAAAGCATTCGAGGCAGCAGAAAGAGAAGGAAACGGGGCAGCCCTGAGTGATTAAGCCTGTATGCAGCGCTACAGAGGAGCAGCAAGGGGGTCCTGTGATGGTAGAAACGGGCAAGTGGGAAAAAAAAAGTGTACACAGGCGCAGAAACTCGAATCTGGGCAGTGTAAAGCGGAGGGACTGTGCTAGTGGTTTCTACACGGCTGACGTTAACACAGACGAGGTGTCTAGACAGATAAATTAAGGCTCTCTTCTTTTCAAGACTCTGAAATGAAATCAGGGGTGGGGAACGACAAGAAAATGGGTCACACTTGAGATCCCTAATTGCACAGGGACACCGGTTCGGGATATGACAGCCGAACATTTCCTGCCGCCACCGTTTCCTGCGAGGTTCTCGGCTCTAGACAGTGGGGAAAGCCACAACTTTTTCAACAGAACGCCGGGGCCGGTCCGAGGCACCCGCGACAGTCATTTGCCACACCATGTGGTTTTTTGGTTTTTGTTTTTTTTAAACGCCGCACCGTAACCCGGTGAGGCAGGTGGGGCCGGTGTGTCGCCCCGGTTAGACCTGAGGGGGCCTGAGATCGGCCGCAGGGAGACGGTCTAGGGTCAGGTCCGGGGCAAACTTCCGGGCGAGCGGTGACCGGGCAGTCCCGGCTCCCACGGGAGCCCCGGCCGCACCGCCGAGCCGGGCGCTGACTGCGGAGGGCGGCGTCGCCCTCCCAGGGCCTCGGGGCTCCGGGAAGAGGCCCGCGGCATCCCGGGAGCGACCCCGAGCAAACCGACCCTCCCCAGCCCGCGTCCCGAAGCCTCGCTCGGGCCCACCGACCCCACTCACAATTCCTTAATCAGCACCATCTTCCGGGAACCCCCTTCACAGCTGCCGCCGCCAGCCGCCAGCCGCCGGGCCTCTCGACACGCATGCGCGGTCCCGCCCCCCGGTGGTCCGAGCCCCGGCCGCGCATGCGCGTCCGCACCTTTCCGCCGCCGGCCATTGCGTCAGCGCGCCCGGAGGGCTGACTCCGCCTCCTCTGCGCCCCACCGCCCGGCGCACGAGGGCCGCCACTGCGGCTGCGCGGCCCGTTGGCGCGCGCGTGCGGTTCGGGTTGCGCCTGCGTACGCCGGTGCGAGCGCTGGGGCTGCGTGCTCCCCGACGTCCTCCCCGGCCAGCCTCACGTCCCTCAGGCCGCTGGGCCCTCCGCTTTCGAGTGAGTTCTCCAGTCTGGGCCCCAAATGGCGTTGTGCCCACGCAGGTGTGGGAGCCGCCGCCGCCGCCGCCTCACGTGTAGCGGGAGCGTGTTCGAGGAACCCAGCCCTGTGTCTTAATGAACCCTGGATGGGTTCGCCGCGTGTCCTAACTTGAAACATTGTTTTCGTTTTGTTTTGGCTGCATATGTGTCGGCTGTGTGTGTGTGTGTGTGTGTGTGTGTGTGTGTGTGTCGGATGAAGAGGGCCCTGGATCACGTGGAATGTGTCGGGTGTGTGTGTGTGTGTATGTGTGTATGTCGGATGAAGAGGGCCCTGGATCACGTGGAACTGGAGCTGACAGACAGCTGTGAGCCACCTTGTGGGTGCTGCGAACCAAACCTGGGCCCCCTCTGCAAGAGCAGCCAGTGTGCTAACAGCTGAGACCCCCGTCCAGGCATGTAATCCTCAGCGAACGCAACTTGTATACAAGACAGGCATCGTTACGTACTTTTCAGGGCAAAGACCTCATTACGGTAAGAATGAAAGTTAGACTTTACTAAGGAGACTAGTCACAAGATGACTGGTCCAACACGGGTTTTATGCACTGGTTAATGTAACAGCTCTGGCCAAACAGTTTGAGCAGCTCTTGAACATAGCCTCTCCCGCTGCCTCCTGAGATTACGCTGAGATTCGTTAACTTGGGACCTGAGGACCTTCTGGCGGGCCTCCCAGGGAACTGGTGACCTGCAGACATTATAGGCGCCAGTCCATGCTGACACACATTTTAGCTTAGTGCTTTGCTTACTCTGTACTTAAACCTTAGCTTTCCTGTCCCAAATGATCTTGAGTATGTCTTCCTGAAAACTAGAAATAGTCACAAGCATATCTTTTAACTTTGTTAAATATCAGAACATAAATCAATTGTCCCCATTTGAGAGACTGGGTTGGGCTTTGCAGTAGAAGACCGGGCCTGAATCCTGCCTTCAATCCTGACTGACTTCAAGAGACCTGGAGTGAAGGATCTTGCGGTGACTTGATTTACACAGCCAGAAATGGGTGGCTGCTGTGTCCAATAGATGTGCTTTAGAGTGCAGAAGATACAGAGGGGCTCCAGATGTAGCTCAGTTCCTGACATTGCCAGCAATGAGGTCATTCTTCAACACCACTACGAAAACAAAGTGAGACGAAGTGCCCGTGTAACGTAGCACCTGGCAATAGATGGGTTTTGAATGGGGACCATATAAAAACTGATCAGCAACAGTAATTAAAACATGAAGCCAGAAGGGAGGGCAGGAGAGACCAGCACCACCAGCTGGGACTCCAGTTCCAGGGCTCCCAAACCTCTGGCCCCTGAGTACACATGTGTGAAGGTGCACATACACGCATACACATCATTTTTTTATTATTAAGTAATGATTTTGTTTATTTGAGAACTTTATACAAACTCTTAAGATTGAAATATAACATACCTTCCTTTCCTCTCCTACCCCTCCCCTGTCTGACCTCAGTCTTCCCTCCCAAAGTCAAGCCTAATGATCATTATTATTTCATATACTTATAAACGAATGAGCATATAAACACATCTTGGTGGAGCCGGGCGTAGTGGCGCACACCTTTAATCCCAACACGTGGGAGGCAGAGGCAGGCAGATCTCTGAGATCTAGTCAGGTCTGTTCTGTTCAGGCAGTTTGGTTGAGTCAGTGAGTTCAGAGACAGTGCAGTGGAGCTGAGTTCATGGTAGCTCAGTTGCTAGAATTCAGAGGCAGTTTTACTGAGAATTTTACAGAGGAAGGTTGAAGAGAGAGCAAGCCAGAGAATAAGAAAGAGCCAGAAGATTAGAACATCTTGCTAGAGTTAGTTTGAGGCCAAACAGCAATTAAGTCAGAGGCTGAGAGAGAAGCCAGTTTGAACCAGTCAGCTTGGAGAGGAGTTTGAGCCAGAACATTTGAGTTGAACCAGCCAGCCAGAGTTCAGAAAGAGCTGGAAAGGGTGAGCTTACTCAGCAGTAAGTCTCAGAGGCTGAAAATACTTGAGGCCTAGATTAGATTGTATGGAGGCTGGAAGCTTCCAGAGCTAGGCCTGGGTTAGCAGAAGGAGGCAGTAAGCATCCAAGATGACAACTAAATCAGGTGAATAAAAGTTACTTTTACAGTTTACATTCTCCAAGGTCCATGGCTTCACCAGCCACGTGTAGTTGGCTATGTTTCCAGTACCAGGCCTGACTTCCCTCCTCTTAATCAGGTCTTTTGTCCAGTTAGATAGCTTTGGTTACTGTGTTTGTAAGGGTTCTCTATAGGAGCAGAACTGATAGAGTGAAAAATATATATATGATTTATTAGAATGCTGCCTCCCACCAGAGAGTTCCCAGTAGCTGTTGAGAGCGTGAGGCTGCACGTCTCAGCTGGTCTTCAGTATAAGTTGGAAGCCTGAAGTGGTAGGTTCTGATGCCAGTGACTTGAGGGCAGGACAGGCAAGCAGAGGAATCGCTTCCTTTCTCCTTGTGCGACCACCAGAAGGCGTGGCCCAGGTTTAAGGCAGGTCTTCCAACCACAGACGATCCAGGTAAGTAAAATCCCTCACAGGTGTGCACAGTGACTTGGGTTTTTAGTTAATTCCGGATGTAGTAAGGTTGACAACCAAGAACAGCCATCACAAGTTCACCCCTTGTCAACTTGACACATAATCATGTCTCCTTACACTGTGTAATGTTACTTTTTACAAAACTGTTTGTTTCTCTCTTAACCTGGCTACCACACAAATAATTGAGACTCTTTTATATTTGTTTAATAATAAGGTTCATAGCACAATAACTGAGCAGTTACTACTCTTTGAGATACTTGCACTTTGTAGCTTTCCTTGCTGAGCTCTCTTTCCTGGTCCCTCCTGGACATCTGCCTGTGGCTGAATCCTCTACTTCCTCCTCTAACTCTTCTTCCGCAGGCTGGCAGGAAGTCCAGCCCTAGTCTCTCCCTTGCTCAGTGATTGGCTGTAAGCTGTTTTATTGGCACATCGGGGGACAATCGGGGAGCAGTGTTTAGACGACACTGAGAGAGGAGATTGTCAGAACAGGGGTTGCAACCTTATGCCTACAATGCCACACTTAATTTCCAAATGAAAGCAACCAGATCACAGTTATGCCTAACATACATAACGATCCACAGACAACCTCAGATGCAGCATGTGTTTTAGAATAGGTGGCAATGTGTTTTGAGGGATGTTTTTTAGCATCCCAAATCTTAATATGAAAACTGAATGAAAAAAGAAATAAAAAGGAAGGACATGACTGCTCCTAGGTATGGTGGAGGGGAAGGTTTGTAGTAGATATGAGGGGGAGCAGAGCAGGCGGCAGAATGGACAGGACCCTGGGGTGGCTGAGGGGAGGGGAGGGGGAGGGGGAGCAGAGCAGGCGGCAGAATGAACAGGACCCTGGGGTGGCTGAGGGGAGGGGAGAGGGAGGGAGAGCAGAGCAGGCGGCAGAATGAACAGGACCCTGGGGTGGCTGAGGGGAGGGGAGGGGAGGGGGAGCAGAGCAAGAGGTCAGGAGAGCAAAGGGTAGACCAAAGAGGAGCAGGGAACCAAAGCAGCTGAGTTATACAGGGAAGGGTAGCCCAGCCTCCGGGGTGAAGTTTAGCGTAGGGCGCAGGGCACACCAGTCAGACCCTGTAATCGGTAGGGACTGAAGGATGCTGGGAGAACCCGGCAGCCAGGTCTGCTCTCTTTTGTCAGAGGTACCCCACCGTTTGTCCAGGGTTCGAGACAAGACAATAACCATTGATAGTGTCTCAATTAGTGTTGCATTACATGATAAGGAAACGGAGGAAAGAAAACACGAATATCTGCACAAAGAAAACTAAGAAAACATGACAGAGACAGTTGTCAGTTACAACCCTTGTGTCCGCAGCTGGTCACGTGGCCTTAGATGATGTTTGTAACTACCTTCCTCTATCACCCATTCTGTATTTCCTCCACCCTCAGCAGGCTTTTCCTGGAGGAGTGACCCACACCTTCATTCCTGAAGGGTCTGTGCTCTTTGTTATCCTTCCTGGATTGGCTTGTTGTAGTTTCCCGTTGACTAATCACAGAACGTGGTAGCACCAAGACATGCCCTGAAGGGTCTCCTGTAATCCATACATAATCTTTCTTTTTAGAGAAAGCGACCTAATTTTTCCTTCATAATTTGAATTTTTTTTATAATCTGTTATTCCTTTCTTAGCCTGTTGGCTTAAGGCCATCAGAAGCTCAAAGTGGTCAGAGGGAAGTCTGAACTTCCAGCTCAGTGGAATGTTTGTTGTTTCTCCTGCCAGCAACGTTCCCACCTCTAGAACCAAAACTTCTAGGCCTTTAGAACTTAAGGTAGGAAGAACAGGAAGCAAAAATTTTCCTAGTGGGTCACTGGAAAAGATGGTGAGTGAAACCACCTCCTTTTCCATCCCTGTGATTCCTGGACCCATGAGTACTGACAGGCTCAATTTTCTTAACAATTATATTTTATTATGAACTTATCAAATGAGCATACCTCCCTTATAAACCTGACAAGCATAAACCTAAGGAAAATAATATTAAGGAACATAAAAATGAGCTGGGTGTGGTGGCGCACACCTTTAATCCCAGCTCTCAGGAGGCAGAGGCAGGTGGATCTCTGTGAGTTTGAGGCCAGCCTGGTCTACAGAGTGATTCCAGGACAGCCAGGGCTACACAGAGAAACCCTGTCTCAAAACCAAACTAAACCAACAACAACAACAAAACCCCAAACACACACATGCGCAAGCGCGAAACCTTCTGGATATTAGTTCCCAGGAACGACTCTCCTAGCGCCATCAGCAGGATTTCTACTCCTGGAACCTGGAGCAACTGGAACCCGAACCTCAGCCGGAGCCCAGAGCAGCAGCCAAACCCCTGAGCCCTCACTGGAGCTGTTCTCTTGAAGAGCGTCTCAAAAGCCAGCGATGAACAGCCAGCCACTCAGTCCCAAGTCTCCAAAGACCCTGCTTCCCGTTTTTGGCTCACATTTCTGTCTCCTCTCAGAATTCGTTTGAGGATGTTTTCCAACTGGTAACAGCAAAACCCCTCCCCACCTGCACAAAGTGGTTTGACTTCCAAGGGAATAGATATCACCTGCTCTCTCACAAGTCTGTTCCTCATCCCACACTGGGGATCTAAACAAAAACATGTTTACCTCTCCTTCAAGTCCTGGCTATGGAAATAACCATACATACATTGGATGATGAACCAAAGCATATACTGCCTTCTGAGAACCCTGCCACCGCCCTCCAGCCTACTGCCCCTCCATCCCCTGTATCTGGCGCTGCAACTGTCTTCAAAAGGCCATCGCTACTTTGTAAGGCCCATTGCTTCAGGGTGGTGGAGAGCATGTTAAGGCCAGAGATTTCATGAGCTCGGGCCACCGTGAAGCTTCTCTGGCGGTGAAGTGGGTTCCTTGGTGAGAGGCAGTGCTGTGTGGGGTGCCGTGGCGGTGGATAGGCTTGCCAAGATGCCATGGACTAGTGTTGGCAGAAACATGTCACGCAGGAAAGGCAAATCCATACCCAGGATGACTGTCTGCGCCAGTAAGGACAAAGCATTGTCCTTTCCATGGAAGGAGTGGTCCAGTGCAGTCACCTGCCACCAGGTCACAGTGGTCACCCCAGGAGGTGGTGCCATATCTGGGGCTCAGTGTTGGCCTCCCCTGTTGGCAAATCTGGCACTCAGCAACAGCTGTAGCCGGGTCAGTGTGGTGGGTGGAAGTCCATGTATAAGCTCCATCACCACTACCATGACCACTTTGTTATAGGCCCTCTGGGCAATGACAGTGAGGTCTGGGGAAAGCCGGCTCTCTGCTGAGTAAGTTGTCCTACCTACTTTATAACTGAACTGCTTCTCTGCTGAGGTCACCTTTTGATGACCATTTACATGAGGCACAGGGACCTTCACATCCTTTGCCCAGTCAGAGAGGTCTCTCCACATACTTCCTCCCAGATGTCTTTCTCACCAATTTTTCAATCATGCTGTTTCAAGTCCCTGACCCTCCAGCCATGCATTGGCCACAGCCACAGTAAACAATCACAGAGCTGGCCACCTCTCCTGAGCAAAATGTACAAACCATGTGTGCTGTACTGCCATCTTTCAGGCTGGTTCCAGGGGTTGTAATGCTGCAGCTATTCACTCGGTGGTGTCTGCAAAACGTGTACTGTCGGTAACCAGGCCCCTGTCTTCTGCAGTCAGCCAATCACAGGGCACAGAGACTGTCAGTGCATGCCTGGCAGCAGACAGCATTGTAACAGGAGCAGAAACCATAGGCAATTTGGGCAGCTTCTTCATGTACTTTGGTTTTTGCCTTCAGGACCGGCTCAGGCATGACCGCATACATAGGACTTCCATTTGATAATGGATTGCTGGTGTGCACATCCAACTTTATGGCTCCACGGGTCAGATAATACCTAGCTCAGGTCACATGATAACTTGGTGGCCCGTTGTCAAACATTGAGTTTCCACTAAGGCCCCATAGCAGGCAAAGAGCCATCTCTCTAAGGGAGAAGTAGCTGTCTGCAGGATGGGAAATCCTTGCTCCAAAATCCAAGGGCCTCCTCTGTGACTCACCTATAGGGACCTGCCAAAGGCTCCAGATAGCATCCCTGTCTGCTACTGATACCTCAAGTACCATTGTTTCTGCTGGATCATATGGTCCAAGTGGTAGGGCAGCCTGGGCCTGCTGAAGAGCCTTCTCCTATTCCATGCCCCACTCAAAGCTAGCACCTCTCCTTGGCACTTGGTAGATGTGGTCACACTAAGAACCAAGAATAGCCATCACAGTTACTGCCAAGCTACTGCTCCTTGAGGGATACCTTGCCATGTTGGCCATTACAGCTCAAAGACACCACAGCTAGGCAGGTGTGTTGATTACTTTCCTCCCTCAGCTGCTTGTGTACCACATTTCACCACTGTGGAAGCTAGTGTTTAAAGAGGAAGCTTTCAGGTCAGGACTACCTCAAACATTTTGTCCAAAGTGCCTTGGCTGTCATAGGTTCATCTTGTAGACTACCAGGCCAGCCTCACACTCACAGAGATCCACCTGCCTCTGCTTGCCTGAGCGCTGGGGTTATAGATGTGCGCCACCACGTCCAGATCTCCAAGATTTTTTTTTTTTTTTGGTTTTTCGAGACAGGGTTTCTCTGTGTAGCCTTGGCTGTCCTGGACTCGCTTTGTAGACCAGGCTGGCCTCGAACTCAAAGCGATCCGCCTGCCTCTGCCTCCCAAGTGCTGGGATTAAAGGCGTGCGCCACCACACCCGGCCTCTCCACGATATTTTTATTCTTTCTGTGTCCATGGTCTCTTTCTTGGTATGTTTCTTGGTGGTGTATAGAAAGGATACTGGGTTGTATAATTGCGTTTTTTATTTGCTTGCTTGCTTGCTTTTTCCAAGACAGAGTTTTTCTGTGTATCCCTGGCTGTCCTGGAACTTATTCTATAAACTAGGCTGGCCTCTAACTCAGAGATGGACTGCCTCTGCCTTCCAAGTGCTGGGATTAAAGGTGTACACCCTACTCATGGCTTTATAAGTTGATTTTGTATCTTGCCACTTTGTTGAAATTGTTACTTCTTTCTAGAAGTTTCCTGGTGAAACATTACGGATCTTATACTATAATATCATGTCATCTGCAGATAGAAATAGTTTGGCTTCTTCAATGTATATCTTTTTAATGTTCTCCTCTTGTCTTACTGTCCCAGCGAGTGCTTAAAGCACTGTATTGAAAAAGAGTGGGGACAGCAGACAGCGCTCTCTCCTTCCTGATTTTAACAGGGCTGCTCTGAGTTTGTCTCCACTTAGGACGGTGTTGGCTCTGGACTTGTCACACGTCATCTTTATTACTATGTAGTTATGTTCCCTCCAGTCTTGCTCTCTCTAGGACCTTTAGCATGAAGGCATGTTGAATTCTGTTAAAGGCTTTGTCTGCATCTCTGGGATAATAATGTGATTTTTGGGGGGAGGTAAGCCTGTTTATGTGAATTTTTACATTTATTGACTTGCATAGGTTGAATCATCCCTGTATCTGACGGAATTCCTCTGTGAATCCATCTGTGCCTGGCATTCTTTTTAGTCAGCAGGCTTTTTATAACTGCTTCAATCTCTTCATTTCTTTCTCTGTAGGTTTTGTTTTTGTTTTTTGTTTATTTGTTTGTTTTTTTAGTCTCTTCTTAGTTTCGCTTCTGTGGTTCGAATGAACCTAGAATTCATCCACTTCTTGTAGATTTTCCAACTTAATGGAGTACAGATTTTTAAAGAATTGCCTTATGATGATTAAATTTCTTTGGTGTCTGTTGTAATGTTTCTTTGATCATTCTGAATCTGTTGTACATTTGGTTCCTTCATTTCTTGGTCAAGGGTCTGTCATCTTGTTTATCTTCTCAACGAACCAGTCTTTAGATCAATTCTTTGTTTCTGTTTCATTAATCTCTGCTTGGAGTTTTACCATTTCTTGCTCTTGAGTTGCTCTTGTGTTCCCAGTTTCTTGATTTGCATCATTAAATCATTTATTTATATTCTGATTGTTCTGATGTAGGCACTTAGAGCTATAAATGTCTCTCAAATGGCTGCGTTCAATGTGTCCTACAGGCTTGGTTGTTTTCATTTTCATTTAGTTCCAGGAATTTTAAAAAATTTACTTCTTGATTTCTTCATCATTCAGTGATGATCTGTTTAGTCCCATGAGCTCTGTGCTTACTAGATATTTGTTTAATGTTGATTTTAAGTTTTATCACATTATGGTCAGACAGGATACAGAGCCATCTTGTACCAGGATGTTGTTTATTTAGAGAAGCTATCCACAGCTGCTGAGTAGGATGTATACTCTTGTTGTTTGGGTGGCATATGCTGCAGAGGCACCTGTTGGGTCCCTCTGAGGTACGGTGTTACTTAATCCTAGTTTTTTAATTGTCCATATAATACCTGTCTATTGGAGAAAGTGGAATCCTAAAATCATCCACTATTGGGTTGGTGTTAATCTGTGTTTTGAATTCTATTTGTATGCTTCTTATAAAATTGGATGCACTGGATTTTGGTGCGCATATATATATATATATATATATATATATATATATATATATATATATATATATATATATAGTATTATAATGTCCTCTTGGTTAGTTGTTTCCTTGACTAGAGTGAAGTGCTCTTCTTTATCTCTTCTTTTCTGATTAGTTTAGTTTGAAGTCTGTTTTGTCAGATATTAGGATAGGAATACCTACTTGCTTTCTGGTCCCATTTGCTTAGAATAATTTTTTTCCATCTTTTCACTTTAAGTTGGCATCTTTCTTTAAAGTTAAGGTGAGTTTCTTGTAGACAAAAGAAACATGAACTTTGGTTCGTAGTCGACTCTGCTAGCCTGTATATTTTGATTGGCCAGTTGGAGCCATTAGTATTTAGAGTTATTATTGAAAAGTGTGTGTTGGTTGCAGTACACAAAATCAGCCATATTTTGTGTTTTAGAAATTATATCTTCTTTTGTTTCCTTTCTAGAGTCTGTTGCAGGATATTTGATCACATTGTGAACCCCAAGATTGTGTTACTTACTTGAAAAGCCTGTTTTAGTTGTCCTGTGGCGCAGCCTGAGCACACACCTCTAATCCAAGTGCTTTCTGCTGGAGTATTGTAAACAGAATTAAATAAAGTCAACCATAGGTCAAGAAGTGGAGCAGGCAATCAGCTGACAGGAAGTAAATATAGGATAATTAAGAAAAAACCATAGGGAGAGGAAGTCAGGAGGATGGATAGAGAGACCCACAAGAAAGAGGGAGAGGGACATTGAGTTTGGAGGACGTTTTTTGAGATGGCGTGGGAGAAGGCGCATTCCTTCTGGGGCACAGGTGGAGAAGGAAGGTCAGCTGGGCACTTTCTCTGCCTGTCTGAGGTAGCAGGCTTTCACCCCAGCATCTGGCTCCCAAGTCTTCATTGGTAAAAATCAAGTGACAAGAGTCTTTGGCTAATACCTCTCTTCTGTCAAAGTATTCCAGAGCTTCTAGTACCCTCCTGAGGGTGGGTGTGGTGGACATGGATTCTTTCAGACTATGTGCCATGCACAGTCCTTTCTCTCCCTTCAACTATGGCCGACGGTTTTTCTGGATATAGTCATCTAGACTGACAGTCGTGGCCTTTAGACCTGAGGTGCCCGCTCCATGCTCCTGTAGCTTTCAAAGTTTCCATTAGAAACCAGCTGATATTTGGGCGGATTTCCCCTTATATGTGAGAGGTTTTTTTTTTTTTCTTGCAATCTTTAATATGCTTTCCTTGTTATGCACATTTAGTGTTGACCACGACGTGCCCTGAGGAGTTTATCTTCTTGTCCTGTCTAGTTGGTGCTCTGCGTACTCCCTGGAGCTGTTGGGTCTGTCTTTCCCTGGTGTGCGGAACCTTTCTTCTGTGCTCTTGTTTGAGATCTGTGGTCTTCGCCATTGACTTGGGATTCTTCTTCCTCGTCTGTAGTCAGTTTAGTCTTTCATGCTGCCCCACTGTTCCTCCATATTCCTTTTGTCTGTCTGTATTACTTTTCATATTTACTTCTGTGGTTCTAATTCCTCTACCTCATCTTTGAGACCTGATACTTTGTCTTCTGTTTCATTCCCATCCTGTCCTGTGCCATCCATCCTTCCCCTCCCTCCCTCCCTCCCTTCTTTCCTTTCTCCCTCCCTCCGTTCCCTCCTTCCTTCCTTCTTTCCATCCTTTCTTCCTCCCTCCCTCCCTCTCTTCCTTCTTCCTTCCTGTCATTGGGGTGTATGGAGGTCAAAGGGCAGCAGCCAGGAGTCAGGTAAGTCCCAGGCACTGAACCCAGGTCAGCAGGCTTCGTGCTTGACACCTTTACTGGCTGAGCCATATCAGCCTCCCGATCCATTCCACTTGGAAGACTTTCTCCTTCTGAGTTTTCTGGTTGAGTTATTGAGATTTTTGTTGTTGTTGTTCCATCTTCATTTCAGTGGGAGTCCTCATCAGTGTTTCTCTTTATTGACTCTGCCTTTGAGATCCCGGAGTGGCTCTTCGGCCATACGTTTGCGTTTTCTTGGGCATCACTCGGGTGTTTATTCTCTTTACGTTCATTAAGCTGTTTCTGTCTACTTTGAACTCCATGCTTTCTTTGATGTTCCCGATTGCTGGTTTAAGATCTGTGTCCTGAGGTTCATCTAGGTAACGGTGTGAGTGCAGGAAGCCTAGGGTCAGGGAAAAGATATACTAGGCTGGGCCACAGTCCACCGTGTGCTGGCCAGAGTGGGCCTGGATGGGGGATGGGGGCAGATGGGATGAGATCTGGAGGTGAAAAAGAAAGCCAGGCGCTTTAGCGTGCTCTCAGCCACTGTTCTCTGTTTGGTGCAGCAGTGGTGACGCCTCTGTTGCAGAGTGAGATGGCTCAGCAAGTAAAGCTTACTGCAGAACCTGACCGCCCGCGGTCAATCCCCAGGACTCACAAGGCAGAAGGCGAGGACGACCTTCTCCAAGCAGTCCTCTAACTACCACACATGCATGTAGTGAGAACTTTGGAATTTTAGTTTCTTTAAAAAACACAGCAATAAGCCAGGCAGTGGTGGTACACACCTGTAATCCCAGCACTTGGGAGGCAGAGGCATCTCTGTGAGTTCGAGGCCAGCCTGGTCTACAGAGAGAGTCCAGGATAGCCAAGGCTACACAGAGAAACCCTGTCTTGAAAAAACAAAACAAAACAAAAACAAAAACAAAACCACAGCAATATTATAAGAATGTATTTTTGCTTTAATCCCAGGTGTGGAACATGTGGCTGTTTGCTTCAGAGCTGCTGACTCTAGCAGGGGTGCGATCTTGCAGGAAGTAGTGGTCATTTAGCGTCCTGCGGGTTGGCGGGCAGGCGTGGCGGGCGCTTCACTGGTGGTCAGCGCTGAGCTAGCTGTGGCGCAGTGGAGCAGACTCCAGCAGCTGCCAAGCTCCACCATTGCTGCCATGACTGACAGTCAAGCCCCCGGCATCCAGCAGCCATTCTTCCCCAGAATAAATGGAGTCTCCGCATGGTCATGGAGGAGGAATGGCAAGCCAGCCAACCTTTATTTACAAACCTTGGGCAGTGGGGAGGGGTTTGTGGGTGAATATGTCAGGTTCCACAGCGCTAGAACTGCTGAGTTGCCTCACCAGCCATGGCGGGTCACCTGTAGCCGGCGTCTCTGCTTCTTCTGTCTGGCGTTTGGATCAGAGGATTCTTTCAGGAAGAAGCTGCTCCCATAGAATGCGTAGTAACATCCCATGTCTGACCCCTGGGCCAGTCCCCTTAGGTCCTGGAAATTCTAATCATCTCCAGACAGTGCTCGTTGTTACCAGGGTGACGCCACTGTCCCGAGTTGAGACCCACTAATGTGCACTTACTGAAGAGAAGCTTCCACCAACACCTTCTGAGTTCTTACCATGTGTAGGCCGAGCCATCACGGGCTTCACACCACGTGGCCCTAACCCCTCGCTCCTCGCAGCAGCAGATGAGATGGGCTTTGTCACTACTCTGTCTTGTAATATGTAGAGGCTACGAGCTGTAAAATGGGTACACAATGTGTATACAGTTTGAAGATTTGTGTCACATAGCTCTTTATTAAACTTGCCCTTTGATCTTCAAAACATTGAATGCATCAGCTTTATTTCACATGTCACGGGCACCACAGGTCAGTCATTCTACCAGAAGTGTGGCACGTGTTTTTCCGGACATTTTTAGGTTTGTTTGTTTGTTCTTTTTTGGGTGGGGGATTGTAAGAGGCTATTTATGTATAACCCAAATATCATTCCTTAGACTAATATTATAATTAGACCTGTGTGTTACAAGTGTTTACTCTGAAGGTAGTAGCTTGCCTTTCTATTTTTAAAAATTAAGTCTTGTGTGTCAAGATGGCTCATTGCCTAAAGCCTGACACCCTAAGGTTCCATCCTGGGACCCACACCCTGCAAGGAAACCTCAAGCATTGCCCTCAGGCCTCCATGCAAGCACCATGCACACAGGTTTGTTTTCATGAGTTTTAAAATTTTGATGAAGTGTTACTACTATTTTTTTCCTTCATGGCTCATGGGTTTGGTAACCTCTGCAGGAAATCTTCGCTCATCCTGGAGTCCCACCGCTTTTGATTTCATTTCTTGAGCAGATGTGCTTTGGTGTGTCCTATAGCCTTGGCTAGTTTTGCGCTTTGGCGTGTCCTATAGCCTTGGCTAGTTTTGTGCTTTGGCGTGTCCTATAGCCTTGGCTAGTTTGCACTTTGGTGTGTTCTATAGACTTTGCTAGTTTTCTCCGCTGGACAGGACCCAGCTGAGCTGTGCCATGTTGGTGCCGCAAACCAGACCCTGCCATTTTGTGAGTCAACATTGCTATCTTCTTTTTTTAAAAGATGTATTTATTTATTTATTTATTTATTTATTATGTATACAGTATTCTGCCTGGGTGTACACCTGCAGGCCTGAAGAGGGCACCAGATCTCATTATAGATGGTTGTGAGCCACCATGTGGTTGCTGGGAATTGAACTCAGGACCTTTGGATGAGCAGGTGGTGCTCTGAACCTCTGAGCCGTCTCTCCAGCCTGCACTGCCATCTTACAGTGGAGACAGTGCTCTACATTTTACATCTTGTATGCCACAGCGTCTGATCTTCTCATTGTTTTTAGGCCTTTCTCATAGCTACAGCTAAATTTTCTACATATTTATAATATAATCTTAATTCTGTATAAATATCTAGGCCATATAAATATGATTAATATACTAAATAAATAAATTTTGTGTGTCTTTTAAAGGCATAGTTCAGCATGCTTCAATAGGATTTTGCTGTTAGTTTTGGATTTTTGAAACAGTTTCACTGATAGCTTTGGCCAGCTTGGAACTCACTCTGTAGACCAACCTGGCATGGAACTCAGAGGTCCTTTTGTCTCTGCCTCCCAAGTGCTGGGATTAAAGGTGTCTTCTACCACAGCTGGCCTTAGTAGGTATTGTATAGAAAGGACTTTTTCTCTTTCTTTATTCCTTCCTTCCTTTCTCTCTTTCTCCTTTTCCAGAGACAGGGTTTCTCTGTGTGGCCCTGGCTGACCTGGAACGTGCTCTGTAGACCAGGCTGGCCTGGAACATGCTCTGTAGACCAGGCTGGCCCTGAGCTCACACAGTTCATTCACTGCCTCCTGAGTGCTGGGGTTAAAAGTGTGAGCCACCATGCTATGCTGAGTTTATTTGTTTTTTACATTTTCTGTTAGCATGTGTTTGGGATGTGCACATGTATATGTGTGCGTGCACATGTATTTGTGGCAATAGCACATGCAGTAGGCAGAAGACAACCCTCAAGAGTTAATTCTCGCCTTCTACCTCGCGTGGGTTTTGGGGATGTCACTGTCTCTCTGTCTCTGTCTGTCTGTCTGTCTGTCTGTCTCTCTCTGTGCGTGCGTGCGTGCGTGCGTGCGTGTATGTTAAAAGGGGATTTATTAGAGGTTGTGGTCTGGGTAGTTCAGAAATGCAAACAGCCATTCAGCCCACGAAGCTGGCCGTCTCTGCAGTGCCGTCTGGTGCTAGAGCCCTGGAGAGCTGCTGCTCTTGAGTCTACATTGGGACCCTGACAAAAATGGGTTCAGTAGCAGCTGCAGCCACAGCGTAGATGGACGTGCCAGAGAGAAGGAGGGCAAGCCAGCAAAGAGCAAGAGCTTCCTTGGCCACCAGAAGGTGTGGCCCAGGTTAAGTCAGGTCTTTCTGCTTCAAATAATGATGTAATGAGGGAAATCCCTCACAGGCACGCCCTGCAGCCTGAGTTTTAGTTGATTTCAAATATAATCATGTCCACAACTAAGATTAGCCATAAGTATTTTAATGCCTTTCTTCTTTTTCAGTTTGGGTTGCAGGTATCTGTAAACACTAGATCAGGCTTGTTAATCTCCTGGTTCAAATCTCCTGTCTCCTCCGACTTGGAGTTGTGTGCTGGACACGTAAGAACTGAGAGAAGCTGCCAAAGTTGCCTGGTGAGTGGGGACAGTCCCTCGCTCTGTCTGTCTGTCTGTCTGTCTGTTTTGTCATATGCATTTGAGGCTGTGCTTTTGGGTGTAGAAAAAAATAGGCTGCTTCAGTCCTCCACGCCTGTTGGTTCCCTTGTTGCGTGTGACGTGTTTCGGGTTTGTTGGCGGCCTCACCATGTATGACGTCCTCCCATGTCTTCTTAACTCATCTGCAGAGAGCTGCACCAAGTTACTTTAGAATTCTCCCCGAGGATTTTGTTCTTTCTGGGTTCTGTATTAATTTTCTCTATAGCTTAGTCTGGGCCACAGAGAAAGATCTTGTCTCAGAAAACTGGGAGAGGGAGAGAGAGGGAGAGAGAGAGAGACGAAGAAGGAGAGGGAGAGAGAGAGAAATTAACAACAGTGCCAACCGTGTCACTCAACACTGGAAGAGCAGCAGCTCCCCTTGCGCCAGCATCACTATCAGATGAGTAGCCGCTCAGCACTCACGGTTATTCTCGCCCTCCAGTCTGAGCCTTGGGGAGATACTGTAAAGCAGTGGGACCACACCCCAGCCCCACCCTAAGTGCAGCCTCCCGTTCTCACGCTCTGAAGTGCAGCTTGCCCCAGCCCCGCTCCTTAGCAGTGCCTGGCTGGTTTCACGTCTTTATACTAGACGGCTTTACATTCTGGCTGGTGTCTTTACTCTCGTCCTCGAACGGTAAGTCACTGCCGCAGCCGCAGCCGCAGCCTTCCACTCCCTTCTCCCCAGAGGACTGAGGACCTGTGGGCAGGGGGAGCTTTTCTGTGAGCGTGTGTGTGCTGGGTTTTCCAGGGGACTACATGGTGAAAGCTCTGACGGCAGGGATGGTTTGACAACAGGCTAGTGTTACTAGGAGGTGGCAGAAGGAGGTGTGGCCTAGCTGGAGCAAGCAGGGCTCTGGGTGTGCTCCTGGGCCTGGCTTAGTTAGGGTTTCCATTGCCATGAAGAGACAACATGACAAAGCAACTCTCATAAAGGACACATGTAACTGGGCTGGCCACAGCTTCAGAGGTTTACTCTCTTGTCATGGAGGGGAACATGGCAGCATGCAGGCAGGTACAGTGCTGGGGAGGGAGCTGAGAGGTCTACATCCAGATGGGCAGGCAGTGGGAAAAGAAAGGCACCTCAGACCTGGCTTAAGTATCTGAGACCTCAGAGCTCATCCCCAGTGTCAGGCCACACCTCCTAATAGCACCACTCACTGTGGGACTTTGGGGCTATTTTTATTCAAACCACCACAGGACCAATGCCTTCCTCTGCTTCGTGGTCACCGTAATGTGACCTGCTCTGCTCTGACACACCTTCCTTGCTTGTGCCTACCAGTGTATTGGAAACATGAGCCAAGGAGAACCTTTATTTTTTAAAAACGTTTGCCGGGCATGGTGGCGCATCCCTTTAATCCCAGCACTTGGGAGGCAGAGGCAGGTGGATCTCTGTGAGTTCGAGGTCAGCCTGGTCTACAAAGTGAGTCCAGGACAGCCAAGGCTACACAGAGAGACCCTGTCTCAAAAAACCAAAAAAAAAAAAAAAAAAAAAAGTTTTATTTATTATGTATACAGTGCTTTCCCGGCATGTACACCTGTGCACCAGAAGAGGGCACCAGCCTCATTGTAGATGGTTGTGAGCCACCACGTGGGTGCTGGGAATTGAACTTGGGACCTGTGGAAGAGCAGCCAGTGCTCTTAACCACTGAGCCATCTCTCCAGCCTCCTCCTTATTTTCTGTCAGATATTTTGTAACAGCTACAAAAAAAAAAAAAATAGTTCACCGCCCTTCCTGCCTGTGTTCTATCAGGTCTTCCTCCACATTAGTGAGAGTATTGGTTTGTTGGTTTGGAATTTATCAGCTGATGAACATGTAGGCGTTTCTATTTCCTGACTGTTGTGAATAGGACAGTAATGAACATGTTGACCAGGCGTCTCTATAGCAGAATAGAGAGTCCCAAAGGGTTAACAGGAAATGTCACAACAGGAAAGGAAAGGGTAGAGAAGGGAGTGTGGAGCAGGCAACAGTCCACAAGACCCTAAATGTGTCACAGGCTAGTTCCTTGCAGAGACACTTTCAAAGCAAACAACACAGATTTTAGGCCAAAAGATGTCAAAAGCTGGCTCTTTGAAGAAACACATGTCAAAGCTGCCCTGGAGACAACTGGGAAGTGTCCTGTGTGTGCCTCCTGCAATTTAGATATTCTTGGTTAAAAACCCAGAGGTCTGGGGTGGGAGGTCGGGCTCCCCAGTTTCCCCCCCATATCTCCCTTTGTCTTTCTTTTAAGATTGGATAGAACAATATTTTAGTGAATTAAAATCCAGCTCTTCTGACTCTTGACTGTCTTTACCTGGGTTTTTATAAGTTCGAGGTCCCCCTCCCCACCCCTCTCTGGAAGGGACACGGACTCCCAGTGTCTCAATTCTGACTAAGTGCGAGGCCACCCTGTGCTCCCTCTAGCTGGGAGGTCTGACCACAAAGCTCCCTCCCTGGCCAGGAGGCCTTCCTCAGCTGGCCTCCAGAAGCCTGAAGAAAACTCTGTGACCAGATCTTCTCAGCCTCCTGGAGAAAGACACCTGCTACAGAAGTTCCTGTAGTCTCTAGTGTGCTTTCTACTGCGGAGGTAGACAGCCATAACTAAAAGAAGTGGGAGGAAGGGCTTATTTTATCTTGCACTTCCGTGTCACCACTGAGGGAAGTCGGGCCAGGAGCTGTAGCAGGGACATGCAGGAAGGATGCTCACACCCTCTGCAGTTCTGTACTCCCCAGGGGTAACAGGGCCCACAAAGGGCTGGGCCCCCCACCTCAGTCATTAGTTGAGAAGATGCACCGTAGACTTTGCTGCAGGCTGCAACTGTGATAGGAGAAAGCATTCACGGGGCCTTGCTTACACTTTCAGAGGGCTAGCGCATTACCATGGCCGGAAGCATGACAGCACGCAGGAGCAGGAGCTTAGAACTGCATCCTGGATTCTAGGCAAAGAAAAAAAGCTGGGTGTGGCATTGGCTTTTGAAACTTCACAGCTACTCCAGTGACCCATTTCCTTCATCAGGGCCACGCCTCTTAAGCTTTCTCGTCTGTTCAAAAAGCGCCACTCCCTGGTGACTGAGCACTCAGATGTCTGGGTCTGTGGTGCCATTCTTACTCAAACCATCACACCGTGTATGGCTTTAAGGAACAGTTACGTGGTAGATGCTCCTGGGGAATGTATTGATCCAAGGTGATCTAGAACCATCACAAGCTGTGCCTGTTGTCAAAGGACATCATGGGGATTGAGTTTCCAAATTAATAAAGGGGGTCACTGCTGATGTACCAACAGCCTTGTCCCCAAAATGGTTATCAGACAGACCTGTGTGGCCCATAGCAAAAAGAACGCTACAAGCACTTGAACAGCTGGTACAGGAGCAGCTGAGGGCTCAACACAGAGAGGGATCCACCGGCCCACGGGACCCCCTGTGTGTGTCGTAAAAAGGAAGTCAGCAAGACGGAGCGTGATAGAGTGTTTAAAAGCAGTGAGTAGTCATTCAACCGAATGGTCCTTTTCAGCCTGGAATCCCTTTACCTTCTTTGTTACCTAGGTGACAGCCTATAATAGTCAATGACATGAAATATTGTTTTTTCACAATGCCCTTGCATGAGCAGGATGGGGAAAGCTTTACCTTCTCAGTACCTACTCTGAACAATACTGGTCCAGTTAGGAGGCACGGTTGGAAGGCACTTCAGCAGGGAATGTTAGCTAGTCCAACTTTATGCCATACTCTGTGCGACAACCGTTAGAAATATTCATAGGCAATATCTTCAATCTATCATTTACCACTACACTAATGATACTTTGTTGGCTGAATCTGATGCAGATAATTTAGAGAGAATGTTTAAGGGAACACAAAGAAATCTGCCATGCCGGGGGTTACAGATTGCCACCGAAAAAAATGCAGAGAGGAGAGTCACTTAGTTATATGGGTTATAAAATAGTCAACAAAAAATTGGACGACAAAAAGGTACAGATCCATAGAGACCAATTGCAAACTCTTGACAATTTTCAAAAATCAACGGGTGCTACTGGGTGGCTGAGGCTGTGATTGGATTGGCTGCTTGTGAGGTAAGTCATTTGTTTCAGAGGTTGCAATGGGGCTTCAGGTTTGAACAGTCCGAGGTGCTAAAGGCTGAAGCAGAAAAAGAGTTTATTCCTGTAGAACAAAGACTGCAGAGTACGTACGTGGACAAACCTGATCCTAAGCTTGATTGCGTTTTGGTCATTTTGCCATCAATTCATTCTCCTACTAATCCCAGCCCTCAGGAGGCAGAGGCAGGAGGATCGCTGTGAGTTCAAGGCCAGCCTGGTCTACAAAGCGAGTCCAGGACGGCCAAGATAATATAGAAAAACCCTTTCTCAAAAAAACCCAAACCAAACAAAAACAGAAACAGAAGAAGAGGAGGAGGAGGGGGAGGAGTGGCAAAGAGCTTGTAGTAATTACTTGGGAAAAGCAAACGTATACAGTTTATAAAAAGAACTAATTGTAATTGGATTCTTCCAGGTATTGTAAAGAGAACACCAGTTCCCAAGGCACCAGCCTTCTATCCTGATGCAAACAGGATCAGAATGGCAGGTTATAAGTCAGACAAAATAACCAGGGTCACCGAAAGTCCATATACCTCAGTTCAAAAATCAGAATTATGTGCAATCCTCATGGTTCTATTAGATTTTCTTGAATCCCTTAGTATATTTACTGTTTCTTTATATGCAGAAAGAGTTATTTTGCATATGGAGACTACTGAATTTGCTCCTGATAACTCAGAATTAACTTCTTTATTTATTCAATTACAATAGACCATCAGAAGTAGAAACTATCAATCATATATTACTCATATTAAGTCTCATACAGGTTTTCTAGGTCCAATGCCACAGAGAAATGAGGACATTGACCAATTACTAATAGCAACTGGGTAAGAAGTATCAAAATTTCATGAGAAATACCATGTTAACGGGAAAGGTTTAAAGAAAAAGTTTTCTATCACTTGGCAACAAGCCAAAAATATAAAAATAATTTTAAAAATTCTTATGTGTCCTCTGGAAACAAAACTCAATTACCTGCTGGTAGAAACCCTAGGGACACCAAAAGAAATAAAATCTGGCAGGTGGATGTTTTTTCACTTTGCAGAATTTGGAAAACAAAGGAATATACACCATACCACTGACACGTACTCAGGGTTTCAATGGGCAACTGCTTTACGTTCTGAAAAGGCTGGTTGTAGAATTACACACTTATTGGAAATAATGGCAATTATGGGGATACCTGCACAAATTCGAGATAATGTTCTCGAATATGTATCCAGTATATGAAGCAATTGTTTGAATATTAGAGTGTAAAGCATATTACTGGTGGGGCTGGAGAGATGGCTCGGTGGTTAAGAATTTCTTAATGCTGGCGTAAAAGGAACAACAGCAGGTGAGAGACACTGGGTCATGGAAAAACTGAGGAACTAGGTCAGCCAGCATGTGTCAGGATGTGTTGACCTTAGACTGGAAACCTGCAGTAGTTGTGAGGTGAGAGTGCGGTTATGTTTGTGATCCTCAGGGAAGAAGAAACATGGCTACCAATAAAACCTTCACCGCTTAGGTCTGCTGAGGCGGGGGTTCCCTCTCACAGACGGCCTCAGTCACTGACTGCTCCCACATCTGAATGATAATCAACCTCAAAAGGGCTACCCCAGAACATTGATCACACATAGACTGGGCAGAAAAATACACAGATGGCTTTCCCAGGATTTGGCCGATATCTCAGTTTTTATAGGATACCCAAGAGATACTTTTGCCTCCAGACAAGTAATTTTAAGAACATGACAGGCCGGGCGTGGTGGCGCACTCCTTTAATCCCAGCACTCGGGAGGCAGAGGCAGGCAGATCGATGCGAGTTCGAGGCCAGCCTGGTCTACAAAGCGAGTCCAGGACAGTCAAGGCTACACAGAGAAACCCTGTCTCGAAAAACCAAAAAAAAAAAAAAAAAAAAAAAAAAAGAACATGATTTCTCCATTCCCAAAAGGTGGGGTAGACGTTTTTGGTCGTGTGATGTGTTTTGGTTTTTTGTTATTGTCTAGGGTGGTTGGTTGGTATTGGTTATAGTCAGGAAGGAAGCAAAATACAGTTTAAATCAGGGATCTCCTCTATTTTTATTTTTCTCTTATCTTTCTCTCATCTAGTGATGGGGAAAAAGAAGGGAAAAGAGTAATAATAAAGGAATGAATAAATAAATAATTAAAAATTTTAAAGTAGAATCTACTAGTCTCAAATATTTTACCTTGATATAGATGAATGTATATTGACAGGAATGTAAGGTTGCTTTGTTTCACTGTTGGTAGTGATAAGAAATTTAAGGTTGTTTTCTTTGATTATTGTTTGATATATTCTACATAGCAGCGTGTTTAAATGTGATGTGAAGTTCTAGTTTTACAGTTCTCAGAATTATTTCTATTGGGTGTAGTCTGTTTTTTTAAAGATTTATTTATTGTTACGTATCCAGTGCTCTGCCTCCATGTTCACCTGCAGGCCAGAAGAGGGCACCAGATCTCACTATAGATGGCTGTGAGCCACCGCGTGGCTGCTGGGAATTGAACCAGGTTCCTCTGGAAGAGCAGCCAGTGCTCTTAACTTCTGAGCCGTCTCTCCAGCCCGGGTATAGGTTGTTGATGTTAGAGAAAAAGACAATTGTTTTGAAACAGAAAGTTTCTGGTTTCTTTGGAAACTCGGTTGTGTCATGTGAATGTGTCTTTTGTTTTGGTCCCAAGCATGGGATGTGGGTGTGTTTTTCACCTCCGAAAACAGCCTCTTGACCTTTGTTAGCAGAAAACAGACCCATGAGAGGCCATGTGATCTTTTGTTGAAAGCTGTCTTGTGATAGGGCATGTGATGCTTTGCTGAAAATAGACACATGAGAAGGTGTGTGATGTTTAGAAAGAATATTAACAGAACCCGCAGACAGCGAGGCACCTTTGCATCACTACACGCCTCACTGGTCTTTGTTTTTCAACACTTCACTTTGCAGAGAGAAACGCTCCAGAGAACGTCTCGAGGTACTCCGGCTGCGTGCGCTGACTCGTGCCGACTCAGCGGGGTCTTGCTGTCCCTGCAGGAGCTGCCGCTAGCTACCCATTCGTGTTGCTGTTTGGCGTTTGCTTCTGGACTGGACTGCTGGTGTCCTGACAAGGCAGAGTACAAGGAACCACATCTAAAATGGTCCACATCCCCTGCCCCTGTTAACCTCCGTTCTCTCTTACATCTAGTTGGTGGGTTGGAAGGGAGGTAGAGCGTTTAAGAACCCTAAGTGAAGTAGGTTTTTGAAAAATGTAAGCCTACAAACAGTGTCTTCTGCACACAAGGCAGCTGCGCATGTGAACTCAATGCAGCTGTGACACCATGGGCAAGGCCTGTGCAGACCTAAGCCTGAACCAACTCCAGCGTGGAGAGAGAAGGTGAGCACACAATCCCGCCCTTAGCCAAGAAGATACTGTCAGCTGTTAGCCTGTGCCAGGCCACTGTATTCCAGTGGAAGGCCATGCATTCACAAATATTTGGGCAGCAAAAACTGGTCTTGAAAAGCTTATGTGGTTGCTAGACACAGAGTCGGGAGGGTGTGGGATGATTTGGAGGAGCGGGTGAAATGGTCAAGCTGATACAGAATTCTCAGAGAACTTATAAAAATACATATATTTTAATAGTGAAGTTGGCAGAGCTGAAATTTCTTACCCCTTCACAAGAGGGCAGCCCAGAGTTCATTGGGCTTTTACAGGTACATAGGGCACGGGCACCTGAAGCAGGCCCCACTCTGCAGCACCTCCCTCCTTGCTGGCTGCTGCTTTCCCCCTGGAGTCTATGCTATGAGACAGGAAAGTCTGTGGACATTTTAACCCTAAGCGAACACGGATGCATGGTGTGGGTTGGAGCCTGCAGAAGACGCTGGAACACCCTGGGCCCCACGCCTTCCTGCTTTGGACTCGGCAGTCCTTTTAGATGATGGCGTGCTTTCAGTATTGTGTTCAGAATGTATACATGTATGCAGGACTGCTTTTCTGGTAGGACACTTTTGGCCATGTGAAAGTAAAAATCTATTGGCTTTTTAAAATGTGTGTAGCATCTCTCTCACTGAAGACGAGAACACCATCACATGGCAAGCAGCCACAGTCCTTCTCCCCGGCTCTGGCTCCTACACTGGAGCACAGTAACGGGCCAGGCTATGGCCAGCAAGGCCTGCATGGGGCCATGCGGTGAGTGAGTGCATCGCAGCCTACAGAACCAGGAGTCTCTGCACATCTTACGTGTCCTCTCCACATAGAACCTAATAAGGGAAAGGCCTCATCATGTGGTCAGGAGGGCTTAAATCTTTATGAAAAACAGCTTTAGCTATTATCAGTGACTCCAAAGGAGCATACAATTGAGAGTAGTGATGGATTTGGGTGTGCCCAGGGAAAAGAAAACCGCCTATGATATTAGGAAGTTCAAGATAGCCATCTGTGGCTTGACGGAGGGGGCATAGCATAGAGATATATGAAGCCATTTGTAAAACTAATTTCTCTTTCCATTTAATCTCGAGTTGCCTCAGAAAACTCGGCTGGTAATTAAGATGCCATTGTTGCTTGTAAATGCCGCCTCCATTAACTTCACACTTGTGAGAAGGAGCCATTAAAAGGCAGCCTGCGGCAACACTTTTGAATAGCTAACTTTGTTAAAAATATGTTTTCCAAATTTCTTGCAATAAAATGTAATTGCATTTTCTGTTTTCACTCCCTGGCATAGACTCTTCTCACAAACTCCCCAGTCTTGGTGCTTCGGGGAAGGTTTTGTCAGACCAGAGCAGCAGAAGTGACTTGAATCCCCTTCCTTCCCTCTCATGATTTAAAAGTTTTTTGGTTTCTCTGGTAGTTTTTTTTTTTTCTTTTTTAAAATAGTTCACTTATAAGGTTACAGAATGACGGAAGAGAGATTTCTTAATGAATGCTGTTCAAACAGTGTGACAGTGTAAAAGTTACCTGCTTGGAGGCAAAGGGTAAATCAACCGAGGCTCCGCTGGGCGTGGGACTGGCCTTGAGCATCCTGCCTCAGTCTGTCTGAAGGCCTGTGAGATGGCTCAGTGGGTGACAGCACTTGCCACCATGCCCGGCCACCTAGTTCAACCCCTGAGACTTACATGGTGGAGAGAGAGCCAGTCCTCTGACTGCTACACATGTGTAGTGGCATGTGCACCCATACACGTACATGTACAGAAAGGAAACTTAAAAACAAAGAAGTGGTGGGCTGGGGAGAAGCCTCAGCTTGTAAAGTGGTTTTAATGCAGGTGTGAGGATCCAAGTTCAAACCCCAGTACTGATGTAAAACCACAGCTGTGGTGTGAGCTGTAGACCTAGTGTTGAGGGGGCAGCAGCAGGAGGATCACTGGGGTTCAGAGGCTACCCAGCCTGACTGAAGAACCGAACCACAGACAAACGAGACACCCTGTGAAAAACAAAACAAAACAAAACCAGTGTAGGCTGGGTGTCGTAGCACATAGCTAATGCCAGAGCTCAGGAGGTAAAGGTCAGAGCTCTCTGTGAGTTGGAGGTCAGCCTGCTCTATATAGTTTCAGGCTAGCCAGACCCAGCTCACAAAAAACAAAACAGAACAAAGGTGGATGGCTCCAGAGGTTCAACACCTGCAGCTGTCCTCTGACAACGTCCCCCGCCCCCAGCCACATACACACACAGAGACACATCCACAAAAAGAGTGACATTATCTGTTGCTCACTTGGGGTTTTTTCTTCAGCTGACAAATGTTCCTGCGGGTGGATGAGATGGGTCAGTGCGCAAAGGTGTGTGCCACCAAACCTGTCGGCCACTCGCTGGAAGGTGAGAACTAACTCCCACAACTTGTCCTCCAACCTCTACACACACACACACACACATGCACACGCGCACACACACATACACACACGCACGCACCACACACACACACACGCACACACATGTATGCATGCATGCACACATACACATGCACACACACATGCACATACACACGCACACACACGCACACACACATATACACATGCACGCACACACATACACACACACACATGCACACATGTATGCATGCATGCACACATACACATGCACACACACATGCACATACACATGCACATACATACACATCACACCACACCACTCATACACACACACACACACACACACACATGCACACATTCACAGAAAACATACTTTTTTAGAAGTATTTTTTTGCACTAATTTTAATGTTAAAAGTTCACCTTGAAGGGTCTGGGTTTGTCTGCTTAGTTTGTCTTTTGTTTTTTCCTGGTTTATTAGCATTTTCTAGAGGATCAGAACTGACAGAAGGAATCCATCCATCCTCCATCCGCCTGTCCATCCATCGGTCTGTCTGTCTGTCCTTCTAGGGGATTTATTACAGTGGCTCATAGGCTGTGGTCCTGCCAGTCCAACACTGGCTGTCTACCACCGGGAAGTCCAGGGTTCCAAAGTTGCTCAGCCCATGTGGCTGCTGCCTCAGCTGGTGCGTCAGAATCCTGAGTGAGGAGGCCTGAAAGCCAGCGAGGGAATAAACTCACCAGCGAGAGGGAGGGCAGTAGGCAAAGAGCAGGCGCTTTGTCCATGTCCTTCCCACGGGGCGGCACGGGGAGGTAAGCCTCAGATTGAGGCTAGGTCGTGCCGCCTCAGGTGAGCTGGATGTGAGGTGGGGTTCCTACCTCAAACGAACCAGTTAGCTAAAAATCCCTCGCAGGTGTGCCCGTGGCTGGAATGTTTAGTGATTCCAGGAGTCACATAGACAGCCGCCATAGCCACCGCACTTGGGGGTGTCAGCAGACTAGCACTGGGCCAAGCTATTTAGATCCCATGTGTAAGCAAGGTCCTGCAGTGTGGTCGTCACCCAGCTGAGCGTCCACCTTAAATGGTTTCATTTGCCTGTGGTCAGCCAAAGTCCAAAATATTAAACGGAAAATCCTACAAGTAAATAACTCCTAAGTTTTAGACTGAATGCTGTTCCGTATAATGCCATGAGATTCCACACCAGGGACACGAGTCGTCCCTTTGTCCTGCGTATTTGTCACTTGTCAAACCGTCTCAACATCCTAGCCTGTGATATGGTAGCCCTCCCTCAGGGTAAGGAAGAAGGTCTGTGTTTGTCTCTCTGTGCCGAGCTTGTTTCACTCAACATCACGTCCTCCAGGCTTGCTTGCATCAGTGCGGATGACAAGTCTCTCCTTTTTAGAGGGTGCATATGATTTTACTGTATATCATGCTGTATGTTCATCCACGCACTGCTTGATGGCACTTAACCGGATCCCCGTCTTGTCCGCCGCGTGTAATGCTGCTCTGAACACGGAGGCA
Source organism: Acomys minous (assembly GCF_964271855.1). Classification (NCBI taxonomy): domain Eukaryota; kingdom Metazoa; phylum Chordata; class Mammalia; order Rodentia; family Muridae; genus Acomys; species Acomys minous. The sequence goes on from NC_140498.1 coordinate 97,156,870, forward strand.
CGTGTGCCAGCACAGCGGTCCCTTTCCTTGTGGGGAGGGTCACAGTTCTGTGTCACCACTCTCTGTGACAGTCACCCTGAGTTATTCTCTGCAGCAGGACAGCTGTGGCCTCCATCTAGTCCCACTGGCTATTTGAGCAAGTGTGAGGAGCATCAGAGTAAAGTTGCCTTTTCCTGGCGCCGGCTGCTGCTGAGCACCTTTCATGTTGCTCCTGAGCCACCAGCCCTCTGTCTGCCTCTTCTCAGAGACGTGTCTGTTCAGGTGCTTTGCTGACTTCTGACTGAGCTGTGTGGGTCAGCTTTGTGTTTTCTATACTAGCCTCTCCTCAATGTGTGCTATACAGTGTCCTCCCCCATCGGGTAGGCTGTCTCTGCTCTCTGCTGGTTGTTTCTTTCTCTGTGTAGAAGCTGATCGTTTAATGCTCATGTCATAAACAGAAGAGGAAAAAAAAACCCACCAGGTCAAAACCAAAAGCTTTTCTAACTTTATTTGGTTTGAAGTATTGAGAGGAATCCCCAAATCCCTTAAATTTGGGAAGCTAATCAGGGGGTGTCTTAGTTACTGTTCTGTGCTGTGAGCAGACACCATGACTATGGCAACAGCCACTTGTATAAAAGAAAGCATCAGTTAGGACTTACAGTTCCAGAGGGTCAGTTAGTTATCAACAGTGAGGGTGCTGGAGCAGTAAGTGAGAGCTTTACATCCTGACCCAGAGGAGGAGACAGTGTGCGTGTGTGTGTGTGTGTGTGTGTGTGTGTGTGTGTGTGTGTGTGTGTTTGTGTGCGTGTGTGTGTGTGCGTGTGTGTGTGTATGTGTGGAGAGAGAGAGACAGAGACAGAGTGAGAGAGCGACAGACGGACAGAGAAATTGGGCTTGTTATGGGCTTTTGAAACCTCAGAGCCTACCCCCTCGTGGAAAAAAAAGAACATTTAAATCCCCAAACCACTTCAAATCAACAACCAGGGGAATAGCGTTGGTAACTGGTAACTTACTGGCAGAAGGGGCTAATCTCATTAGTACACTAGGCACTCTCAAAACAGACAAGGTGGCTAGTGGTAAACTGCTCGCTGCCAGACAACCCTGACACCCTGGGTGCAATCCCCAGGATCTGCATTGTGTCAGGAGAGAACCAACTCCTGAAGGTTTCCCTCTGCCCTTTACACACGAGTATACACACACACACACACACACACACACACACACACACACACACACACACACAGGGACTGGGCGGGTGGAGTGGTGCCTTGTTTGCAGGGAGAGGAAGCCAAGTGGCATATGATCATGAGAATGTGCCGAATCCCACTTACAAGCACTGGTCAAATGAACCCACACAGCTGAGTGACACAGTGCACTCCTCAGTCAATGCAAAGACACAGCCTGTCCATGCAGAGGTCACACACTGCCTGTCATGGGACACCTGGAAGACGGGGTTAGTCTCAGCAGTCAATGCTTGTTGCATACTTAGGGATGGCAGCAGTGTTAGCATATAGGCAGCCCTGCTAGCCTGCCTTTAAAGGCCTGGCAACAGCTGACGTCATCACCTCCCACAGCCGCCAGGTGCATGCCAGGTGTGTGTGGGATGAAAAGGACCCGCCCATCACCACAAGCTCCCTTACTCTTACTCTTGGTATTGTTCTCCCCAAACCCCCCTCTCTCTCTGTCCTTCTCTGTCCTCTGCCCTCATGGCTTCCTGTCTGTCTGTCTGCCTGTCCACATGTTCAAGCATCCAGATTGTGTTGCAGATTGGTGTAACATAGTGCATGTCTGTAATCCCAGCACTCGGGAGGCAGAGGCAGGTGGATCTCTGTGAGTTAGAGGCCAGCCTGGTCTACAAAGTGAGTCCAGGACAGCCAAGGCCATACAGAGAAACCCTGTCTCGAAAAACCAAAAAATAAAATAAAAAGAGTGCTGTGTGCAGTGGTGACAGAATTCAGCGTGTTGTTGCTGGTGCAGACCCAGTACGTATAGGTCCAGGTACATTGTATACCCAGAGAAGGCGGAAGGCTCTATCCCTCAGTAAACCTCAAATTAAAACCATGTAAATGCCACATTATGCTGCTATTTTTTACTTAACAGCTTATCAAGAGTCCAGAAATTTTTGTAAATGTTGAGAAGGTGCTTGGAAATGGCCATTGGTCCATCACTGTGGAAATCAGGCCCCACCTCTGCCCGGGGGTGGGGGTGGGGGTGGAGACAACTGACAGAAGCAGGCACAGCTTTCAGTCATGTCCTAGGTGTTGCCTTGACCATAAACTAAAACAATACATTTGCTCATTTAGCCTGACATGAAGGTGCTGTGGGTTTTCACTGTTTATTATTTTGCTTAGTTATTTATTTCTGAGATTATAATATAATTACATAACTTCCCATCCCCTTCCTTCCCCCCAAGGCCTTCTGTATAGGCCTCCTTGCTCTTTCACATTCATGCCCTCTTTTCTCATCATTTGTTCTTACGTAGCTGTATGTGTAAGTGTGTTATGTACGTTTATGTGTGTGTTTAAATGTGTAAATACAGCCTACTCAGTCTGTATAATGGCACTTGTGTGCCTATGTCTCAGGGCTGGCTGTTTGGTGTTGGATAGCTGACTATAGGTGCAAAGACTGCCAAGGCCAACTTGGGGGAGCACGTCAGGAGCCCTGCTTTTCTGGTAAACAGAAGATTGCCTTTGTGCTTGTTTACCCACGAACAATCCTCCTGTTTACTCAAAGTCTGTCTGTGTAGGACAGTACCACCAGCACTGCCGGTTTTTTTTGGGGGGGGGGAGGAGGAATTGGACCTAAAATCCAATTGTTGTTGATGATAAGGGGAACCTTCTGGCTGCTTCCTGTTGATTGGGGGCCTGACAGTGGGGTGGGGGAGTGGGAGCAGGGGTGTTGGGGGGGGGGTCTGGAATGCTGGCCCAAAGCAGCAGCTCAAGCCAAGGGGGATGGCTTGAGCCCTGAGGAAATCCCATCAGAAGCATTTGGTTTACTGACTGTCAGGTAACCACACCTGAAGGAACCTTATGAGACAGGAAGCAGCGGGGTTATTGAGAAGCATGGAGACCAGCGGCTGAGGAGCTGGGGAGCTGGGGCCGCAAGGGAGACCCCGGGAGGGTCCGGGAGTCCACAGCGTTCACCTGGCCAGGCTGGGTCCCACTGCTCTCAGCAAGTCCAGAGTCCACAGCTCTGCAGGACCACCTGGGTAGTGAGGCCTGTCTGTCTGTTGGAGCAGTTGCAGGGCCACAGCTGATTCCAGGATGGCGTCTGTCAGCTGAGGGGTAATGTCTGGGACAGATACAGACTAGGGACAGAAGGTAAGTTAAGGGGTGTGCAAGGTGGGGGGCCTGTTAACTTGCTGCTTACAGGTCTGTCTCTGCCTGGAAGATCTGGGTGACAAAAAGAACATAAACCCAACAGAGGGAGAGGAAGGTGACTGACAGAGATCCAGGCTGCAGCTCTGTAAATTTCAGAGTCTAAAGCTCACATGAATCCTGTAAAGTTGACAAAAGAGATAAAAGTTTGCCAGGCATAATGGTGCACGCCTTTAATTCCAGCACTCGGTGAGGGGTAGGGGGTGGAGGCAGGTGGATCTGAGAGTTCAAGGCTACCCTGGTCTACAGAGCAAGCTCCAGGACAGCCAGAACTACATAAGAGAGACTCTGTCTCAAAAAACAAAAAACAAAACAAAACAGAGATAAAAGTGTTAGATGTGACCACTGTCTATAATCTGTACTGAAATCACAGTAGGAAAAGCAGTAAGTAGGAAGTATCTGGAAGCAGATTGAGTGGACTCAACATGACAGAAGCAGCATTCATCAGTAAGAAGACATTTTTTAAAAAAACATTTATTTATTTATTATTATGTACACAGTGCTCTGCCTCCATGTACACCTGCAGGCCAGAAGAGGGCACCAGATCTCATTATAGATGGTTGTGAGCCACCATGTGGTTGCTGGGAATTGAACTCAGGACCTCTGGAAGAGCAGGCAGTGTTCTTAACCTCTGAGCCATCTCTCCAGCCCCAATAAGACACACTTCAAAATGTGCATGCATGCATGTGTGTGCCACAGCGTGCACGGGAGATCAGAGGACAGGAGTCAGCTCTCCTTCTGTGTGGGACCAGGGAATTGAACCAAGGAGCCAGGCTCCCCTGCTGAGCCAGCTCACAAGTTCACCCGATGATTTTGCTGTGGTGCTAATAGTTGACAGCAGCTAGTCTCCTCAGGCATGCGGGCACTTCTTTAGAACACGCACTTGAGAGTTAAATCTCTGTGGCAGTTGTCGTCAAATTACTTTCCAAAATGTTTTATTTTATTGTCTATTGGGGGGGGGGTATGTGCACACAAACCAAACCCCAGCAAGAGAATCACATACACTTAACCAGAGTCATCTCTCTCAGCTCCCTCAAATGGTTTGTTGTTGACAGAACAGTGATGTCCCCAGGCTGTCTGCACATTGTGCCTAAGGAAGGAACAGTTGCTGCTATTTACAGTGAGTCTCCAGCCAGAGCTCAGGGGACCCAGGCAGAGCCGGCCTCTGCAGCGAGGCCGAGGGCCTGGGGAATTCATGGCTGCAAGTTAGGTAGGGTAAATTGCCAAGGGAGGAGACATGCAGGAGAAAGTCCACAGGGCTCCTGGGGGCAGCGAGGTTCCTGTCCTCAGCAGCCAGGGAGAAGCCCCAGGTGAGCCACCTATGGAAGGTCAGAGAATGGCTGCACCGAGGCCTGCTCTAGTACCACAAAGCAGCTTAAAAAACAAGCCCAGAGAGGCCCAAACTCTAGGGTAACCATGCCTCAGAACGAAGCAGGAAGCAGATTAGAAGGGATGTGAAACTGACAGGAAACTCAGTAAGGCTTCGTGCCCAGCGCTGCATGGTGGTTTTCAAGGGTGCAGGTGGGAGAGCGGGGGACAGGGGACAGAGGGGACAGAGGAATGCTTAGCGAGAGAGCTCACATGTGCCAGGAGATTCCATGAGCGTGTGAAAAGGTGACACAGGAGACGTTCCCTAAAGTCCCGGTGTCACTTCCCCATGCGGACGCTGCCCTGCTCCGCCGTGTCAGAACTGGAGTTTGTCCATTTGTGTATGTCAGTGTATACTCAGCTTATTTTACTCAATGGATTATAACTTAAAAGTAAGTGTTTCCTGAAAACTTATGTGTTATGTGTGTGTGTGTAAGTGTGACATGTGATCGTGCCCATGCCACATGGTACACATTGCACACACCGGTTCTCTCCTGTGAGCGTCATGTATGCAGCTCACTAGCATGAGTTTTAATACTTGAATTCTGGCTTCTGCCCCCCACCCCACCCCATAGGAGCATCTAGAAACTGTTGGCGGAGTCCTCTGAAAGTCTCAGTGCATCTGATCACGTGCTCACATTCTGATCAGCCTGCTGTCCGCAGGACGCCTGGCTCCTGGGAATGCCAAGTGGCCTTAGGTGCCAGGCTCTGGGGTGTGCGCGCTTTCATTGCTACTGTGTTGTTGCTGCTGCCAGGCTCCCCCAGCCATCCCTGTATTGATCCATTGATCAATTAAATAAATTTACATCAGTGCCTCTGATTCCTTCCCACACAACATTGTATAGGTTGATTCCATTTTTTCTTGTTGAACTCTTCCCTGGGCAAGAAGCCCAATTCCCATGATCCTTAGCAGATCTATATGTTGGATCAGTCTTGGTTTGTAACATGTGCCCATTGTCCCTGCCCCCACCCTGAGTGGATGTTTCCATAGCCCACACAGGGCTGCTGTCATCACCCCTCCTCTGCAAGGTGCCCTCCTTACCCTGCATCTGTTGCTTTTAAACAAAATCCCAAATGTTCGATTTACCAATAAAGACTCCGGAGCCAGATGCTGGGGTGAAAGCCTGCTGGCTCAGAGAGGCAGAGGGAGCACCAGCTGACCTTCCTCCTCAGCTCCTGGCCCAGAAGGAACAAGCCCCTTCTCCTTCTCCACAGTATTTCCCCCCAAGACAGAGTTTCTCTGGTAGTCACTTTGTAGACCAGGCTGGCCTCCAACTCACAGAGATCTGCCTGCCTTTGCCCACCCTACCTTAAAACACCTTCAAACTAAATGTCTCTCCTTTCCACTCTCTCTGTTTGTTCTCCAGACTCCCTTTCCCTCTGGTTTTTTTCCTATATTCACTCCTTGTCAATTGGTTATTTGCTCCTCCTCTTGACCTCTGGTGGAGTTTATTTAATCCTGTTTACAGAAGCTCTTGGATTAAAGGTGTGTGCTAGGGCTGAACCCCACAACTAGAAAGGTTTTTCTAGTACTCAGTCTTGGGGTTCACATCCTCCAACGTACGTCTTCTCTGACACCCCACGCCCAGCCTGCTTCCTGAGGGGCCCTGTTGCCCTCCCTGGCCACTGTGGCTCTTGTCTGAGTTTAGACACTCCTCTTGTTCAGAATACTTCAAGTGTACGTCTAAACCAGCCAGCTCCAGGCAAGGCAACAGGCTGCTGCAATGCAGACGAGGGTGTGGAAGCAGGAGCTGACAAACCCCGGCAGCACCAGAGGCAGAAAAGAGGCTGCACTTGCCCCCCCTCCCCAGGCCATCACTCCACAGGAAACACAGGACATCTCGGAAATTAATCGTCTTTCTCTAGAATGTAGACCAGTGCTTTCCAAGAAACCATCTGACAGTTGCTGTAGAGTTTCCCCTCCTGCACCTGGCCTGACAGTATTCTTTCTCTTTTGCCCTCAATTTTCAAGTGAGAGTCATTCAAGAATCTAACCTGAGACAACGCTGTGAGGGGCCTGGGTCACTGTAGATCTTCAAATTCAGCCCTGAGATGGAGGGGACAGTGGGGTGTGGATCCCTGAGAGATGGAGGGGACAGTGGGGAGTGGAGCCCTGAGAGATGGAGGGGACAGTGGGGAGTGGAGCCCTGAGAGATGGAGGGGACAGTGGGGTGTGGAGCCCTGAGAGATGGAGGGGACAGTGGGGTGTGGAGCCCTGAGAGATGGAGGGGACAGTGGGGAGTGGAGCCCTGAGAGATGGAGGGGACAGTGGGGTGTGGAGCCCTGAGAGATGGAGGGGACAGTGGGGTGTGGAGCCCTGAGAGATGGAGGGGACAGTGGGGAGTGGAGCCCTGAGAGATGGAGGGGACAGTGGGGTGTGGAGCCCTGAGAGATGGAGGGACAGTGGGGAGTGGATCCCTGAGAGATGGAGGGGACAGTGGGGTGTGGAGCACTGAGAGATGGAGGGGACAGTGGGGAGTGGATCCCTGAGAGATGGAGGGGACAGTGGGGTGTGGAGCCCTGAGAGATGGAGGGGACAGTGGGGAGTGGAGCCCTGAGAGATGGAGGGGACAGTGGGGAGTGGAGCCCTGAGAGATGGAGGGGACAGTGGGGTGTGGAGCCCTGAGAGATGGAGGGGACAGTGGGGAGTGGAGCCCTGAGAGATGGAGGGGACAGTGGGGTGTGGAGCCCTGAGAGATGGAGGGGACAGTGGGGTGTGGAGCCCTGAGAGATGGAGGGGACAGTGGGGTGTGGAGCCCTGAGAGATGGAGGGGACAGTGGGGTGGGGAGCCCTGAGAGATGGAGGGGACAGTGGGGAGTGGAGCCCTGAGAGATGGAGGGGACAGTGGGGTGGGGAGCCCTGAGAGATGGAGGGGACAGTGGGGTGGGGAGCCCTGAGAGATGGAGGGGACAGTGGGGTGGGGAGCCCTGAGAGATGGAGGGGACAGTGGGGAGTGGAGCCCTGAGAGATGGAGGGACAGTGGGGTGTGGATCCCTGAGAGATGGAGGGGACAGTGGGGAGTGGAGCCCTGAGAGATGGAGGGGACAGTGGGGTGGGGAGCACTGAGAGATGGAGGGGACAGTGGGGAGTGGAACACCAAAGTGTTTGAAAGGCTCTAGCAGGCTGGAACATGACAGACATGCCTCTGGCCTTGCCCTAACCCAATCCCCTCTGCCTTGCTAAAAACCTAGAGCTAGCCCCCAAAGCCTATTCTTCTTATTGGTCACTTCCTCCTTCTGAGGCTGACTACCAAGGTCCAGCTGCCAAAGGCCCCTTTGGCTCACCTAATTAACATGCCCAATCAAAATTAAATACCTCGTCCTAACACGGGTTTCCTCTTTTTCTTTATAACTGCCATTTGCCTACAGGCATGTCTGTCTCCTCTCCAGAGGCAGTCCTCTGGCTTTCCGGGACAAATGTCCCTACCCCACTCCTTGTTTCTTTCCCCTTTCCTCCTCCTCTATCTCCTGTTCAGTTAGGAGGAAACTGGTACACTGTTACACGCCTTGTTAAGTGTTACCTGCTTGTAGCCGGTGTGGTGTCACACGCCTTTAATCCCAGCACTCAGGAGGCAGAGGCAGGTGGATGGCTGTGAGTTTGAGGCCAGCCTGGTCTACAGAGGGAGTCCAGGACAGCCAAGGCTACACAGAGAAACCCTGTCTGGGGGGGGGGGGGAAGTTACTTGCTTGTAACTTTAATTAGGCCAAATTTTTTTTTTATAGTCAAATGATCTCTTGGTGGATATAATGTATCTTCTTTTTCACACTTCCAGTAGAGCCTGGAGACCTTCCCTATGCCAGTCTTGGGCCATCTTCATGTGTAGTAAGCCTGCCCTGCTCTCTGCGGTAGGGAAGGGATGGAGAGCGTGTGCTGCCTGGTGCTTGGCATCCTGACACAAGGTAGTCCTTTGGGAAGAGGGAACCTCAGCTGGAAGGAAGGCCTCCTTGAGATCAGCCTGTGGGCAAGCCTGTGGGGCATCCTTGATTAATGATTGACATGGGAGGGCCCAGCCCACTGTGGGTGGAGCCATCCCTGGGCAGGTGTCCTGGGCTGCATAAGAGAGCCTGCTGAGAAACCATAGGGAGCGGTGCCTCTGCCTCAGCTCTGGCCTCCAGGCTCCTGCCCTGACTTCCTTCCCTCAGCGGTGGACTGGGGTGTGGACGTGTAAGCTGAAACCAAACTTTCCTTCCCTTAGTTCTTGGTCCTGGGGTTCCATCACAGCCACAGAAGCCGAGGTAAGACACCACCTGACAGGCTTCAGAGGGCAAGTTATTTTTAAAAGTAGTTCATTTTTCAAATGTTTTATTCTTGAGCAGTGAATCTACCTTGACCATATTCTTTCCCCTCCCCCAGCTCTACCCAGATCCTCTCCTTACTCGCCTGCCTTCGGAAGCCCTGGGGTTTGACTTGTGTTAGCCTGCGGTCCCTGAGCATGGGGCTTGCCTGGAGTGTGGTTCATGTGCCCAGGGCAGATGATTATTGACTAAGGTTCTGCCTTGCAGTTTCTTTGGTGAAGAAAAATAAAACTGAAGACTGTAAAAGGAGGGTGTGTGGAGGGGGCTCCACAGTGGTGCAGAGCAGAGAAGGCCGTGCGGCCTGTGTGGGAAAGGCCCCAGGCGCTGAGCTTAACGGGCTGCAGGTGTGAAGGCCACGATGCAGGAGCCTATTAGGCTCAGCTGAGGGACAGGAGCAGGCTCTGTCTGTGCCAGGTTGCATCCCAGGGGCTCGGAGGGCTGTCCACCGAGTAAACAGGGAGGGCTGTCCACCGAGTAAACAGGGAGGGCTGTCCACCGAGTAAACAGGGAGGGCTGTCCACCGAGTAAACAGGGTAAATAGGGAAGTGGGCTGTCCTGTTGCAAAGCCGACTGTGGCTGCTGTGTGGAGAAAAGACTGAAGGGAAGGGTGCAAGCCCAGACCAGGGAGGAGGCTCCATAGATAGCTAGGTCTTGCAGAGAAAGTGGGAGCACACAGGCCTCTGGGGGCTCCTGTGGTGTGAGGAAAAGGAAGTGGGGCACAGCTTTCCTGGGTTTTGTCATGAAAGCTGACCCTGGTGTCTCTGAGCCATGGAAGACTTCAGAGGGGATAGTACTGAGGAGGAAGCCAGGCGTGGGCTTGGGAGTTCTAAATGTCTTTGCAGTGCTGGGGGCCCAAAGCCTTGACAATGTCAGATGAGCACGCACCACTGGCTGTGTCCCCAGGCCAACATTTTAAGTAAGGTTTACACATAATGACATAGAATGTTTTTCAGAAGAGGACACAAACTATAACTACACTGTGTGGATTCCCAGCACAACAGCGGTGTCCAGACCGTCACTCTGTGGACCTGATTTGTGATTTGAGTAGATACGTGGCTTACAGCATTTCCTGGGAGGCCCCCTCTGTGTCATTAGGGACACTTGCCTTGAGCTTGCTGTCTGCAGCCCCTGCACAGCTGACAGGCATCACCTGCCCCACAGATTAGACCTTCTGTGTCCTATTTGGAAACTGTAAGGGGACAGTGACCTCTGTCTTTGAAGCACTGTCTAGGTTTTCTGTCCTTAGCCTTGGTTCACGTTTGGGTGCATGGCCACAGAGAATGGATTCGTGTATTGGTATGAACGGAGGTAGAGGTCGAGGTTGTTAATGCGTGTTTGCATGTGTGTGTGGTCTATGTAGGTGTAGTATGCACGTTTAGCTGTACATTTGTGTGCATGCTTGCATATGTAGAGGTGCACATGGGTATGCAAATGTGTGGATGTGTGTGTGCATGTCTGAATGTGTGGAGGGGTGTGTGTATGTTGTATATACGCATGTGCTGTGTGTTTTGGATATGTGGGCCTTGGGGATGGAACTGTGGTCTTCCACTTGCTCAGTTAGGTCTTTTACCCTCTGAGCCCCCTCCGCAGCCTCAAGGTGAACTTTTTCTATGTAGATCCAGTTGACCGGGCACCGCCTCCCTTCCCTGCCCCACTGTGGTGCTGTGTCCTCGTGTCACAGATTAGTTTCTGGACTGTACAATTTCACCTATGAGCAGAGCCTGCCCCATCTTAGCGCAGCCATGGGAGCTTCGTGTCTGGGAGCTTGGTTGTCCTCTTGCAGCCTGCTGGGTGTTCTGGGTCCCTTTCCATTTCCTCAGATAATTTGAAATTGTTGATTTCTGCCAAAGAGAACTGAACTCTGCTGCGGCTTTTGGTGTAAAAAAACGTGCAGATCCTGAGGGTGCAGTTGGCAAATATCTGCATTCATGTAGCTTGTGCCAGTGGAGGTGGGGCTGCCTGCCACACTGGGGTGGCCCCTCAAGCCCCGAGGTGGAGCTGCCCGCCACACTGGGGTGGCCCCTCAAGCCCCGAGGTGGAGCTGCCCGCCACACTGGGGTGTCCCCTCAAGCTCACCAGCCGTCTTCGTGTTCTTTTGCGTTGAGCCATGCTCACTGCTGTCAGAGTGAACGTGTGTATGGAGTCAGCTGTGTGACTTCTGTGGCTCCACACTTGTGTATATAAGGCAGCTAGACACATTTTTTGTGTAAACCTTTTTGTGTGGCAGAGTTTATTCATTTCTCTTGGGAAAGTGCTGAGGAAGCTGGTAGCTGGGTCGGGGCAAGGGCAGGAGGCAGGCGCTCTGTGTTACAGGGAGCAGCCAAACAGTTCCTGAGTGACTGTGCCATTTTACACCCCACAGACATTCTGGTTGCTTTGGTTACTCACCAGCATCTGGTGTGGGCAGTCTTTCCAACTTAGCTATGCTAAGGATAAAGTTTTTGGTTTTTAAACTAGAGTAGCAGATGTTTTTGAATTTTCATAATCGAGTTTTCGTTAATTCTCCCTCATCTCCTCTGCCCCATCTTTCACCAGGCATCTCCCTTTCACTTTCCTGTCACCTGTCACCTGTCTGCCCCTCCTCCTTAAAGCTTCCTTTTCCCAGCTTCTTGGGCCCCACGTAAAAACTGGAAGGTAGCCTCCACAGGTGAGAGGGAGTGCAATGTTTGTTTTGAGCCTGGGTGCTTCACTTGGTGGAATGTTTTCTCTTACCCACTTTCTCATGAGTCCTCTCGTGTCGACGTTCCACTCGTGGGCAGCTGTGCTTCCTCGCTGTGGTGAGCAGAGCACAGGCAGGCATCTCTGTGAGAGGCCAAGTCCCGCAGTTCTCCAACCAGGGGTGGTGTAGCTGGGCTGTACATCTGCATAACCAGGGGTGGTGTAGCTGGGCTGTACTTCCTCATAGCAGGGGTGGTGTAGCTGGGCTGTACTTCCTCATAACCAGGGGTGGTGTAGCTGGGCTGTACTTCCTCATAGCAGGGGTGGTGTAGCTGGGCTGTACTTCCTCATAACCAGGGGTGGTGTAGCTGGGCAGTACTTCTTCATAGCAGGGGTGGTGTAGCTGGGCTGTACTTCCTCATAACCAGGGGTGGTGTAGCTGGGCCTCAAAGTAACTCAGCAATCTGCTCTAATCTTCTGGCTTCTTCTTATTTTCTGGTTCATTCAGTCTTCACCTGAGCTCTCTGTCTTGCAACCCGTCTATTACTGCCCAGGTAAAACTGCCTCCTAAGTAGCTTCCTTTTCCTCTCCTGAGAGCTGGGATATCCTGTTCTGTCAAATCTTCTCTGGTTTGCCATCTTTTCGGCCACTCAATTGGACATCACTTTCAAACATGGGCGCTTCCTTCTACAAACTAACTTTACCTTCCTTTGGGATTAAAGGCATGTACCACCACACCTAAACCTAAGCTTTTCTTTACCCGATACTTGCTCTGTACCAGGCTGGCCTTGAACTCAGGTCTGTTTGCCTCTGTCTCCTGGATTAAAGGTGTGTTTGTATTCCAGCTGGATCACACAGACCTAGGTCTTTGGATGTGATCTCTTGCCAGAGCAGCCATGTTCTGAATTAACATTCCTCTACAGGATAGGCGTTTAAAGACCATCATTTCTCTTCACAATAACATAGGCCTGTTTTTGTGTTTGTTTGTTTTTACATTTTCTACCCATTTGGGGATTATTTGAACATGACACCTTTTATATTTTCTAAATAATATGTAAAGGCCCCTGGAAGGCATCTGGCCTTTTGCTTTAGAGGCTGTCAGCTGGGCTGAGAGTGTGTGGCGTGACCACCCTCCGGCTGCCCAAGGCTTCTCCTCCTCCAGCACTGTTTGGAACCCTCCCATCTTTTCTAATTGAAGGCTAGTTGTCAAATGGCCATCCTTTTCACCCTGAAAATCCACCATGGCTGCCTGGCGCTGATGGGAGCTGCAGGAACCATTAGGAGGTGGAGCGGTGTTTGGGTCCTTCACGTGCTTATGTGATGTTCCTCCTCTCACAGCCTCAGAGCAGGGGCCAGTCAAGTAATGAAACTCACCTGGCAGCCAGACTCGCTCTTTCTCTCTGGCGTTTCTTACTGTATCAGAGTGAGCTGACAAGATGTCCTCTCCACTCTCGCCGCTGTGCTGTGAGCTCAGTCTTGGGAGCTGCGTTTCTACTTCCTCGCTCCCTGTCTGTCTGAACTATGTGAGGAATTTGCATTTTCACAAGCAGCATTTTAAATGCAACATTGGAGCACTTTGCAGCAAGTGTGCTCCTTTTTCTACTGCTGCTGCATCTGGTGGCAGCCTCCCTCCCGTCCACATCAGCCCTGAGCTACCCTAAGTTGCAGTCTCTGCTGCCTGCTTGCTCTCTCTGGCTTGTGGTTTCTGAGTTGTCACCCTGCTGTCCAGACAGTGAACCCATGGCACCTGCAGCATAGAGTGCAGCCCTCCTCCAGGTTTGGGGGGGGGATGTCTTCAACTACACTTAAGATTTTTAAAAGATTTATTTATTATTATGAATACAGTGCTCTGTCTGCATGTATACTCGCAGGCCAGAAGAGGGCATCAGATCACAGTATAGATGGTTGTGAGCTACCATGTGGTTGCTGGGAATTGAGCCCAGGACCTCTGGAAGAGCAGGCAGTGCTCTTAACCTCTGAACCATCTCTCCAGCCCACATACAGAATCTCTTAATGCCTCTATATTCCACTTGCTTTGTGGAATTACAGATTTTATTTATTTATTTATTTATTTATTTATTTATTTTTCAAGACAAGGTTTCTCTGTGTAATAGCCCTGTTGTTCTGGAACTCATTTTATAGACCAGGCTGCCCTCAAACTCATGAAGATCCACCTACCTGTGTCTCTGCCTCCCAGGTGCTGGGATTAAAGGAGTGTACCACCATGCCTGACTTATTTTTATTTTTTTAAGACTGGGTTTTTCTATTATGTCCTGGAGCTCCCTACATAGACCAGGCTGGTCTCAAACTCAGAGATCTGCCTGCCTCTGCCCTCCGAGTGCTGGAGGTAAAGGCATGCGCCACCAGTTTTGTCTTATGACTTTACTCATAGCTGGCTTTCTGTACCCTGTCTGTGGGTTGCTCATCAATGGGTTCAACCAACCATGAACTAAAAGTATTTGGGAAAGTGTGTCCAGATGCACCCCATGTTGTCTTTACTCCCTAACTACACAGCTCTGTAGCCACCATAGCAGTTCTCAGGCCAATAGTAAGCAGTTACCCTCACAGTAAGGCTTACAGGAAGATGTGCCTGGCTTAGGTATGAAGACTGTGGAATTGCACTCAAGGAGACTAAGATGGCTGCTGTCTTTAATTCCACCAAAGAAGCATGTAGGCAGAAGTTAGAATGTTTCTGTTTTGTCGAGTCCACTGTGCCTGCTTCCAGAAGCCTGGAAAGGAGGTGTGTACTCAAGAGGCACACTACAGGGCTGAAGGGATGACTAAGTGGCTAAGAGTACTGACTGCTCTCTCAGACGGCCTCGGTGCAAATCCCAGAACCCACATGGCAGCTCCCACCTACCCATAACTCCAAGACCTAACAATCTAACGCCCTCACGCAGACATATATGTAGGCAGAATACCAATGCATGTAATACAGGAGCAGCCGCCGCCACCACCGCCGCAGCTCCCCTTTGGGGCCACAGGGTGGCTGGAGGTATCTGTTGACACTGGTGTGTGCTTTTTCCCCCATGGTTCTGGGAGGGCAAACTGGGGCCCCACAGATTCTAGGAAAGTGTTCTACCATGACCCAACCCCCACTCATATGTTCATGTTGATTATTTTCCTGTCAGGTAGTGCACTTGAAATTACTGCTGAGGAACCATAGCTCATATCCACCCCTGCTGTCAGAAGGACTGCACTGTGCTGTGACTGTGTGTGGTGACCAGTGTTGCTCTCTGGTGGACTGCGCTGTGACTGTGTGTGGTGACCAGTGTTACTCTCTGATGCACTGCACTGTGACTGTGTGTGGTGACCAGTGTTGCTCTCTGGTGGACTGTGCTGTCACTGTGTGTGGTGACCAGTGTTACTCTCTGATGCACTGCACTGTGACTGTGTGTGGTGACCAGTGTTGCTCTCTGGTGGACTGCGCTGTCACTGTGTGTGGTGACCAGTGTTGCTCTCTGGTGGACTGCGCTGTGACTGTGTGTGGTGACCAGTGTTGCTCTCTGGTGGACTGTGCTGTCACTGTGTGTGGTGACCAGTGTTGCTCTCTGGTGGACTGCGCTGTCACTGTGTGTGGTGACCAGTGTTGCTCTCTGCTGCACTGCGCTGTCACTGTGTGTGGTGACCAGTGTTGCTCTCTGCTGCACTGCGCTGTCACTGTGTGTGGTGACCAGTGTTGCTCTCTGGTGGACTGCACTGTCACTGTGTGTGGTGACCAGTGTTGCTCTCTGGTGGACTGTGCTGTGACTGTGTGTGGTGACCAGTGTTGTTCTCTGATGCTGTGGGAATAATCATGTGGTCTGGTCGATTGTGGTGGCGCACGCCTTTATTCCCAGCACTTGGGAGGCAGAGGCAGGGGGATCTCTTTGAGTTCAAGGCCAGCCTGGTCTACAAAGCGAGTCCAGGGCAGCCAAGGCTACACAGAGAAACCCTGTCTCGAAAAACCAAAACCAAACCAAGCCAAACCAATCATGTGGTCTGTATGCTATTTTGATGAAACACCTTCAGCGTGCATGTGAGGAATGTGGCTTCACTGTTCAAGGCAGGTTTCCTGTTTGCTGGATTGTTTAACCCACCACATACCCTGGTCTGTTACCGAGGTAAGCTTTTAGGTTGAAGTCTCCTTTTATGACAGGATGTCTCTCAATGGCCCCTCCGCCACACTTCCCTCTGAGTTCTGAGGCCGTGTTGTCAGTTGCCACCCAACTTTACACTTTGCCTTTCTGCTCAGTTCATTGTGAGGCAGCAGGCCTGTTTCTTGTTGTCTTTTTTTTTTTAGGATGGAGTTTTCTCATCTTTAGTTATGAGTGACTCTAGGCTGTGCTGTGTGAGGCCTGCACTGCACTGTGACTGTGGTGTCCAGTGTCCTTCTCTGATGCAGTGTGACTGTGCTGAGCCCTGACACAGCACGTAGACAGAGTGTGAGGCCCTTCCGTCCTCTCCCGCCTGCACTTGGTCTGCTCACTTGGCATTCCTGATACTCATTTTACACAATATTTGTTCTCTCTTTTCTGTCCTTTTATTATTGTATTTCTCCTCCACTAATATAACCTTTTTTTTTTTTTTGCTTATACATATTTAGTGTGCTTTAAAAAACAGTCTATTTCCTTCTGTCCCAACACAGCACAAGAGCATCAATGTTTTATATATTGCTGCCTAGTGCTTTTGCTGTTACCCAATGGGACGTCACTCCTCACAGTGCTCGCGCTCTCCCACCTCCTCACAGTGCTCGCGCTCTCGCACCTCCTCACAGTGCTCCCGCTCTCGCACCTCCTCACAGTGCTCGCGCTCTCCCACCTCCTCACAGTGCTCGCGCTCTCCCACCTCCTCACAGTGCTCCTGCTCTCACCTCCTCACAGTGCTCCCGCTCTCCCACCTCCTCACAGTGCTCCTGCTCTCCCACCTCCTCACAGTGCTCCTGCTCTCCCACCTCCTCACAGTGCTCCTGCTCTCCCACCTCCTCACAGTGCTCCTGCTCTCCCACCTCCTCACAGTGCTCCTGCTCTCCCACCTCCTCACAGTGCTCCTGCTCTCACCTCCTCACAGTGCTCGCGCTCTCCCACCTCCTCACAGTGCTCCTGCTCTCACCTCCTCACAGTGCTCCCACTCTCCCACCTCCTCACAGTGCTCCCGCTCTCACGTCTCGCTGTCCCCGCTGTCTGGCCTCGTGCCTCTCCATGCAGAGGACTGCTTTCCTTTCCTGAAAAGCTTCCTGAGATAGGAGAATCAGGTGGCTGGAACCTGTTTGGTGTGTCTAAGTGACTATCCGACAGTCCGCATCTCTGACTTGCCACTGTAATTGTACAAGAGCCAAGGCAGTGGCCATCTCAGGTGCCATGAATACTTAGTGTCCCTTGCTCCTGATGTTCCCTGGCAGGGTCACAATCGGGGCGTGCTCAGCCGTGTGCTCATTCATCAACACGGCGCCTCTGGAGCTGCGGGAAATGAACAGAGGAGACTCGGAGACGGTGTTTAAAGCTGGCAGGCTCATGCTTTAATAGACACAGAATCACAAAGGAAGGGCCAAGCGCCCGCGGCCTCAATAAAAATAGGAAGTTTTTTCTACATGGCAAAGTTCATAATATAAAAAGTTTAATGCTGTCTGGAAAGTGTGTAATTTACAAAAAAAGTCCACGTAGGCCAAAGGTGGCTAAAAATGCATAAGGAGCGTGAATGCCAAGTGGGGAGGTGCCCAGGGCGGTGGGGGTTGGGGGTGGGTGCTGGCGTGGGCATCGCTGAAGGATCCGCTACAAACAGGCCCAGCCCACAAGCCACGTGTACAGTCAGGTCACATGAAACGAAACGTGTGAGGAAAAACTGCACCATTGCTGTTTGCCTCCTTACGAAGAGCACAGCTAAGTATCACTGAGGCTGCTGTGTGTACGCCTGGGGCAGCTGGGCCTGTGGGCGGCACCCCACCCCTGCCAGTGCCGAGGAGGAAGGTGAGCCCTGCACACTGCTGCAGGAACAACGTGGGTTAAAATGCACGCTTCTGTGGGCGATTTTCTGGGGTGTGTTTGCACTTGGGAATCAACTGTGACAGCTGGGCAGCCTGTGGCTGTGCTTTACGGTCACACCAAACTCTAGAGGAAGATGCTGCCTTTCTGGCATGTCTTTGTCTGGTAGAGCAGGGTAGAACATTTAAGAAGAAAATGTGTTAGAAAGGTTTATTTCCTGAGCTTAAGGGAGCATCTTTACACTACCAGCGAAGGGGAAACGGAGACTACTTTTGTACTTTGACCCACATCTGTTGGCTCTTCCCACATGGGATGGAGAGCCAAGTGTAGGAACCACCTGCGCCGAGGGAGAGCCCGCGGGGCCAGTCGGCCTCCTCTGCTTCCTTCAACACTTCCTGGCTGTGGAACAAAATTTCAGGTGTGCACCAGGAGTTGGTAGCCTTTCCTTTAAAAGGCTGGGTAATAGGTGACTTCAGGCTTTGTGAACCAAGAAGCAAAATCGAGACTTGTGTTGTACTTATTAACCATTTTAAATGGTAAAACCCATCATTGGCTTGCGGCCAAAACAAACAACACATCAAACTCATTCACCAGCTTTAGCTTGTGGGTCGTGGCTGCCAACCCCTGACCCGTACAGAACTCTGAACCATACAGTCTCGCGATCTGAGGTGTCCTCCTTGGGATGTAGCTGAAAACATCATTTGATTCTATTTCACGTGCATGAAATCACCAAGACCAACACAGGCGAAGACTCAGATCTGTACACTGGTCCCACTGTTTCTCACCAACTTTGTTTTCCTTCATTGAAACTTACATCGAAGACAAGTAAAAAACATCCCAGGCCCCTTTCGGCTCTTCAGCGTGAATCACTAAGCAAAGGTGTACCTAGGATGCACCAGGGCAGCCTGCAGGGAGTCCTCTGCGGTCTGAGAGGCAGAGCACAGAGAGCCCGGCTCCCGGGCACTTGGGGGGAAGGGCTGATGTGGTGGCCGAGAAGGGCGGAGGCCGGCCACCTACATTTGTGCTGAGGTTGATTCTCGGTTGCCGAGGACCTGACTTTGCGAGCTGAATGCACAGTGCTGGGTTTGGTTTTCATTTGCTACATGGCGAGTTAGCTCCCTGCTGACATCAGACAGAGCGTACATGCTGCTTCATGGAGGTTTCTCTCCCAGGGCTGGGCCAGGCTACAATGTTTGTCAACAAGGTTGCTGGGTCAAACGCAGAGTCCTCTATGACAGAACTCACTAGAGTAACAGGGAGCCAGGTTTTATGGAGCACACTGAGGCAGATGGAGCAGTCAGTGGCTGCAGAGTGAGGTCCTGGCATCACCGGTGCAGTGGTGCGGGCTGAGGCAGAAGGATTGCTGCAACCCTGAAAGGCTAGCGTGGGCTAGAGGCCCTGCTGTAAAAAGCCACAACCAGAGACAAAACCAAAGTCAGATCCTGCTCGGGGTCAGAAGTGCCCTTGGGGGTCATGACATCAGGTCTCTAGACCCCCGTGACGATGGGCCCTGGTTCAGATGACTGCTCCCACAGTGAGGCCGGAAGGGCCTCAGTACTAATACAGAGTGTTTCCTCCGACCCGGTGGTGGTGCAGCTGCTGCAGCAGAGTAAAGACTGCCCGGGCAGATACGGACTCGGTGGAGCGGGCAGTCACAGGGACCAGCTGGGCTGTGGGGGCTGGAGATGGAGAGGGAGGTTCGCAGCGACAGGAGAATAAGTGCAGCAGGGCAGCTGATGGAGTGCCTGGGGTCTGCTCTGTCTAGCCAGGGGATTCCTTTTTTTTTTCTTTTCTCTTTTTTTTTTTTAAATAAGGAAATTGAATAATTTCAACCATATCCCCAGGAAAACTTGATTATTACTACTTATGGATGAATATTCAAAATTTGACATTTAAAATTTCTTGAGCTTTTAAAAATAATAGCTATAAATGCAAAGTACAATTGATAATAAAACCAAGTGTTTTTCCATGTACAAAAAAGGTCAGTTATGTTTTAAAAGCACAACGTTGTGTTTTAAACCACAATTGCATAGTTTTAAAATGCCTGGACAAGAGTACAGAATTTTTTTTTTTTTTAAGAAAATTCAAGTTTGGCCAACAGTGGGGTCAAAGGGCCCCTGGCCTCGCTCATGGGAGCAGCTGGGGATGCGGGCTTTCAACATGAGTTACTGCATTGTGGCTGTGACTTCCGTATCCACCAAAATGGCTACAATTTAATCACAAAGAATTGGCATTTTAAAAACCACAGTTCTCCTTTTGGCTAATGTCATGCATCAGTGCAGAACTTAACGTTATACATCCCACCAGCGCCTGGAAGCCCAGCAGGAGCTGCCTGTGCTCCTGCAGGAAAGGCATGCAGAGACTTGGTAGCAAAACCCGTGCTGCCTCCTTCCCACAGGTCCTGTGGCAGAAGCAGGGCAGAGAGGCAGAGGAGGCACTGCCGTTCCTATGCTGCGCAAGACCTGCTTTTGGTGAATCTGGCCCAGGGTCTACCCGTGAGTACAGTGGTATTTGGCATGGTGGGACCTGGCCCAGGGAGCCCACCTATCCGAGGAGAGATGGTGGCGTGTGGGTGACTGCACTAGACGAGGGGCCAGGGCAAGACAATGCTTTAACATTTGGAGGAAGGGAAGAGCCTTCCTGGGGACAGGAACTTGTAACCATTGGCCAAGGGCAGTCTCAGGGGGCGTGTGGTGGCTGTGGTGCTGAGGCCACTAGATGTTGTCAGTGCCGCTGTCTCCGTGCACCAGTGGCCGTTGGCGGGGACTTTGGATGGCACCTCGTCACGCTGCCGCTGCACAGGCAGCTCCTTCAGTTCCAGCCTGTCTGCCCCGCCCTCCTCTTTGCCATGCCGAGGGGACAGGTTCAGCAGGCTGAGGACATCTCTTTTGGATGCCAAGGCTCCCGGCGCACCTCGGCATATTCTCCGGGGACCCCTGGGGGGCTGGGGTGTGCTCTGCCAGAGCATCTTGAGGCTGTGCACTGCCTGCACCTTCTCATCGGGGGCATCGGCTGGACTGGAGCGGGCAGAGCCAGCTGAAGAGTAGGAGAGTGCAGGAGACGGCGCACTGCACGCAGGGGACTGGTGGCCTGAGGCAGGGGATGCGTTCCGAGGGGACTTGGAAATGTGCGCACTGTAAGGAGAGCTGGGGTACTTGAGTCTAAAGAGCGGTGGGTCTGCTGGGGAGGCTGGGGTGTCACGGCCAGGTGACGGGTGGCTGCTGCCAGGAGGGCTCGGGCCATCCTTGCCTGACACCTCTGCTGTGGTAGGGCTGCTCACCTTGGGCAGGGATGAGCTCCTGGCCGGGGGCTGGGGTTTGGCGGTGAGTGGTGACAGCTGACTCCTCTGGTGGGAGAGGACAGGCTTGCTGAAGGCGCTGGTCTCTGAAGCCCTGAAGACCGTGGTGCTGTTGGGTGCTACCATGCCGTCTTCTCGGTCAGGGCCCTTGCCTGCTGGGCCACCACTCCTCTGAAGGCGCTCTACCGCCAGGAGGTGGCTTTTGGTCTCCTCTAGGATCCTCTGGGCCAGCTCCTGGGGGTCGAGCTTGGGGGTGGTCTCCTCCTGGGACTTGACGGTGCTGTCGGTCTCCGTGCTGGACTGGTCCGACTCACCTGTGTCTGAGCTGGCCAGTTTCCCCACTTTCTGGAAGGGTGAGTTTGGGCTTGGGATCAGGGTCATCTTCACGGGGGAGTTGGGCGTGCTGACACTCCCCTTGGAGCTGACTGACAGCCTCACACCGCCCGGTGCTCTGACGCACGGCTGCTTGGGGTCTGGGGAGAAGCGTGCCCTCCCGTCACTTTGGTAGGCTGCCAGTGGCTCCATGCTGATAATGGAGAACCCCTCGTATTCTTCTTCTTCCTTGCTTGTCCCACGTCTGCCCTGGGGGGACAGCTGGCGCCGTGGCAGGGTGGCTCGTTGTGTGTGGGTGCTCTTGGCTCTATCATAGTCCTGTCGTCCTCGGGGGGCCCCGCCTTCCAAACCCGCCTCGGGCTTGGAGACGAAACTCATGGAGGAGGCAATGGAGCTGAGACTGTACACAGAGATGGCATCGGAAGCAACGCTGTCCGCCCCCGTGGGCGAGAAAGGAGGGTGCTGGTAGCCCAGGGGCAGAGCATTGGACACGGACTGCGCTGACGCCAGGGACTCGAGGGAAGATGAGCTGTCCAGGCTGAGGCGCTTGGGGAGCTCAGTGGAATCTAGGCGTAGAACAGGCAGGCCAAAGGGCAGTTAGGATCCGACAGACTGATGCATCCTTAATGTTAGAAGCTGGCAGAGACTTACTATGTAACTTGAACTAACTCTCAGTCCTCACGAACAAGAGGAACATCCTGAGACCGGCCTCAGCCCACACAGCCCTTCTCAGCTCCTGTCACCTTCCACTCAAGCCTGAGTCCTGACTGGTCTGGTGACTGTCAATAGTGAGCTCATAGCCCAGGCCCAGCACTTCAGGCTGGTGTCCAGTGGACACAGGGCACAGAGCTCCTCCTCCTGCCTCTTCCCGGCCTCAGCAGACATCTCATACAGTGCACTTTCTTCCAAACCCTCAAACCATGGCTGCCACCCAGCTGCCATCCTGTTACCCCTGGGACAGCAGCAAGGCCAGGCATGCCCCCTCATGGCCCTGGAGTAGGACAGGTGCGTCCTGACGCCATGCCACGTCCCATTAGCTCCACCGTCTCCAAGTCTTGTCCCCACTTGGGTGTTCCTTAAGCCTGAGTTCCTTGCCTCTGGCCTCAGGCCAGCTCATGCGCTTCCTGTGCCCCCACAGACGAAGCTCCCCAGAGCAAGGGGCTCCGTGGGCCCCGCCCTGGAAGACTCTAACACAAACTAAAGATGCGTTCCTCACTATCCCTCAGAGGGACTAGAGGTGCTTACCGAAGAGCGACAGCAGGGCCTGGAGTGCAAAGTGGGTAGTGCGCCGGCTGGCCTGCTTCCCGGTTTTCAGGATCACTTCCTCTTGGCCCACCTCACACAGGTCAAAACCTAGAGGAACATGGGAGATGCCGGATGCTGTGCATGGGCCTCCCCATGGGCAGCACGGCGGGGTGCCAGGAGAAGCACAGCCTCACTGTGCTTGTGGAAGTTTGCCTGGCTCTTGTGCCTGGACTCACAGAGTCCACAGAAGAGTCTGCTCAGACTCTCCAGGACAAATGTGGCTGCTCTGCTCAGCACTGGGCAAGGCTCCAGCTTGGCCCCCAGGAAGCAGGCATGTCTGCCTGCATGCTCTCCATGTCTCTTGCCCTCGGGGCTCTGAGATGTACTTCTACTAAAACGAAGGCCACCTTTTGTGCCCAGGGGGGCTGCCAGCTCCCCATCCTGTGGGTTTTAATGAGCCTCAGTGTGGCACAGAGGGCATTGGGCTTTCTTGAGAGGCTGGCTAATGAGCTGCTGACGCTGCAGTTAATGGTTTCAGAGATGACATAGTAGACACAGTGGTGCCACCTGTGGTCCTAGTGCTTGGAAAACTGAGGTGAGGTCGTCCCTTGTGCCTCAGAGTTCTAGATTAGCCAAGCATCACAGAGGCAGACAGACATGTTCTCCCAGGCCCTGTGGCTAAAGCTTGTCCCCAGAAGAGACCAGCCAGGCTCCCTACTTGAGACATCAGTGAGCCTGCTGGAGAGACTGGGAAGGCAAGGGAGCTTGTGTGAGGGACCCCAACGCAGGGTGTCAGGGGCTGAGGGCATGCCGCCCTAGACTGAGTGGCGGGACATTTCACCAAAGGGCCTCTGCTCCTCTTCTGCTCTCGGCTGGGGCTTGGACACTCGTTCCCCAGGAGACCCACAGGGCACCTGGTTGCTATGGGAAACTTTCCTCTCTGGACTGAAGCATAAACAGGTGCGGCCCGCAGATGTCATCGTGTAAAGGGTGAGTGTTGCTGTAAGTGAAATGCTTCAGATAGAACCCTCTGCTTTTGCCAGAGACTTGAATTGGCTCTCCCACCACCAACGGCCTGTGCTGTGTTAGCACAGGGAACCTAGCCGAGGATGAGAGACTCTGGGGACCAGACCTGCCGCATCCTGCTCCCCTCTCCACTCTGCCTCCAGGAAGGACCAGGTGTGTGTGTGTGGCTTCCTGAGCCCCTGTCTAGAGGTGCACAGGACACTAGTGGAACTAGCCCCAGGAAGAGCCAGGGCTGTTCTCCATGACAGCTGGCAAAAGAGGCGGAGGGCCGACAGTACCATGCCACACGCTTGGTGTTAGCCTTGCTGAGAGACATAGACGGAGCCTCATCTTCCAGTGCTACGCCCATGTCACTGCCACAAAGGCCACTGGATAGCTGCCACAGGCGTGAAGACAACCTCAGGGGCGGAGCCAACCTTAGGGGTGGAGCCAACCTTTCCCGTTAGCCTCTGCTGCTTGCTGATGGCATTTGTGTAGACACAAACTCCCCAGGTTTGCCCTAACTCCAGCTCAGAGACAGCAGCAAGGGTGGGTCTATCTTCTACCTTAGATAGAAATTATAGGTATGAAAACACAGGCAGAGCGCCAGGATGTGCAGCCCTGTAACCCTGGCATCTTCCACGGACTGTGACATCGCCCAGAGAGGCCCTGCCCCTTCCCTACTCTAACCCTGAGCTGTTCTTGGCACTCCTGTCCTAGTCTCTGAGGTTCGGCCTGGCCGCCACCCTCCCCCCAGCCAGCGGCCCCTGGAGAGGTGCTGAGGGAAGGACACACTGGAGAGGACACTGTGAAGGAGGGAAGTGGGCTTGACCCAACAGAAACAGGAGGGACAACAGTAAAGAAAACCACAGTGAAGTAGCTCAAGTCACAGGTGCGTGGTCCTACCGAGAGCTGCCAGGAACTCATGACACCCTGGGAGCCGCCACAGCTGGACGCTGAGGGAGACCGGAATGGGGGCCGAGGCAAAGTCCTGCTCCTTCTCACAGGCCTGCAACTGCGCCAGCACCTGATGGAGCTGAGGGAGGGAGGGACAGACGTGAGCATAGGCCTGCCAGCCTTTGACCCCCCCGCCCAAGCCTCACGTTACCATGTGCTGCCGACCTCTCATGACGCCGGCAACACCTGGAGGTCCCTGGACAGTGTGGTCATGCCGACTGCCCACTGTGCTGGGCATGGACTGTGGCAAGGCGCTGTGAGGAGCAAGCCTCCAGGGCCCCAGCTCTGCGTCAACCTCTGTCTCTCCACAGCCCAGGAGAGGCTGTGGGGGTTGGGGAGGGAGCTGGGACTCGCTGCCTGTCTGATTTTGCTTACATACCTAATTAAGGCCTTTAGGGTCTTGCACTAGGTGGGAAGATTTGAATGCTACGTCTGTAACTGCAACGCTCATGGAAAAGTGCAAGTGGACCCGCTCAGGTGTCACTATGAACTCGGCTTCAGGGGTGGGTAGGGTGTTCAGCCTGTGTATGTCATTGGCTCTGCCCCTGTTGCCCTAGTGGAACTTGAGAGGTCAAATCAAGAACAGAGTGGAACAGGAAAAGGGTAGCCAGAGCAGAGGAGGGGACAAGCCACAGCCCAGAGCTCTGTGCCAGTGTCATGTGCACAGAGAGTGAGCCCAGGGCACCGGGCTGGGCGGGCGGGGGCTCACCTGGCAGCAGGTGCTGCTTAAACTTGTACTTACCATTCCCACCATATTTTTAACAGCCTTCAGCCAGCAGAGTGTGAGAAAGAGAGAGAGAGAGAGAGAAAGAGAAGAGTTTAGATTCAAGCACAGCAGTTATGCACACCAGCTGATCGCTGCCTTAGGAAGCACTGCACCAGCACTGGCTCTGACTGGAGAAGAGCGAGAGGCAGCGAGGGGGTACACAAGAGACGCCTCGGCCCGTGGCCAGTCATCCTGGGGACCACAGTGAGCAGACCCAAAGTCCCTTTGTCCCATGAAAGGAAGAGGCATAAAGAGCTGGCACCTCGAGGCTCTTGGCCTTGCGCGCAGTGTAGGCTGCAAGTTCTGTGGTCTTGCCTGGGGGACACAGACTTGCGTTCTGAATGTTTTAACATGCATTGGTCTTTTCAGCAAAGAGAAGAGGTATATTAACATAAAAAAAACAGCAAGGAGCTCAAGAAGCCCAGGTTCCTGGCTGGGTCTGTGTTCCACATGATGGCGAGGAGTCTTGGGGAGCCACTGAGCATCTATCTGTCCTGGTGAAGCCCGTCTGGCGAGCCCAGAGTGCACACGGCCGAGACCGGCTGACAGACCTCAGCAACACTGCTGATCCAGCTACAGCCTCCAGAATGACCAGGAAAACCACTCTGTGCATCCTTGAAAACTGCCCTCCAGAGCCCCACCCCCACCCCGCCTGCACCTGGGGTGCACTCTGGAACCTCAGTGGCCAGAAGAAAACTCAGGGGACAGAGAAGCTACAGAATCCTACTAGGAATGGGGCTGCTCAGAGCTCAGAATCAAAATCCTAACCCTGAATCCTTCCCACACTTCCTCAAAGCTGCCTCCTCTTTAAAAGGTGCTGTGCAGCTGGCTTTGCCCTCAGGGGCTGCCCAGTTAGCTGGGAGAGCTGGGTAAGATGACAAGGCCTGAGAAGACGGTGGCTGGGGGGTTCTGGAGACACCAGGACCAGAGGTGAGGCTGTGAGCCCTACGACCCTGCCTGTTCAGAGCTGCCGTTCCCTAGCCCTTCTGTTCACAGAGGGAAGCCATGCTCCCACACTGCTGACAGGCCTGCCTGGGCCCACTCACTGTCTCTCCCTGCAGCCTGCGCCTGGCCCCTGGCTGCACTCACCCGGCTGATGAGCTGCTCTCCCGTCTCCGAGGCCGTGATGAGCTTGCACAGTGCTTGCAGGGCTGCGTTAGGCAGACCTGAGCCAAGACAGAGGAGCAGAAGTCATCTTCAGGGGAAAGCTCCAGATGCTCAGCACCGAGAGCAGTGGGCTACAGGTTGGCCAGGCCAGAGGTGGCATGTCCTTGTGTGGCCTCCAGAGAAGAGGGACCCTCACCCCAGTTCTGTCTGCCTGACAGCATAGTTCCCAGGTAGTGGTACCCCTGTGCCACCCTAGTTGGTCTGTGGTTCTGCCAGAAACACAGCTGCTGATGGCAGAATCTGCTGTGGCCATCAATTGCCCATGACCACCTCACGTCCCCTGGGAAGGGACAGAGCCCAGTAGGGCCACCATACCATCATCAGGGAAGACTGAGTAAGGTGGGTGTCAGCCATGCATCATTGGCAGTGGCTGTCTGGGACTCTCGGTTACTTCTGGGGATGCTTCTAGCCTCCTTGTGCCTCACAGTCCCCTCTGTGCCACAGCAGCTTACCCAGCAGGGCCTGGAGGGTGCTACTGCATTGCTGCAAGCGCTCGCCGGGGTCCGAGGTTGGAAAGAAGACAGCTGCTGGCAGGCCACTGGCAGCAGAGTCCAGCCGGAAGCCCACGGCAGTGAGGAGAGCCTGCCATCCGGGGATGCCGCCCACTTTGTTCTCTACGCTCTGCTGAGATGTGTACATGGCATTGCGCTGCCCGTTCTGGATCCGCTGCAGGGACTTCTCCACCTAGTGGGAAACGAGACCATCAGAGACCCAGCTCTGCCCTGTTGCTCCTCCTGGGGCTCTGGGGGAAGCCAGTGCTGTGCTGACTGTGGCCCAGCCCCGAGGACCTGGTGTCGGAGCTGCAGGGCTCCTCCACTCTGCAGAGACAGCCTTAGGTCAGAGCCTGCCCAGCCCTGCACCTGGCTGATTACAGTCGCCCTCGTGTCTGCAGCGGTCTGGGGTGTACCCAGGAATGTGTGTGTCAACAGCACTGCATGTCTGCTCCCTGGCTGGCCCGTCAGGTCTCTCCCAGTGGACACCGGCTCTGTCCTGAGTTGTCACAGGCCCCGAGGCACACATGTTGTCCCCAAGAGGCTTGTCACCTGAGGCTTCTCTTAGAGTGCAGCACAGACGTCTGGGGGAGAGAAGGGTTCACTTACAGTGGTCAGGAGTGGCTGTCGCTGGGACGGAAGGGTCTAGGAGACACCCTGCCTCCTACAGGAGAAATGTGCTGATAGAGTGGGGTGGAGCTGGTGTGGCTCCGGCACTTCCCGTGAAGGGGAAAAGCAGCACCTGTACCTGCAGCCTGAGGCCTCCTAAGGCCCTGAGAAGCCTGGCTGGACAGAGGCATGTGGGGAGAGGGCATGGGAGGTGTGGTGGGGGACAGGGTAACAGAATGCTAATGTCTCTACATCCCTGGGGCTGTTGACAGCAGGGCTACTAGAGTCCTCTAGGTACAGCACGTGTGGACAGCCCATGACCCAAGCCTGAAGAGTGATGTGCCTTCTCTTTGACCAGTGTGCACAGAGCGCCCGGACCCAGGGTGTAGGGTCTGCAGGGCGCTGCTCGGGTTTTCCCCATGGGATCAGATGCTTACAAAGCCTGCCCGCCGTCCTGCCCACCTGGCCCCCAGCGTTCTTCCCACGCCTGCAGTGGGTCCTCTGAAGCTAGGGTCCCAGCCCTGGCCTGTGAGGTGACCACAGAGTATTGTGTCCATGAGACGTGGGTCCCAGTCCGGGTTGGGAATGACTGGAAACTGCTCTCCACATGCTCAGCAAAGGGAAGAGATGGGACATGCTTTGTGTCACTGTTTTATGTTGTAGTCCAGGTCAGCCTTTAGCCCCTGTCCCTTCTGAGTGCCATCTTAACTGATCACTTCTAACTCTGCAGGTGCCTTCAGGCCTGTGAGGGACCTGGGGTCTGACTCCAGCCTGGGACTCTTCCCACCCATCCACCCAGAGGCTTTCCAGTGTGGGAGGAAGGATCTGGTCACCTTGTGCTGTCCCTCCCAGCTGGCTCTCATTGGCACCTTGACCAGGTTCCCCAGAGGGCGCCGTCAGCCCTTACCAGGTGCAGCAGTACGCGCAGGGCGTCCCGTGCGCGCTCCGGGTGCTGTAGGATCTCCGTGAGGGCCTGGCCGATGAGGGACGAGGGGCTGTTCAGCTTTACATCACTCCCGATAAGTGTGAAACCTGAGGGCAGCACAGAGGGTCCCTCAGGGGCAGCACTGCCACCCCAGCCATTTCCTCCCAACCGCTCAGCTAGAGAGCTGGCCACTGGCCTCTGGAGCAGCCACTGCCCTGGGCATCCTGAACTGGAGGGGGGCGTGGTGCGCCATAACACCTGCCAGTGCACGGCCTTATCTACGTCTTCCAGTGGCCAAACCAAGGGTTGTCCCCGTCCCCAGCACAGGGTTTTAGATTAGGCATCACTGAAAGACACCACTGTCCACTGGTGCTGAGCTGTGTGTTCCCTCTGAGGGTAAACTGCTCCTTAGTCCAGAGGGTGATGGCTGATGCACCCAGAACCCGCTTCCTGCCCTTCCACAGCTGCAGAATGAGGCGGGGGTGGGTGGGGAAACACCCAGGGCCCATTGATGGGCTGCAGCTCCCTACCTGCCCAGTTGGACGGGTGTGAGAAGGCCTTGCTGCTTTGTACAGCCTTCATGGCCTCACCCAGGGAGGCACTGGCCTTTAAGCCATTCAGCAGGGAGGAGTAGAAGGCATGGATAAACATCTTGGAAGCTGCTACAGGCACTGGCCACAGAGCCACGAGTACACACTGTGCACCAGCAGCTAGGAAGGCCCGTGTCAGTGCCACCAAGCCATCCGCTGTGATGCGGCCGTTGGACTCCTGGGAAGAGCTGAGCACCACCAGCTTCACCGACAGCCGCAGGTCCAGGAGGTCAGCAGCAGTGAGGAGCAGCTCCCGCAGGGGCGGGCAGTCTGAGATGCTTTCTACATCGCTTGCATCATCCTGCACCCGCAGCGACTCGGGGATGGTGTAGGGGTGGCCAAAGGAGCTCTTGCTGCTGGCGGGGTTGCCCTCCGTGTTGGGTGTGAGGACTAAGGCTGACAGTTTCCAGGAGACATGGGTGGCAAAGTGGACACACTCTGCCTGGGTCAGGGCACTCATGACCCTCTCCTTGGTGGCCATGCTGCCCACAAGGGGCTGACAGCCCAGAAGCTCTGATACCATGTATGCCTCCTCCTCTGCCGAAGGCATTGGCCCCCACAGCCACCTGTCCATCACTGCTGATGGGAGCTTAGGGTTGCCTATGACAGCTGCCATGGCGGTGGAGCTGGAACATGTGGGCGGGGTCTTCCTCAGGTGGCACTACAAGAAGAGACACACAGTACTGTCAGCCAGCAGGGCACTGGGGGTCCCTGGTAACACCATTCACACTGTTTTCAGCACCTTTGTGACCCAGTGCAGCCTGCCCCCTCAGACACCAGGACAAGGTGGTGAATACCAGTTCCCTGCTGCCAGCAGAGTAGAGGCTTTCCCGGACGCTGGCATCACCCAATGCCTAGTGAGCCGTGTGAGCCAGGCAGGGTTGCGGACACCAGCTCCTTCCCCCTGGAGTCAGCTGTGGAGATTTCAGAAGGGTTTCCTTTCCCTCTGAACTGATTCTGCCCCTTGAGAAAGTTATTCTTCAACAACAAACTAAAAATTAAGACTTTCAAAACTACTGAGGCAGAAACTACCCCATATGGAGTGTGGTCTGGGTCTGGGTTGCTAAGCCCACTCAATTCTTCAGGCTGCCTGGGGACCCCAGCCAGGCAGCATGTTACCTTGGAGTGTGGACCGAGCGAGCGGATAGATGGCACAGCGACGAGAGTAAAGCGCTCATACAGGTACTCATTGGAGGCACTGCCCTTCAGGAGAGCGAAGGGGACAAGGTAGAGCTCCCCCTCCAGAACCAGGACCAGCTGCCGGTGCCGGCCCACAGGGCCACTCGAGTGCATCAGGCCCTGTGAAGTAGGAACAAGGCTGATCAGAGCGGGCAGGCCAGTCTGAAGGCTACGGATGCTGCAGTGCCACCCTGCAGAGGGGCAGGTGGAGGGGCGTGCCTCACCGGGAGATACAAGGTTAGGGGACAGTCTGCCAAGGTCTGAGGGTGACCTGAGGTGGGAGATGAGAGTCGCCAACCTGAAGGAGATGGCACCCAAAGGATGAGTGACTGCTGGTGGCTGCATGTGTTTTCCCTGGAGGCTGAGAATGAAGGCAGAGGGAGCTGCCCCCGAGGTTCCCCAAGCACAGAGTGGAAGGCTGTGCTGGCAGCAGGGCTCTGTGAGCCTGGTGGCTTGTCTCCTATTGGTGAGCACAGGGCTAGACCCTCAGAGCCAGCATGAGGATTTGGGGTCAGGGTGTAAGTGGTGCAGGAACCTTTGCGATGTTTGGGTATCAATACCGCTGCCCCAGGAACAGACTTTGGAGGTGATGCCTTCATTTATGGCCTCTGAGGACAAGAAGGTGTCAGAGGCAGCATCTCTTCTGACAGAATTTAGGGTGAGCACCTGGGGAGTCTGTGTGCAAGCCGCAGAGTGTAGACACCTGCTCGCTCACCCCAGAGGTGGCCCTTTGGGGCTGTGAGGAAAGACAGCTGTGGGTTTGACCAAGCACCCAGGTGTGCGGGTCAACCCATAATCCCAGTACTCTGGAAGGACGAGGCAGGAGGATTGCCATGAATCAAGGTGAGCCTGCACTACAGGGCACGACTCTACTTACATAAGAAGCATGGGAAGAAATAGGAGGAGGGGGAGGGGTCCGTGGGCCTCGTGTGGCTGCTGGAGTGGACACTGTCGCGGGGGGGGGGGCACTGCAGGCAGAAGGCCATCTGCAGATGTGTGGGCCTGGCTCCTGTCTGACAGGCTATACCCTTAGGAAGTGGTTGTGCTCATCTGACCCAGCTGCCTGCTGCCAGGGGGACCTGGCAGAGGGTGGCAGAGCCGCTTGTTAACCCAAAGTGACACGTGCCTGGTGGGCAGTTCAGGCTCTCCACCCCCAGGGCTGGCTTCCTTTTATATTCTGACTCAACTGAGTGTGGAAGCTGACAGACTGGCTCCCCATAAGGTTGGCAGCAGCATGTCGCCCTCTAGTGGCCTCTGGACAGGCGTGGCCGGTTTATAGGAGGCCGCCTGCTGTAGGGCAGCGGCCCCAGCTTATCTCCAGGTTCAGGGCTGCATGTGTCTCATGTATCTAAGTGTGTGCTGAGTGAGCAGCTGTAACTGGGCACAAAACGGAATCCCAGGCGCTCAGAAGTGCTTTCCTTAAAACACGGGTCCTTTTGTCTTTAAACTTTGAGCAGTCTTGCCACAACTCACATGGGGGTCCTGCCTCGGCATCCTGCGACCTGAGGGCCACTCTAGTTAGCGGGGGTCACTCAGCTCTCACAGGTTATTTCAGGGCCTCACACAACTTTCACCAGATGTCTTTCTTTGCAGCAGCTGAGCTCATCCATTGCGTTAAACCCCTGACTTACAAAGGACTCTCTTTAGATTTCAGGAGTCAGAGAAATGCTTTGCATCAGCCTGTGGACACGGGCGTTGGTCCCTCACCTGCAGTGCACACAGCCCTGGCAGCGATCTGGTAGTCAGCAATCTGAGGGCTGTTTAAAGATGGGAGCACCCTTCCTTATACCTCCGCAGGAACATGAGGGCGCAGACACGGCTTAGCACACTCTTACTCTGGGCGTCCCAGAAGGGGGTCTGTGGGCGAGGGACCCCCCAGACTCCAGAGTCCGCTCTGGCTGCCTCCTGCCCTCAGCTCCCTCTGCTGAGTCCACAGTGAGCAGCTCTGCTTGGGCTCATCAGCAAGTGGTGGTTTCTAAGGGTGAGCGGCACCTCCATCAGGGGCTGCCTCAGCTGTGGGCTGCCTGTGGGCTCTGGCAGGCATGGCTGCCGGCTTGCAGGTCTTGGGAAGTCCCCAGTTTGCCACAGGAGCATTACCTAGTTTCTCGCCAGGGTCCTCTGCTGTCTCTGGTCACATGCAAAGCTGCCTTTGAGAGCAGCTCTGTAACTACTGGGCACATCTGCACTAGGCCTCATGCAGGCTGCTGAGGGCATGACGCCGAGGAATGGCACTGGCCTGGACTGGGGAATGAATTGAGTCACAAGGGCGAGAACGAGAAGAAGGCAGGAGCCAAGCCCCAAGACACCCTGTGCTGTGTGGAGGGCAAAGAACAGGGGGCCAAGGCTTAGGGTGCAGCCTGCCAGGCACAGATCCCAGTCATGGGAGCCTTCCTCCTGCTCTCCCACCAACCACTGGGCACTGCTGGAGCAGCTAGAAGCACACAGTGGAGGAGCAGCAGGGAGCACTGCAGGCAGGATCGAGGATGGCAGGGGCGGGGAGCACTGCAGACAGGAGAGAGGATGGCGGGGGCGGGGAGCACTGCCAGGAGGAGAGAGGACAGCAGTGGCAGGGGCGGGGAGCACTACAGGCAGGATTGAGGACAGTAGTGGAAGGCAGGAGAGAAGAACAGGTCTTCCTCAGCGGGGCAGGGCGGAGCATGGAGGAAGGGGGCTAGGCCTTTCCAGGAGAAGGCCGCTGTTTGGAAGCAGCATGGGAACTTGAGAGGGGCCTGGACACAGCAGCCCCCTGGCCAGGTGACAGCCCCTGCCTGCAGCCCTGACGCTTTGTGCACTTTCCATTAATCCCTACAAAGAAGACACGCCTGGAAGGGAAGGCTAGAGACCACAGCAGGCGGAACAGTCGCCCCACAGCTGTGAGGCCAGCTGACGCGCTGCCGGAAGGCCAGGGAGGGGCCCACTCTGGGGATGGAGGAATCACACGCAAACTGCTCTCAGGATGCACGGTGCCTCTGCAGCTACTGCTGCACAGAGAGGTGCTGAGGGGTGCTCCTGCCTCTGCAGACAGATCCACTGGCTGCAGTGGCCCTGCCTACACAGCCCCTAAACTTCAGATCCACCAAGGTCCCTGCACCGTAAGAGAGTACCGTCTGAACTAAGAAGGGACATGCCAGCCAGAGTGCACAGTGGCTTGAGCACTGGACACCGGTTCTGGGTTTGAGACCCTGGGAAAGAGCAAGGGGGTGCCTTGGGTCATTGGAATAAACATCTAGGATGAGGCAGCGTGGGAGGCTCTCGCTCCCGGCCCTCACACTGGCACTACCCTGAGCCTCATGGCCTGCAGACCCGTCAAGGAGCACTGGAGGACACTGAGGCCAAATGCATCCAGCCTGTGTAGAGAAGAGCCAAGCACAAACTCAGGCCTGCCAACTTGCTGCTCGGGACCTTGATTATAAGCAGCCAGCCGCGAACGTGTGTCCACTGACTGCTCTAGGGGGATGCACATGGGTCCTGAGCAGTAAATGATGTGTTCCCGTATCACGGAGCCGCACGCCCGGGAGGCACTCACCCCTTCCATGGGTGCGATGAGTAGGTCATACAGGGCACGGAGTGGGGGCTTGGCCAGTGAGTTCTGCCTCCTGGGGAGAGAGGAGGTTCCATCCTTGCTGGGTGACACCGTACCACTGAACAAGCTTGTCATGCTCTGGCAGCTCCTGGGAAGACAGGACCAGGGTCGGAATCATTCTGGCTGCCTGCAGCGCCTCACAGCACGCGGGCCCCTCGCAGGTTATAGTCACACAGCACTGAGTTCTGTACACGGTGGGATGCATCTCTGTGGGGTCAGCTACACTATCAGACATGCCAGCGTGCTGGTCCTGCATAAAGCAATCCAAGGGTCGGTGCAGCTGCCAGGCTGACAAGGGAAAGAACAGCCCAGGCAAGCATCTGCATGGCCCCTCCATTTCAGAGGGGCACCCCGAGAGCTGCCGATTGGAAAGTGCTTGTAGAGGGAGCCCCCTGTACAGGTGTGGGAGTAGTTTCACTAGCAGGGAGGTACCTTCGGCCCCCAGGACTGCATGAGTCCCACTCCCAGAGGATGATGGCAAGGACAGTTGCTAATTCATTCAGAAACCATGTCTAGAGCTGGGCGTGGTGGCGCACGCCTTTAATCCCAGCACTCGGGAGGCAGAGGCAGGTGGATCACTGTGAGTTGGAGGCCAGCCTGGTCTACAAAGCGAGGACAGGCAAGGCTACACAGAGAAACCCTGTCTCCAAACAACCCAGCTGTCTGCTACGCACAGTCACAGTCGCTGGGGCCCTGAAGGGCACTAACATGCAGGTAAATGGGGCAGAGGTGCAGAATCCGCCTGTCAGCCTGACTCATAACCTCAGCATGGCCAGCTGGTGGCACTTTCTGTGACTATGCTGAGCATCCGTGGTGTATGGCTTCCACCGTGTGCTGCAAGACTTGTGCTGGCAGGGACCGTGCCAGACGCCAGACATGGCAGCAGGCGGCAGCAAGTGGAGCCCGATAGTTGTGACAGCTACTCGCTTGTCAGCAGAAGGGCTTTCCTCCAGGACCAGTTGGAAGGGGCGCCCGCACAAAGACACAAAGGGCCCATGTGTGCCTCTCTGGCTGCGCCTCCCGTGTACCTCCCCCTCAGGGTTTCACTGTCCTGCGTCTCCTATTTCCAGGGACACAGAAGCACAGCTCCTGCTCCTGCAAGTGACTCTCTACTCAGAAAATGTAATTACAAGTGACAGGGTGAGCTGCAGCTTTGCTGTCAGCCAGTGACATACAGATGACCCTGCAGTGACACTCCACATCCCAGGGACACACCAAAGAGCAGCTCTCCCCTGAAGGTAGCACGTGCCAACTGTTCTTTGGAGAGACGCTGCAGCAGTGCAGGGCCACCTTATGGCTGCACACAGGAGCCTGGCCTAGGACCAGGCAGGTGCCCAGGGGAGCCCCTGGGGGGGGTTTGGGGGGGGGCTGTTCCCTCCTCTCATCGTCACAGGTCCTAAAGCCTGGGCAGCTGCCCTCGGCATGGTCACAGGCCTCCAGCAGGTGGCGCTGGAGCTCTGTCTCATCTTCCGTTCCTGCCAGCTCCACTTGGGCTAAGTGACAGCTCCGCCCCAGGCAGAGGGTTTTCTCAGGCTGCTGGGTCTTTATTAGCTGGCTTCTCGGATGCTGTCTATTAATCTATTTCTGGAGGAGTGCACAGCACAGCAGTCTGCGTTGTGCAAGGAAAGCACTGCTCATATGCACTGCCACAGGACAATGGTGGGAGGGGCCACAGGCTGCCTGCTGTGAGCCCCCCCCCCATCCCCGCCCGCCTGGCATACACTTATCCACAGAGCCCACCCTCTCTGCAGAAGCTCAGCGTGGCAGTGGGCCTGGCTTCTGTCCCTCCATCTGTCCTCCATATTGTCCCTAAAGCTTGCCTGGCTCTGCCTTCTGACACTGCTCAGGGGCAGCAGGGGCCCATCAGGCGTCCTGTGCTGGGGCATGGAGAGTGAGACTGCAGGCCTATCCATGACAATAGGGTCAGTCCTTCCCGGGGGGTTCTGTACCCCTAAGCAAGCCTGTGGGGTGTTGCTCCCTGTGGGTTCACAAGGACCCCTTATAGCTATGTTGGGAGGAGCTGTCCCTGGGGCCCAGGAAGCTCCTGCTTTGTCCCTGGAAAAGCCTAAGCACAAACAGGTGAGCGCTTGCAGGAGCCGTCAGAGAAGCACAGAGAAGTTTCTCTGAGGAAGGCGACTGCGGGCTGGGAGGCTGACCACAGACTGCATCTGACAAGTCAGGTCCTGTGATGGCTCTTCACGGTCAGGCTCTGAGGCTCCAGACTGCATCTTCCAGGCAGCTGGGGCAGCCTTCCTTGTAAGCCTTCTGGTTGTGACACCTGTTCCACTGTTGCCTGAGAGCAAGCCAGGAGGGCTTTCCTCCACGGCCAGTTAGAGGAGGTAAGGCAAGCCTTCCAAGTGCCCTTGGGAACAGTGCCCGCAGAGCTACAGTAAGGGTCAACGGAGGCCAGGGAGGTGCTACATGGTGCTGGTGCTTGGTTGTATTAGCTCAGCATCATGGGGTGGTCCCTGACCAAAGAACCCTTCTGTCCTCCCCCCACCCTTCAGCAAAGTAAGTCAGACCTATTTAACAGTAGCAAGATAGCAGCCCCTGGGGATAGAGAAAAGTCCTGGACCAGGTGCAGGTTCTCCAGATGTGTGGGGCGGGGGGAGGATGCGGGAGACCCACAGAGAAAAGGCAAGAGATCAGGTAGTGACCTCCATAAGAAAGCATCAGGGAGTTTGGGGGTGTGGGGAGCACTCAGCTAGGGTAGCCTGGGAACGATGGCTCTGTGTGAGCATGTGTGTGTGTGTGTGTGGTGACCGGGAAGGCCTGATTTGGCCATGTCCCAATGCAGGCAAAGGTCTCCAGGCAGTAGTGATAAGTCAGGGAATCCTCTGGGGCATACAGAGGGGACCAATCAGGGAGGGAGTGGAAACGCAGTGACCATGTGACTCCGCTTAGCATCCTGGGAGAGAGTAAGGTGCTTGAGTGTTGCCTCAGGGTGGGGGTGAGGGATGAGCCCTACCTTTCCACCAATCTGCTGAGTACCTACCTCACTGAGTACCAGCCACCTTGCCAGTCCTGCTTGCAGACTACATCACATCACTTCCTGTGACCGGGGAGTGCTTAGGCATGGGGTGGGGCAGTCAGAGAGGACAGAAGGGCCTGTAGACCCTGCGGCTCACTTGGCTGCTCTCAGCCTTGCTAGTGCTGCAGCTCTTTAATACGGCTCCTCACGTGGTGGTGACCTCAACCAGAAAATGACTGCCATTGCTACTTCATATTACATTTTTGGTACTGTTATGAATTGTAATGTAAATATCTGTGTTTCCCGGTGATCTTGGGTCCTGTGGTCTCGCCTGGGACTGGAGCTGCTTGGCATGGGGGTGTAGAGAGCGGCAGGAGCCCGGCTTCGGAAGCCTCTGCAGCCGTCACTCTCTTCCAGTGTGCCGCAGGCTCAGGCCTGGGCTTCAGACAGGAAGCCTGCCCGGCTGCTGGCCTGATCCTACCCTCCTCCTCAGCCTGCTCAGTCCCCCACTTCTCTATACACTACTGAGAGATTAGTATATTTTGGACAAGAAACGGAATTAAAAAGCAGTGAAGGAAACACTGCTTACTAGATTATGCCTTAAAAGTCACCAGCACGGTGGAAACTCAGAGGTAGCCTGTGCGTCTCCTGCTGTTCTGGAAAACTTGTCACTACCTGATGGGTTTTCTTTTTGCAAGTGGCTTCTCACAGCTATTTCTTAATTTCCCACCTGTATCTCACTGGTGGCTCCTGTGCTGTCTCTGGGGGAAGCCAGGAACCCAGAGGGAGCCACTGTCAGGGAAGGTGGAGAAGCCGAGTGGTCACTGCCACACCTGCCTGAGGACCAGGTCCCTGGGTCAGCGGCTGCTGAGAACAGGCACAGGGAGGGAGGGGGCAGGGCTCGCCTCCAGAGAGGCAATGGAAGATTGGCAAACTTTCGGCCTGCCTTGAAGTGGGCTGCTGTCTGATCCTGACTGGACCTTACTGAGGACCTAGTGTAGAGAGACAGATAAGCAGGGCTCCTGTGCGCGCTCCTCCCACCGGCCTTTGGGGAGCACCATGTTGTCCAAA
The DNA here is from genome assembly GCF_964271855.1 of Acomys minous. Classification (NCBI taxonomy): domain Eukaryota; kingdom Metazoa; phylum Chordata; class Mammalia; order Rodentia; family Muridae; genus Acomys; species Acomys minous. Next base: position 97,194,698 of record NC_140498.1, read on the forward strand.
TCAGTAAACTCACACTTAGCACCGAGTCTGTAGGGCCTGTGTCAGAGCCACTCAAGACATAAACCAAGATCCATGGCTGTGACATAACCTAGCCCCATAGGCACATCAGCTCCTGCATGTAGGAGTGCTGGGGTCCAGTGACCTCCCATGTTAGCACTGGGGAGACACCCTGCTCAGTGCCGGACACCTACAACCCAGTGAGGCCGGGATCAAGCTCTGGGCTCTTTGTCCTGGACCACAAGCCCCTTGCCATTCAGGTGGAGGAGCTGGCAAGCCCAGCCCAATCCCACTGTTCCTTGCATCTGGCCGTGTCCTTACATGACAGAGTGATACCTGAAAAGGACAGGAAGGAGGCAGGACCAGCTTGGCCCTCCAGCTTTTGGCTTCTTTCCCAATGTTGCTGGGCCCTGGGAAGCCAAACACAGCCTTATCGCCCCTGATAACACAATGACAGGAAACCAGGCTGCCACCGACAAGGTCCACACAGCAGGGGCTGCCGTGCAGGGCCACCCACCAGATCCACTCCCTCTGCAGTCCTGTAGGCAGGCACTCTAAATTCTGACAAAATATGGCTAACCTAAGCCTGCTGGCATGACAGTCTCACACACGACCCCCCATCTGTCAAGTGATGGTAAACTGGAGTCAGGGCGGCTTGATGTGGGCAAGCACCCTCTATCCCCCCGGCTTCCTGGCTCTTTTCAGCCTCCTGAGTTGCATGCCTGTGAGAAGCTGGCAGAGGAGAGAGCTGCCCAGCTTCTTCTTAAAGCTGGAGAGTCAGCTCAGACCTGGCACGGCAGCAGAAGATCCCTGGGCTCCATCCTATCAAAAGAGGACGGCAGAAAGCCTGCCCCATCTCCATTTGAACTGTTGGTACCAGAGTGAAGTGCCAGGCTTGCTGCTACAGCCGCCTGACAAAACCAGCACTTCATGTACCTGTGGAGGGAGCCCCGCCCCCCGGCCCCCTGTACCTGTGCAGGAGGTGACTGTGTCACACCATCCTCAGGAAGCCCGTGGGGTCCCCTCCCCCCCAACCCCCTCCCCTCCCTCCCGTACCTGTGCAGGAGGTTACTGTGTGGCATCGCACCATCCTCAGGAAGCCCGTGGGGTCCTGCCCCCTCCCCCCCTCCACCTGGGTACCTGTGCAGGAGGTTACTGTGTTGCACCATCCTCAGGAAGCCCGTGGGGTCCCCTCCCCCTCCCCTCCCCACCTGGGTACCTGTGCAGGAGGTTACTGTGTTGCACCATCCTCAGGAAGCCCGTGGGGTCCCGCCCCCTCCCCCCCCACACCTGGGTACCTGTGCAGGAGGTTACTGTGTTGCACCATCCTCAGGAAGCCCGTGGGGTCGGTCACCGAGTTGAGCTGCTTGCTCATGTCCTCCACCTGCTGCTCCATCATGTCCCCAGCCTCACTCTCTGTCTCACTGCTGGCACAGGCCCTGTAGGAAGGAAACCCCAGGGAGCCGTCAGGAAAACACGCACTACTGTGGAGCTGGCCCTTCAGGCCAAGGGCCCCCATGCCTTCCACATTGTGGCTCACTGTGCCTGTAGCTATGGCCTGTACAGCTGTGAACTATACAGACGGAGCAAGCGCATGCGCCCTGGCCTTGGCATGCTTCCCAGGCTGTGTGTGTGTGGGGGGGGCAGCCCCCAGCCCCCAGCCCCCAGCACAGCTGTACCCTAGTCTGTTCTAGAAACATTTGCTGATCACCTGCACTGTAGCAGGCACTGCCTAGAAGGGCATCTCCAGATGGGTGGTTTTGATGGATGGGACAGGCTTCTTGTGTCCCTTCCCAGGTGGGGAATTGTGACTAGTTTTGAATTCATATCTCCCCTGTGACAGGTTTTAATAGATACCTCATACACAGTCTAAATAAACAGAGCTGCCCGGCAGAGCCTGACTTACGAATAACGCGACTAGAGGCTTGCTTACTGGTTTTGTCAGGTAGCTGTAGAAGCAAGCCTGGCGCTTCTCACACTGTGCAGGGGGACAAAGGTGTCCACAGTGGTGCCCACACATCACCATACCCACCGTCTTCCCCCTATGGCCTCCTGGAGAGACTCAGCATCAGGCCCGGGTCACAGTCACATCTAGCAATGTCCAGAGTGAGACCTGGGGGTCCCAGGCTGAGGCTGAGTCTCCAGAGTGAGTGGTGCTCTCCAGAGCTTCTTCCTAAAATGACAGAGCTTGAGTCTTTTAGCTAAGAAAAGTCACAGGAGGAATACTCATTTGTTGGCCATCAGGCCAGCCCTGAGCCATATGAGGCGGTACGTGCCTATAATCCCAGCTCTTGGGAGGTTGAGGCAGGGAAATCACAAGTTCAAGGCCTGCCTTGACCTGTTAAGACCCTCAGTAAAAAGTTTTCTCCCACTGTGCAACTAGTGTGTACCAGACCCTTAGCTGGGGCTGGGCTGAGCGACCGCAGACAGCCTCTTCCCTGCAGAGGCTCCGAGACGGTGCTGATGGCCACGGACACCTCCGCACATGAATGTAACTGGAACACAGTGGCACACTCTCCCACTGCGCTCTACAGTGACACTCTGCAGGAGCAGCTAGGGTGGCAGTGGGAGGGCGGGCGCAGGTGACTGAGGCGCCTTCAACAGGGCCTGGGCCTGTCCGCTCCTCTGATGACCACCAAGAAGAGCTGGTGTTTCATGCAGAACTGGTTGTAGCTCAGTAGGGAAGTTAGCGAGGTCAGGATGGGTGAGGCCGGGAGCTGGCAGGGAGGAGCCCTGTTCAGCCATGCCCCTGGACACCGAGGCTGCCTCGCTTTCCCCTGTAATGCTCGATTTCTGTCTTCCAAGCTCTGGCCCCCTCTGATGGCCTTGATCGCCACATTTTCTCTTTTTCCTTTGTGGCTCTCTACGCCTGAGGATTCTAGCTTGAATTTCTAACTCTAGCCCTCTCTATTCCTGGGCTCCCAGGGGATGGGGAGGACTCTATTGTTGCTCTAGCCTGCCCCCCGAACCCCCTTTCTCCTGAGCCACTGTCCGTGGGGTTAGCAAAGGTTGACACTTAGATCACCAAGCTATGGAGAACAGAGGGCAAAGGTCATAGCACGAGCTGGCATCCTGTGGGAGCTAGAAAAGGGTGAGAGAATAATGTAGGGGTGACAACAGCCTCTCCAGGGCGCCCACCTGTCCTGCCCGCACCTGTTCCAGCCCTAACAGAGCCACCAGAAGAGCGCGAGAAACTGAAGAGGCTGGGCATCAGGGTGCCCTCCTGGGCAGCAGTCCAGCCCCTCTGCTCTCTCAGTTAGCCTTAGTAGACCTTTAAGATGGGGACTTTGGTAGGGACATGCCACAGCACGAGCTGTCTCAGCAGAATGTCAGGCTGGAGAGGAGCGCAGGGTGGGTGCCATGACGCCTCATCACAAACAGCTTCCTTTTAGCACCTACATTCAGGGAAATCTGGCTTTGGCTCCCTGAGGCTGGCGCCAGACTAAACACAGAGCCACAGAAGGTAGCCATCTCCTGCTCTGGAGCTGTGAGCTGCAGTTGCCAAAAGGAAATGGTTGAGCAGCGATGGATGGCCTGGCCGCATAACCCAGGAGTCCCCCGCTTTCCTCTTACACTGCAAGGCTGAGCTGCAGTTCATTGAGTCCTGACCCTTAACCTTACCAGAAACTTCCTCTTCTGTTTAAACTTTAGGGAGGCCTGGTGGGGAGGGGGAGTGTCCCCAGAGATCTGTGTGGCCTTGGTGCACCCAACTGGCAATGCCACACCCAGCAGCTGCGACACCCCTGAGACGGTGCATGAGTGCACACAGGCGCAGGCTGCTCTCCTCAGCAAACACCACGCCCCAGATCTTACAGCCACACAGTGACTAATGCACTCCCCCTCCCCAGACCTCACGGCAGAGCTGTCTGCTTCATGTCATTCTAGAAATGGCTGCTCTCTGTATCTTCAAAAGGCCAACTCCCAGTTACTTTAGTGTCACCTGCAGATGACACCAGAAACCTGGTTATCTGAAAGTAAATGATTCCATTTACCTGCCAGGAGACTATGTGCTCTCATTCGTATTCTGGTGCCCTCCCTCCTCCCCTCCCTCCTCCCCTCCCTCCTCCCCTCCCCCTCACACATGTGCATATACACACCATCCATCCATAGGTACCACATTCTCTCTCTCTCTCTCTCTCTCTCTCTCTCTCACATAGACACACACACACACACACACACACACACACACACACACACGAGAGAGAGAGAGAGAGAGAGAGAGAGAGAGAGAGACTTGTGCTTTGACTGTCAAACTGATAAAAGAATAAGTTATCTTCCAAAATGCTTCTTAAAGAAAATCACTCGAACCCTGGAGCTTTGCGAGTCTGTAGGAGGAGCTCACAGCGCTGTCCTGGCTCCTCTGCTCTCAGTAAACACAGTGATCAGACAGACAGCCCTGCTTCCTGTCAGCCCCACAGCCAGAAGGCTGTTATTGAGCTGAAGCCTCATGGCTTGGTCTCAGGTTGAAGTCTTTGCAGGAAGCATGTTGGCAATGGCGTCCCCCCTGAGCTACGCAGTGCAACCCCCAAGAATAAGAAGCCCTGAAACCAGGGACATGGGGGAACCCCACCCTCCGGATACCTTCCTTTGACCTCAGGCCAGCAGCCCCTCAGTCTTCCTTGAAGGGGACAGACAGACGGTGTCGCTGCCCGGCAGGTGGAATGTGCCCTGGAGGGACATGTTTCTTTCCCACTCTGGTTGTTCCTGCGAGGGCTGTGCGGGGATCAGGTGCCCGTGGACTCCTGTGCACACCTGCCGCTCCACTCGGGGATTATTTCGAGCCATGCAGGGGCGTATGCGAGAGTCTGCCACAGAAGGTCCACTGTGCACATGACAGTTGTTCCTGTGTTGTCACTACGGCTCCTTCCTCGAGTTTTTATCTATCCAGCAGTACATGTATCCCTTGGTGAAAATGCTGATAGTCAGAGGAAAACAGTGCAGTCGCTTAATCTCCTCCACTTTCCTGTGGTGAAGCCCGCTCCGCTACAAGTAGCGGCAGAACAGCCAAGGGTTGGTCAGCTTCTAGACCTGGGCCTTCCACTGCCACCCTCAGAGGTACAGATGCTGGCCTGGGGTCACTCAGACTAGGAGCTCCAAGCTCACCAAGGAGCTGCCCTGTCTCCTCAGCTCTCAGCAGTACCAGATCCCTTACTGTACACTACTCATAGGTTCGTCTTTGGTGGATTCTGTTCTCCTGCAAAGCACAGAAGAGCCACCATAGCTGGAGTGGTCTTCCAAGTCCCCACGAGGCCCAGTGCCCTTGCTCGCTAAGAGTCAAGAAGGCGTTGGAAGGCGCAGTGTGCCAGGATGCTCCTGGGTGCTACCTAGGAGCTTCGTGCATGGGTGTGGTGTGGAGATGTGGCACAGAGGAGGCGGAGCCTTCTGAAGTCTGCTCAAAGCCTTTTATCCCCCACAATTGCACTGATGAAAGTTACAGTAAAATGCTGAATGACTCTGACAAACTAGGGAGGAGGAGGTCACAGTGAGGCTCACACTTACTTATAACAGGAGCCCCCCAGCTCAGCCCCCCAGCACACTAGGTGGGGCCCTCAGAGCTGCTCTGTGTATCTCAGGCAAGCACTGACCCTAACGCACTGGATAGCTGCAACAGAACCGAGTGGCATGTATCCTCTAAATCTAGCAAACAGCCCCCTTTCAAATTCCTGTACAAAGTAATGCCACCAGACCAAGTCTTCTCGATCCGAAAATGGGACCACTTAGCAGAGGTGCCCCAGTTCTGGGCAACTGCAGCAAGAGATCGTTTGTATAGAAGATACAGTCTCCAGAGAAGCTATGGCAACCTCCAGAGCCACGGGCCAGTCACTGCGTCTTCCTTGGCATAGTAGGATGCCCACCCTGGGGAACGGGTCTGGGGACAGCGGGGCCTGTACTCCTCCTTGGGAGGGATCAGGAAAAGCTGCCACACCCTTGCATCCAGGAATGGAGACCTTCTGTCTCTACTGAGCTTTGGGTAGGGGCAGTTTCCTGTCTGTGCTGCCTGCTTCCTGAAGGCTGCAACACTCAGGACAATTCAGAGAGTCAGCCTGGGATGTGGGAGGCTGCTCCCCTCTCTCCCTCTAATTGGATTTTCTGACAGGACCTGCTCCCCGTCCCTCCTCTAGATGCCGGGAGAGGCAGCTGTACACAGGCTGCTGGCTGGTGGCCTTCGTGCCTTTTTCTGCCACATTAACCCAGTAGGGGGTTTAACAGCCCAAGATTTTGAGAAGCTGTTGTCAAGTCATGAAAGCCCCCAAGTGCAACTTAAATGGTTATTAGCTGGTGGGAAACATCCCCTGCTTTCTAATACTGCCATTTAAATAACAATAATAAAGAAAATAATAACAATAAGTGTAAATGCCTTGCCTTCACAGCCATGATTACACCTACCACCCACAGTCCATAGGGCCCTGTGGATTTAGGATTTACTTAGGGCCTGGGGCGAGGGCATGGCTTTTGGCTTGGTGGACACGCCTAATTCTACAGCCAGCCAGTAGATGTCGCCCAAGTCATCTATCAGGTGTGCTGGAAGCTTCCATGGATAATTCCTTTAAACAATACACACACACACACACACACACACACACACACACACACACACACACACACACACGCCACCACCGACGATGACAACGACAACCCACTGCACAGACAGAAGAGCCAAGGGTTCCTCGGTCTATTAAGAGCCACAAAACATACATCTTTGCTGAATGGAAAGGTGCAGAATTAATTGGAAAAGAGATGGGATTTCTATTCCTCAGCTCCCTTGAGGGCTTTATAATTAATAAATATTTTTAAAGCCTTTGATAAGCACTGAGGTACCATAGATGTGTTAAACAAAGCAACCTTTCGCAGGCATCAAAACACACACAGAGTTCTTTCATGGAGTCCAAGAGAGGAAAATGGAGAATAAACGGTGCAGTGCCAGCAGCCAGCGCCATTGCTTCTGTGGGCTGGGCACCCGGCCCTCAATCACTGCCTTTCCTCACAGCGAGCAGGAAGGCAGATCTTCCCGTTAATGCAGTGCGTGGGAGCGCCTGGGTTAGGCTGGCTGGCATGGTCCCCACCCTTCTCAGAGGCCACACCGTGTTTTTTGCAACACTGTCGAAGCCAACAATTGAAAAATTGTACAGCAAAATGCTATTGACTCCACACAGGGTAACTAACGGAGTGCAGATTGTGCGGCAATACAAGAAGATGATGCTTTGGCTTTGACAGCCTAAAATAACACCTAGAGTTGCTCTTCCTTCCTATGTCTGTCGGGTACTTTGTCAGTGTCTGCACATGTGGCCACCAGGAGATGCAGCCCGCAGCAGTGGCGGCTGCCCTGTGGCTTTATTCATCTTTCTGGAGAGCAGGGAACTGCAACATCTCCCCCGACACAACAGGTTTCTATGGTTACATGAGACATAAATATATTATATGTCCTGTGTCACGTGGATGGCCCAGCCAGGCGCTGTGTGCGGAAGACCCCCAGGGGGACAGCACTCATGTGGACGGCTCTCTGCAGCCAGCTAAATATTTGTTTCTGGGTTTACAGTGGAGAGGCAGAGGAACTGCTCAAGAGGCTGTCTGCGGCGCCCACAGAGCCAGCTCCTGCTTTGTGGGGTTTGAAAAGTGGACGCTGCTGAGCCCTAGGAGGCTGAAGCCACGTGTGCTGTCCCTACCGGGAGCAGGGTGGCCTGGCTTCTCTTGTTGCTTTATCTGCGTGAATCCCTGTGGATCCGGATTATTCTGTCAGGGCTCTGTAATTGGTTTTTGTGCTTAAAAGAAGCGTAATTGGATAGTGGCTGCTAAGAAGCCAAAGAAGCAGGTGGTGTCCATGGGGGGGGGGAAGACTGGGGACACGGCATCCTGAGGAAAATCAAGACGTCCCTGTCATTCCACTGGGGGTCAGAATGGTGGAAAAGCAATGCAAAGAGCAGGAGCAGTAACAGCTGGGATCCCTGCAGTTACTTTAGCTTTATGCCTTGCAAAGCAATGCTAGGTGAACAATTGCCACCGCCACCTGTGCAATCCACCCCTCACCCACCACCCCATCTCCCACCCCCACCTCCCACCCTCACCCACCACCATCTCCCACCTCACCACCCCCATCCCCCACCCCCATCCCCCATCTCCCCACCATCCCCACTCCCCACCCCCCACCCCTGCTCACCCCGGGGTCGGCCCTTCCTAGGCCTGGGGGTGCAGAGCAGTGGCTGGTGAGCTCTTGTCTGTCTTCACCCTCTTTTCTGTTTGTTCTCCCCACCCTGCCAGATGGGTTCTGTGTAACTCAGGCTAGCATTGGACTCCTGATCCTCCTGCCTCAGTCTCCTGGAGCCCTGCCTCATCTTTTCCCTTTTAATGACTAGAGAGAAGAAAGGACAGGTCCAACGCTGAGGAGAGAAACCAGCGAGGCGCCCTAGAGAGACGAGTTTGCCTTGGGGAGCTGCATTGGTGCTCATCGGAGCAGAGGGTCTAGCCTGCTGCAGGATGCACTTGCTTTCAGGCTGTGAGGAGCTCACTGAGGGCTTCTTCTCCTGTGTGTGAACACACTCCGCAGTGGTCGAAGGCTGTTCTGAGAACAGCTCCGACACCCAGTGAACTAAAGATCCGAGCTGATAGAGATAAACTCCCTGGGATGAGGCCTCCCAGGGAGCCTGGATTGGCTTGAAGACATGCAGACATCAGGCCGAGACTGTGCCAGAGGGTCCTCCTGGGTCTGAGGCCACCTCAGCTGGCTGCTATGTAACACACACACACACACACACACACACACACACACACACACACACACACACACACAGACACACACACAAACACCGCAAAGCCAGCGTTTCTGAGCTCCAGGGGAGAGCGCCAAGCATTTGGATTCGATTTTAGAGTCAGCATTTGAGTCATAGCCCAGATGAAAGAACAGAGGGTGAGGACCGCGTCAGGGTAAGGCGGGCCTTGACAAAGGGGGGAGTGGGGACCGGGGTGGCATCCATCCTGCCGTTTTGTCCCTTGACACAATGTGATAGCCCTGATGTTATGTCCCTCCACGCCACCGGGTCTTTCTGGCCTCTCCTTAGACAACCCACATCTCTTCCCTCTGGGCACCTCCTCCGTGGAGGGAGGCGGGAGGCCCCTGACTAATCCCGAGCAGCTTTGAACATTCAGGCTCCTACTGAATGGCCAGCACTTCGGGGTTTAATTACACGAGTTCTCAGATCCTGTCCAGCTCTCACATGGAATCCATGGTGTAAAAAATAGCTCAAAGAGAGCTCATGATGCTGAGAGTTCCCTCTCCTGTGCTCCTGTGGCCACATCTTATGGCAGAACGTGGCCAGACTCCGGCTCGCGCCTGTTTGTGGGCATGAGCAGACTGCTAAGCAGAGCAAAGTGGGCGGCAGAGCGACGCTTCACACACACACACTTCGCAGACTCACTGAATGAAAAGGCAGGACGCTCCGACAGTGCCCACTCGGCAGACACACACCAAGCCCTTCCCTGCAGACATAAAACAGTCGCAGCCTCTGCTCCCGGATCCAAGGTCTAGAGATGGTGGCAACAGGACAGGGACTCTTAGTGGGGTAGTTAGAAGAGGCGAGATGGGCATAGCTAAGAGCGAGGGCACCTCTGAGGGAAGGACAAGTGGACAAGTGCCTCCCGTTGTGGACAGCAGGAGAGGCAGGTGCTGGGGAGAAGGTAAGCCTTGCAGGATCCAGAGGCTGTGGTGAGTGGGAAGGCAGGGAGGTCGGCCTCTGCTGAGTCCACGCTGTAGGTGAGGGCTGCTGGGAGGGCCGTAACCCAGGCTTACGATTCCTGACCTCACAGGAGATGAACATGATGGTCCGTCCTCACTGGCCAATGAGAAAGAGGCATGGACGGCCAACTTGCTCCAAGCAGTACAGCTGGAAACCGTGGTCCTAAGATGTGACTTCCGGTTTCGTGCTTCTTCCACAGTTCTGCTGCCCTCTCACCTGGTGCCATCAGAAGTCCGGGGGAGGCACAGCTGCCAGCCTATCCACTTGGCATGGGTCTGTCTCAGCAGGTCTTATGGACATAACTCCTACCCCCCGCAGCTAGTCCCAGGGTGCACTACATAGCACTTGCTTGACGCTCTCCCCTGAAATGTGCATATGTGCCACACCACCTTACACCAATCTTTCACTTTTATTGTTTCCTCGTACACGATACACACGCACAACTATATACACTCATTGTACAACCCAAATGGCCTCTGTTGCCTTTGCAGACGTAATTCATGTCTCCCTCTATAGACCAGGCTGGACTTGAACTTAAGTCCCATCTTAGCCTCACAAGTGCTGTTCTAGTTGTGTTTTTTGTTACTGGGATAAATGCCAAGTATGAAAACAAATTGGGAATAAGGTTTGTATGGCTTACACTTCACAATCCATCACTGAGGGAAGTCAAGGCAGGAGCTCAAAGCAGAAACCGCAGAGGAAGCTTCTCGCTGGCTCGTGGTAAGTTACCTTTCACATATGGCGTAGGGATGGTGCTGCCCACAGTGGGCCAGTCATGACACCTCACAGACAGGGCCAAGGCCAGTCTCCAGGTGAGGGTCCCTTGTATCACGGGACTCTAGACAGTTGGCTCTAACTTTGTTTTCCCCTCTGCCCAGTCTTTCTTCTATTTTCATGTTATATGTAAAGTCTAGGCTGCATGTAAGAGCAAACAGCATTTGCCTTCTAAGTCTGGCTCATTTAACTTAACGTGATGATCTCCAGTTCCATCCATTTTACTTAAAATTATGTAATTTCGTTCTTATTTAAGGCTTAGTAAAGCACTGTATACATACACTATCCGTTACCCACCGGTCTGCTGGTGGACAGCTGGGCTGTGGGGCATCTTGGCTGTTGTGAACAGGGCCGCGGTGGGCATAGGTGTGCAGGCATCTCTGTGGAAATCCCACTTACATTTCTCTGAGGCGAGTGCAGGCGTGGGTTCTCTGCATTTGTCGGACCATCTGTCCTCACTGTGTCCTACAGCAAAGCTTGAAGGGCCTTCCAGTGAACATGCTGGCTATGGCTGACCCAGGCATCCCTAATGTCTACCGCCTGTCCACTCAGCGCTCTTTGCTCTCGGTCATCATCTGCTTAATCTCCTATCTGGGTGCAGTTTAAATGGCACACAGTGAGCTACAGCTAATGTTCTTTCAAATGCGTCACAAGGCATATCACTAGCCGGAGAACAATACTTGTATGTGCACTTCAGGTTAATACACAAAATGAACTTCATAAATAAGCCTGAACATATATCGAGCCAGACAGGGACATTGTGCTAAAAACCCTGTAAAGAAATTGGAAGTTCCTTTGCGATCTCCCCCTAATTGGTTTTGGCCTCCATGTGGGAGGGAGGTAGCCTCTGTCCTGCTTTTTTCCTACAGTGCTGGCTGGAGCTGCTCTGGAAGGCACAAGATCATAGTCACATAGCAACTGGCCTCCCATGGGGCTCGCTCTCCTCCTCCACATGGGGCTCGCTCTCCTCCTCCACATGGGGCTCGCTCTCCTCCTCCACATGGGGCTCGCTCTCCTCCTCCACATGGGGCTCGCTCTCCTCCTCCACATGGGGCTCGCTCTCCTCCTCCACATGGGGCTCGCTCTCCTCCTCCACATGGGGCTCGCTCTCCTCCTCCACATGGGGCTCGCTCTCCTCCTCCACATGGGGCTCGCTCTCCTCCTCCACATGGGGCTCGCTCTCCTCCTCCACATGGGGCTCGCTCTCCTCCTCCACATGGGGCTCGCTCTCCTCATTCAGACTTGACCTGTGATGTTCACATTTAGCCTGTACCTTTGGCCACAGCACAGAGACTGTTGTCCGTATAGAAGTCTCTGTCCTTAGATGCTCTCCTTTCTCCTGGGCCAACGCCTCATGGTGGATCACACGCCCACAGTGAGGGTCAGAGTGCAATGACATGCCCACAATGAGGATACTGGCATCACTGAAATGGCTGGAGCCTTCCCAGAGTGACACAAGGGCACAGTCACCAACGGGACCCAACAGTCCACAGTACATTTTCTCCTTCAAACCCCTCCCAGCACTGTGATGTCAGCGCTTGCTGTCTGTCCCTCCTAGTGATTCCTTACGGTTGGAGTCACACTTCCTAAATGACTAATGACAGGATCTATTTTTGATGTGTCTCTCGTGGCACACCTTTTTAAACTCTGTTTACCGTTGCCACTTTTCCTAACTGGACTATTTGTATTTTATTGGGTTGTTAGGCTCTTTGAATATTCTGCATCCCTCGTCAGCCACGTGAGGTGCAGCTTGCACACTGGTTGCCTCTATACCTTCTAACAAGTGGCAGTGTGAACTTGTGAACTTTTGCTCATGTTGTGACTTGTTTTCTTAACCCTAACCCTGCCCCAGGCCAGGAAGGCACTCAGCGTGCTCCTTGTAATGGTGGGCAGCTTAACTGCTGTTTCTTGTGCATCAGTGCATCACTCTGTGTTGGAGACACTGTCTTTTCCTAGTTACTGTGGGATGTCTGTGCCAAAGTCACACGGCGGTGTGAGTGCGACCTGCTTCTTGGTGTTCACTAGGCTCCCGTGTCAGTCACTCGTTATGCACTGCAGTCAGCCATTTGTTCCTCAGAGGCCAGAGCTCCCTGTGTAGCCCAGGCAGGCCTGGAACTCCTGGTCTTCCTGTTCTTAGCCTCTCATGTGTGAGATTCCAAGCGATTAGCCACGATTGGCATGGGCGGTAGTGTGAGTGCTCTCCTGTGCTCCAGTATGAGCACTCTCCTGGGCTGCAGTGTGAGCGCTCTCCTGTGCTCCAGTGTGAGTGCTCTCCTGTGCTCCAGTGTGAGCGCTCTCCTGGGCTCCAGTGTGAGCGCTCTCCTGGGCTGTAGTGTGAGCACTCTCCTGGGCTCCAGTGTGAGCGCTCTCCTGGGCTGTAGTGTGAGCGCTCTCCTGTGCTCCAGTGTGAGTGCTCTCGTGGGCTGTAGTGTGAGCGCTCTCCTGTGCTCCAGTGTGAGCGCTCTCCTGGGCTCCAGTGTGAGCGCTCTCCTGGGCTCCAGAGTGAGCGCTCTCCTGGGCTCCAGTGTGAGCGCTCTCCTGGGCTCCAGAGTGAGCGCTCTCCTGGGCTCCAGTGTGAGCGCTCTCCTGGGCTCCAGTGTGAGCGCTCTCCTGGGCTCCAGTGTGAGCGCTCTCCTGGGCTCCAGTGTGAGCGCTCTCCTGGGCTCCAGTGTGAGTACTCTCCTGGGCTCCAGTGTTGAGTACTCTCCTGGGAAGCAGCTTAGAGCTTAGTCTAGTTCAAATATCCTTAGCTAAGACTTTTCCTGCATCTATGACTCTGGGCTCAGCAGGGCAGCTCCTAGCCACATAGGAAAGTGCGGCTTTCTCTGAGGCGCCCAGGAGCCAGCCCTCATGGACAGCAGCTGTGGAGCCTCCCAGCTCAGCAGGGCAGGCCAGTCACACTAGAGCATTTCCTCCAGCAGTTACAACTCACACGTGTTCTGACCCAAGTGCCATGTGTATGGTGATTAAACTTCCTGCAGAGACAAGATTCTTCTAGAGAAAACTCTAGGCCTTCTTCCCCAGCAGCAAGGGAGCAGCTCGGGGTCACTGATGAGCTGATGCTCTTCCCAGACCACTCCGGCAGCACATTATCCTTAGGAATGGCCAGGCCACCAAGGGTCAGGCAGACTTACTAGGATTTTTTTTCTTTTAAGAAAACACCATCTAGGGCCCCGTAATTTAGGAAAACGTATTTTCTACAGTCAGTGATCCCCCTCGGCATCCTCATGTGACATGCTCAAGCACAATGGCCCCACGGCCCTTCAGCCAGGGGAGGCCAGGTTCTTGGTTCTGGTAACATCGAGATAACATTTATTCCATTTTGAGTCTAAAAGAAACCTGGGAAGGAGAGCTAACTGCATTCCAGAAACTCAGCTCCAGGCCAGGTGCTGGCCAGGGAAGGGCACACCTGACCCTCAGCCTCCCGCGTGCCGTCCCTCACGCCCGACCCTCAGCCTCCCGCGTGCCGTCCCTCACAGCTGACCCTCAGCCTCCTGCGTGCCGTCCCTCACGGCCGACCCTCAGCCTCCCGAGTGCTGTCCCTCACGCCCGACCCTCAGCCTCCTGCGTGCTGTCCCTCACAGCTGACCCTCAGCCTCCTGCGTGCTGTCCCTCACAGCTGACCCTCAGCCTCCTGCGTGCTGTCCCTCACAGCTGACCCTCAGCCTCCTGCGTGCTGTCCCTCACAGCTGACCCTCAGCCTCCCGCGTGCCGTCCCTCACAGCTGACCCTCAGCCTCCCGCGTGCCGTCCCTCACGCCCGACCCTCAGCCTCCCGCGTGCTGTCCCTCACAGCTGACCCTCAGCCTCCCGCGTGCTGTCCCTCACAGCTGACCCTCAGCCTCCCGCGTGCCGTCCCTCACGGCTGACCCTCAGCCTCCCGCGTGCTGTCCCTCACGCCCGACCCTCAGCCTCCCGCGTGCTGTCCCTCATGGCAGACCCTCAGCTTCCTGCGTGCCGTCCCTCACGGCTGACTCTCAGCCTCCTGCGTGCCGTCCCTCACAGCTGACCCTCAGCCTCCCGAGTGCTGTCCCTCACAGCTGCATGTTCTGCACATGCACTAGCCGTACAGCATGCACGGCATCACACTGCAATGCTAGTGTCTGCTTTTCTCTAGCAGCCGGCCCTGCGGTGCGCATGCTCTCTCTTGCTTAAATGCAGGAACACTCAACATGACCCTCTTCAGTTTACATTTACTCATTAGATTTGTTTATTTTGTGTGTTTGAGCGTTCTGTCTGCACATATGTGCAGCACATCTGAGCCTGGTGCACATGGAGGCCAGGCGGGCACTGCAGTCCCTGGAATGGAGGTGTGTGTGGTTATGAACCACCACGTGAGCTCGGGGGAAGGGAACCCGAGTCCTCTGCAAGACAGGTGCTCTTAACAGCTGAGCCATCTCTCCAGCCCTGTTTACATGTGTGTGTGTGAGTGTGAGTGTGTGTATGTGTGTGTGTGTGTGTGTATGTGTGTATGTATGTGTATGTGTGTGTATGTGTGTGTGTGTGCATGTGTGTGTGTGTGTATGTGTGTGTGTGAGTGTATGTGTGTGTATGTGTGTGTGTGCATGTGTGTATGTGTATGTGTGTGTGTGAGTGTGTATGTGAACACTACTGTGAGAGTGGGTTCTCTGTCCACACTGAACTAAGCACATTTACCAGCTGAGCCATGCTGCCAGTCAGTCCTTCAGCATGAATTTTAGCTGTCTGCCAGAATTTAAAATATGGAAATATTTCCATTTACTTCAGCCTTATCATGGAAGAAATGACAGAAACTGTTATCCAAGGTGTGTGGGGATAGGTTAACCTGCGTGGGGACCGTGAAATGACGCACGATTGATAACAAGTGGTAACCTGTCCATGGCAGGTGGAAGGTGTGGGCACACAGGGGCACTTAGGCCTCACCGCCTCAGCGATGTCAGCGTAGAGCACGGTGTCACTAGGAACAGTCCTCATGCCACATCCCAGAGCTCCATGCCTGCCCGTGTCCATGGCCAGCCCTCTCCAGAGCTCCATGCCTGCCTGTGTCCATGGCCAGCCCTCCTGCCGAGCTCTGCAGCCACCGTCCCGCTCTCCGCGTGTGTGGGTTCGGCTTCTTTATGTCCCACTTGTGAGTGAATCATACAGCATGTCTTTTCAAATAGCATGCCACGTGAAACAGCACATTGAAGAGGCTCAGCAGGAAGAGCGCAAGGCGAGCCTGAGCTCTCTGGTTGGCTGGGAGCGCAGGGTCTCTTTAGACGGGGAGCCACAAACACCTCCTCCTGCGGCCAGTCACAGGTGTGAAGGCTTTCGTGACTGCCCTGTGCCTGCTCTACACCCCCCCCCCCCCCCCCCGCATTCGTTCATCTCATCTCTGCTGCCTGCTGTGATGCTAACCTTTGTCTTTCTGGGACCAAATGTCTGACGAAAGCAGGTTAATTAAGAGAGGGAGAATTTATTCTGGCACAGCCCATCATGGTGGCACCTATGGTGACAGGAGCAAGAGGCTACCGGTCACACTGCATCTGCAATCAGGAAACACAGAGTGGCCAGGAAATGGGCCAGGCCACCACACCCCAAGGCCCGCCCCCAGTTACCCACTTCCTCCAGTGAGGCTCCGCCTCTTGAAAGTTCCCACCAGTTTGGGGACCAGGTGTTCCAACACTGATAGGACACAGATTTCTTACTGGAACCACAAGTGGCCTTAGGTTTGCTCTCCCTGTGGAAGCTGAGTGAGATCAGTGGTCCAGAGCATCCTGGAGGCTCCAATCCCATCTCTATAAAACTGCTATCAGCCCCAGACAACACTGGAAAGGTTTCAAGTTCAGGAAAACTCACACCATGACTCGGCAGAGCATCGGCAGAGTGTCCTAACAGGAGCACTTCCCTGCAGTCAGTGTCCCCACACTTGGGCTGGGGCCTGCTCTCACCTCGGGTGACCTCAGTCTTGGAGGCTGTAGTGATTAAAACCAGCCTGTCTGGCCCCATCCCAGGGACTCTGCCCTGCTCGGCCCCACGCTTTGCTCTCCTCCTCCAGCCCGCAGGGGCTTGAAGTCTCCACTGCTTTAAAATTGCTTCTGTCTTTCAAATACACCATGGAGCCGAGCCTGTTTCAAGGCTGAGCAAAAACTGCCAAGGCAATTATGCATGGGAGCCCAGGGAGCTGGTGTGAGGTGAGGGTTCCTGGAGTGGGAGTAGGTGACACTGAGGGAATGCTGGAGCCTTTCAAGAAATATCTAGGGTGACATGTTTGTTTTTTTGAAAATAATTCTTCACGCTAAAGGACTTTCATTTCTCAGTGAGAAGCTGCCCTCTTTTCCTCGATTCTCTGTCAAAAGGTATTTCATCGAGGCAGACCGCTTAGTAGCGGGTTTCTCCCCGTTTCCCCATTATGCACACTTTTTTTCCTTCCTTCCCCTAAGATCAGTGAGACTAATGAACACCTAGTAGGACCAAACGAAAGTTGCAGGCGGAGGGAAATAAAAGTCTGCCGGTTTCCAAAAGGAAAGCAGCTCTAGGGAGACGGTGACGGAGCAGCCTTAGGGGGACAGTGACGACTCTGTCCTTCCTACCTTCAATGACATGTGAGCATGCGGCTCCCCGGCCCTCGATGGCCTGCCAGCACTTGACTTTGAGAGCCTTTTCTAAAGGCCGCATTTAAATTCTAGGTCCACGGTTCAAGTAGCTGGGGGCTTTCGGCAAGCCGAGCCTCAGCTGGAAGCTCTGGTGAAAGTGCAGCACCTCAGGGCGCAGCCACACGAGGCAGGTTCAGGTGCCTGGGTCTACAGAGAGGGCCTCAAAGGAGCCGTTTCTCTCTTCTTTAGCCAGCAAAAAATAGAGAGGTCTCAATGGGGAGGAAGAAGTGACACACAAACATCAGCTGGCTGCAGCAGGCACCAGCCAGCCCGCAGTTTCTGAGTGGCAGGTCACTGCCGCTGCCCTCTGGGGCCCAGGGAGATCAATGCTGAGCGGCACTGCCACTGTGGTCCAATGCCCCCACTTACTGTAAACCTGCTTTTTATCTCTAGGGTTTTCTAAACTCAAGACTGAGCCAAAGTAAAAAGAAGCAAGCAGGAAGAAGAATACAAAACAAAAACAAAAAAGCAACAACAACAACAACAAAACAGTGCACAGCAGCCATGCTGGGCTGAGACACCATGCTCTGAGCCCCACGGCGGTCAGTTTGCTCCATCTGCAGCCAGCCTCCTCAGGAAATGATAGGTTTTCTCATCTGTAGCCATGCCTGCTCAAGCAGCTCAAAGCGTTCCCTAGCCTCAGCTTTAAGCATCATGACAACACAGTGCTGATTCAGGGCAGCGGGAGACACAGTCCAAGTCAGTGGGGCCAAACCAGTGCTCACTCCTTGTGCCTCCCAGAGAAGAGACAGACATTACTAACCAAACCCTTCAAGTAACCAGCACAACACTGTGAGCGGGGATAGCCGGAAGGAGAGATGCAGGTCTGAGAGACGAAAACTGAGGATGGAAATCCACACAGAAAACGTGCTCACAGTTTTCTGCAATCCTCCCCTGGATCTCCCGTGTTCTCTACCTGGTGCCCAGGGCATCACAAGGGAAGAAACGGTGGCTTTAAGTGGGCCAGTGTCTCACTTTGTGTCTCCACCTCATCTCCACGGAGAAGATGGTCTCCAGCCTGGCGACGGGTTCAGCCTCACCAGTCGAGGTCGGAGAGTGTATTTTATTAGCACACAGTGCCGTCCGCCAGGCACCTGTGGTCAGGGTGTATCAGCTGCATCTGGTTTGGCCAGAAGCATCACTGTTGCTTGGCCTTCCTCTGAGGCAGGAAGTGAGGATGCGGAGGACAGCAGATGCCTGGCGAAGCTCAGATCCCAGGCCCGACAGCACATGTAGGACACTAGAGCCCAGCAGAAGCCAGACGGCCTCTGCCCCTAGGGCTGCCGGGAAATGTAACTTGACCTCACAGGTCTCTTAGTTATCAGGGAGTACACATACGAATTAGGAACAAGACCAGCTGCGGAGGGAACTTCGCTTTCATTGTCCAGCAGTTTCATGAAGTGACAGGACCACAAATCAGCTCTGCCCCGCACTGCTTATTAGCTGTGGACTGTCACTGCATCTGTGCACATCTGTCAGAAGCAGGAAGGATGGCTCATTGCTTCTGACACCTCAACAAGTCCTAAAGTGTAGCGGGCGCCAAAGGGCATCCCTGGCTCAGCTTAGAGTGGAGCTTGCATTGTGGCTCCTCCCACAAGTCCCACCCCTGGCTGGCTGACTCGGGCTCTGTGGGTGCACACAGGACGCAGGCAGGGCAGGGCAGAGAAACATGAAGCAGCTGTGGAGGATGTGCCCTGCTCAGTACCCGATGCTGCTAGCCTGGCTGGGGCCGTGAGGCACCTGCGCTCAGGAGAAGGCGTGGCTCTCAGCCCAAGCCTCAGCGCCTGCTTCTTTCTCCCTCACATCTCCGTTTGCTCGCTATGTCCTCAGGGCTGCCTGCCACCTGCATTCCTCACTCCTGGACCCATGTTCTGTACTCTGCTGAGCCTGGCTGGGAGCAGGGCAGAGGGGCAGGTACAGGTTAGGCCCCTGCAGGCCTCTGTGTCAGCAAGCCACCTGTGCAAGCCTTCCTGCCTTTATCCCAGGCAGAAGACTTCTAGAAAAGACTGTGTCTGGCAGGGTGGAATTCAGGGGATCCCAAGATGGTAGGAGAAGGAATTAAAAGCAAACTCAAGGCCATTGGAATCACACAGCACAGAGCAGGCTGGAAGCCTTGGAACCAAGAACCGTGGTACATACAGCATGGAGCAGCAGCAGGCCAGCCGCGCTCCAGCACTCCCGTGCCGCTGCCACTAGGGATGCGGGCTCAGTGGAAAAGCTCTTGTTGTACAAGTACAAGGCCACCACTCAGATCCCCAGAGGCCACATCACATGCCTGTAACTCCAGCACTTGGCAGGCAGAGATCCCAGAGCAAGCTGGCTGGCCAGATTAGCTGTGTCAGTGAATAAGACACACTATGACCAAGGAAGACTCTCATGTCAACTGTGAGGCCTCTGTGCATGCATACTTACACACATGTGCCCCCACATACATGCACACACACCATAGCACACATGCCGAGGAGGGCCATAACACAGCAGCAGGAAAAGCCATGAGCACTCCAGGAGGGAACAGAGGCTGGGGGTGACGGAGCACACCTGTAATTCCAGAACAGCAGCAACAGATGGGGGGTGGGGGGCTGGGGTTCAAGGCCAGCATAGGCTACATGAGACCCTGTCTCAAAAACAAGACAAAAGCCTCCCATGACCCTAAAGAACAAAGGAAAAAGTAGGGAAAAGACAGGAGCCAGGAGCCAGGCCGGCACCTGAGCGGCTGTGAGAGAAGGGCTGATGTGTTGAGGCCAGTGGCTCATCAGCTGACAATAGTACAGGGAAGAGCAATTTAAGGACAAAAGAGTCAAAAGCTTGTAACTAAGAAACTTTGAGGGGGGGAAAAAAAGGAGTCTTTTCCTTAAGAAAATTGCAAGCAAGGGAGGCAGGCACGGAGGCCGCAGCTGGCGCTGGCCGGGAGTGGCTCTCCATTTGATCTGCATTAGGTTCCAAGAGGAAGTCCGGTGAGCAAGTGAGCAAGCAGTTCTGAGGTAGCCACAGGAGGGTCCTCACCCGCACCGCACCGCAGTGCACACTGGGAGCAGCAGAAAGATGGCCAAGCACGCCTAAGGGAGGCGTGTGTGCAGGCAGCGGTCCTGAGGGAGCACCTCCCTCCCACAGCTGCTGGAGACACTCAGGGCTCACTTTAGCCACTTGGGGTGGGTGAGTGGAGGACAGGGGAGCAGAGGTTTGGAGCAGGCCTCCTTCTGTGGGAGAGGAGTCTTCCAAGACCCCACGGAACTGTTCCCACCAGACATCTCTAGTGGCCAAAGAGCCAGGGCTTGTGGTCTGAAGTATCGTCAGAGGCCACCTGAGTGACACAGCGAGCTCTGGGTCTGCAGGGTCAGGGCCTCCTGTGGGAACACCCTTCGCTGTGTGACCATAGTGCTCCACTCTAAGCGAGTGATCCTGGGGAAACCGAGGCAGGTGCCTCTCTTAGCTACTTAAAGAACAGTGGTAATGCCAGAGCCGCTTTCTTAAAGTAAATCAGCTTAGAGCTAACTTGAGATATTATAACTTATTTATAACTGAGATAGTATAAGGTAATTGGAGACATTAGGTCTCACACACAGATTGTTAGTAAGGCTGCGTACAGTCAAAATAAGAGGTGAGAGCTGGGAATTTCACCCAGCAAAGGGTGGACACAGGGCCAGAGGTGCTGAGATTTAGGAAGTTCAGGGCGTTTTTCACACAATGGATTGAGGTGACAGCCAAGAGACAGTTTCAGAATGCTGTTGTGCCCTCCCCCCTGGCCCCATTGTGCCCTCCCCCCTGGCCCCATTGTGTCCACCCCCTGGCCCCATTGTGCCCTCCCCCCTGGCCCCATTGTGCCCTCCCCCCTGGCCCCATTGTGTCCTCCCCCTGGCCCCATTGTGTCCTCCCCCTGGCCCCATTGTGTCCTCCCCCCTGGCCCCATTGTGTCCTCCCCCTGGCCCCATTGTGTCCTCCCCCTGGCCCCATTGTGTCCTCCCCCCTGGCCCCATTGTGTCCTCTCCCTGGCCCCATTGTGCCCTCCCCCCTGGCCCCATTGTGCCCTCCCCCCTGGCCCCATTGTGTCCTCCCCCTGGCCCCATTGTGTCCTCCCCCCTGGCCCCATTGTGTCCTCCCCCCTGGCCCCATTGTGCCCTCCCCCCTGACCCCATTGTGTCCACCCCCTGGCCCCATTGTGTCCTCCCCCCCTGGCCCCATTGTGTCCTCCCCCCCTGGCCCCATTGTGTCCTCCCCCTGGCCCCATTGTGCCCTCCCCCCTGGCCCCATTGTGCCCTCCCCCCTGGCCCCATTGTGCCCTCCCCCCCGGCCCCATTGTGTCCTCCCCCTGGCCCCATTGTGTCCTCCCCCTGGCCCCATTGTGTCCTCCCCCCCGGCCCCATTGTGTCCTCCCCTCCCCCCTGGCCCCATTGTGTCCTCCCCCCTGGCCCCATTGTGCCCTCCCCCCTGGCCCCATTGTGCCCTCCCCCCCGGCCCCATTGTGCCTTCCCCCCGGCCCCATTGTGCCCTCCCCCCCGACCCCATTGTGTCCACCCCCTGGCCCCATTGTGTCCTCCCCCCCTGGCCCCATTGTGTCCTCCCCCCTGGCCCCATTGTGCCCTCCCCCTGACCCCATTGTGTCCACCCCCTGGCCCCATTGTGTCCTCCCCCCCTGGCCCCATTGTGTCCTCCCCCCCTGGCCCCATTGTGTCCTCCCCCTGGCCCCATTGTGCCCTCCCCCCTGGCCCCATTGTGCCCTCCCCCCTGGCCCCATTGTGCCCTCCCCCCTGGCCCCATTGTGTCCTCCCCCCCGGCCCCATTGTGTCCTCCCCCTGGCCCCATTGTGTCCTCCCCCCCGGCCCCATTGTGTCCTCCCCTCCCCCCTGGCCCCATTGTGTCCTCCCCCCTGGCCCCATTGTGCCCTCCCCCCTGGCCCCATTGTGCCCTCCCCCCCGGCCCCATTGTGCCCTCCCCCCTGGCCCCATTGTGCCCTCCCCCCCGGCCCCATTGTGTCCTCCCCCTGGCCCCATTGTGTCCTCCCCCTGGCCCCATTGTGTCCTCCCCCCGGCCCCATTGTGTCCTCCCCTCCCCCCCGGCCCCATTGTGCCCTCCCCCCTGGCCCCATTGTGCCCTCCCCCCTGGCCCCATTGTGCCCTCCCCCCTGGCCCCATTGTGCCCTCCCCCCTGGCCCCATTGTGTCCTCCCCCCCTGGCCCCATTGTGTCCTCCCCCCCTGGCCCCATTGTGTCCTCCCCCTGGCCCCATTGTGCCCTCCCCCCTGGCCCCATTGTGCCCTCCCCCCTGGCCCCATTGTGTCCTCCCCCTGGCCCCATTGTGTCCTCCCCCTGGCCCCATTGTGTCCTCCCCCCTGGCCCCATTGTGTCCTCCCCTCCCCCCTGGCCCCATTGTGTCCTCCCCCCTGGCCCCATTGTGTCCTCCCCCCTGGCCCCATTGTGCCCTCCCCCCTGGCCCCATTGTGCCCTCCCCCCTGGCCCCATTGTGTCCTCCCCTCCCCCCCGGCCCCATTGTGTCCTCCCCTCCCCCCTGGCCCCATTGTGCCCTCCCCCTGGCCCCATTGTGTCCTCCCCCCTGGCCCCATTGTGCCCTCCCCCCTGGCCCCATTGTGCCCTCCCCCCTGGCCCCATTGTGCCCTCCCCCCTGGCCCCATTGTGTCCTCCCCCCTGGCCCCATTGTGTCCTCCCCCCTGGCCCCATTGTGTCCTCACCCCTGGCCCCATTGTGCCCTCCCCCCTGGCCCCATTGTGCCCTCCCCCCTGGCCCCATTGTGTCCTCCCCCCTGGCCCCATTGTGTCCTCCCCCCTGGCCCCATTGTGTCCTCCCCCCTGGCCCCATTGTGCCCTCCCCCCTGGCCCCATTGTGCCCTCCCCCCTGGCCCCATTGTGTCCTCCCCCCTGGCCCCATTGTGTCCTCCCCCCGGCCCCATTGTGTCCACCCCCTGGCCCCATTGTGTCCTCCCCCCTGGCCCCATTGTGCCCTCCCCCCTGGCCCCATTGTGTCCTCCCCCCTGGCCCCATTGTGTCCACCCCCTGGCCCCATTGTGCCCTCCCCCCTGGCCCCATTGTGTCCTCCCCCCTGGCCCCATTGTGTCCTCCCCCTGGCCCATTGTGCCCTCCCCCCTGGCCCCATTGTGTCCTCCCCCCTGGCCCCATTGTGTCCTCCCCCCTGGCCCCATTGTGTCCTCCCCCTGGCCCCATTGTGCCCTCCCCCTGGCCCCATTGTGCCCTCCCCCCTGGCCCCATTGTGTCCTCCCCCTGGCCCCATTGTGCCCTCCCCCTGGCCCCATTGTGTCCTCCCCCCTGGCCCCATTGTGTCCTCCCCCCTGGCCCCATTGTGTCCTCCCCCCTGGCCCCATTGTGTCCTCCCCCTGGCCCATTGTGCCCTCCCCCCTGGCCCCATTGTGTCCTCCCCCCTGGCCCCATTGTGTCCTCCCCCCTGGCCCCATTGTGTCCTCCCCCTGGCCCATTGTGCCCTCCCCCCTGGCCCATTGTGCCCTCCCCCCTGGCCCCATTGTGTCCTCCCCCTGGCCCCATTGTGTCCTCCCCCTGGCCCCATTGTGTCCTCCCCCCGGCCCCATTGTGCCCTCCCCCCTGGCCCCATTGTGTCCTCCCCCTGGCCCCATTGTGTCCTCCCCCTGGCCCATTGTGCCCTCCCCCCTGGCCCCATTGTGCCCTCCCCCCTGGCCCCATTGTGTCCTCCCCCTGGCCCATTGTGTCCTCCCCCTGGCCCCACTGTGTCCACCCCCCCCCACTGGTCCTGCCATAGCTAAAAGGGCATTCCATATTTACAGTCCACGTACATGGATCTGGGCTAAGAGTTAAACAGAGATGCCTGGCAGCCAGCAATGCTGTACAGTTGGCACAGGCACCAGCTGCGAGCTCCTGGCCCCGCAGAGCGCAGAGCGTGGCCCTTCCAGCCCCTTGCCTCATGGCGTGGACCAGCTCAGGACGGCTCCCGGCCTCTGTGCCTCCTTCTCTTTGTTCATGCTGACTCTGCCATGTGCAACAAGAAACTCATAGCTCATGTTTAGGAATTCCGCTTTTTAAAAGGCCACAAGAAATACAAAATAGTATTCTGCTCAGGCAGTATTAGAGGTCATGTGACAAATCAGCCCCCTTTCCCTCTGCCTACGTGGCCGCTCCAGTCAGCAGCTCACAATGCCTACCAAGCCTTACTTTCTTCTCGAGTTTTCTAAAAGAACCCAGGTTTGAGAATCAGGAACCTAAGGGAGTTTCTGGTATGTTCCACCCGTTCCCACAACTGGGTTTCCTCGGGGCTCTGGTTCCTAGCATGGCATCTGCTTTAAAAAGATCCTTAGACAGGACTGAGCCTGAGCCGGTGGGCTCCTGGACGCGGTCACAAGCCGTTTCCACAGACACTGTGCAAGCAACCCCACCTCCCTGGGGGCTCCATTTTCATTTCTGCTTATGTTTTTTTGAGACAGGGCTTCATGTAGCCAAGACTGGCCTTGAACTCCTGATGTTCCCGCTTCAGCCTCCAAGTGCTGGGATTGCACACAGGTACCACTACACCTGGCCTTGGAGCTAAAAGAAAGGGCCTGAGACGGTGGAAGGGACACTGCGACCCCCACGACAGCCTCTTCCTCCCTGTCGGGCACCAGGGAGGCACCCCCACCTACACAGCCTGCAGGGACCACCTCACAGCTTGTCCCCTTAAGCCCTTCTGACTGTCACCCTGGCCCTGACCACTAGCTGGAGACCAAGTGTTCACTACATGAGCTGGGGGGGGGGGGCAGGGGGCGCAGGCCAAACCACAGGGAAAATAACAGGGCGTCAGTTACAGAAACCCCCAAAGACCCACCATAACCTGGTGGGGCTCATGACCTGGCAAGGACACGGGAGCCCAGCCTTGGTGCCTGCTGAACAGGTGCCAACAATCATGTGACTTGGCCTGCTACCTTAATTACAGCAACAGTTCTGGCCTGTAACCCGCACGTGGGCGGTGACACTAGTCATGACACACTTCCCTCATGTAGGCTTGCCTTATTTAGTAATTTCTTAATAATGTAACAAGCAGCCCTCGACACAGCTGCTAGGCTCTTGGGAAGAGCTTGTGCCACTGGTCCCTCCTGCCCTCGAGCCCATCCCTCGTGGTGCGCATCCTAAGGTAAAAACCTGTGCCGACTTCAGAATCCTCGCTTCCTGGCTGTACTTTGTATACAGGGTCCGTAAAGGATTCTGTGTGTGTGTGTGTGTGTGTGTGTGTGTGTGTGTGTGTCTGTCTGTCTGTCTGTCTGTCTACTAGAGGACACAGGTGACTTGGGGACACTTCATTTCACCCCTTTTGAAGGCCACCTGCTGTTCTGCTTTGGGACGACCTGGTTCCCGGTTCCTCCCTACTAACAGTGTCTCCAGCACTGTGACATCTCTGGGGATGTGCCCTGTGGCCTTAGTTCATGCGGTCACACGTAGGAAATGCCCTCTAGGCTGCTGTCTGACCGTCACAGCCCAAGGATCCAGCAGCGAATGCTCGGTCTATCAGCCTTGTTACTGCCCATGCTCACTTTGCTGCGGAGCGCGGCAGCCAGGCCAGGCACCTGCAGGAACCAGCCCAGCCAGTGCCTGACACAAAGTGCACTTGCTTACAGAGGAACTTACACTACAGGAGCCCAGAGAAACACAAAGAGGGAGCCGTGACAGCAACCGCCTACCAAGGCCTGTCATTCCCTCACAACGGAGGACTGCAGTCTGCACCTGCAATCTAGTCACGGCCCGTAGGAGCCCTCGCACCGGCTACCACCACTGTTCTCAGCCATGGTCCCCAGACGCCACAGCTCCGCGCCAGGTGCCCAGGGAGCAGCGAGCCTGGCTACACTTCAGCTTTGATGTCAGGAAGGCTTCTCCCCACAGGGAAGCTCGGCCCGGGGCTGCCACCCTGCCTCCTTTGACCTGAGGTGAAAGTTCCTACCAAGCACTGAACCAAACCCATTCGTTTACTCTAAAACCCATGGCAGGAACCTCTTGTTCAACAACAAAGTACCATCGAGGACAGAAGGGCCAGCCACACAGTTTCCAAGAACGAGAGAGAGAGAGGGGCGGGGGGGGGGGAGACATGGACAGACAGACGGACAGACAGACAGATGGACAGACAGACAGACAGACAAGAAGCCATGCCATCATGGGTAGCCCCAGACACAGCATTTTTTGGTGACCAAATTTCAAGTTCTTGCCACGTTTCTATGGGTCAGGCCCAGAGAAGAAAAGGACACCCAGCTCTCTTGGGTGTCGCCATACTCTGGGGAGATGCACACCTGTCGTTTGTAAACCAAGCAAAGCCAGTTCCATTATTAGGCTCCCTGGAGGTGTGGGCGCTGGTGTGAACCCACAGATCAGCTCACTCTGGTGGAAGTCAGGGGGATTTTTACTCTGAAGGTGGCTAGACCATCACAGGGGTAGAAGGAAGGATGGGTGGACAGGACAGCCACGCCCTCACCCACTCTCAGCCAATCCCACGCGCACGCACTGAGGCAGCACTGGTGCTGAGGGGAGGGCACCCAAGCGGACGGCGAGCCGGGGTCTGAAGGTGGAGACAGCGCTGCTCAGCTTGGCAGGACACATCAAGGTGGGGACAGGTCTACGGTGTCCTAGGAGAGGGTGCCGCGCAGGGCACCCAGGACCCTCTGCACACAGGCAGGAAGGCCCAGAGCCTGTCAGAACCCTGGCAGCAGGGACGTGCCGGGATCCGGGGGTGGCCAGCCGACACTGGGATACAGACAACGATGGAGTAACCCGCACTGCATGGGTCAAAATGCACTTCAAGTGTGCTTTCACTGAAGGCTAATGGCAACCACACACACACACACACACACACACACACACACACACACATACACACACACACACACTATGCATACATACCATACACACAGACACATTACATACACGCCATATCCCCACCCACCCCCGCCTACACACACCACCCATATATACACATCACACACACACTACACAAACACACAAATTCACTACCCTGAGTATCACAGGCAGCAGCACTGTGGGGGACTGAGTATCCCAGGCAGCAGCACTGCGGGGGACTGAGTATCACAGGCAGCAGCACTGTGGGGAACTGATTATCACAGGCAGCAGCACTGCAGGGGACTGAGTATCCCAGGCAGCAGCACTGTGGGGGACTGATTATTACAGGCAGCAGCACTGCGGGGGACTGAGTATCATAGGCAGCAGCACTGCGGGGGACTGAGTATCACAGGCAGCAGCACTGCGGGGAACTGATTATTATAGGCAGCAGCACTGCAGGGGACTGATTATTACAGGCAGCAGCACTGCAGGGGACTGAGTATCACAGGCAGCAGCACTGCAGGGGACTGAGTATCACAGGCAGCAGCACTGCGAGGGACTGAGTATCACAGGCAGCAGCACCGTAGGGTAACTCAGGTACTACTGTGCTCTGAGTCTTTAGACACAGTTAAACGCAGCCGTCTCCTCCTCCACTGTACCCCCATACAACCTCATGCCCTACTGCACTTGGGGTTCTGGTTTCAGCTAAACAGCCTGGCTGTCTTAGTTGTGACCTGCATGGGTCAGGTGGCACTTGTCTCTGTGCCTGACTCACTTCATTGACAGAATGTGGTGTATGACAGGACTTTTTTTTTTTTCCAAGACAAGGTTTCTCTGTGTAGTCCTCGCTATCCTGGATTCACTCTGTAGACCAGGCTGGCCTTGAACTCACAGAAATCCACCTGCCTCTGCCTCCTGAGTGCTGGGATTACAGGTGTGCGCCATCAGACCTGCTAAGGATGTCTTTATTTTTAACAGGTGAATAATATTCCACTGCGCGTGCACACCACCTTTCCTTAGGCATCTCCCACCTCTTGTGAACAGGGCTACGATGAACATGGGTGTGCACATGGGTCTTTCAGGTTGTGTTTCCAGTTTCTACAATTTAACTCCTACAAGAGGGATTGCTGCGTTCCATATGTTAGTTACATATGTGTTTAGTCGTCCGAGGGACCCCTGTATTGTTTGCTGCGGCAGTTACACTACTTTTTACTCTCCAATAACCACCACATACGGGCTCCAGCTCCCGTCCTCACTGATGCTGGTTAACTTGTCCGCTAGTTCCCAGGGCGTGAGGCGGCGTCTCGCACGCATTTGGTTTACATTGCTCTAGCAACGCAGGGTGTCTTTTTAATATGGTGGCTGTTGTGTACCTCGTGGAGAAATGTCACTCCCCCTTCTGCCCACTTTGCACTGGGCTGCAGTGTTTTGGTTTATTCTGCATTTGCTGCCCTTTCCCGCTGCAGCTCTTTCCTTTGTTAAACTTGTGCTTCAAGGCCGATGTGGCCTCCTGAGACTTGTTTCCTTCCTCTATCTTCCTGTAGTTTATGACTCGGAGCCTCAGTCAGGTCTCCAACCATCGGGAGTGAGTGTGGCTAAGGTGCCGGCAAGGGCTCAACGTGGGCTGTACACTGGACGGTCCGTGCCTCTGCTGTTCGTCCGCCCGTCCCTGTGCCCGCATCAGCCCGCATCCATCCCGGCAGATTTCGGAACACCCTCAGATAGCATCTCAGACCTATAGAAAAATGAGCCCCTCCTTGCTGGACCCGCCTCTCTGATGTGCCTACCAATGCATTTTAAACTTTCCTTGATTTAAGACTTTCCTGTTCTGTAAAGCTATTAAAAAAAAAAAAGACTTCATGACTCTGCTTCCATGTTGGAACTGGTGTAACCTACACCTGCGTTCCTAGGTCAGACGGCTCCTGAATAAACTATCTCTTGCCCTGTCATATGAGACTGCTTGTGTCAACATCTCTAACCCATGAACATGCGATCTTTCCGTGTGCACATGGCTTTTTTGACTCCTTCCAACATGTTTGCAGCGCTTGCTCGGTTTGCAGATCTTTTCTCGGTTCCATCCAGGCCAGTTGCTCTGATGCGACTGGAGGGTCTCAGCCCACCTCTCCGACAGTTTGCCAAGAGTGCCCGGAAACTGACCTTGCGGCTGGCTGAATCTGTGCTATGTCCCTGCTACCTGCGGACTTCATGGCTCTCGCCCGGGGTCTGTCATCAGTACATCTTTAAGTTTCACTTCCTCCTTTCTCCCTGGTCTGACTTCCCTGCTGAGGGCGGTCAGGACCTTGCGGGGTACAGTAGCAGGAGATGGCATCCTCGTCTTGCTGACTAGCAGGGGTGGCTTGAGCATAAAGCTGGCTGAGGACTCGGCTCGCTCCCAGGAGGACGTGACAACACCAAGGGGCTTCTCTGTTCTCTTTTTTATTTTATTTTATTTTATTTTATCACGAAGGGTGTCTCAAGCCTCGTTTCCACAGCAGCTGGGCTGAGGGTGTGTCTCTAGCCTCCTGTTAACCTGCACTGTATTAATTTTCAGGTTCTGAACCATTCTTGTGTTCTGGAAACCAGTCCCATTTGCCCAGGGCTTGGCATCCTTTCCATGGGCTGTTGAGTTGGTTCGGGTGTTTTCTGTGACGTTTGTAGCCAGAGCGTGAACATCGGTTCATGGTTTCCTTGTAGCATCTGTGTTGTTTTGGTATCTGGATAACTCCAGTTGCTCGGATGCCTTCTCGAGGGGCACTGGTCAACACGGAAATCAACTGCCCTCGGCCTTGCACCTTCTGGAAGATGCTGGTTCGGTCGCCTAACTGCTTACAGATCTGTCCAGATGTTTTATTTCTACTGTAATTCCATGGCAGCCTCTTCGAAACTGAGCTTTACAGCAAGAACCCACACAGTTTACTTGTGGCTTAGAAAGCAGGAAGGGGAGGGGAGGGGAGAGGAGGGGAGGGGAGAGGAGGGGAGAGGAGGGGAGAGGAGGGGAGGGGAGGGGAGGGGAGGGGAGGGAGGGGAGAGGAGGGGAGGGGAGCGGAGGATAACAGGTGATGATCCTTCTGTCTTCAGGCACCTGATCTGAGACAGTACAAGGCCTAAGGTGAAGCCTGGGGTGCAGTGGGGACACCACAGGCTCTGGCGCTGCAGACTAGGGATCCACGGAAGGCGCCTGCTCTGTCTCTGCCCTCTAGACAGGACATGGCCCCGACCATGCTGAAATCAGAGAGGCTATGACTGTCTGCAGACAACTCCCCCTGAGGGAAGGGGTGTCATCTGACCCTCCGCTGAGATTCCTGCCGCCACTGCTAACTGACCCCCAATTGTGTACGATGTGAGATGCTGTCGCATACAGGAGGCGGGAGGTTGCTTGGAGTCGGGGCACCAGGGATGCAGCGTTCATGGGCTGTCATCCATGGCGGGATGGACCCCTTAGGTGACACAACAGACTCCCTGGCTCCCAGGTAGCCTTGCATGTTCTGTCGTGTCCTGTCGCCATGAAGAGACATGTTACTACGCCCTTAGGAAGTCACTGCAGCGCACCCAGATGGAGGTGTTTAGAGCTTTGTGGGATGGAGGAGCTGAGGGGCAGGGGAGGACACAGAGGAGGCTGTGGCAGCTGGGACCCGGGGGCGGGACCTCATCATCTACTCGGGCGGCCACGGTGATGGCTCCAGACTTGTGTATTAGTCTTTGTGTGGCAGCATTACAGGAAGGTTTCTGGGTTTTCTTTTGGATGGCAGAGGGTTTTTGTTTGTGGTTATTTATTCCTAACTTAAAAAAAATAACATATGGCCACTGTAAAAAAGACACACACGATCATGCACAACAACCTGGAAATGATGAAAAGAGTAATAAACACAGCTAACACCCTAGTCCCACCATCCACGTACAGCACATCCCATCTTCGTGTGTGTGTGTGTGTGTGTGTGTGTGTGTGTGTGTGTGTGTGTCTTACATACACACTTCCTTCATTATGAATCTACAGCATACAACCCTGCGCCCTATTTCCCTTGTGTGCTCTGTCCTCCAGGTGGACAGCTTTACAAATCAGCGCTGATTTTACAGAGGAAAAACAGCATGCTACATGACTTTTAACCATCTCCACAGAACTGAGCGGCAACAGTCTCACTGAGACTCTCCTGCAGAACTCGTCAGCATCTCACACTCACAAAACGCAAACACACTGCTAACAGGATCGCTCCAGGCCTGGGGAGGCCCAGAGCCTCAGGTGAGGTCTAAGCTACTGCGGGCAGCCCAACAAAGTGACCACTAAGAGAGGAGCCGCAGCGTGCCAGGCGCTCTGAGGGCTCCACCGCTCAGTGACACAGGGACATCGGAGCTGCTGGGTTAAAGCTCCAGAGACATCATTAGTGGAGAATGTGGGGGAAGCGGTGTCATTCAGCCTCTTGCTTCGAGCGGTACCCCCGGGGCAAGGCGGGGCCCAGTGGGGAGACGCTATCCTTTCTTCCTTTGCATGTGTGGCTTTATCCTGGCATGTGACAACATCGATGACGTGACAAGGATGTTTTCACGTGGGCTGACCTGGGCGTGGTCACTTAGTCACTATCGGAAAAGGGCGCTGAGCTGTTGCTCCCATGCTGGTGTAGAAGGTCCGAGCGGCCAGGCACTTTATACACTGATGTCAAGTTTCAGGCCTTGGTTTGAAGCCTAGACTGACATTCTGAATTTGCCCAAGAAAAGCGTTACCTCTTAAAAAGCGTTCCTCAGCTCAAGGGGGCTGTCTGAGCCAGAACGCTGCTGTACTGAAAATTCTAGAATGTTGGTGTCTTTAAAGAACACAGAAATATCGCTAAGAGTATGTTTTCATTTTAATCCCAGGTGTAGGGGCGTGGGGCTGCTTTGGACTGTCCACAGCAGCTGACTATGACTTGCCTCATGCTCTGGCAGAGGCGTGGTTTTACCAGCTGCAAATAGTTTCTGTGATTGTGAGACGTTTGGAATTCTGGGAACTTTTTCAGAGGGTATAGACATGCCCGGGCCTCAAGAAGCAAGGTTGGTGGCTGGTGGTTGTTCAGGGGCGTTGGCTGTGGATTGTTAGTAGTTGTGCTCAAAGAAATTAGATTCGGGGATCTCTCCCTCCCTCCCTTTCATCCCTTCTCTCCTGTCTAGTGATAGGGGTGAAACTGGGGGTGGGGGGTAAATGTGGGAAAAAGAAGAACCCACAAAGTAGTAAAGATGAGCTACAAACTGCCACCGTGGGCTGGTCCTATGCAAGAGGCCAAAATGAGCATCACACAGACTGACAGGAAGCCCAGGCCCTGGCACCCACCCCGGGCGGCCTCAGGGGCCTCTAAGGCAGCATATGTTCAGGACGCAGTGACCTCAGAAGCATATTTCTTACAGGGTCCTCTGGGGCTCCTGCTGCAGGCTACCCCCGCCCTCCCTGCTCACAAGTTCTTGCCACACCTGTATTTTCATGTGCACGTTCAGTAGGATTTTCATCTTTTTATTGCCCTGCTGCTGACCACAACGTGGTTCGGTGAGCAGCCCGCCTGCCTCTCTGGCATACAGCAGGGACTTACATGGGCGCCTGTTCCAATCCCTGGGGATAAAGACAAGAGCTCAGTGCCCTCCTGTGCACTGTGGGATGAGCCTTGCCGTGGGTTCCCGGTGGGAAGAGCCTTGCTGTGGGCTCTCGTCTGAGTCCTCAGACACTGTTAGAGGCGGCCGCTGCCTGGTCTGCCCTGCTCACGCTCTGTCTGCTCTGCTGACCTGCTCTTCACTGTGTCTCACTTCAAGTGTGCCAGGGAGCAGCCTTGTCCCTTAGCACACGTGCTGCACTGTCTGCAGAGGCAGCTTTGACCACCTCTGCTCTGACCTAGCACCTGGGCATTTATAAGGGCATCCATATAGTATGAAGCCCTGTGCTCACTGCCCACGGCCAGGCCAGCCTGGGGTGCATGGCAACCACAGCGTGCGCACAGGTGATGCCTGTTGACCATCCTTCATAAAAATAGAAGCTGGAGCGTGACATTTTTATATGCTTTGGCTATTTTATCAAAACATAATACTAACTTTGACAGAGCAGGCCTGGCCTGGAAGCCTGGGTCAGGGCGAGTGTGCTGATCCTTGCTCTGACAGAAGCATGGCTGTAAGTAAGTCCTGTCTGGCTTATGTCGCCAACTTTGGGTAGAGAGGAGATCTGGACCAGGTGGCCATTCTGTCCCCGTCTGACCTCGATGCTACATTGTCCAGTGTTTTCTGTCTCTCATGGAAGAGTCCCTCTGTAGGCATAGAGCACCCCAACAAGCACCCCTATGTGGAGCCAGGCCAAGCACCACGAGAGCACAGACACACCCTGAGCTCCATGGCTCCAGAGGTTCTGTCCAGGAGCCAGGCCTGACTGCCATGGGCCAGCCCGTGACTGAGAACTCCGGACAGCCGGTGCTGTGGAGCACGCCCGGCGTATAATACGGCCAGCACTGTCTCCATCGGAGAAGCTGTCACTTGTGAGGTCTGCTGTTGCTCCCTCATGGAAGGAAGGCCACTTGTCCCTCTCCTGAGACTCCAGCCACTTGGTCTCTCTTCCCCAGCAGCTCGCAGTAACCCCGCCCTCCTCTGCACCTGATCTTGGGAGGTGCTGGAGACGTGACACTGTCACCAGCAGTATCCGCTGCTCTCTGGGGATACACACGTATAGAAGACAGGGTGGAAACGCCCATGTGGAGTGTGTAGGGCAGAGAGAGTGGTGCTGGGGGATCAGCCATTCTCTTTAAGTGACCCCTGACCCATGTTCTGTGAGGCCGTCTGATAAACTCCCTGACTCACCAGTCTGGTGGAATACACCTGTCGTAGTGCCCTAGCTGGGTTGAGTGATGTCTTTCAAGCCTCCCTAGGAGAAACTCAACATCTGGCCACCACTGCCTGAGGATTGGGGGCTTGCAAATGCCCCTGGTGGTTTCCTTTTGAAGGAAATATTTGGAAGAAACCAGTTTTCACACACAAGATAGCCCGACATTGTAACCAACCGACACCAATAGCTCCTTCCTTTCACACCCGCCTCTCTCCGCCAGCTCTCTCCACGTCAGCCCCCCAACTTGCAGATCTGTATGGATTCTGTCAGTCAGCTATAGCACAAACTCAGTTTACTGCTTATAGGCGCTTACAGCCTCTGTTCCGGTGAGCGGTCATGCTACCGTCACTGCCACATGCTGCTCAGGGAACCCACGTATCTGAGGGGGTTCTTCCGAGCTCAGGGGAGTGTAATGAAAGGGGAGAGGGGTGTGCTTGCCAGTGACAGTGCTGGGTCCATCCTCCTACCTGGAGTAGTAAGACTCCACCCCCAGGGCCTCCCTGACGCTGGTGATGTGCTGCTCCAGTGCAGAGCTGGTTGCTATGGGCAAGGTTGTGCTGCTGCCGGCTTGGAAATCACTGGAACTTTCCACCGAATTATCACCCAGGTAGTGTTCGTGAAACTTCAGGATTCCTGCAACAAGGTCGACATAGCAATGTCACAATTGGTTGGATAGCGGGTGAGGTCAGGCAAAGGCAGGAGAGGGAGCGTGGGTGCTGTGTGGGTTCCTTGCCAAGCATGCTGGGACCCCGAGGTTTCTGGCTTTCTGAACTGGGGCGGTGCCCGCTCGCAGCTCATACTATCAAGACACGAGCAAGCTTCTGATGGCACATACAGCAGCCGCTCAGTGGGAACTGCTTCCTGTGCACTTCTAGAAGGATGCTCTGGGAGCCCTGCTTCGTGATCAGTCCCTTGAAGAGATATTAAGTCCTGAACAAAACCAGAACAAGCCACCTGGAAACTGTCGCCAAAGACCTTCATGCCATGGAAGCAAATCATAAGTATTTAAAAATAAAACCAAGTGGCCAATGGCCACTAGTGGTTTAAGGGGGTGGGGAGAAAAGATGGCTCCGTGAAATGGAGGCAGCCCACAGTAGCTTCCTGGCATAAGCATAGGCCAGGCCCTCACATGGTAATGAGGTGTGCTGGTCCTCTGATTGGATCAGAGCCCTGGCAAAGGCTTCGGTTTCATTAACAGCAAAGAGAACAAAAAATAAGGGACAAAACCAGCATGTCATTATACACGTCTCATTGTCACATGGACCTGGCCACGCCACCTATCAAACATGTCCCCAGCAATGCAGCCGCTACAGAGAGGCCCTTGACACTCGTCAACTGTCAACCCTGTCCACAGGGGTTGAGCCCCTCTTGGGGGCAGAGATGCAGGCATCATTCATTAGGTCACCAGGAAAACCCAACTAAAAACCCAGCGTGAAGAGGCGAGGGGTAAGAGAGGACGCTGTTTGTGGGAAGCCCCAGTGAGCACGGCTGCTGGGGAGGGAGAGATGGCCGTGCTCGGACACCACGGCCCTGACACAGGTCACGTCAGTCACGTTGTCGCCTTTACTGTGGGCGCAGAGAAGGGCTTGTCACTCCTGCCTGGAGCTGAACTTTTTACAGACATGCAAGAAGCCCAGTTATAAGACCCGATTCTCCAGTCAATAAGCTCTCACTGGACCTGGTACATCGTCCCCGTCGTGGTAAAGCCACCAGCATTTTACTATGCAAAAAATATGGCCCCACGGCCAAGTAATAGTTTTGTTTTCAATGAAACTATTACATCCTGCATGTTTAGTGCTGATTTAATCAAAGAAGAATTTTACTTCTAAAACAGATTTCAACAGGACTAGTTAAAAAAAAAAAAGCTAAATTGACTCTGTTAGACTCAGAAATTCAAGCCTACGACTTACTTATAATCTGTGAGAGTCATCACCACTGTGGTATGCAATGTTAAAAGCGGTCACAATGGTCAAGTCACATGAAGAAAGAGTGTGTGGTGTTTGGCCGTAGCTGATGAACAGCAGCCAGTAAATAGATGGCCACACTAGCCTTTCTCTCAGCCTTCCACGATGGATGTGTCTGTGTCCAGTGGCAAGGGACCACACCCCTTGGGCTATCCACTGCAGCTAAGGTGTTCCTTCATCTGACCTGTGTGATGGCACCCCCTCAGGCCCCTCCCCCCTCAGGGCCCTCCCCCTCAGGCCCCTCCCCCCCTCAGGCCCCTCCCCCACCCCCTCACTTCCTGTGCCTCAGTGGTGCCCTCACCTGCTCCTGGAGCCAGCAGCCAGCTGTAGAGGTAGCCTGCGGCCAGGGAGTAGTACAGCACCAGTCCCCGCTGTGCGTTCACCATCTCCAAGATCTGCTCGATGGTGATGGGGGAGTAGGGGTCGGAGTCCTGTTGTCCCGTCTGTCTTTCCACCAGCAGGTCAGCGAACGCCCTCGTCCTCCCTCTTTCTGCTACTGCCAGGGCTTCGTCATGGTGGCCTAGGAGACAGGGACAGGTGTGCTGGCTCAGGCAGGGCAGCTAAGTGTGCGCCTGATCTGGGGAAGGTTCCTCCCTCATGGCGTTGCTGCCACCGGTACAGCTGAGCGTCCCCTCCACACGGTGCTCCGTCATCCCACGGCTAAAGGGCGGGAGTCTCTGAGCTCCCTGTACATTTTAAGCTGCTTCTCCGCAGGCTTTCCTGCAGCTGCTCTGTCTATATTGTAGCAGCAGCTCCCACAAGCGCCTGTGCGCGCCTGTCACTGCTGCCAGGAAGCTGAAGCGTCAGCGTGAAGCGTGGCAACATGGAGCCACCGGCCCCCAGTGAGGAACCCACGCAGAGGAGCGACTTCAGGATAAACACCAGCATGGGACTGTTGCCAGAGCAGGGGCCAAGGAGACCAAAGGGAGCTCAAGCCACAGCTCCAGTGGCTCTTCAAAGGCGGCTTCACAGCACATGCACACTCATGCATGCACATACATACACAAGCACTCACACATGTACACATGAACTTGCATAGACAGACACTCACACATGCACTTGCACAGACACACACACATGAGCACTCACACATGAGCACACACACACACATGCGAGCACGCACCGTTGTTCAGGCAGCCTTAGGAAGAGGGAGCTTGTGTGGGCGCATGCAAACATCCTTTTCCTCTGTTAAGTTATTAACTGGAACAGCAGGGACAATTTCTGTGCACACTGGAAAATTAGCCCCAAAGCGCTGGACGGATTTAGCAGTGTGATCATAATGGGCAATAAATTACAATCCCAGGCAGGAGCGCATTCTGTTTTCCAAGGGGAGCCCTGAGCCCTAGACGCATGGGGGGGTTGGACAGGTGGCGGAAAAGCCTCAAGTGCCCAACTCGAAGCCTTTTGATAGTTTCCACCAACACTGTGATGTCCCTCTGCACTGCCACCTTGACCGGTTTGGGGCCCTCCTAGGGGACAGCTCTGAGTGTGTCTGGAAGGGGTTTTCTCTGAACACGCGAAGGGGAGCCACCTGGGCGCCAGCTTTCGTGTCTTCTGCTTTATGACTGAGCTGTGATGCGGCCAGCTGCCTCCCCTCTCGCTCTTGCCTTTCCTCCCGTGGTGGACCAAGCCCTAAGACGACCAACACAAATTAAGTGTCTGTCTGTAACTTGCTTTGTCAGGCGTCTTGTCATAGCGACTCACACAAATGTCTTCCTGGAAGTGGCAGGCGATGGACGAGCCAGGAAGGGGACACTGCGCCCACTGAAGCCCCGGGCAGTGTGGATGGACTGTCCTGGCACCCTACAGTTCACAGGCTGGGGGTAGAGGTGGGTAGAGCCCTGCCTGTGTGACACAGCCCAGGGTATGTGCATGGCTAAGGAAACAAGAGGCCAGAATCATCCCAGCCATGGAAGCGAGGCAGAGGGGACACCACCTGGTGCCGGAGCCTGTGGCGGCGGGGACCTTGCTCTTTTTCAGCACTTGAACTGCTCTCCTGCCAATTAAGCCAGCCTCGTCCCTGGGCTCATCCACCTACGTGCAGGGCAGCTGGTGGAGATAGGCCGAGTGTGCTCGCTGGACTCACCAGGGCCCGCACCCGCACCCACTGCCCTGCAGTCGTTGCTGAATAAGGGAGTGACAGTTTAATGGCTGGGCGTGGCTTCATAGCCGCACCTCCAGCCAGTCATCTGAGCCATGTGGACACGTGGGCTTGGTGCGCACACACAGGACAGCAGCTGTTCTCACCTAGGCTGACGAGCACCCGCTGCAAGGCCTGGTAGGATGAGGTCTGCAGGTCGAAGAGAGAGAGCTTGTAGTCCGTGCTCAGCTGTGCCTCATGCCGGATCGTCTCAAACAAGGCCGACGCCCTGTAAAGCTGCAAGGGACAAGCTGTCACCCACCGTCCACAGCAACGCCCAGTGGTTCACAGACGCGAGACAGGTTTTTGTTCACACCTGGGGCACAAACTGAAAGTACTTTTTAAAGGAGTTTAAAGGGTGACTGCCTTGCTGTGGCTCAGCCGCAGTGACGACAGTCTACATGACTATCTCCGACAGATGAGGGAATATGGAAGTCAGAGTTAGGGACTTGTGATCTGAGGGACACCTTAAAAAATCAGTCACCAACACAGACAGGAGCTGGTTTTGATTAAAACAATGATCAGTCACCATTCTTGTCACCAGACAAGAATAACTGTCCCCCTCAGGTCTTGGGTATGCTGACGGGGTACCGCCAGGCTGGGGAATTGGACCGTAGGTAGCCCAGTGTCACAGAGCTGGTCTCACTCACACCGGCACCTTGAGGACCAGACAGCTGACATGTCCCTTGGAGACCCTGTCCCTGCTGCTCCACATTTATATGAGCTGGAAGCACAGAGCCAGCAGCACCCTAGGCCAGAGCAGGGGAAGATGCTCCCGACCCTGCCACCCGCTGCTGTCAGGCTCTGCCAGGACACAGAGTCTGTTGATACAGCTGTCACCATCTTACTGGAGGAGTTTGAGGAATAATTTAGGGAGTGGGAGTCCTTTCAAAACTGTACATTGCTGAGTTGATATCAACTTTGATTCTTATTCATAGGAAATCACAGCAGTAATCCTTTAAGTTGCCTTTAATACTTTAAAAAAGGATTTTTACACAGGCCTGCAGGGAACCATGGAGGCCAGAAGAAGGTGTTAGGTGCCCTGGAGCTGGAGTCACAGGTACTTGTGAGCTGCTGGATGTGGGTGTTGGGAACTGAACTCAAATCCTCTGCAAGGACAGCAAGTGCTCTTACCTGTGTGTGTGTGGGGGGGGGGGGGGGGCAGGGAGGCACATATTCAGCCCACTAAGCACACAGCTTAGCACCCCTAAGGGCACGTCCCAGCATGCTGCAGCACAGACCCAGTGCCAGCACGTGCCCAGGCTGCTCCTCTGGACAGAGGCCTCACTCTGCTCATAGAGGGATCCCCTCTGCCTGGAAGCATGCATCTCTGCTGCACAAAGAGCCAGTGCAACAACACAGTGGTCTTCATCCACTTCCACACTGTGGCAACCGGGACGTACTGTGCGAAGGGAGAGAAGTGGAACCCTGTGCCCTGACTAGAGGCCTGCAAGGACGGGGAGCCCAGTAGCCACACTGGGTCCTGCTCTGACCTCTCTACTGTGGTTCTGTATTACAAGAGTGCACAACTGTGGAGGGACGCCTTGAGTGGATGTGGCAGTTGTCAATAAAGTGCTGTTTAGCCAATCAGTTGGGCAGAAGGACAGCAAGTGGAAGGTGGGGCTTCCAGGAGAGGAGGAGGAGCCAGGGTTGACAGTTGGGAGGACCAGATGGGCGAGGGCTTGGGATACAGCAGGTTATAAGGACATAGGATTAGAGTAGTTTATTTTAGTTTACTAATAGATTGGTAGCAGTTTAGACTCTGCCCTGCATAGTGCTTGCAGCTTTAAATTACACTTCAGTCCCTTTGTGTCAGATACTGGTGTCCTAGGCCAGACAGATACACTAACTGAAACACACAACACAAGAATCTGAGAAATTACTGAGAACTCTGCCCCGTGGGTGAGTGGGCGTCTCGGCAGCTCTTGGGCTATCAGGCTGGGAGTCTGGTGCGTTACCCTAGGAGAAGAGGCTGGTGCCTCTGAGAGTGCCACGCTGCTGAGTCGGCCATAGCCAGTGCTTTGACTCCTGGGTGAGAGCCATGCTTACCTGGTGCTGAGCCTCCTCTAGGTTTCCACTCGCCCAAAGTGAGAGACCAAGACCATGACGGATTTTTGCTTCATCTTCTCTTCGACCTAGTTGTTCAGCTAACCTTAAACCTGAAAGCAGACAGGGAAAGGTAAGGAGAGGGGACCGACTGGTGGCTTTGCTTCAAGCTCATGTAAGGACAGTTACCAGTACAGCTGTAGGGTACGCAGAGCCAGGGCCAGCCCAGCCCTGGGGAGAGGAGGCCAGGTGACTGCTGTTGGCAGGGCAGGCCGAAACAGGAAACCAGAGGACCTCAACCTGGCTGCCCTCGCAGATGCAAAACGCTTAGCTATGCTCATGAAAACGCCTGGCTGATCCATGCATGTTCCTGGAGTCTCTGCCTGGGAAAAGCTTTTTCTGACAGCCAGGTACAAAGGCTAAGACCACTCGCCTTTCTACCTCACCCCCATGGCATCCAGTCAGCACAGGCCAGAGACTTGTGAGGATCTCTTGAAAGCAGAATGGTGTGCACCTGGACTGTGCTCCTGTGACTGGAGCAGCTGACCTGCTCTGTGTCCCCTCTGCTCTTCCTTTAAGCTGGAGTCTGTGATGTGCCTCAGCAGGGTTGCAAAGCAAGTGCTTCTGTGAGCCTGGAGACTTAAATGACTGTCCTCGTTTTTTAATGGTCTTCGCATAGGCACCTGCAGTGCAGGTCACTTGCTCAGGGCAAGCTTCTGAGTTTCAGGGCTTTGTGGGGGCTAAGTCTGACTACCATGGCTCCTCGTACAGGCCACTCTGCCTGTACTCCAGTGTTCTCTGCCCAGAGTGAGAGCCTCTGCAGGAGCCACAGCTCAGCTGTACACACAAGCCAGGGTTTAGCTCTCATCTAAGTCAGGGCAGGAAGCCAGCGCCAGGCACTCTGAGCCCATGTGACTCCTGAGTCAGCAGAGCAGCTGCTGTGAATAGGGACCCTCTGGGTCCTGCCTCTTAATTCAGGATGCATTTCAAAACACGTGACTCAGGGGGCTCAGAAACAGCACTGAGATCAATCATGCCCACTTTTTTTGGGCAATAGAAGAATTGCAAGTAATTCCCATGGAGGACAATAGTTCTTGTGAGGACCAGGATGCTCTGTTGTTCTAACCTTGGAAGGGCCAGCGGCCACACTGACTCTTCAGTGCAGATGACTGCCAAGTCTCAGAAGTATGGTTCTTTGGGCAGCCCCCCGCCCCTTGGAAGACAAACTCTGTGAGAGAAAGCCTTTGCCTGGTTCCTACTGTGTCCCCAGCAAGGAGGGTGTCCACAGGCCACTGGGCAGAGTCACTTGAGCTGCCTCCCAGGAGCCTGCCCACTCCACTCCCTAGGGCCAGCTCTCCTGCACTGTGGCAAAGTCCCTGGGTTGAGTGCACTTCCTTTGCTAGTTTCCAG
Source organism: Acomys minous (assembly GCF_964271855.1). Lineage (NCBI taxonomy): Eukaryota > Metazoa > Chordata > Mammalia > Rodentia > Muridae > Acomys > Acomys minous. The sequence goes on from NC_140498.1 coordinate 97,235,982, forward strand.
AGTGAGAAAGAGCTGGACAAAAGTTAGCCAGTGTCACACCACATCATCTGGGATCTGTTCAGACTCAGACCCACACAGGGCCCCACTGCTCAGGGCCCCACTGCTCAGGGCCCCACTGCTCAGGGCCTCACTGCACAAGGTCCCACTGCTCAGGGCCCCACTGCACAGGGCCCCACTGCACAGGGCCCCACTGCACAGGGCCCCACTGCACAAGGTCCCACTGCTCAGGGCCCCACTGCACAAGGTCCCACTGCTCAGGGCCCCACTGCACAGGGTCCCACTGCACAGGGTCCCACTGCACAGGGCCCCACTGCACAAGGTCCCACTGCTCAGGGCCCCACTGCACAAGGTCCCACTGCTCAGGGCCCCACTGCACAGAGTCCCACTGCTCAGGGCCCCATTGCTCAGGGCCCCACTGCACAAGGTCCCACTGCTCAGGGCCCCATTGCTCAGGGCCCCACTGCACAGAGTCCCACTGCTCAGGGCCCCATTGCTCAGGGCCCCACTGCACAAGGTCCCACTGCTCAGGGCCCCACTGCACAGAGTCCCACTGCTCAGGGCCCCACTGCTCAGGGCCCCACTGCTCAGGGCCCCACTGCACAAGGTCCCACTGCTCAGGGCCCTACTGCACAGGGTCCCACTGCTCAGGGCCCCACTGCACAGGGCCCCACTGCACAGGGCCCCACTGCACAAGGTCCCACTGCTCAGGGCCCCACTGCACAGGGCCCCACTGCTCAGGGCCCCACTGCACAGAGTCCCACTGCTCAGGGCCCCACTGCTCAGGGCCCCACTGCACAAGGTCCCACTGCTCAGGGCCCTACTGCACAGGGTCCCACTGCTCAGGGCCCCACTGCACAGGGCCCCACTGCACAGGGCCCCACTGCACAAGGTCCCACTGCTCAGGGCCCCACTGCACAGGGCCCCACTGCTCAGGGCCCCACTGCTCAGGGCCCCACTGCACAAGGTCCCACTGCTCAGGGCCCCACTGCTCAGGGCCCCACTGCACAAGGTCCCACTGCACAAGGTCCCACTGCTCAGGACCCCACTGCTCAGGGCAGGCAGGGGACAGAAGCTGGGATGACTTCCAGCTGAACTGCCCCTCTGCTGTGAGAGTCTGCAGGACACCCTGCTCCGCATGCGGCAGGCACCCTAGCCTGCTCAGCATTCAGTAGAGGCTCCCGTTAGGCCACAAGCTCTTTCCACCAAACACACACCATGTGGAGTCCACAAATAAGAGTTTTTAGGTCTCTATAAGATTAACCACAAGAGACAACAGAAAAGAACTGTGGCGTTTTCCACAAATACAGAATTATGTGACACTGTCCCAGCGCAGCCAGCTGCTGCACAGAAGCAGTATTTCAAAAGGGAGTCAACAATAGCACGCCTGTTGCATGCCGGGTGCTGGGTCTCACACGTCCAACTGAAAGCCACCCCCGGGCGCTGGGTCTCACACGTCCAACTGAAAGCCACCCCTGGGCGCTGGGTCTCACACGTCCAACTGAAAGCCACCCCCGGGCGCTGGGTCTCACACGTCCAACTGAAAGCCACCCCTGGGCGCTGGGTCTCACACGTCCAACTGAAAGCCACCCCCGCGCACTGGGTCTCACACGTCCAACTGAAAGCCACCCCGCGCGCTGGGTCTCACATATCAAATTGAAGCCACCCCCGGGTGCTGGGTCTCTCAATCCAACTGAGAGCCACCCTAGGCACTGGACTGTTAGGAGAATTCAGCAGTGCCAGGGGCCCGTTTCTCACAGGTACCGAGCCCCATCTGCACAGTGGAGCCACAGTGGGGTGGGACAGTGGCTTCGTAGTCAGGACTTCCTCACTAGGTGTGTGCTGCTGTGCAGAGCCACTGCCAGCCTCCAGCTATTCTTATCCTCTTGCTGCCCACTCTAGGCACACCCCCTGGTGCTTGAGACCAACAGGGTACAGCTACCCCAACCCTGCACTGTCTGTGAGGTCAGCAGCAACTCCAGTTGGGGGCTGAGCCTGCTGTGCAATGAAATGTCCTAACAGTCAGGGTCAAACCACTACACTCCTCCAGGCTGTGGTCACACAGCTGCAGAAGTGGAGATAAAGGAGCAGGGTTCGGACTGGGGTTCAGCTCAGTGGTAGGAATAGTGTGTGGCGTGTGCTAACACGTGACCCCCACCTCTGTCAAATAAAAAGGCAGTAAACCAGGCACATCTGAGCTTTGCTGTGAGAACTAAGATCTGGCCAAAGGAACTGCAGGCGGAAGCCCCCACAAAGGTGTCACTGCCTGACAGCTGGAGCTAAGCCCTTCACTAGCAAGTACACTCCCTCCCTCCCCCCACAGTGACCCTGTGCGCCTCTGAGGGTAACCCCTTTGCTGTGAGATCCCCGCTCATGAAGGAAGCACATGTGTGAGGCCCCATCGCCTCAGGCAACTGACTGAAGTGCCCAACATCCAGGCCTGCTGCCTGATGTCAGTTTGTGCAAACAGCAGGAAGAGCCTGGCCAGACCCCAGGTAGACACGATGGGCTGGCAGCTGCCCCGCCTGAGCTGAGAACTGTAGGCAGTGATGCTTAGGTGCCTTCTGGAAGGTCGCTATGGCTTGGGGAAGTTGGACTTGTTTCTGTGGCAGACCCTCATGATTTTATACCCTCACATCTTAAGGATTCAATCGGTGAGGGTGTGTCATGTGTCTAGTCGCTGCCCTGCAAGCAAGCGGTTATCAGCTGTTCGGCCAGCGGGCTACGGGCAGGTTCCAAATCTGAGATAGGGAGGGAGGCAGTTGGGGTCCAGAGAGCTGGCGCAGGAAAGAGGAACACCTGGCGGGCACAGCGTGGCCCAAGAGACCCTTGCTCTAGCAGTGGCTGTGTCTCCCCTCGTAGCGCCTTCTGCCTACCTTCCTGTAGGTACATGACTGCCTGGGAGTAGTTCTGCAGGGCGTGGTGAGTCCTGCCCAGGCTGCTGTAGGACGCTGTCTTGGCCACCAGGTCATTCATCTGCGCCGCGATGCTGAGGTGCTGCTCTTGATAGACCACGGCCCTCTCGAAGGTGCCCAGGGACTCGTAGGTCAGGCCCAGGTTCCCGTAGGCCCGGCCCTGGCACGTGGGGTTGTCTGTCTCCTCGGCGATCTGCAGGTCCAGCTGGTGGTACTGCAGGGCTGTATCGTACTCCCCCATTTGCTGGTAGACGCCGCCCAGGCCGCAGGCCGCGTCGCTCTCCAAGGCGCGGTCCTTCATGTCCCTGGCGATGTTCAGCTGGCGCTCAAGGCAGGAAATGGCCTGTTCATAGTTGCCCAGTTGGCTGTGGAGACTTCCCAGCTCTCCGTAGGCCTGAGCTTTATTGGAGGCCTCCCCGAGCTCGTGAGCCACCACAAGCCTCTTCTCGAAGCACACAAGGGCCTGCTGCAGGCTCCCCGTCGCCCTGCAGGGAGGCAGACAGAGAAGCAAGGAGATCATTTCGTGCAGGTGCAGACATGCTAAAGCCCCTGAGGAAATGAAGAGCATTCGTCACTGTCACTTACTGTGGGAGCTCTTAACTCCTTCCCTGGCTAAAATCTATCATGTGCCCTTAGAGTGAGATGCGGAGGAATTTCATAATCTGGAAAGCGATTCAAAAGTCATCCCTTAGTGACCTTCCCCGAGAGCCTGCAAGTCAGCGGGATGCACAGCCCCCCCCACCCCCCGGGAAACATAAAATATATTAATAGGCGCAGTGATAGCAAGGTCCGGGCCTGGGCCTCCCAGTTTCCACCACTGCTCAGACGGCGCTTTTGAAATCACTTTCCAAGAGCTGTAAATCGCTCGCCCTGAGTTTTCTGGAGCAGTCTGCGGGTGACGATTTAGTCTGACCTATTCCTGCACTCCAGGAGCCCTGATCCCCTGCTCCTCAGGGAGCCCCTGTCTGTCCACACAGGCACCTTCTTCGGTTTCTCCCTCAGAGGGGAGCACCCCTCGGCTGACAGAGCCCCTTTTGTGTGCTGCTCAGAGGCAACGTGACCAAAGCAGAAGGAACATGGGGTTTGGTGGCAGATGGAGCCAGTTGTCTGGGCATGTGGATGTCACTGCGTGAGCCTCGGTGTCCCCCGTCCCACAGCAGATTGCCATGTGTTTAGTACAGCACTGTGGTGCTGATTGGCCAGCTATGCGGGTGCCCAGCGTGAGCAAGGCTTGGTGCTCAGGACCAGCTTCCTGTCCCTCTGTCACCAGATGGGGCTGAGCAACCGGTGGCTACCGACTGCTGTACTAATAAACCCAATCCTAAGATGTGGGGGGCGCTCACAGGGCAGCTTCCCGTCCCTGTGCATGCCTTCGTCTTGATCACGTGACTACACGTGACGTCTGAGGCCTGGCCTGACTCTCAGCTGGCCCTCTGAGGCTGTGTAACCTCAGGTACTGACCCACCCTCTGTGGGTTTGGGGCCCTATACATGGCAGCCACATTGTCACCCACTTGATTCAATGAGTTGTTGAAGAGTCATATAAGAGGTGCAGGGACAGGGTGCTCTGTCGCTTGCAGCTGCCGTTGCAGCTGCGGCTCATCCCAGCAGGCATGTCTAGCCCCGCCCCCGGCCCCGCCCCGGCCCCGCCCCCGCCCCCGGCCCCGCCCCCGCGTGCCCTGCCCATGTTACCTGTGCCCATTTCCCAGGCCCCGGTAGGCCTTGGCTTGGTCTTGCATGCGGTTCAGACTCTGGGCGACAGACAGGTACTGCTCGTAGTACTTGATGGCTTCCTCGTAGTCCCCCAGGGCCTCGTAGCAGTCCCCCAGGTTGCCGTAGGCCCGCCCCCTGTCCAGCACGGACTCGTTGCCGCTGAGCTGCTGCAGCATGGCCAGCTGCTGCTCAAAGTAGCCGATGGCCTCTTCCACCACACTCATGTTCATCTTCGTGATGCCCATGTTGCCGTACACCTGGGCCTCCAGGCTCGGCTCCTTCAGCTTGCGCCCCAGCTCCAGCTGCTCCTGGTAACACTTGAAGGCCATGGTGTATTTCCCGAGGGCCATGTAGACAGCCGCCAAGTGCCCGTGAGCCCGGCACTCGCCCGGCAAGTCGCTCAGCTCCTGATAGACCTCCAGTTCCTGCGTGTGGTAACCCAAGGCCTTGTCGTGCTTCTGGAGCATTCGGTACGCGGTGCCCAGGGCCGCGTAGGCGCCGGCCGCCAGCCGCCTGTCTTTCACGTGGTGAGACAAGCCCAGCTGCTGCTCGTAGAACTTTATTGCACCGTTTACATCCTTTTTACAGACGAATATATCACCCAGGTTCCCCAGGGCTCGAAACTTAGCCTGGGAATTATCCAGGGACTGGGCGAGGGACAGAAGGTACTTCTGGCACTCCTCGGCCTTGGCGAAGTTCAGCAGGGCCTTGAAGGCCAGGCCCAGGTTGCAATAGGCTTTTGCTTGGCTCAGCTTGTCGTGAAGGTCTTTGGCCAGGGCGAGGTCCTGCTCATAGTACTTGACAGCCTCCTGGTAGTTTCCGAGGCAGTAGTGGGCGTAGCCGAGGTTGTGGCAGACCTTCCCTTCTCCCTCCATGTCCTGGAGGTCAGGGGCGAGGCGGAGGTACTGCTCGTAGTAGGGCGCAGCCTGGACGTACTCCCCTCTCGAGCAGTGGAAGTTCCCCAGGTTGCTGAGTGCCCGGGCCTCGCTCTGGATGTCTCGCAGCTCCCGGGCGATGTTCAGGTGGTTCTGGTAATGCTGCAGTGCCCGGTCATGAGCTCCCAGGGCCTGGTAGGCGACGGCCAGGTTCCCGTGCGTTGAGGCCTGAGAGGCTCGGTCGTTCACCTCCATGGAGATCTGCAGCTCTTGGCGGTGGTACTTGACAGCCTGCTCATGCATGCCCAGGGCGGTGTAGGCGTTGCCCATGTTCCCGTAGGCACGGCCCTGGGCCGCATAGTCACTCAGCTCCTGCGCGATGCACAGGTGGGTCTTGTGCAGCTTCAGGGCCGCCTCGTAATCCCCCTTCATCTGGTGGATGATCCCTGGGACGAAGGGGAAGGGGACAGAAGGTTAGAGAAAGTGCGACTCGCAGCTCCACCTCAGGCGACTGCAATCCCGAGTCAGAGGCTTTAGCCTGAAGGGAAGCAGGGCCACGCACCCTTTCTCAGTGCTGCAGCGGGGGTACCTCCCGCATTTCCAACCACCAGGAAATCCCGGCAGATTTGATGAAAAAAATGAGAATATTTTACAGATAAACACACAAAATTAAAGGGCAAACACAACACACTAGAGAACATGTGAAATACATATGAAAAATTGTAACAGCTGCTGTGAAAAATTGTTGTAAAATTCAGTTTGGCTTAAAAAGAGAAAAATATCAAGATCCCAGTTTTCTCAAATAAGCAAAGAGTAATAAATGTCAGCAGACGGCTCAACCAAAGAGACACAGAGAGGAACTCGGGCGGCACTAATTTCCTTTAATAATCAAAGAAATGCAAAGCAAACCAACCCCAAAGAACCATTTTATCCACACTAAATTAACAAATAAAAGCTTTAAGCACCCCCATGTACTGCTGAGGTTGCCCCAAAACTGGTGAAGACACCAAGTGTTGGGTATAAACAGGAGCAACAACCACTGTGCAAGCATTGTGATGTGCAAGCAGTGGGGCTTTGCTCTGCCCGGCAGTGCTGTGCTGGACAGACAAACTGGCAGGGTGTGCAAGGGAGCAGTGGGCAAGCTGATCCCACGAGGCGGGTGATATTTCTGGGGTGGTGTTCAGTCATGGAGCTGGGAAAGAGCCCTCTGACCCGGGCAGGGTTGGAGAACTGAGCAAGAGATACCCTTCAGCGTGGCGGGCCCCTTAATGGTGGGAACGGGGGACACTGCAGCTAAGCACCCACTTCTAGCCAGCCCTCCTAACCCACCGCTTCGGGCTTCATGGTCTCAGGCATCCTTGGACAAAATGAATCGTATGCTACCTTTGTCCTCTCTAAAGTGGGTCAAAGGATCCGCCCAGCCAAGAGTCCCTGAGTGTGAGCGCTGCCTGGCCCTGTTTCAGCGGTTCCTCCTGATGACGCCTGTGCAGCCAGTGGCCTCCAACAGCCTCTGGGTCCTGCTGTAGCTGTTTTTAGATGCCTAGTGATCACTTGCTGGTTGGAAAGTAAGAGGAAGAAAAAATGAAAGGTCTTCAGAGAAGGCTGCCTGCCGAGGACAGCAAGCCCCCCTTAGCTTTCTCTACCTGCCAAAACCAAGGCCTCGCTGCTACCTCTGCCCTCCTGGGCAGCTGGACCCATTCTCAGGAAGCCAGGCATCAGGAAAGCATCCTGCTACAGAACCGCATGCAGCTTTAGGCAAAGTCAAAGTTCTGTTTACAGGGGCACCTCACCCCACTCCGTTGAGTGTCCTAGAGATACACAGACAGACAGACAGACAGGCAGACATGTACTGTATCTGAGCCTTTGCCTTCTTGTTTTAAAATCGAAAGTCTTTGCCTTCCCCCCTTTAAAGAAATAATAATGTCAGATTATAAATCACCCCAGAGTTGTAGCTCGAGAGCTGGCCAGAGGGGCACATGCCTGCCATGCCAGCACTCGAGAGGTATAGGCAGGAGTGCTGTGAGTTCAAGGCCAGCCTGGACAACGTAAGACTGTCTCGGAACACAGCGAGCAGCACTTGTGTGTCACGCTTTGGGAGTAACGCCTAAGACGCTGTGGCCAGGCAACAAGGCGGCGGCAGTGGGAAGGTATCTCTCTTTCTCTGGCCTAAGGGTCTGGGCAGTGAGCAAGGAGCAGTTGGGATGATGTTGGCTGCCCAGGGTGGCAATGATTTGTGAAAGAAGCTGCCTGCTGGTTATGGCAAAGCGATCTGGTCTCCAGCCAGCTGCTGCTGTGTCCTTATCCTCCACCGGCCCACAGAGAACCAGAGGAGGGCTTTCCAAATGACAGCTTCCACACGGACAAGGGCAGGGAGGCTGGCCTGGCTGAGCTGGCCTCTCCCTCCACTGTGCCCACCTCGGCAGGTTCCGGCTGCTGCCAGCCTGGGGCATCCTGTGGGGACACTGTGCTCTCTTGGCAGCTGTTCTTTGTTGGAGCCGCATAAAAGCGAGCTGCAGGGGGATGACTGCGCTCATGCTGAGGGCGCAATGTGCGGCTCCTCCTGCCCTTTCAGGATGCCACTCAGAGGAGACTGTCAGCAGGGGTGTCCTCGGTGACAATGGGCTGCAGGGAAGACATTCAGGGAAGATTACTGAGGCACAGGAGCCTCACAAAGCGGAGTGCTCACAGGAGGGGCGGGAGAGGACACGCAGTTATGAATGGGCACGTGGCCGCGGTGGGACTCCACTGTGGGTTACCTCTGTGGGGACTACTAATGTCTGCTTCAAAGGCTGTGGTGAGGGCCGCCATGGCATGCTCAGCGCGTTCCATGGAGGCCAAGGCGGTGAGGCGAGGACATACCAGGCAGAAAATAGTTCACTAAAGTGATACCTATTACAGCTGAGCAGGGAATTCTGGCGGCTTCTCTGGAAGCAGATTCACACACACACACACATACAGTGGACAGCGTCCTGCTGATGGGTTGCTGTGAGTGCCAGCTGCAATTTTAGAGCCGACATGTGCTTTCCTCTGCCTTCAAGCAGAGAGGTCAGCTGTGCTCGTGGGAAACACAGGGTCTGGGAAAGAGCAAGGACACGTCCCCACTCCAGGCTCACTTTGTGAATGTGGAGAGACACTTTGTGAAGTGTCAGGGAGGAGAGGGCAGTTGCCAGCAGCCTCCTTGGCGGTACCAGCCCATCTGCTCCCAGAGAAAGTGTGATGCAGTACAGCAGCCAGGCTGAGTGAGGCTCTCGGTGGGACGCATCTGGAACTGTCCACAGGGGAAGAAGCTGGCCCAGCTGTTTCACATGTCCTAGGAGCTGGGGGGACACAGTGTTTATGCAAGTACAGGGGACAAGATGAGGAAAATCAGGCCATCAACACGCTGGTCCTTACCCTCCTCTAACAGCTAAATAAGGCCAGGCAGCCCTGTGTGATCTGTGGCGCCCCCTCTGCATCAGGGGACCCTCCGTGTAACCGATGCAGTTCTAACACATGTCTCTGTCTTGGGGCCATCAGTAGAGGGAGTGCACACGGGGAAGCCGTACTGTGTCCTATGTTAGCTCAGTTGTGGCCTTCACACTCACAGGCTGGGTCCCCCTTGTCTGGGGTGGGAGGGGACATGGTGCTGCACTTGTTCTCTCTGGTCCTTCTACACACCAGCTGTGGTCCAGGGCGCTCCCCACCAGCTGGAGGCTCCTGGATCTCCTTTCAAGTTTTCACACATATTGCTCTACGTGGTTTTGGAAGTATCTCAAAGCTTGGGTGGGAATGTGGGGACAGGCCTAGTCAGTAAACAGATGGGTGAAACCAAAGGCGTGAGTGCAGAGTGCCAGGACCAGCCGTATCCTTGTAGGTAAGCCTCCATTAGTTTCCTGGGGCTTGGACAGCAAAGTATATTTTCAAACAGGGAAGAACCTCAAAGTCACTCATCACAAGTGTCTTACTAAGAGGCAGGCTTTTCCGGGGCCTGCCTCTGCCTCATTCATTAAGACAACTCGCCAGGCATGGTGGCGCACGCCTTTAATCCCAGCACTCAGGAGGCAGAGGCAGGCTGATCTCTGTGAATTCGAGGCCAGCCTGGTGTATAAAGCGAGTCCAGGACAGCCAAGGCTACACAGAGAAACCCTGTCTTGAAAAACCAACCAAACAAAACCAAGGCAACTGAGGCCCATGTGCTGGGGCTTCGGGTCCCAGCTGGTATTACTGTTGAGCAAGATTGGATCACTAGTGTGCAAGCCTCGTCAGTGGATTGATGCACCGCTGTATTCACAGCTGAAGGAGGGACAGGTGCTGAAGCAGATGTACTGTCCTGGATCCCTCCTGTCTCTGTGTTGTGAGGCCCCTGAGAGGGGAGCAGCCCTGGTCTGCCATGTGCTCGCTGCTCCGGCATTCTGTCCTCACCATTAGCTCTCAGTGATGGGGTCGGCTGGCTATGGATTGTCGGGATCTCTGCAACGAGGAGCTGGAATTTATACTTCTAAGCTACTTTCTCAGGGATTGTGTCATGATGACGAAAAGCTAGGTCATGTGGAGACATGGAAGGTTCCAGAACTTAGGCCCATGGACTTCAACAGGCAGGTTCTACTGGAGGGATCAACCAAACTTGGTAGCCTGGCTCACCTGTTCCTTGTACTCCCCACTACACCTACAACGTCTGTTTGTGTAAGGTGGACTGAGTCTGCCCAGTTCTTTACCAACATCTGTGCACAGCAGAGGCCACGTGGTGGTGGCGCTATGTGAGCAGACTGGTGTTCTGCTTGTGTGTGTGCAAAGAACAGCAGACACGTTAGTGCCCAGGACATCTTGGTTCTTCTTGAACCGTGGGGAACCAGCAGATGCCATCCTGAAGGGTGCTGCCTCCAGAGAACTGGGGCTCGCACTTGTCTGCCCTGACACAGTTCGGGTTACTGCACCTGTCTCCTTTCCCTCTCAGCACCTTCCTGCTCCTCCACAGGATGAGGGAAGTGGCCACGTGTTAGCTCTTCTTCAATCACCTTTCCTTCTGTTAGCCCGGGAGGGGTCTGCCACAGTCAGGGGAACCTTGCACACCTCATTGCCCTCCCAGAAGCACACTCTGTTGGACACACTTGTCTTTTTTACATACGTGTAAGAAAATAGATCAATTGCTCCATGGTCCCCTCCTGCCACCAAAGCTAGAGCTGTGTATACAGTGTCAAGAAGCCACCCTAAAGCCCCCTACACACACACACACACACACACACACACACACACACACACGCAGGCACACACACATTTATACATATTCTCTGGGCTTTGTACACAGCCAGCCTTGCTTACTACTTCCTTGCTAGTAATCAGAGACCGAGGCTGCAGGTGGATCACTCAAAAATCCCCTGGGCCCCGGTGGTCATAAATCTCAGCTAGAAGGAAAGATTAATTGTATTATGAAGCAGGAGAAATAGTAATTAAACCTGTGACAAGAGGGCGGCTGGGAGGGGAGCTCCGCACCGATGATGAAGTGGGAGGGACCAGGCACTGTCATTCCTAACAGTTTGGGCCAGGCAGACACTGTGAGAGCATCTGGTGGGAAGCAGGCCCACTGCGTGTCACTGGAGGAAAAGACAAAGCATACTGCTTGTCATTTGGGTAACAGGCAGCAGCAGGAGATGGGACGCTCCTCTAAGCTGGGCTCTGCAGAGTAGCACAGGACTTACTCCCAAGGCCCAGTGTGGAATTAGTGTGACCCCGAGGTAACTGCTCTGCTCCTCCTTGGCCTGAGCCTCAGATATTGGACCAGTCCCACCTCTCTGAGCTCTCTCGGGCACACAGAGAGTGAGCCACTTAAAGTGTCATTTACCATCCCCAGGCCAGATGTCTCTGCTGATGCTCCAGGGCCGTGCCAGCCTGCAGGCAGCCTTCCAGTCTGTCCTGTTCACCCTTTCTGCATTGCTTCCTCTTGCCTCTCTTCCCTTGCTATGGCTGTGGTGGATGTTCCCGTGACAGTGCCCCACCCCCACTCCCGCTGTGGTGGACATTCCTGTGACAGTGCCCCACCCCCCTCAGGCAGAGCAGTCGGTGCTCTTAACCTTGGAGCCATCTCTCCAGCCCCTGTCCACCATTCTTATTGAGAGGCAGTATAGTATACTCAAAGATGAACATAATAATGTGTTTACAACTACTAAAGTATTACTTTTTAAATGCTTGTGGCAGGCAGCAAAGGCTCTTAGCCAACAATCAATCTTCTTTATCATCATTACCACCATCACTACCATCATTGTCACCAGCAGCAGCAGCAGCATCACCATCCCCACCATCCATCACCATCCTCATCCCCATCACCATTATCCCCAACCTCATCCCCATCACTGTCATCCCCACCATCATCTCCACCATTATCCTATCATCATCATCCCCATCCTCATCCCCATCCTCATCCCCATCCTCATCCCCATCAACCCCATCCTCATCCCCATCATCCCCATCCTCATCCCCATCATCCCCATCCTCATCCCCATCATCCCCATCCTCATCCCTACCATCATCATTATCCTACACCATCATCACCATCATCCCCATCCTCATCCCCATCAACCCCATCCTCATCCCCATCATCCCCACCCTCATCCCCATCATCCCCAGCCTCTCATCCCCATCATCCCCATCCTCATCCCCATCCTCATCCCCATCCCCATCCTCATCCCCATCATCCCCAGCCTCATCCCCATCATCTCCACCATCATCCCCATCCTCATCATCCCCATCCCCATCCGCATCATCACCATCATCATCATCACCATCATCATCATTCCCACCATCATCCCCACCACTATCCTGTCACCGTCAGGATAAATACAAACTCCTAAATATAAGCTGCCACGTCTGTCCAATGTTACTTGTACGTGTGTTTTCAGGGCTGACCGTTTGGTATTGGATGGGCAATTGCTGTGCTCCTCCCCGGGGAGGACTGTGTCTCTGCCTCAGAGTTCCTTAGTTGACCACGGTTCTTTGGGTGGGGCTGCAGCCTTATGGCCTTTCCCTGCTCACAGGTAGGCAGTGATGCTGGTGAGACTATGTAGCAGTTTTTGCCTTGTTCCTCCCCCAATTTGGCCTTCAACTAAGTCCATCTGCACCAGACCCAGCTGTTCCCCCTAAACATAGGCCGCTGCCTGTGGGTCTAGGGGGTCTGGCTCTATTCTCCAGGTACCCCGGCAAGAGGCGTTGCCCTGTCTCACAGCTGTGGCTGCTCAGTAAAGCAGTAAAGCAGCCACAGCTTGGTTCCTAGGATGCCGTGACATCCATTTCAACAGCTCCAGAGACTGAGGACCCGGGTACAGAAAGATGCTGCTCATCCCTGTGGCATTCCCTGGAGCCCAGCTTTAGGTGTCAAGCTGCCACTGCACTGGGGCAGGAATAAATGAGGCAGGAGGACCCGTGACAGACAGCGGCAGCTCTCCTCTTGGTCACCAGGGAAGGAGCCCCTGAGTGCTGCACACCCCAGGGAGCCGCAGTGGCAGGTATGGTGATGGGCTGTTACACAGCACTTTCCTCCTAAGACCCCACCAACCCTGTGTGTCACCCCCGTTAGCCCTACGTCATCACGTATGCCATCACTTACGTCATCGCTTACGTCATCACTTACGTCATCACTTGTAGGGGCACACAGTCATCAATCATTCCTTTTCCAGATGGAGAGAGTGAAGTACAGAGAAGGGAATGCTAAGCTAAGTCAGACAGCTGGTTACTGTTAGTGTGGACCTGTTTCCCATCTTACCTCCTTGGAGTCAGGGTCTGCCAGGCCTCCAGAGGAAGGAACACCTGGCCTTACAGGAGCATTTGCTCTGACATAAACTTCTAGGCAACCTCAAACATCTTTTCAGTGAACACTCACTGTGTTCCCGTAGGGCACACCAGGAGTAAGAATCAGCTCAGGCAGCTGCCCCCACCTGGAGGGTCACTGTGACAAGCCTGGGTGACAGGGGTAGGGATGCCACCCCCGCCACCCATGGGTGTGCATACCACAATTGTCAGAGGTGTTGCTGAGTCAAAGTAAAAAAAGAATAAAGAATGCTTTTCACCTTGTGCTTTGGCAACACGGAACATACAGACGGCTGTGGCGCAGGCGTGCATCAAGAGGCCTGTATGTCTTTGATGATGGACCTCTTATCTGCAGTCGATTTTATAGGACTGCTTCTGAGAGGATTATCACCAGTCATTAATAAGACATAGCAACTGGCTTAGTAGTGATTTTAAGAAATCATTAATGAAATTTATTCAGTATAGAAATATGTTCGTAACTAATTCAGAAATGCCTCATCCATTAAACAACAAAAAAAAATTGTTGCACAGCTCATTACAAGAGGCTGGGGGAAGAGACAAAGGGTGAGTTTTCTCTTACAAGGCATTTGCATAAATTAGTTGAAAAACCTACTGCACTGAGGGCTTTGGGCTGCACATTCCCATATACAATCCTGGGAGGATCTGAGAGGCAGAAATTAGAAAGCAGCGAAGTGGCTGCACGCACTGTTACCGCGAGACACAGCACCCACGAGGCACGACACCACGTGGAGCAGCCTGAGCCAGCACGGGGGAGCTGGAGAACAGGAGAGACAGCTCAGTGGCCGCAGCGCAGACCGGCTTCTAATTAGCCAGAGTCTCCTAGTTCCTAGACTGGGCCTCCGACCCTGCTGGCAGGTCCAACGGCACATCCTGCAGGGAAGGAGCGAGCAGCCTCAGCTCAAGCAAACAGTCCCACAACCCGGGCTGACTACAGAGAGCCGACAGGGTCCAGATCACCGCTGCCCGGCGTGCCTGAGCTCTGTCACTGCCCACTTCATGGCTCGCTGAGGGTAAGAGTAGAAACAGACATCGGATCTCAAAGACTCAGCACAGAGACTAAGGTCAAAATGTCTTTGTCGTATTGACTATCTGTTAGAATACTATTTTTGATATACTTAGTTAATAAAATATCATCAATTTTCACTCCCTTTTGTCTTTAAAACTTCAACCACTAGCGAAATATAAGTGACCTACAAGGCTCACCTGCCCGTTGTTTCCATCAGTGTTCTGAGCTGAGGAGGAAGCCACATTCCCCCTCCTCCTCCCTGGAGTCCTCCTCCTAGTCCTCCTCACCCCTCCTCCTCCTCCCTGGAGTCCTCCTCCTAGTCCTCCTCACCCCTCCTCCTCCTCCCTGGAGTCCTCCTCCTAGTCTTCCTCACCCCTCCTCCTCCCTGGAGTCCTCCTCCTGGAGTCTGGTCCGCATCAGAGCCTGCGACAGCCTCTTCCGCACTCACCTGAGCTCCCAGGTTTGGCCTTCTAGGACTAGATCCTTTGCCTACCCAAAAGCATAGCAAAGAGATGGGTTGCTGACAATTATTTGACCTGCCAGCCCAGCCAACTGCTTGACTGCAGCAAGTTGCCTGGCCTCGTGGCTGAGGGGAGGACTCCATGTCACAGCTAGGGAAGGTGCAGAGACAAGTTCTGTCACCAAGTGATAGAACAGGGCTGGCACTGCGTCGCCCACTCTCAGTCATGAAGACAAGGATGAGAGCAGGGAGCAGGCCTCTCAAAGAGCCAGGTAAATGCTTCCTGATGACAAAGGCCAAGCTGTGTGTGAAGAGGGCAGAGGGACAGTAGCTACTGGATTACAAAGCAGTGTCCAGCTGCCTTCACAGCCAGACCTGTAGGGCTGGGACCCAGGTCTCTCCCTGCATTGTGACAACTGTCACGTACGACCGTGCAGCAGACGCTGCCAGTCTCCTCAGCTCCAGCATTCACAGGGGCAGCAACAGGATCAAATGGTGAGGCAGTTAAGCTACTTAGGGTCCCTGGGGGACACTTACATTTTCCTCACATTTAGCTATTCATTTAGGGGGACAGTGCGTGCCTATGTGGGGCTCAGAGACCAACTCGTGGGAGTCTGTTCTCTCCCTCCACCCTGAGTTCCAGGGCTCAGACTCAGGCTGTGTGGCTCTGTGGCAAGTCCCTTTATCTGCGGATCCATCCTACGCCGAGGGAGGTTTGAAAGGCAGGCCCAGACAGCGGAGCAACACGATCAGAATCTGTGGGGTAGGTGCTGGCGATCCAAGCATGTCCCAGACATATCCGAAATACAGGCGCGCTGAGAGCCCCTCTGCAGTCCTCCCTCAAGCCAGCGCGGTCTCTGACGCTTGGAAAGCTCGGGGACTCGGCGGGCAGAGAGTTCTCCTGGCTCTAGCCTTTCATGGCTGTGTGATCTCAGGCAAGCTGTTGAGCTGCGAGCTTCATTTTTCTTGTTTGTAATCTGTGGCCATCACTGCCCCTGTAAGGCAGTGGGAAGGTGAGGTGGACGTGTTTCCCATGCGGCACCTGGCACTTGGTGGGGACTCAGGCTCTGTAGTTAGTGGCTGCTGTCATCATCACCTGACTCCTGCACCCATGAGGTCAGCACGTCCTCCAGTGGCCGGGCTCTGCGGGTCCCTGCGATAGTGACGAAGCTTGTGAAGGATACAGACTGAAGCTCCTTAGTGTCTGTGAGGACCTCGGGGGACCTTGTTAACACACCAAGGCTGACCCACTGGGCCTGCGCAGGGGCTTCTCTGAGAGCCCAGATCTCTAAGAAGCTTTTTGGGGATGAGCCCCAGGTCATGGTGTGGAGACCATGCGTGGAGGAACAGTATCCCTTCCAGCAGGTTGGGATGTACAAAGGGCCCGGTCTGACCAGAGCTCCTTGCTGAGAACCCTGTGCTTGTGCTAAGTCAACACTTGGTCTAACCTCCTGAGCTGCCCTTTCCCCAGATTTGGACATGTCTGTCTTTGCTTGCACCCCAGGAAGGGAGGAAGACACTTCACTCAAAGAGCTTCAGGTCCCCAAAGCCCAGCTGTGTGGAGCTCTGTGCTCCGTGCTACCACCCGACACTGCTTAAAAAAGTTTACAAGCTTAGATGTTTCAAAACTTAAGAGAAAATGTTTTCCAGGAAAACATTTTTAGCTAAGATTAGTTTCCTGGTGAATTTTGTGGAACACAGAGGCCCACCATGCCCTAATTCTGACTGGGTAATAGCTGACCCTTGCTGAGCCTTGCCTTCGTTTTCTGTCTGATGCCTACTGCCAAAGGTTGTTCTGCAGAGGAGGGTTTAGCACAGTGCCGGGAGGCGGGAATACAGTTATCCTCTCAGACTGTTTTCTTCTGTCCCTGGGTTAATCCCTAAGCTAGTGTTGGAAGAAGACATGTCCTTCACTCCAAAGACTCAGAAAATTTGGTTTCTACTATTTGTGCTTTTTATGCCAAAAATGCTAAGTGATAGATTGCTGGTGTTGTAACCGTTAAGTGGCCTTAGTTTCCAAGATTCACACTCCAAGGAAAACGCAAAATGCTGGGCTCTCCCCATCAACAGAGGGAAAGGAAGGGTGGAGAAGATACAAACACAGAAATGTGAATGTGAGGGTCCAGTGTGGTAGCGTCCAGAGATGCAGCTCCCCGACAGGGGCCTGGAGAGAACAGCACGCGGGGCTGTGCCTGTAGCGCGGCAGCACTGCACACTTCAATCAGACGGCACCCTTGACACAGAGAGAGGCGCCCCAAACTGTCCTCCAGCCTTGCGACTTCAGGACCCTTGTGATTTCAACCATGACTCTGACGCTGCTGGGGAGCTGTCACTGGCTAACGACATTTGAGGGCACGGCTGTGTCCAGTCCTCCAGGACACAACTGCAGACAGGAGCAGAGGTGTGCTCAGGATTCAGGTGGGTGAAGGAGGAGGAAACCGCGCCAGCTCTGACATCTAGGTTAGCCATTTTGAGGTCGCAGAAGGAAACTGAATGTCTTGAGGTGCCGATAGAGCAACGGCGCTTTGGACAAAGGCTGACAGACACTGCTCTGCGTCCTGGCGCTGACCTTCGCTGACCACAGCCAGTCTTTTTACTTTGAAATTACTGGTTTCGTGGGGAGCTGCAGAGACCCCAGGGGGACTTTTTGGTTTTTGTAGGATAGACACCTGAGGGGACCACTGTGCCACACTGTGTCCTGTCATCAGTTGTGAGGGCTCCAGGAGCGTGAGTCCTCACCTGTACTTGGTGTGGCCAGGCTGGTCTGAGCCTGGTTTTGGTACTAACAGACACCTCAAGTGCGTGTTAAGAAAGCAGCCCATGCTGTACCTGGTGGGAGATCTGGCTCCAAGCTCCTCAGCTGATACTTTCTGGCACAAATGCAGGCAAAGAATTCATCCTCCCTGGTGAGGGAAGGAGAGGGCTGGCCATAGGAGTTGGACCATGTCCAGTGAGTGTAAAGACAACACAAAATAGATGTTTTTCTTTGGGGGGGTCTTGAGGGAGGAGGGGCGGACACAGAAAGACTGGGAGGTGATTATGATCGGGGTGCATGATGTGAGATTTCCCTAATAATCAATTAAGAAATAAGTTGTATATCCAGCCAGCAAGATGGCTCAGTAGGTAAGGGAGGCCGCCAAGCCAGACCGGGAGCTGGCGCCTGACCCCAGGAACCACGTAAACATCAGATGGCTGACTCCACAGAGTGTCCTCTCCGCTCTGAGTGGCACATGCACACTCACAGCCATTAGGCATATAACACTATGGCACACCCACAGCCACCACACATACAACACTACAGCAAAAATTTAAAAAATTTACACTCATAGGTTTTTACATGTATACATGTAAAATACTGTGTTATAAATACATTTGGTAAGTGTAAAGCCTTTGCCTTTTCTGGGACCAGGGAAGATAACATGGGCTTTGTAGAAGTAGTTGGGAATTCCTCCTTCAGTTTTCTAGGAGAGAAAGAACCACTTGTGTTGACTCTTTAAGCATTTGGTACACTTATCCTCTGAAACTATCAGGCCTTCCTGTGGACAGGATGTGCAGCACCGTCCACCCCTCCTTCCTGTGGACAGGATGTGCAGCGCCGTCCACCCCTCCTTCCTGCGGACAGGATGTGCAGCACCGTCCACCCCTCCTTCCTGTGCGCAGGATGTGCAGCACCGTCCACCCCTCCTTCCTGTGCGCAGGATGTGCAGCACCGTCCACCCCTCCTTCCTGTGCGCAGGATGTGCAGCACCGTCCACCCCTCCTTCCTGTGTGCAGGATGTGCAGCGCCGTCCACCCCTCCTTCCTGTGGACAGGATGTGCAGCGCTGTCCCTCCTTCCTGTGGACAGGATGTGCAGCGCCGTCCACCCCTCCTTCCTGTGGACAGGATGTGCAGCGCTGTCCCTCCTTCCTGTGTGCAGAATGTGCAGCATCATTCCTGACTTCCTTCTAAATGTCTGCAGGTCAACCATGATGCCCTTTGCTTCATTCCCAATGTTCATAACTCGTGTTTCATAGCAGATTTGTGAACTGGATCGATCTTTTCAAAGAACCAGCTTTTATTTTTATTGACCACTTTTTCCCCCCTGTTTCCCTATCGCTCATGGGCTTTGGTTCACTGATCTCTGCTTTTACTTCATAATGTCCTTTCTCCTGGCCGGTTGTGTGCTTTTCTGGTTTCTTCCTGGGGAGCAGAAGATGAAATTGAGACTTTCCCTCTCATAGTGTTACAAATTACCCTGTCAGCCACCCAAACTGTGATTCTTTGTTGCCTTCATCCAGTCTGATGTATCCTTCCTTTGCTTTGGATGCTCCCGCCAATGGAGGACGGAAGAATGTTTCTCAGTCTCTCAGTGCTTGGATAGTTTTAGCTCTCTAATTCGGTCCCATAGCGTTTGGACATCATGTCCTGTATGATCTCAATTCTTTCAAATCAGATTTTCTTGAATTTGTCATGTGGCCTGGGATGTTAGTCGCCTTAATAAATGTCTGCATCTGTCTGGGTTCTGATGGAATGCTCTGGAAGTGCCCTGAGCTCCTGCTGGCCAACCTGCAGGTGGGGAAGTCTGTTGCATTTGCCTGCATTTCTGCTCTTACCATATTCTTCCCTTCTCAATGCTGCCAAGTCCTCACTAGCATCTCCTTTCTGTATAAGGCGCCTTCTTGCTGTTGTTTTTGATGTTTTGTCTGATGGTGACAAATTCTGTTGATTTTCCTCTAGCCAGATGCCCTGACTTTCATTTCAGTGTGATACAGGATCCTGGGCCGACACAGTCCATTTCTTTCAGCACTTGGGGAACATTCTCTTTCTAGTCTCTTCTGAGAACTGTGCTGTTGATCTCTCATCCTTTGGGGGGCGGTTCTTCCTGGGGCCAGGCTTGACTGTCATGCATCTTTGTGTGGCTCTGCAGGGACACAAATGCCTAGGACAAAGCAGCGTCCTAAAGACTCTTTGTCTTGCCAGATGGTCCGTTTCTGACTCTTCAGCTAGAGAAAGCTTTTCCTTACACTGTATCTTTCTGGGAAAAGAATCAGCTGCTTCTAGATGTGGGTATGAACCAGCTCCTGCTCCATGTGGCAGCCAAATATCTACCTTACACTCAATCACAAGATAGTAATAGAAACTCTCTCAGGCTGGCAAGATGGCTCAGTGGGTAGAGAGCTTGCTGCCAAGCCTGAAGACCTGAGTTCAAGCCCCAGGATCCACACAGTGGAGCGAGAGAAGCAAATTGTTCTCTGACCACACACAAGTGCACATGTGCGCACACGCGAGCATGTGTGCACACGCGCGCACACACACACACACTGACTCAAGTCCACTGTATGCTCTTAACTGCTAAGCCATCACTCTGGCCTTGTGAGTGGATTTTAAAACTGCAGCTCCCCTTCAGTGTTTCCTGATGACTCTAATGCATTCCGTGGACTAGATGTAACACCAGCCAGACAGTCCTAAGTAAACAAACGTCTCAAGCGAAAATCACTATGGTCTCAAGTATTGTCAAGGTTGTGAGAGCTCATTTTTGTGAGTGTTTAGGGAGAAAACTCCCAAATCCTTCAGACGTCCCAGAAGATGTCTTGCTGCCATAAGTCAAACAACAGCAGCGCCAAGCGAATGGTTACAACGTCTTGTACAAGGGGGACTAGATAATAATAAATATGAAGACCAGAAGAGGGGCCTGCTGTCCCGCGCCATCAAGACGCCTGCTCTGCCAAAGCCTGTGCTGCCTCCTGCATGGATGGTGAGGGCTGAAGGCAGTCTGAGGAACTGAGCTGCTGTTTAGACTCAGTCAGCAACACTCCGGCTTTAATAATTTGGGGAAATCTTGTTCATTACTGAGACCACAAACAATCTGACTGCAGATAACCCCTGGGCAGAATGTGAGGCCCCGTGTACACTGCCCATCACTAGGTGGCATTGCCTCTCTAAACAGCACATAACTCGATATACATTAAAGATCTGATGGGGCTTGTATTCCATTAGAAGGAAATCGATATTGTTGGCCGGACTCAAAAGTGTGAGCAGGGAATAAAGGGCAGTTCAAATAAGTGGGGAACAGCAATGGCCGTCAGCCCCAAGACGCAGACGGCGAGTCACGGGACTTGACGTTCTCCCATGTGTCACCCTCAGGGACCGACAGCTGCCTTCTCCGGAGCCTGGGGAGAAATGGGGTGAATTTGAAAGGATTAAAGGGCAATGGAGCCCGGCACAGTGGTGCAGGCCTGTAAGCCCAGCACTCCGGGAGGCAGAGGCAAGCAGTCGTCTGTGAATTCAAGGCCGGCCTGGTCTACACAGCGAGTCCAGGACAGCCAGGGCTACACAGAGAAACCCTGACTTGGGGGAAAAAAAAAAAGGAGAGGAGGCAGTGAGCATCAAGATGCTACCAAACAATCCTGTTCATACTGGACCTTCTGTGACCTACACCTTGTCCTAAGGGATGTACAGCCCCCAAAGGCTGCTGGGATGAGCTAACCCAGTTGGAAATGAGGCTCCAAGCAACTCACACCTAGATTGGAGGACGGATGCAGAAATGGGAATGTGGAAGGAAATGTGAACACTGAGTCCTGGAGCATAAAACAAAGCCTGCCTGTGAGTGGCAAGCAGCTAGTTCCAGCGCCCACTGAGCTCCATTTCTTTCTTTCTTTTTTTTTTTTTTAAAGATTTATTTATTATATACAATGTTCTCCCTGCCTTAGGCCTGCAGGCTAGAAGAGGGCACCAGATCTCGTGATAGATGGTTGTGAGCCACCATGTGGTTGCTGGGAATTGAACTCAGAACCTCTGGAAGAGCAGACAGTGCTCTTAACCACTGAGCCATCTTTCCAGCCCCTGAGCTCCATTTCTGAGGCCTCATTCACGGCTCAGGGAGACCTTGGAAGACAGACAGGCTGATAGGACAAAGACAGGAGGACGCTCCCACCACGGTCTCTTCCTGAGTGAGCAGTGTAGGTGGGGCTGGCTATCAGAGTCATGAGCGCTAAATGGACACTTAGCTTTGGCCCCCTCTGCAGGACGGAGGAGAGGAAGCCCACTTGCCAGGAGCCCCTCTCTACCGCCTGCTGTGAGCCAGCCCAGTGGTTGACTCCTACCTCTGAGCTGAGGTCTGCTGTCTGCAGCCTCTGCTGTCCTGCCAGCTCTAAAATGTGTGATCCACCCATGTCCCCAGGGAGGTGCCTTCCTCCTCTGCGGCACCTCCCTTCTGGCCCTGACCTCACTCATCTTCCTCTGATCTCTGGTTTCACTCACAGAGGCTAGGACCACACAGACAACTACATCCACCCAGATGACCCACCCACCACATGCCAGCCATGCCCTGGGTAACAGGACAGCTCAGGACGGTGGCCAGCGAAGAACTGGGTGTGGCCCAGCTACGTGGGACACCCTGAGTAGCATGTACCCTCCCACCCACCCGGTGCAGAGTAGCTGTGGGGTCAAGATGAACCTGCCAGCCCTGTGGTCCCAGCAGCATAGAGCTGGTCTCGGAGGGGAACCGTGTAGGGCAGACCAGCCTGAGGCCGAACTCCTCTGCATCTCTCTAAGGCTGAAGAGGCTGCATGCAACCCTGTCTAAAGAACCATTTAATGTTGCTGTGGGCTGACACCATCCACATCAGCCCTTCAGATCACAGCCTCTGGAACGTCTGCTTCCACACTCTGTCACTCCCTTTAGGGCTTAGGTCAACCCGAGTGCCACTCAACATCCCAGTAGGAGCTCCGAGGTTCAGCTCCGTCTTTCAGTGCTGCCTCCTGGGTTCCCGGAAGAGTCTCACAGGCTGTAGACACAGCACAGCCAGGCTATCCATGGCCTGGATGCTCTAGAAATGGCTGTAATCTTCTCAATAAAGGCAGGCTAATTAAATGCATAACTAAATGTGTGTGGCTTTCTAACCCTATTACTTATTCATATAAACAAACCTATAGATCAGAAATATGCATTTTCCAGGTCAGATTCCTAAGACTTGACTTTTTAACTTGGAGATAATAGTTGCTGGAAACATTTTCAATTACAGGTTCATTAGCATGGCTCAAAAGTCTAAGGCTAAAATTCCTTTTTAATGCAGAACAGGAGGAGGAAGAGGAGGAGGAGGAGGAGGCATCTATTGCTAGATGACCCGAAGCATTCCTGCTGTTAAGTTTCTGGATCCAGTTGTGCTGGTGGCAAGGAGTAAGGGGCGGTGTTGGCATTCAAACCCAAGACCTGGTAAGACCTGTCTCGGTCCGTGTGAGGGGCTTTCCCCGCCCCCTCCTACACCCACTCAAGTCTATCAACGTGTGCAGTCCTTAGCCACCCACAGCTCAGCCTTCTCTTCCTTCAGATCACGTCTTTGTTTAAAAACACGAACAAGAATTTTGCTTTATGCAGTCCTTCCCTTTCTATACCTTAGACACTGTTGATACAAAGTGAAGGAAGCTCCCCAGGATGCAGGCAAGTGTGTGTCTCCTGGAAGGACCTGGCACGGGAGCAGCCACATACACGCCCACTTTGTAATCCTTTCCACGAGCCTGTGGCGGTGTGGCTGGGAGTGACGGTTCGAACTGGTCACGCGGATGATTTGTGGGTGGTTTGGGTAAGAGAGAAAGCAGCTGCCTGCTAAAACAGGGCCCTGCCCACTGCAGTTGTGAGCCTCTGCTAAAACAGGGCCCTGCCCACTGCAGTTGTGAGCCTCTGCTAGAACAGGGCCCTGCCCACTGTACTCGTGACGCTCTGCACGCCTACAGCTGTTGCTTCCTGTCAGCTCTAACCTCAGGGGGAGTCCAGGAATTTGGTCAGATGATTTTGCCTCATTTTTGCCACAGGAAGGAGCGGTTCAATACCAAGACCAACCTCAGGGGACCTCAGACATTCAGTTCCATGCCACTAAGCCCCTGTGACCCGGGACTTACCTACAGAGCCACATGAACACAAGGAGACAGTCTCTTTGGGACTGTGAAATTTTTTCTGTCATTTAAGTGATTTTTGCATTTATAGTAGATTCTGCTTCCAGATCTGACATTGCTGGGTGATGTCCTAATAAAGATGGGTTGAAACGGCAGCTGCGTTCTATGAACCAGTCCTGCATGGCACAGTGAAGAATTTCCCTGAGCCTTCGCCTTCGCCTTCATTGCTCACCGGATGGTTCCCTGGGGCGCCTCCTGGGGCACCGAGAGGGCGGATGCCTGCTTCATTCAGACAGAAAAGTGCCCAGTGAGTGCTGATCGGCACGGGGGCTGGGTTTGCAATCACAAATCTAATATAGCTATTCTGCCTGGCAGGAGGGGCAGCACGCATCTGCTGAGGGGGGGGGGCTGCTACCCCCCCTCCTGGTGCACATAACCACAGTGCTGTTGATGGACCCGTTTTGTGCTTTTATAGTCACCAAATCCTCTTCCTTTGTCAGAACCCATCCTGGTAACAGCTTGAGCAATGCAGCAATCATGCTATGAAATGACTTGCAAACCACAGACGCAAATATTTGGGCCAAGAATGTGGAATCCATTGCTGTCACATTCCATTATTTCTGGTGGAGCAATTCACTAACATTTTGGAATCTAGATCATAAATTATGCAGAGCCTCAGCAAAAAGAGCTGAGAACACAAACTGCTGTGATAAAACTCCTGTTACTGGAGTCGTAAAAGGAGAACAAAGAAAAAGGCAAAGAAGGAAACCATCGAAGGCCTTGCAGGACACACCCCGCCCACCTCCCTGTAGCCATTGCACAGGCACACCACCACCCAAACACCCTGACTCCGGAGTCCCCAGAGCGCAGTGGGCCTGCACACCACTGAGCCCTCTCACGTTGCTGGGGACCCCTGGGGGTGAAATGGCATCAGCCACAGCCTTTGAGCCCATTTCTGTTGGGAGGTGTCACAGGGAGCAGAAATAAACCTCTACAGCACAAGTGGCCTGCGAATCATGTTAGGTCCCTGACTCCCAGCACTCGGAGTTTGGCCTCCCCGTGTAACGCCTCTAAGAATGGCAGGTGTCCAGAGATTGTCAGAAGGACGGATGGGAGATGGGATGTGAAGAGTAGACAGACATGTGGACGGAAGCTGACCGATAACAGATGTCCACCCCCCGAGGGTCAGTGTGTACAGTCACAAAGGTCAGAGCAGCCATCTCACTGAAATCTTTTACAAATATCAGCAAGCTGATAGATAAGCCAGGCTGACAACTGTTCCAGAAGCCACTCTGGCAGCATGGGCCTCACTGCCAGCTACTGTCCCCCAGGAAACGCATCACTTGGCAACCATTTAGGACAGCGGGAGGGGGGCGAGATGTAGGGGGTCTCCTAGGACATGCGGCAGGGAATGCCAGTAGATACTCTGCAAGCACATTGCTGCTCCTGCGATTATTACAAACTTGTTTAGAAGCAAACAAGATCACGGAGAAGGCCCAGAACATTAAGACGGGAAAAAAGACTCAGGGTTTAAGCCATATAAGGGAAGGAAGTTATTTATTTCACAAGCCTGGAAAGAAACTTCTAGCAAACCCATGACACAAAGGGAGCTGGCTTCTCTCAGTGTAGGTCAGAATCCTCAAGGCTTTTTAGTAATGTTTCTGCCCGTGGCTCCTCCCACTCCTGACCCCTACACCCCTACCCCTGCCCTTGCCCCACGCCTACCCAGGCCTAATAGGAAGGCTTTTCTTTTTTCAAGATGATGCTCTGAAGTCACGAGTCAGAGTTCAGACAGCTGGGGCTGTGCCTCGGGCTGCCTCTTGTCCTCTTTCTTTGGTGAGAGTCATCTAGACAGCCAAAGACGCTGCGCAATGGCCGCTCCTTACTTGCTAATTGAGATGAGTGGAGACATCTGTAGGCTTATTTTAAAAGAGACAAATCTACGGGCGTATAACAACAGCAGCGCCGTTTACTGAGTGCCTGCGATCTCGCTAAGCACTCCTCATCAATTCACAGAGCATCAAATATTAGCATGCTGAGAGCTGAGCACTGGGAAGACTGGGGCATCTGAACGGGAGCCCTGACATCTGCAGGGCTTACAAGCCCTGCAGAAGCCCCTAGTGGGAAGGCAGCGATGGCCACGGGTACCGGAGAGAGCCATGTCGAGCCCACGGCCTCCTGCAACAGCAACAGCACTGGGAAGGAATCTGATGCCTGCCTTGCATGCTACCCAGGAAGGAGAGCCTTCCTCCCAAGGTTCCCTAGAGTGGCCGTAGAGCTAGCATTAGAACCAAGTCCCCATCCGTGTCTTTCATTTGAAAAGTTCCTAACTGGGAGGGTGCTAGCCAGTGGTAGTGGAGTGTGAACAAAAAAAGTGAGATCATACACCTGCCTGTGCCACCGCGCTAGGATGCCTTCCCCTGTGCAGAGCACTGTATTAGGACGGGCGGAGCTCTGTGCTGAAGGGCATCTCGGCATGCTTTTAGCATTTTGTTTTTTTGTTAACAAATGATGTCTCCCCAATGGTGTCACACAGTGTAGTGTTGGTGTCTGTGGGTTCTGTGTCTGTGTCTGGCATCCGCTCCAGTGACGGCTTTCCTGGAAGGCTGGATGGACACTGGGGGTGGATCACTCTCTTCTCCGCTTTTGGGGACATCTTCCTTCCCCCATGGGTCGTGGTGATGCTCAGGACACCTCCACCATGGGTGCTATAATTACCATTTTACAAATGAAAACAGCAAGGTCACAAAACCAGCTGGCATCCAGATCCTGAGTATCTGTTAACACTGCAGTCTCCTCACTCTGAGGTCTGTGCTGACCTCGGCACGGGACACCACACAAGCCCCATGCATCACGTTGAAAGTGAGCCTTTGTGCGTGGGTAGCAATCAAAACGAAAAACTGACACATGATTCAAGCACTTTCTCTTTGTACAAGAAGAAAAAGAGCAGCCAGCTCGATGGGGCTTATACAGAACTCCAAGGCCCCAGGGGATGGAGGCCAGACAAGGCTTTAGTGCAGAGTTCAGCATCACATCCCAGGCCTTTTAGCCCAGTCAGAACTGTGTGGGTTCTCTGCGGACACAAAGGTAATGTGGACGTCTTTCTCCACCAGGCATGTGAAGAGTACCAAGGCTGGGAGGCAGACATGCCAGCGCGCCTGATGGAGCCACGACCTGGGGGCCACCATCTGCTTTGTTAAGGCGACAGTCTGGAATTCCTGGTTGCACTCCAGGTCTCCTTACTGCGAAGCGTCACCAGTTTTCCTGAGTCACAGAGCTGATTATAGGCACCCCCAGAGCACCCCCGGCAGCCGGGCCATGTTACAAGCTGTCTTTGTCTTATTCAGTATTCCATAATGGACTTGCTAGAACATTCCATCTGAATCAGAGAAATGCAATTACCGGCTGCTGTTGCTTCCAGTAAGTGGCCAACTCTGCCAATCTGGCTTAAGAACGTGGCCGTTAAGCTCCGCCACAGGGGCCGGACTGATGGGGGCTTGTTTCACAGGCGCTGGGCACATGGCAGAGCATTCACTCCACTTTTTAACTGCTCTTACAGACATTCTGAATGGCACCAGTGAAATTTTCCCTGAAAAATGAAAGTGTTCCCTTCCCAGAGTAACCAGCTCTCTAGGAGGGTGGGGAGGAGACTGCACACCCAAGCCACTAAGCGCCCTCCCCACCCCCCGCCCCAGCAGCCTGAGCCGCCTGGAAGTCAAGTGGGGACAGGCTGAGTCAGCAACAGTGACTAGAAGTTTCTGCCTCTGGCTTTCCTCCGGCTCTGAGGACGCAAGCTCTGGCCTGGAGAGGAGACTCTGGAAAAGTAACTTTGAAGTCACCGTGAACTTACTAATTATGCTGCAGAGAGTCTTGAACATGGGGTCTGCGGGTTTCACTCCAGAGGTGGGCGTGGCTGCAGCGTGAGGGCCACAGGGTGAACTCGGAGTGAGGTGAGGATGAGAAGGAACAGCACAGGCAGCCATGTGACGTGATCACATTCTGGGCTTGCCGGGGGCTTGTGTCCCATCCTCCTCATGCCTTACACGTCCCACAGCTTTGAGCCCTCTTAAGAACTTAGCTATTTCATCAGGGAGGAGGCAAAAGTCGCCAGCTCTGGCTTTGGACACCCACAGCTCTTCCCCACGCCTGCTGTGGGGCCCCAACAACCCCCCCTCCTGGCCTTTGAGGCTCCCCTTCCTGACACTAACAGCCTGCATTTAAATAAGATAGCGAGCGCTACCTAAGAAGCTGCAGCGAGCGTCCTAGGGCACTTAGTCAGTGCCATTTCTTTATTCTCAGCCACTTCAGAAGTGTGTGGAGCTTCCACAAAGGCCTTTTCATTTTCCCGCTGCGGAACCTGTTATTTGAATGCCTCAAAAAGCAAAGCCAGCTCGGTTTCCTAAGGCTGGATGTTAAACACAGGAGAGAACAGACCATTAAGTTCACGTACTTAAAAGAAGAAACACTGTGCTATCCTAGTGATTTTCTTGTCCAGGAGTCATAAATATTAGCACTCCTCACACATGCACAAAGGCCCATTGTAGCGCTGCTCTGAGAACTTCCTGGCTCAGGACCCGAAAGGTTAATATAGCATTAGCTAGCCTGCTAATCGGACTGTCTTACACAGTCGTAGGGCAAAGATTGTGTAAAGAGTGGAGAAAAATCTGTTTAACCCAACACTACTAACTGAGGGAAATAAAATTAAAATAGTACGACGAGATTCAATTGCTGCCTGGTGGTTTAACTGTTTCTCAAGCTGGGTGGATAGCTCAGTGGTCAGAACACTTTTTGTGTAAGCATGGGGACCTGAGTTCAAATCCCCACACCTCATGTGAAAAAAAGCTCAGCATGGCTGCACACACCCGTGGCCCCACACTGTGACGGGGAGATGGTGACGGGGATTACTAGAGCTCACTGGGCACCACGCAGCTCCATGCCAGCTACAGGGCAGGGCACCTGCCATCCTCTTCTGGCCTCTGTGTGTGCTTGGATGAACATGTATATGCCCATTGCTACCCTACACCATACAACAGACACGTGTGTGCAACACACAGGACCCTGCAGATCCACAATACGTTGCACAATGTGTCACATGCACTACATACACTCAACACAATACAACTTACATGCAGATAAAAAAAATTTGAAATAAACAAAAAGTTGGGCTAGAGAGAGAGTTCCAGTGTGAAGAGTGTGTTCTGATCTTGAAGAAAACCCAAGTTCCCACCACAACCACCTGTAACTCCAGCACCAGGGGACCCGACACCTCTGACCTCAGGAGACGCCTGCACTCACCCGTGCTCACATGCATAAGCCCACATGGAGACAGACACATATGTAATTTAAAACTTAACAAGAATTTAGCAATCAAGTTCAGCTTTGTTCTCTCCATGGAAAAATATTGTGGAATTTGAGCCTTTTCCCATTGGAGGGCCGGTGGGGGTGTTTACACCAATGGTGGTGTCAGGGTCCACAGGAAAGTGACAAGTGCTGCTCTTCCCCAGGATGAGCCTTTAGGCTCTAGGAAGTGTTGTGTTTGCCTGGCATTTCCCAGCATGCTTGGTTCCCATCACCTCTGCCCCACTAAGACAAATAGACACTGTAGCTTCGCTGCCCTCTGTAAAGTGGATAGACACTGCACTGGCTTCGCTGCCCTCTGCAGACACACACTGGAGTTTACTTCCACTGTGAGGGCCTTAGGGATCAGACTTTTGAGCAGACTAGCTCATGAGGGTGGCGAGGAAGTGGGCGGCAGAGTGCGCTTTGCTTGTCATTGGTCTTGCTGTGCTCTTCTCTGCCTTGCCACCTTAGGACACAGCTGAGAAGCCCCATCAGACTCGGCCTCTTGGTTTTAGACTTCCCGGCCTCCACAGCGATGAGCCAAGGGAGCCTGTGTGGTTTGTGATGTACATCATCTGCAGGCAGCAGCACCAGGTGAGAGGACACTGATAAGCTGAAGACACATGCTACCAGCCTTAGAAGGCATGACGTGGCCTGCAGAGACGGGTGGTACTTACTGAGTACCGTGTACACAGTGGCCGGGAGCTGGAAATGAACACGGAGACTGCTGAACCAGTTTTTCCGGCTTCAGAGTAATATACAAAAGAGTAAGGAAGGCTCTAAGCTCCACAGGGAAGGAGAGCATGTGAGGAGGAAGATGTGCTGTGAGAAATGCCAGAGGCTTGGGAAGCAGTGAGTCAGGTGCCAGTGGGTGGCAAGAAAGAAAAGTCAGCGAGGCACCTGAGGCTGGCACCTCAGAGGGTCACTGTGCATCCTTCTGAAAGGTCAAGGTGCTCCGCGACATGGAAGCGGGACGTAGATGCTGGAGACATGAAAACAGCAGGAAAAGGACTTGAACAGTGAAGGCTCTGGCTTTCCTCTGAGGGCAGCGGGGACTAGGACAGGGTTCTGAGCAAAGATGCTATATGATGAGATTGATCAGCTGGGAGCTGCTACAGCGTTGCCATGGAAACCGTGTGGTCCACGAGCTGGAAGAGAAGCCCAGGGGCTAGTGAGGAGAAGCTCCAGCAAGCGACCCAGGCCGGCAGCAGGCAGCAGGCAGCCACAGCGGGGAGCACACGTCCAAATTGGCTTGGGGGGAGGAGGTCTCTGGACTTCTAAACTGGTAGATCTGGGCTGAGAGGGAAGGAGACCCTGTCTCCTTCCAGGATGGCTTCTGTGATCTCTAGGCTGTGCCCTCGGAAGTCTGATACCACTCTCAGGACAGGCTGGATAGAGGTGAGTGGGGGAAAGAGGCTGCTAGGTAGCTTAGACCTGGGTGTGGGAAGCTGGTGCAGGGAACGCAAACCTACAAACACAGGTGCACTCCTAAGACATCAGCGCTGTGTGTGATAGCCGACATACCATGCACCTGTGTCAGGAAGAAGAGGTTGTATCACCTGAGACAACATAAGTGACCCTAGAAGACACAGTAGTCAGGACAATTACTCATCACAGAAGACAAATACCACATATTTCACATATATGAAGAAGTTCAGAAGCTTGACTCACAGAAATCAAGAGGAGAATGGTGAGCCAGAGGCCGAAGGCAGGAAAAGAGGAAACGCTGGCCAGAGGGCAACACATTTCCTAAGGTAAGAGCGAGTTCTCGTGTTACACGCCACCACATGCTAACCGTGGTTAACTGCTATATGCCATATATACAATACATAGTGACTGTTCTTATTGCAAAGGTAGGTGAGATGTTGTTCGTCATCTTACAATATGTACACAGCTCAAATACTACTTTGAGAAAGAAATAAGACATTATTAGGGTCCTGGGTGTGTATTTACACAAAGGGCATTGGCGCCCTCAGACCACACTGAGAACCCTGGGATCTCCAGCACAGCTGCCTTCCCGGTGTTGTATCAGGAGACCCCGAGAGGCACTCAGAGGATGTGTACTCACTGCGTTGTCTCCAAACACCCACGGAAAAGGAGCAGCCTGGATACTTACTATTCTCTTGCTGTTACTTCAGTTTTCTCAGAAAGAAAAGCTAAAGGAACCAGTCAAAAGCAAAGTCTTCCAAAGTCATCCCAACCCACCGGGTCTTCAGGAATGAACCCGAGATCCAAAAACAGAGGCACAGGATTCTAGAAGAAAGCCTCTGCTCTCCCCTCTGAGCTCTGGGCAGTCACGTGGCATGGGTCCAGCAGGCAGAGCCCAAACAGATGGCAGGTCCCACGGTCACATCTGCCTTTGCCACTGCTGGCCGAGCCAGGGCTGGCTACATGGGTGTTGCTGCAGACACTCGGAGACTGCCGTGTGCGGTGGGTACAGATGCCAGGTGAGGGCCCCAGGAGCCTGAGCTGTCACAACCGTGGAACTCGCAGCGTGCTTCCGGGCAGCCAGTGCCCAGAAAAGGGCCACCCGGGAAGGGGCTGAAGGAAGGGCAGTGCCAACAGGGCAGGCCCGCTCACCTGGGTCTGAGAAGCAAACCTATGTTCAGAAAATCAGTGCCCTCTGTAGTCCCCCTGGGCCTCCCTCCTGAAGTCCCGGCTGAAGAGTTCTCACCGCTCAGGCCAGGGCCACCGAATGGGAACAGCACCCATGGGGCCTCCTGACTCACAGACTTCTTAAGTCTCACATGCTCATAATCATTTGTGTAAAGAAGAGGAAAACCCCCAAGCACTAATTAGAAAGATGGAGCTGTTGTGTTTTCCTCCCGATCACCTTATCTTCTTTATTCGGTTCTTGAAGACTCAGCTATTAAAAGAAATTAAGTAATTCATCAAGCCCATTTCAATTACCTGCTGCTGATAACATCAGATTACAATTAGCATCTACAAATGAACCAAGTGCCAACCTGCCAGGCTGAAGCATAGGCTAATTTACTGCTGGGCTTTGCCTGCTGGAGACTCGACTCTGGGACCTGGCAGCAGGCACCGATTCGTTATTCCATCAGCAGTTGTGCAGTGTCCTGCAGGTCCAGAGCACACTGGGACAGGGACACGTGCTACCCCACCCATCTCTGCCGGTGTTACAGATGCCCACCACCGTATCTGCCGGCAAAGCTCTGCACCTTTCAAGCAGCAGAGTCTGGACAAGCAGGGGGACGAATCCTGACCCAAAAGGGCACATGCAAACATTATTAATATTTATCACGCACTCATAGGTGTGGGGTGAAGCTCGGTGTGTGTTCTGGAATTGAATCATTCTCTGTAAGTCCTCTGCGGCGCTACCAGAAAACTCTGCTTTGGGCATCTCTCTGTTTCTCATTTCTCCTTTTATCAGGGAAGGGGCGAGCTTGCTCCTTCTCTTAGATATTTAGGGTAAAAACCTGTCTTGGGGCCGTGGAGGTATTAGTTCTTCTATATATATATATATACATTTTTTTTTCTGTCTTCTGATGTGGCTTCCCACATCAGGCTTGCATCGTCTGCCCCATCTCGTCTTCCTTCTCACACAGCCAGCTCCACAGAGAGGGTGGTGGCAGCGACATCACATTGCAGAGCTGTCTGCAGGTCCTGTTCCCCGGCCCTTCCTGTAGTCTGATTCTGGCTGGCTGGCACCTTCTCTCTGCTCACACAGCTGTATGGTGAGGTCTGATGGCTCCTCTGAAAGGTCTGGCCCAGGAGAAGGCATCCCAAGCCCCTTCCCTAGAGCAGGAGACTCCGCAGTGGCTTTGGGTCCGTGGAAAGACTCGCTGCCTTGGCCAGGGGTAGAGCATGGCCATTGCTTAGGCTGGTCTGTCACTAGCTCACTCATCTTTAGGCTGGGGGGTGTAGCAGGTCCCTATGGACACAGCCTGCAACCAGCAAGGCTTTTGTCGGGATGGAAAGTCTGACAGAAGAGACTTAGAGTCTTAACCAAGTCTGACTCTTGCCTTGTGACCTTGGCAGAGTTGCACAGCCCCTTCCTCCTAGGACACTTGTAAGTTTTCCTCACAAGGATATTGGTGTGGTAAGAAGTGCTACAGGACATAAACACAGGCCCATGCTACCACGCCAAGAACCCACAGTGAGGGCTCACGGCTGTGGCAGTAGAGAAGTAGCTTTGACTATGGCTCGTTTCCAGAGAGAAACACTCAGCCTCGAGATTCGTCACTGTGACGGCAGGCCTCTCCTCAGAGGAGAACCCAGCACACAAATCGAGAGGCAAGAAGAGTGAGAGGGGATGGTTCTCAGCAGCACTTGCCCTTCGGAATAGCTCACGGTTCCTCAGAGCACCACGCTGCGGACGTCCCCAGTGGCTGGCCACCTCATGCGTCCAGTCAGGCATCTAAGGTGAGTGTGAATCATGTACAGCTACAGTGTACGGGATATGTGCACGGTCGCCGTCACACCCCCACACTTGCCAACTCGACTCCCAGGACAGACTGTGAGCACCAGGGCGGCGACACTGTCTTTGAGAATGTCTAAGTCCTTTGTACCACAAGTCTATGGGAATTAAAAAGTGTCCCATTTTCAGCAGTTCACAGTCTCAAGTCCTGTCTGCAGGCAGAACCGACCATGAAAATGAGCGTGAGCACGCGTCCTTGGGGGAGGAGCCACACCGATTTTACTCACTATAGGAGGGCTGGAGCTGCCCAGTAGCTAGTGCTTAGCAAAGCTCCTGGAGCTGCCTTCATCCCCCAAACACGCTGTCTTTAAATAGGAAAGGGGAGTGACTTCCCGGACAGATGTGTCATCAGACTTCCAGTGTTTTTAGGACACAGCTTCCATCTCTCGCTTCAGACCCAAGACTTCTGACAAGGCTGAGACTCACACACATGGGCAGTGGCTTAAAAATGGTCCCGACTTTGCATCCATGCCCAGGGGTGTAGCAAATTAAGCTGCCACCTTCATGACAGAGATGGAAGGGTGTGGCCGTGGGGGGGCGGGGCAGGGCTGGAGGTGGGGTGGGGCAGGGCTGGAGGCGGGGTGGGGCAGGGCTGGAGGCGGGATGGGGCGGGGCTGGAGGTGGGGGGGGTGGGAGGCAGGATGGGGCGGGGCTGGAGGCGGGATGGGGCGGGGCTGGAGGCGGGGTGGGGCGGGGCTGGAGGTGGGGTGGGGCAGGGCTGGAGGCGGGGTGGGGCAGGGCTGGAGGCGGGGTGGGGCGGGGCTGGAGGTGGGGTGGGGCGGGGCTGGAGGCGGGGCAGGGCTGGAGGCAGGATGGGGCGGGGCTGTGGCAGGGGTTGTGCAGAGGCGGGGGAGAGACACAGTCACTGTCTCCCTTCTCAATTTCCTAATTGCACTTTATCCCAAAGTGAGATGGGAGGCAACTCTGCCTGGTCTCCCAGTCACCAAGAAGATTTGTGACAACTGGAGCTACAGAGCATTAATTGGGACATCACTCGAGCAACCTATTCCACAGCACACCGGAGGCTTGATTTCAAAGTGTCTAAATTAGAACTGCCAAAACCCTTGAGGTGACAGAAACACTGTCCTGTGAGCACAGCTTTTTGGAGCTGAAAGGCTGGGGAGGCGGCCATTTCCATCAGCCCTAACTCAGGAGAAAGGGTATTCGGATGGTCCCCACTGCTCTGCTGCTCACCAGAATCCCAGGAGTCACAGTCAGCTCCCCCACCCCCACGTTCTCCCCAGAGGCTCCACCAGCTCTACAGTGTCCCCCACAGACACAGGAAGCGTCTGTGAGGAAGATCTCGGGGAGCCAAGCTCACTTCCCACGACCTCTTCAATGTGGGCACCATACCCATGCTGTCCTGAGGTTCTCTTCTCTCTGAGCTCCCCTGGGTCATCATGGTGTCCCCTCCCTGCAGTCCTGACTCAGTTTCCCTGCCTGCTTTCCCTTTCTGTCCTCTTGTTGTCCCCTTGACACTTGTTTGTTGGCCTATTCACCAGTGATCCTTAAAGCAGGAGATGTCACCACCAGGAGTGCAGAAACTTGAACTCACATGAGCTTCTGCCCAGCCCCTTCCTGTCCTCTGGTTCCCTTCCAGAGGCCTCGCTGCTCCCCTCCTCGCCCTGGCACACAACTTTGTGTTTGAAGTCTTCTTGCTTGTCCTCAGCCACGTGCACCAGGAGCCCACGCTGTGTGGGGGGTCACACGTCCTGACACCAGGAGCCCACGCTGTGTGGGGGTCACACGTCCTGACACCAGGAGCCCACGCTGTGTGGGGGGTCACACGTCCTGACACCAGGAGCCCACGCTGTGTGGGGGTCACACGTCCTGACACCAGGAGCCCACGCTGTGTGGGGGTCACACGTCCTGACACCAGGAGCCCACGCTGTGTGGGGGTCACACGTCCTGACACCAGGAGCCCACGCTGTGTGGGGGTCACATGTCCTGACACAGACGACGCACAAGGCAGCTCCTGCAGGCTCCGATGCCTCAGAGGTGGGCACGCATAAAACACTGATTTCAACTGACTAGAACAGAGCAGGAGACGAGTGTTGAAATACCATTACGGCTCACACAAAGGAAATGTCTTACTATGAAGAGAGGTAGTGAATGGAATTTGGGGTAAAACTGAATTGATGGGTGAACTGCAGACAGGAAGGGGTAGACAGCTGGAGGAAGAGCATAAAATCAGGCGAGCGTGGCCAGGGTGGAGAATGGTGAGGTCAGGAGGTCAGGAGGTCAGGAGGGCCCACAGTAGGCACAGAGTGTTCCGGAAAAGTGGCAGGAAGAAAGCGAGAAGACATGGGACACTGCAGCCAACAAGTGGCACGTTAGGAAGATGGGCCTAATTCTACCTTAGAGGGCAGTGAGGACATGGATGACGGGCATGGAAGAAGAGCTTGGCTGGTGGGTTCTTGCAACACACTGGGCAGCTGCGAAGGGAGAGCGCCCTTCAAGAGAATAGTTACTCAGCAGCTGAGACTGACAGCTGAAACAAAGAGACGGGGAAAGAAAGTGATGGCATTAGTGTGCTGTCAGGATGCTGATCTACGCCTGACAGAAGCTCAGGTGTCCCTACTGGCGGAAGCTGGGGCAGAGGGAGGACACTATGGTGTCAGAGGCAGACTCCATAATGGCTGCAACACCGAAGACAGGAGGAAGGGGGCCAGCAGGAGGGAAAAGGCAAAGAAACAGATTTTCCAGGTCACTGCAGATGTACTTGCCTCAGCCCGGGGCAACTGATTTCAGGCTCCTAGCGCCAATGAAGGGCTACGAGAGAACACAGCCTACGACGTTTAGTGACGTCCGCCTTGGGTACTGGCACACGTGGCCGCAGGGTGAACTGTCACCAACAGCTCAGCAAAGCCCGGTGGCCGCTGCTGGGAAGCAGACTTCACGTTTGGAGTCGGGGTGGGATGACATGAGGTGCACTAGGCACCAGGCCACAGGGAACAGCAGGAAGGTCAGAGCGTAGAGCTGGAAGCGGCCTCAGAAACCGGGAGTCGAAGGATAGGGATGATAAACGGAAACAGGCGATGAACAGAATCGCCAGGGCAAGACCTCCCACCTGGGGGGCCGGGGCAGTGCCAGGAGGCGGAGACGAAGAGAAACTGAGTAAAGGGAGCCGGCTTGCAGGAAGCGTGACGTGACTCCACACATGGAACAGGCTACAGCCGCTCTAGCCACTGATGTATGTGTGTGCGTGTGGTAAGGGGTCTGGAAGGTCGTACAAACCACTAGCAGTAGGTAACTCTGGGCTGCGCACAGAGAAGTGACATGAGGGGACAGTTGTCTTTTTCTTGTTTTATTCAATTTCATGAGAACTTTTTCCGCAAAAGTATACGCCACTGTTGTAAATTTATAAAAAGAAATCACTAATCTGTACGAAGAATAGCCAGGGAGAAAGGACAGCATCAGCTCACAACAGGGTAGGCGCCTTGAGTGGCTGCAGTGTGAGCCAGATCTGGAACCTTGGGAGGCCTCTCGGCTCCTGCTGAGGAGACCACTGCTGATCCCCAGGGAGAGGAAAGGACAAAAGTCAAACTGCCCAGGGAAAAAATGAGTCAGGCAGCAGCTTTTCGTCTGAGCCCCAGTGGCCATAGATATGGGATGAGAAGACGCTGGGGGACATAGCAGAAAGTGGTAATAAGCGCTGGAGAGCAGAGCTCCTTCATGGCCTCCGCTTCAGTTCCTGCCCCCAGGCTCCTGCCCCCGGGTTCCTGCCCTCGGGTTCCTGCCCCCGGGTTCCTGCCCCCAGGTTCCTGCCCCCGGGTTCCTGCCCCCAGGTTCCTGCCCCCGGGTTCCTGCCCCCAGGCTCCTGCCCCCGGGTTCCTGCCCCCAGGCTCCTGCCCCCGGGTTCCTGCCCCCAGGTCTCTCCCCTGACTTCCCTGGATGATGGACCACAGGCTATAAGAGGAGATGAACCCTCTCCTCTCCAAGTTGCATTTGGTTGTGGTGTTTATCATAGCACAGAATCCCTAACTAAGACAGCCTCTCAACTAAAAGCTGCAAAGAAAGGTTTCCCCTGCCACCCACCAACAGGAAGAGGTTGACTTCAGTTAGGCCAGCCGACTGGGAGAGCAACAGCAACACTGATGTCATCACGAGAGGTGCGTCACGAGGCTGTTTCTCTGCAAATCTCTTTCACAGTGTGATGACACACTCCCATGTTACTGCACACACACAGTGTGGTGATACTAAAGACGACAGGCAATCAACAAACAGTCACAACTACACTAAACCCAGTGAATTATGTGCCTTAAATTTCACAGTATGAGGATATCTATAGAAGGGGGGGAGGGAGAAAAGCAATCAATAAGATCTAACGCCAAGATGATCCATGTGGATGTAGCTGTCAAGGCTTTAAAAGCACATACCAAACCTAGACTCTGCATGGAAAGGGGAAAATGCACACCACCAATCAACACATAAAATCTCACTGCTAAACACTGAAATGTTAATGAAGAGAACATAATGAAAATACTAAAGCTGGAGAAAAAAAAAGGCAGTATGCATCTTAAAGTCCACTTCTGCAGGGAGCCAACAGCTTGCCCAAGAGAAGGTCTAGGTTTCTGAGCACAGATGCAATGCTGGCCCATGGGAGCCTCATGGCTCTCCTGCCATGGTGGCTCATCTTGGGGACATGGGATCACATGGTAGAAACTGAGATCCCCTATGCACGTGGCCAGCTGCATCTACATGAGCAAGGTCCAGTAAAAAGTGGGTACCACGGCTGATGAGCCTCTCTTCCTGGTAATTCTGAGAGCTGGTGCTGCCCACTGCATCCATGCTGGGAACTAGCTGGCCTCTGCGCCGTGAGCAGAGCTTAAATGGCACCCTTTACCATGGTCATCATCATGAATGTGGCCATCGCCAGCCAGGCGTGGGATGGCAAGTTCTAGGTTTAGCCAGAGACCCTGCCTTAAGGGAACAAGGCAGAGAGTGACAGAGCAGGGTACCAATGTTCTCTTTGCTTCACATGGACACACACACACACACACACACACACACACACACACACACACAGAGAGAGAGAGAGAGTGTGTGTGCACCAGACACATAGAAATGTAAAATTGGAAGTTTCCTAATACTGTATTCTTACTAAATTTTGATCTCACGTCCCTGTGGCCAAGGGAATGACACCCTGAGGTTACCACTGGCCCAAGCAGCTGCCATCGGTTCAGATCATCTTCGTCTTTTGAATTTTTAAGATATATATGTTTATCAACTATTAAGGATGCCCATTTCGAAGAAACCCCTGCCGGTCACTGTGGGGATGTGTGCGCGTCTTCCTTCGGTTCTGTGAAGCTGTATTCTGAGTCTCTTCCCACAGGCTAACACTCACTCATGGTACGCTCAGCCCCCACCCCACCCCCTCAGCAAATCAGTTTTATTCTAAAATGAAATAATCTACAATTTACTTAACATAAGACATCCCTTTCTCATCTTTCCTGAGCTACCGTTACTTACTTTGACGTAATGAGTATGGACTGGCTGTAGTAACGTGAGTTGACTCCCAGAATCCTGTCCGGGTTACGCCGCTGCGATCTGTAGTGTGCACAGTTTCCCTGTGAGCTGATGAGGCACAAACTGCTGGTTTTTTTAGACACTAATTTTCCTTTGGCTCTTTTTATCCTTGGTGATATGCTTCTGTCTCAGAGTCTCCGTTATCTGACACGAATGTGCCCACCCCACCTTCCTGTGGTATTTCTGTGATTCTCTCCCCCCCCCCCCTCTCTCTCTCTCTCTCTCTCGTTTTTCGAGACCAGGTCTCTCTGTGTGGCCTTGGCTGTCCTAGACTCACTTTGTCGACCAGGCTGGCCTCGAACTCACAGCGATCCACCTGCCTCTGCCTCCCGAGTGCTGGGATTAAAGGCCTTTGTCACCACACCCATCTTCTGTGGTTCATATTTATTTATTTGTATGTGTTAAGTTTTTATTTTTTTAACTTTTTGTTTCACATGAGTGTCTCACCTGTGTGTGCATCTGCACACTGTGTGTGTGCCTGATACCCATGAAAGTCAGAAGATGGTCCCTGATGCCCTGGAGCTGGTGTCAGATTGTGAGCCACCAAGTGGGAGCTGAGAAGTGGACCCCAGGTCCTCTGTGGGAGTGGCCAGTGTTCTTAAGCAATGGGTGACCTTTTCAGCTCTTTCTGTGGCCTTGTCTTTTAATATCCACTGTAACCATTCAGTTGTGGGGTTCTGGGTCCCCAGCCTACCAGAGTTTCTCTGTCTCCTTCATCCCTCGCTTCCTCACTTGTCCTCTCCCACTTGCTTGTTTGACAGCTGTAGCCTTTCCATTGTTTCTCTTGGAAGTTGCTCTCAAGTGCTCTTCAGTGTTCTTCACAGTTTGGAGTCTACGTTGAGCTAATACCAGCACGTTTCCTGTGAGATCTAAGAACCTGGCAGACGTGCAAATGCATCTGTGTGCGGCGCCTGCTGTGTTTGATGCCACAGGTGCAGCGTGTGCTACTATACCTGCATTGTTTTTAAATACAGTATTATGTTTTCGCTTTAAACAGCATTTTAATTACTTAAGAGGAAAACAGCGTTTTGTTTATCCCTGTATCTACCATTTCTGGCACCTTCTCTCCTACTACCTGAGCCTCCGCATGGCACCGTTTTCTGTCTGTCCGAGAGTCCGCTCAGCATTTCTGATGGCTCTCTGCCAGTGATGAGCTCTTCGCTGCGGCTCACCTGAAGTGTGCTGTGTTTCCTTCATTCCTTCTCATCTGTTCGTTTCTCTTAGTTTTTCTTTGTTTTCCGTTTGTTTGTTTGTCTTAGTTTGAGACAATGCCTTGCTCTGACGCCCTGGTGAGCCCTGGCCTGGTGCCGGGATGCAGGCTCACACTCACGGCTCTCCCTCATCCTGAGGAATAGTTTTGCTGGATACAGCATCCTAGGTTTGATGGGGGTTTTAATTTCTTTTATCATACCTTTAAATTCCAGCACTTGGGAAGCAGAGGCGGAGGCAGGAGGATCTCTATGAGTGCGGTCAGCCTGGTCTACATAGCAAGTCCCAGGACAGCCAACGCTACACAGTGAGAGCCCGGGTCTACATAGCAAGTCCCAGGATAGCCAACGCTACACAGTGAGACCCCGTTTCAGTGCCCCATCCCACCAAATGTATCCCCAGTGTCTTCTGAGCCCATTTGTTTCTGATAAAGTCTCAGTGGATATATGTTTTTATTTTCCCTGACTGCTTTTGAGATTTCTTATAACATCAGTTGAAGCAGCTGGATTATAACACTGCCCAGAAGGCCGGGCATGGTGGCGCACGCTGGTAATCCCAGGGTATTTATCAGCTATCTATCTATCTATCTTTTATCCATCCATCCATCCATCCACCCTCTGTGTGTGCCTGTATATATTTAATCTAACATCCATCAAATGTAGTCAATTCTTTCTTTCTTTCTTTCTTTTCTTTTCTCTTTTGTTTTTGACTTTTGAGACAGGGTTTCTCAATTACAGGCGTGTGCCACCATGCCTGAATATGTATGTTTTTTTTTTCAAATATTTTTTCTTGGCCTATTTACTCTGACCTATTTTGTTCAGTAAATTTCCTGTTTTTGATCTTCTCCTTCTCTTCATAGGTTTGAAAAATTCTGTCAAAATGTATATTAGAAGTCGCTAAGCTGGGGCTGGGGAGATGACAGCTCAGTGGGTAAAATGTTGATGGCACACGTGTGAGGACTTGAGCGTGGATGCCAGCACCCACGTGCACGCCGGGTCCTCATGGCAGCCTGCTCTAATCCCAGCGCTCGGGAGGCAGAGACAGGGAGCCCTAGGGCAGGCAGGCTAGCTAGGGGAGACAAAGTAGACCTGAGCTCTGGGTTCAGTGAGAGACCCTGTCTCAACCTGTAAGAGGGACAGCGACTGGGGACACCCAGGCCAACTTCCGGTCTCTACACAGTTGCATCTTCACACACGCCAGCCACACGTATGCACGCACATCATGTATACACAAGAGGGCACAAAGTCTCCTGTCATGTCTTACTGCCCACTGGTGATTCGGAAGCCAATCCAGGTATCTGTCAGGCACTCTGCACCCCGAGCAGGACCAGAAAGCCATCAGGCCCCAGGGTCTGCAGGTCTCTGCACACCTCTCCCACAGATGTCGGTTTACAAGCTGGCCCGGCCGTTCCCAAACTCATGTTTCCTCAGCAAACACCCACCCACGGAGCCATCTCCCCAGCCTAGTGCTTTGGTTATTAATTTCTTTTCCCTGCATAGTGCTAGAAATTGAACTGTGGGCATCACGTATACTAGGTAAACGTTCAACCGCTAAATTCTACCCCAGATAGTTTAAAATTAAACAAATGGGCCAAAGAAAAATAATAAATAATCTTATAAAATTATTTAAGTTCAACAAGAGTGAAAAAATAGTACAGAAATTATGTGGTGGGCAGGGCGCTGTTCAGAGGAAAGGCAAGGCCTCTGTATGACTGTGTGGGCAGGAAGGGGCACAGCCAGCAGTCTGAGTTGTGACCTTGGGTAGCTAAAACAAGGACTCACGTCAGGGGGGCGGGGTTCCACAGACCCAAGCAGAAACCGATGGCATAGCAAACATACACAGCCAAAGAACTAAGAAGAGGAAAGTGTGGGTCTTTAAAAACATAAATCAAGCCAAGCATGGTGGTACACACCTTTAATCTTAGCACTAGGGGAGGCAGAGGCAGGCAGATCTCTGTGAGTTTGAGGCCAGCCTAGTCTACAAAGCAAGTCCAGGACAGCGAGGGCTACACAGAGAAACCCTGTCTCTAAAAACAAAAACATTAAATACATGAATAAACATCAAGAAAATTGATAAATTTACAACCAGAATGATCTAAAAAAACCATCTATGCATGCGGAAGGGGTTCAGCACATACTTCCTATTCAGTAACGAGAAGAACACCCCCACCACCACCCACAGCCTCACAGTGTCAGAAGAACACACCCCCCACCCCCGACAGCATCACAGTGTCAGAACACTCCCCCCCCACAGCCTCACAGTGTCAGAACACTCCCCCCCCACAGCCTCACAGTGTCAGAACACTCCCCCCCCCACAGCCTCACAGTGTCAGAACACTCCCCCCCCCACAGCCTCACAGCGTCAGAACACTCCCCCCCCACAGCCTCACAGCGTCAGAACACTCCCCCCCCACAGCATCACAGTGTCAGAACACTCCCCCCCCACAGCCTCACAGTGTCAGAACACTCCCCCCCCCACAGCCTCACAGTGTCAGAACACTCCCCCCCCACAGCCTCACAGTGTCAGAACACTCCCCCCCCACAGCCTCACAGTGTCAGAACACTCCCCCCCCACAGCCTCACAGTGTCAGAACACTCCCCCCCCCACAGCCTCACAGTGTCAGAACACTCCCCCCCACAGCCTCACAGTGTCAGAACACTCCCCCCCCACAGCATCACAGTGTCAGAACACTCCCCCCCCACAGCCTCACAGTGTCAGAACACTCCCCCCCCACAGCCTCACAGTGTCAGAACACTCCCCCCCCACAGCCTCACAGTGTCAGAACACTCCCCCCCCCACAGCCTCACAGTGTCAGAACACTCCCCCCCCACAGCCTCACAGTG
The DNA here is from genome assembly GCF_964271855.1 of Acomys minous. Classification (NCBI taxonomy): domain Eukaryota; kingdom Metazoa; phylum Chordata; class Mammalia; order Rodentia; family Muridae; genus Acomys; species Acomys minous. The sequence goes on from NC_140498.1 coordinate 97,278,978, forward strand.
TCAGAACACTCCCCCCCCCACAGCCTCACAGTGTCAGAACACTTCCCCCCCCACAGCCTCACAGTGTCAGAACACTCCCCCCCACAGCCTCACAGTTTTAGAACACTCCCCCCCCCACAGCCTCACAGTGTCAGAACACTCCCCCCCCACAGCCTCACAGTGTCAGAACACTCCCCCCCACAGCCTCACAGTTTTAGAACACTCCCCCCCCCACAGCCTCACAGTGTCAGAACACTCCCCCCCCACAGCCTCACAGTGTCAGAACACTCCCCCCCACAGCCTCACAGTTTTAGAACACTCCCCCCCCCCACAGCCTCACAGTGTCAGAACACTCCCCCCCCACAGCCTCACAGTTTTAGAACACTCCCCCCCCCCACAGCCTCACAGTGTCAGAACACTCCCCCCCCACAGCCTCACAGTTTTAGAACACTCCCCCCGACAGCCTCACAGTTTTAGAACACTCCCCCCCCCACAGCCTCACAGTGTCAGAACACTCCCCCCCCACAGCCTCACAGTGTCAGAACACTCCCCCCCCACAGCCTCACAGTTTTAGAACACTCCCCCCCACAGCCTCACAGTGTCAGAACACTCCCCCCCACAGCCTCACAGTTTTAGAACACTCCCCCCCCACAGCCTCACAGTGTCAGAACACTCCCCCCCCAGCCTCACAGTGTCAGAACACTCCCCCCCCACAGCCTCACAGTGTCAGAACACTCCCCCCCCACAGCCTCACAGTGTCAGAACACTCCCCCCCACAGCCTCACAGTTTTAGAACACTCCCCCCCCACAGCCTCACAGTGTCAGAACACTCCCCCCCCACAGCCTCACAGTGTCAGAACACTCCCCCCCACAGCCTCACAGTTTTAGAACACTCCCCCCCCACAGCCTCACAGTGTCAGAACACTCCCCCCCCACAGCCTCACAGTGTCAGAACACTCCCCCCCACAGCCTCACAGTTTTAGAACACTCCCCCCCCACAGCCTCACAGTGTCAGAACACTCCCCCCCACAGCCTCACAGTGTCAGAACACTCCCCCCCCACAGCCTCACAGTGTCAGAACACTCCCCCCCCCACAGCCTCACAGTGTCAGAACACTCCCCCCCACAGCCTCACAGTTTTAGAACACTCCCCCCCCACAGCCTCACAGTGTCAGAACACTACCCCCCACAGCCTCACAGTGTCAGAACACTCCCCCCCACAGCCTCACAGTGTCAGAACACTCCCCCCCACAGCCTCACAGTGTCAGAACACTCCCCCCCACAGCCTCACAGTTTTAGAACACTCCCCCCCCACAGCCTCACAGTGTCAGAACACTCCCCCCCACAGCCTCACAGTGTCAGAACACTCCCCCCCACAGCCTCACAGTGTCAGAACACTCCCCCCCACAGCCTCACAGTTTTAGAACACTCCCCCCCCACAGCCTCACAGTGTCAGAACACTCCCCCCCACAGCCTCACAGTGTCAGAACACTCCCCCCCACAGCCTCACAGTGTCAGAACACTCCCCCCCCCACAGCCTCACAGTGTCAGAACACTCCCCCCCACAGCCTCACAGTGTCAGAACACTCCCCCCCACAGCCTCACAGTGTCAGAACACTCCCCCCCCACAGCCTCACAGTGTCAGAACACTCCCCCCCCACAGCCTCACAGTTTTAGAACACTCCCCCCCCACAGCCTCACAGTGTCAGAACACTCCCCCCCACAGCCTCACAGTGTCAGAACACTCCCCCCCCACAGCCTCACAGTGTCAGAACACTCCCCCCCCACAGCCTCACAGTTTTAGAACACTCCCCCCCCACAGCCTCACAGTGTCAGAACACTCCCCCCCACAGCCTCACAGTGTCAGAACACTCCCCCCCACAGCCTCACAGTATTAGAACACTCCCCCCCCACAGCCTCACAGTGTCAGAACACTCCCCCCCACAGCCTCACAGTTTTAGAACACTCCCCCCCCACAGCCTCACAGTGTCAGAACACTCCCCCCCCACAGCCTCACAGTGTCAGAACACTCCCCCCCCCACAGCCTCACAGTGTCAGAACACTCCCCCCCCACAGCCTCACAGTGTCAGAACACTCCCCCCCACAGCCTCACAGTTTTAGAACACTCCCCCCCCACAGCCTCACAGTGTCAGAACACTCCCCCCCCACAGCCTCACAGTGTCAGAACACTCCCCCCCCCACAGCCTCACAGTGTCAGAACACTCCCCCCCCCACAGCCTCACAGTGTCAGAACACTCCCCCCCCACAGCCTCACAGTTTTAGAACACTCCCCCCCCACAGCCTCACAGTTTTAGAACACTCCCCCCCACAGCCTCACAGTATTAGAACACTCCCCCCCCCACAGCCTCACAGTATTAGAACACTCCCCCCCCACAGCCTCACAGTATTAGAACACTCCCCTCCCCACAGCCTCACAGTGTCAGAACACTCCCCCCCACAGCCTCACAGTTTTAGAACACTCCCCCCCACAGCCTCACAGTGTCAGAACACTCCCCCCCCCACAGCCTCACAGTGTCAGAACACTCCCCCCCACAGCCTCACAGTGTCAGAACACTCCCCCCCACAGCTTCACAGTGTCAGAACACTCCCCCCCCACAGCCTCACAGTGTCAGAACACTCCCCCCCCACAGCCTCACAGTGTCAGAACACTCCCCCCCCACAGCCTCACAGTGTCAGAACACCCCCCCCACAGCCTCACAGTGTCAGAACACTCCCCCCCCACAGCCTCACAGTTTTAGAACACTCCCCCCCCACAGCCTCACAGTGTCAGAACACTCCCCCCCCCCAGCCTCACAGTGTCAGAACACTCCCCCCCCACAGCCTCACAGTGTCAGAACACTCCCCCCCCACAGCCTCACAGTGTCAGAACACTCCCCCCCACAGCCTCACAGTTTTAGAACACTCCCCCCCCACAGCCTCACAGTGTCAGAACACTCCCCCCCCCACAGCCTCACAGTGTCAGAACACTCCCCCCCACAGCCTCACAGTTTTAGAACACTCCCCCCCCCACAGCCTCACAGTGTCAGAACACTCCCCCCCACAGCCTCACAGTGTCAGAACACTCCCCCCCACAGCCTCACAGTTTTAGAACACTCCCCCCCCCACAGCCTCACAGTGTCAGAACACTCCCCCCCCACAGCCTCACAGTTTTAGAACACTCCCCCCCCCCACAGCCTCACAGTTTTAGAACACTCCCCCCCCACAGCCTCACAGTGTCAGAACACTCCCCCCCCACAGCCTCACAGTTTTAGAACACTCCCCCCCACAGCCTCACAGTTTTAGAACACTCCCCCCCCCACAGCCTCACAGTGTCAGAACACTCCCCCCCCACAGCCTCACAGTGTCAGAACACTCCCCCCCCACAGCCTCACAGTTTTAGAACACTCCCCCCCCACAGCCTCACAGTTTTAGAACACTCCCCCCCACAGCCTCACAGTGTCAGAACACTCCCCCCCCACAGCCTCACAGTGTCAGAACACTCCCCCCCCACAGCCTCACAGTTTTAGAACACTCCCCCCCCACAGCCTCACAGTGTCAGAACACTCCCCCCCCACAGCCTCACAGTGTCAGAACACTCCCCCCCCCAGCCTCACAGTGTCAGAACACTCCCCCCCCACAGCCTCACAGTGTCAGAACACTCCCCCCCCACAGCCTCACAGTGTCAGAACACTCCCCCCCACAGCCTCACAGTTTTAGAACACTCCCCCCCCACAGCCTCACAGTGTCAGAACACTCCCCCCCCCACAGCCTCACAGTGTCAGAACACTCCCCCCACAGCCTCACAGTTTTAGAACACTCCCCCCCCACAGCCTCACAGTGTCAGAACACTCCCCCCCCACAGCCTCACAGTGTCAGAACACTCCCCCCCACAGCCTCACAGTTTTAGAACACTCCCCCCCCACAGCCTCACAGTGTCAGAACACTCCCCCCCCCACAGCCTCACAGTGTCAGAACACTCCCCCCCACAGCCTCACAGTGTCAGAACACTCCCCCCCCCACAGCCTCACAGTGTCAGACACTCCCCCCCCCACAGCCTCACAGTGTCAGAACACTCCCCCCCACAGCCTCACAGTGTCAGAACACTCCCCCCCACAGCCTCACAGTGTCAGAACACTCCCCCCCCACAGCCTCACAGTGTCAGAACACTCCCCCCCCCCCCCGACAGCCTCACAGTGTCAGAACACTCCCCCCCACAGCCTCACAGTGTCAGAACACTCCCCCCCCCAGCCTCACAGTGTCAGAACACTCCCCCCCCACAGCCTCACAGTGTCAGAACACTCCCCCCCCACAGCCTCACAGTGTCAGAACACTCCCCCCCACAGCCTCACAGTTTTAGAACACTCCCCCCCCACAGCCTCACAGTGTCAGAACACTCCCCCCCCCACAGCCTCACAGTGTCAGAACACTCCCCCCCACAGCCTCACAGTTTTAGAACACTCCCCCCCCACAGCCTCACAGTGTCAGAACACTCCCCCCCCCACAGCCTCACAGTGTCAGAACACTCCCCCCCACAGCCTCACAGTGTCAGAACACTCCCCCCCCACAGCCTCACAGTGTCAGAACACTCCCCCCCCCAGCCTCACAGTGTCAGAACACTCCCCCCCACAGCCTCACAGTGTCAGAACACTCCCCCCCCACAGCCTCACAGTGTCAGAACACTCCCCCCCCACAGCCTCACAGTGTCAGAACACTCCCCCCCACAGCCTCACAGTTTTAGAACACTCCCCCCCCACAGCCTCACAGTTTTAGAACACTCCCCCCCCACAGCCTCACAGTGTCAGAACACTCCCCCCCCCACAGCCTCACAGTGTCAGAACACTCCCCCCCACAGCCTCACAGTGTCAGAACACTCCCCCCCACAGCCTCACAGTGTCAGAACACTCCCCCCCACAGCCTCACAGTGTCAGAACACTCCCCCCCCCACAGCCTCACAGTGTCAGAACACTCCCCCCCACAGCCTCACAGTGTCAGAACACTCCCCCCCCACAGCCTCACAGTGTCAGAACACTCCCCCCCACAGCCTCACAGTGTCAGAACACTCCCCCCCACAGCCTCACAGTGTCAGAACACTCCCCCCCCCACAGCCTCACAGTGTCAGAACACTCCCCCCCCACAGCCTCACAGTGTCAGAACACTCCCCCCCACAGCCTCACAGTGTCAGAACACTCCCCCCCACAGCCTCACAGTTTTAGAACACTCCCCCCCCACAGCCTCACAGTTTTAGAACACTCCCCCCCCACAGCCTCACAGTGTCAGAACACTCCCCCCCCCACAGCCTCACAGTGTCAGAACACTCCCCCCCACAGCCTCACAGTTTTAGAACACTCCCCCCCCACAGCCTCACAGTGTCAGAACACTCCCCCCCCCACAGCCTCACAGTTTTAGAACACTCCCCCCCCCACAGCCTCACAGTGTCAGAACACTCCCCCCCCCACAGCCTCACAGTGTCAGAACACTCCCCCCCACAGCCTCACAGTGTCAGAACACTCCCCCCCCCACAGCCTCACAGTGTCAGAACACTCCCCCCCCACAGCCTCACAGTGTCAGAACACTCCCCCCCACAGCCTCACAGTGTCAGAACACTCCCCCCCACAGCCTCACAGTTTTAGAACACTCCCCCCCCACAGCCTCACAGTGTCAGAACACTCCCCCCCACAGCCTCACAGTGTCAGAACACTCCCCCCCACAGCCTCACAGTGTCAGAACACTCCCCCCCCCACAGCCTCACAGTGTCAGAACACTCCCCCCCCCACAGCCTCACAGTGTCAGAACACTCCCCCCCACAGCCTCACAGTGTCAGAACACTCCCCCCCCACAGCCTCACAGTATTAGAACACTCCCCCCCCACAGCCTCACAGTGTCAGAACACTCCCCCCCCCACAGCCTCACAGTGTTAGAACACTCCCCCCCCACAGCCTCACAGTGTCAGAACACTCCCCCCCACAGCCTCACAGTTTTAGAACACTCCCCCCACACAGCCTCACAGTGTCAGAACACTCCCCCCCCACAGCCTCACAGTGTCAGAACACTCCCCCCCCACAGCCTCACAGTGTCAGAACACTCCCCCCCCACAGCCTCACAGTGTCAGAACACTCCCCCCCACAGCCTCACAGTTTTAGAACACTCCCCCCCCAGCCTCACAGTGTCAGAACACTCCCCCCCACAGCCTCACAGTGTCAGAACACTCCCCCCCACAGCCTCACAGTATTAGAACACTCCTCCCCCACAGCCTCACAGTGTCAGAACACTCCCCCCCCACAGCCTCACAGTGTCAGAACACTCCCCCCCCACAGCCTCACAGTGTCAGAACACTCCCCCCCACAGCCTCACAGTGTCAGAACACTCCCCCCCACAGCCTCACAGTGTCAGAACACTCCCCCCCCACAGCCTCACAGTGTCAGAACACTCCCCCCCCACAGCCTCACAGTGTCAGAACACTCCCCCCCCCACAGTCTCACAGTTTTAGAACACTCCCCCCCCACAGCCTCACAGTGTTAGAACACTCCCCCCCCACAGCCTCACAGTGTCAGAACACTCCCCCCCCACAGCCTCACAGTGTCAGAACACTCCCCCCCACAGCCTCACAGTGTCAGAACACTCCCCCCCACAGCCTCACAGTTTTAGAACACTCCCCCCCCACAGCCTCACAGTGTCAGAACACTCCCCCCACCACAGCCTCACAGTGTCAGAATACTCTCACAGCCTACAGTGTCAGAACACTCCCCCCCCACAGCCTCACAGTTTTAGAACACTCCCCCCCCACAGCCTCACAGTGTCAGAACACTCCCCCCCCACAGCTCACAGTGTCGTCAGAACACTCCCCCCCCACAGCCTCACAGTGTCAGAACACTCCCCCCCCACAGCCTCACAGTGTCAGAACACTCCCCCCCACAGCCTCACAGTGTCAGAACACTCCCCCCCCACAGCCTCACAGTGTCAGAACACTCCCCCCCCACAGCCTCACAGTGTCAGAACACTCCCCCCCACAGCCTCACAGTGTCAGAACACTCCCCCCCCCAGCCTCACAGTGTCAGAACACTCCCCCCCACAGCCTCACAGTGTCAGAACACTCCCCCCCCACAGCCTCACAGTGTCAGAACACTCCCCCCCACAGCCTCACAGTTTTAGAACACTCCCCCCCCACAGCCTCACAGTGTCAGAACACTCCCCCCCCACAGCCTCACAGTGTCAGAACACTCCCCCCCACAGCCTCACAGTGTCAGAACACTCCCCCCCACAGCCTCACAGTGTCAGAACACTCCCCCCCCCACAGCCTCACAGTGTCAGAACACTCCCCCCCACAGCCTCACAGTGTCAGAACACTCCCCCCCCACAGCCTCACAGTGTCAGAACACTCCCCCCCACAGCCTCACAGTGTCAGAACACTCCCCCCCACAGCCTCACAGTGTCAGAACACTCCCCCCCCCACAGCCTCACAGTGTCAGAACACTCCCCCCCCACAGCCTCACAGTGTCAGAACACTCCCCCCCACAGCCTCACAGTGTCAGAACACTCCCCCCACAGCCTCACAGTTTTAGAACACTCCCCCCCCCACAGCCTCACAGTTTTAGAACACTCCCCCCCCACAGCCTCACAGTGTCAGAACACTCCCCCCCCCCACAGCCTCACAGTGTCAGAACACTCCCCCCCACAGCCTCACAGTTTTAGAACACTCCCCCCCCCACAGCCTCACAGTGTCAGAACACTCCCCCCCCCACAGCCTCACAGTTTTAGAACACTCCCCCCCCCCACAGCCTCACAGTGTCAGAACACTCCCCCCCCCACAGCCTCACAGTGTCAGAACACTCCCCCCCACAGCCTCACAGTGTCAGAACACTCCCCCCCCACAGCCTCACAGTGTCAGAACACTCCCCCCCCACAGCCTCACAGTGTCAGAACACTCCCCCCCACAGCCTCACAGTGTCAGAACACTCCCCCCACAGCCTCACAGTTTTAGAACACTCCCCCCCCACAGCTCACAGTGTCAGAACACTCCCCCCCACAGCCTCACAGTGTCAGAACACTCCCCCCCACAGCCTCACAGTGTCAGAACACTCCCCCCCCCACAGCCTCACAGTGTCAGAACACTCCCCCCCCCACAGCCTCACAGTGTCAGAACACTCCCCCCCACCAGCCTCACAGTGTCAGAACACTCCCCCCCACAGCCTCACAGTATTAGAACACTCCCCCCCCACAGCCTCACAGTGTCAGAACACTCCCCCCCCCACAGCCTCACAGTGTTAGAACACTCCCCCCCCCACAGCCTCACAGTGTCAGAACACTCCCCCCCACAGCCTCACAGTTTTAGAACACTCCCCCCACACAGCCTCACAGTGTCAGAACACTCCCCCCCCACAGCCTCACAGTGTCAGAACACTCCCCCCCCACAGCCTCACAGTGTCAGAACACTCCCCCCCCACAGCCTCACAGTGTCAGAACACTCCCCCCACAGCCTCACAGTTTTAGAACACTCCCCCCCAGCCTCACAGTGTCAGAACACTCCCCCCCACAGCCTCACAGTGTCAGAACACTCCCCCCCACAGCCTCACAGTATTAGAACACTCCTCCCCCACAGCCTCACAGTGTCAGAACACTCCCCCCCACAGCTCACAGTGTCAGAACACTCCCCCCCCACAGCCTCACAGTGTCAGAACACTCCCCCCCCACAGCCTCACAGTGTCAGAACACTCCCCCCCACAGCCTCACAGTGTCAGAACACTCCCCCCCACAGCCTCACAGTGTCAGAACACTCCCCCCCCACAGCCTCACAGTGTCAGAACACTCCCCCCCCACAGCCTCACAGTGTCAGAACACTCCCCCCCCCACAGTCTCACAGTTTTAGAACACTCCCCCCCCACAGGCCTCACAGTGTTAGAACACTCCCCCCCCACAGCCTCACAGTGTCAGAACACTCCCCCCCCACAGCCTCACAGTGTCAGAACACTCCCCCCCACAGCCTCACAGTGTCAGAACACTCCCCCGCCACAGCCTCACAGTGTCAGAACACTCCCCCCGCCACAGCCTCACAGTTTTAGAACACTCCCCCCCCCCACAGCCTCACAGTGTCAGAACACTCCCCCCCCACAGCCTCACAGTGTCAGAACACTCCCCCCCCACAGCCTCACAGTGTCAGAACACTCCCCCCCCACAGCCTCACAGTTTTAGAACACTCCCCCCCCCACAGTCTCACAGTTTTAGAACACTCCCCCCCCACAGCCTCACAGTGTTAGAACACTCCCCCCCACAGCCTCACAGTGTCAGAACACTCCCCCCCCACAGCCTCACAGTGTCAGAACACTCCCCCCACAGCCTCACAGTGTCAGAACACTCCCCCCGGCCACAGCCTCACAGTGTCAGAACACTCCCCCCACACAGCCTCACAGTGTCAGAACACTCCCCCCCACAGCCCTCACAGTGTCAGAACACTTCCCCCCACAGCCTCACAGTGTCAGAACACTCCCTCCCACAGCCTCACAGTGTCAGAACACTCTCCCCCCATAGCCTCACAGTATTAGAACACTCCCCCCCCCACAGCCTCACAGTGTTAGAACACTCCCCCCCCACAGCCTCACAGTGTCAGAACACTCCCCCCCCACAGCCTCACAGTTTTAGAACACTCCCCCCCCACAGCCTCACAGTTTTAGAACACTCCCCCCCCACAGCCTCACAGTGTTAGAACACTCCCCCCCCACAGCCTCACAGTGTCAGAACACTCCCCCCCACAGCCTCACAGTGTCAGAACACTCCCCCCCCACAGCCTCACAGTGTTAGAACACTCCCCCCCCACAGCCTCACAGTGTCAGAACACTCCCCCCCCACAGCCTCACAGTGTCAGAACACTCCCCCCCCACAGCCTCACAGTTTTAGAACACTCCCCCCCCACAGCCTCACAGTGTCAGAACACTCCCCCCCCACAGCCTCACAGTGTCAGAACACTCCCCCCCCACAGCCTCACAGTGTCAGAACACTCCCCCCCCACAGCCTCACAGTGTTAGAACACTCCCCCCCCACAGCCTCACAGTTTTAGAACACTCCCCCCCCACAGCCTCACAGTTTTAGAACACTCCCCCCCCACAGTCTCACAGTTTTAGAACACTCCCCCCCCACAGCCTCACAGTGTCAGAACACTCCCCCCCCCCACAGCCTCACAGTGTCAGAACACTCCCCCCCCACAGCCTCACAGTGTCACAACACTCCCCCCCCACAGCCTCACAGTTTTAGAACACTCCCCCCCCACAGTCTCACAGTTTTAGAACACTACCCCCCCACAGCCTCACAGTGTTAGAACACTCCCCCCCCACAGCCTCACAGTGTTAGAACACTCCCCCCCCACAGCCTCACAGTGTCAGAACACTCCCCCCCCACAGCCTCACAGTGTCAGAACACTCCCCCCCCACAGCCTCACAGTTTTAGAACACTCCCCCCCCACAGCCTCACAGTGTTAGAACACTCCCCCCCACAGCCTCACAGTGTTAGAACACTCCCCCCCCACAGCCTCACAGTGTCAGAACACTCCCCCCCCACAGCCTCACAGTGTCAGAACACTCCCCCCCCACAGCCTCACAGTGTTAGAACACTCCCCCCCCACAGCCTCACAGTGTCAGAACACTCCCCCCCCACAGCCTCACAGTGTCAGAACACTCCCCCCCCACAGCCTCACAGTGTTAGAACACTCCCCCCCACAGCCTCACAGTGTTAGAACACTCCCCCCCCACAGCCTCACAGTGTCAGAACACTCCCCCCCCACAGCCTCACAGTGTCAGAACACTCCCCCCCCCACAGCCTCACAGTGTCAGAACACTCCCCCCCCACAGCCTCACAGTGTTAGAACACTCCCCCCCCACAGCCTCACAGTGTTAGAACACTCCCCCCCACAGCCTCACAGTGTCAGAACACTCCCCCCCCACAGCCTCACAGTGTCAGAACACTCCCCCCCCACAGCCTCACAGTGTCAGAAACACTCCCCCCCCACAGCCTCACAGTTTTAGAACACTCCCCCCCCACAGCCTCACAGTGTCAGAACACTCCCCCCCCACAGCCTCACAGTTTTAGAACACTCCCCCCCCACAGCCTCACAGTGTCAGAACACTCCCCCCCCACAGCCTCACAGTGTCAGAACACTCCCCCCCCACAGCCTCACAGTGTCAGAACACTCCCCCCCACAGCCTCACAGTGTTAGAACACTCCCCCCCCACAGCCTCACAGTGTCAGAACACTCCCCCCCCACAGCCTCACAGTGTCAGAACACTCCCCCCCCACAGCCTCACAGTTTTAGAACACTCCCCCCCCACAGTCTCACAGTTTTAGAACACTCCCCCCCCACAGCCTCACAGTGTTAGAACACTCCCCCCCCCACAGCCTCACAGTGTTAGAACACTCCCCCCCCACAGCCTCACAGTGTCAGAACACTCCCCCCCCACAGCCTCACAGTGTCAGAACACTCCCCCCCCCACAGCCTCACAGTGTCAGAACACTCCCCCCCCACAGCCTCACAGTTTTAGAACACTCCCCCCCCACAGTCTCACAGTTTTAGAACACTCCCCCCCCACAGCCTCACAGTGTCAGAACACTCCCCCCCCACAGCCTCACAGTTTTAGAACACTCCCCCCCCACAGTCTCACAGTTTTAGAACACTCCCTCCCACAGCCTCACAGTGTTAGGACACTCCCCCCCCACAGCCTCACAGTGTCAGAACACTCCCCCCCCACAGCCTCACAGTTTTAGAACACTCCCCCCCCACAGCCTCACAGTGTCAGAACACTCCCCCCCCACAGACTCACAGTGTCAGAACACTCCCCCCCCACAGCCTCACAGTGTCAGAACACTCCCCCCCCACAGCCTCACAGTGTCAGAACACTCCCCCCCCACAGACTCACAGTGTTAGAACACTCCCCCCCCACAGCCTCACAGTGTTAGAACACTCCCCCCCCACAGCCTCACAGTGTCAGAACACTCCCCCCCCACAGCCTCACAGTGTCAGAACACTCCCCCCCCACAGCCTCACAGTGTCAGAACACTCCCCCCCCCACAGCCTCACTGTGTTAGAACACTCCCCCCCCACAGCCTCACAGTGTTAGAACACTCCCCCCCCACAGCCTCACAGTGTCAGAACACTCCCCCCCCCACAGCCTCACAGTGTCAGAACACTCCCCCCCCACAGCCTCACAGTGTCAGAACACTCCCCCCCCACAGCCTCACAGTGTTAGAACACTCCCCCCCCACAGCCTCACAGTGTCAGAACACTCCCCCCCCCACAGCCTCACAGTGTCAGAACACTCCCCCCCCACAGCCTCACAGTGTCAGAACACTCCCCCCCCACAGCCTCACAGTGTCAGAACACTCCCCCCCCACAGCCTCACAGTGTCAGAACACTCCCCCCCCACAGCCTCACAGTGTTAGAACACTCCCCCCCCACAGCCTCACAGTTTTAGAACACTCCCCCCCCACAGCCTCACAGTGTTAGAACACTCCCCCCCCACAGCCTCACAGTGTTAGAACACTCCCCCCCCACAGTCTCACAGTTTTAGAACACTCCCCCCCCACAGCCTCACAGTGTTAGAACACTCCCCCCCCACAGTCTCACAGTTTTAGAACACTCCCCCCCCACAGCCTCACAGTGTTAGAACACTCCCCCCCCACAGCCTCACAGTGTTAGAACACTCCCCCCCCACAGCCTCACAGTGTCAGAACACTCCCCCCCCACAGCCTCACAGTGTCAGAACACTCCCCCCCCCACAGCCTCACAGTGTCAGAACACTCCCCCCCCACAGCCTCACAGTTTTAGAACACTCCCCCCCCCACAGTCTCACAGTTTTAGAACACTCCCCCCCCACAGCCTCACAGTGTCAGAACACTCTCCCCCCATAGCCTCACAGTATTAGAACACTCCCCCCCCCACAGCCTCACAGTGTTAGAACACTCCCCCCCCCCACAGCCTCACAGTGTCAGAACACTCCCCCCCCACAGCCTCACAGTTTTAGAACACTCCCCCCCCACAGCCTCACAGTGTTAGAACACTCCCCCCCCACAGCCTCACAGTGTCAGAACACTCCCCCCCCACAGCCTCACAGTGTCAGAACACTCCCCCCCCACAGCCTCACAGTGTTAGAACACTCCCCCCCCACAGCCTCACAGTGTCAGAACACTCCCCCCCCACAGCCTCACAGTGTCAGAACACTCCCCCCCCACAGCCTCACAGTTTTAGAACACTCCCCCCCCACAGCCTCACAGTTTTAGAACACTCCCCCCCCACAGTCTCACAGTTTTAGAACACTCCCCCCCCACAGCCTCACAGTGTCAGAACACTCCCCCCCCACAGCCTCACAGTTTTAGAACACTCCCCCCCCACAGCCTCACAGTTTTAGAACACTCCCCCCCCACAGCCTCACAGTTTTAGAACACTCCCCCCCCACAGTCTCACAGTGTTAGAACACTCCCCCCCCACAGCCTCACAGTGTCAGAACACTCCCCCCCCCACAGCCTCACAGTTTTAGAACACTCCCCCCCCACAGTCTCACAGTTTTAGAACACTCCCTCCCACAGCCTCACAGTGTCAGAACACTCCCCCCCCCCACAGCCTCACAGTGTCAGAACACTCCCCCCATAGCCTCACAGTATTAGAACACTCCCCCCCCCACAGCCTCACAGTGTTAGAACACTCCCCCCCCACAGCCTCACAGTGTCAGAACACTCCCCCCCCACAGCCTCACAGTTTTAGAACATTCCCCCCCCACAGCCTCACAGTTTTAGAACACTCCCCCCCCACAGCCTCACAGTGTTAGAACACTCCCCCCCCACAGCCTCACAGTGTCAGAACACTCCCCCCCCACAGCCTCACAGTGTTAGAACACTCCCCCCCCACAGCCTCACAGTGTCAGAACACTCCCCCCCCACAGCCTCACAGTGTCAGAACACTCCCCCCCCACAGCCTCACAGTTTTAGAACACTCCCCCCCCACAGCCTCACAGTGTCAGAACACTCCCCCCCCACAGCCTCACAGTGTTAGAACACTCCCCCCCCACAGCCTCACAGTATTAGAACACTCCCCCCCCACAGCCTCACAGTGTCAGAACACTCCGCCCCCACAGTCTTAGAACACTCCCCCCCCCACAGTCTCACAGTTTTAGAACACTCCCCCCCCACAGCCTCACAGTGTCAGAACACTCCCCCCCCACAGCCTCACAGTTTTAGAACACTCCCCCCCCACAGCCTCACAGTGTCAGAACACTCCCCCCCCACAGCCTCACAGTCTTAGAACACTCCCCCCCCCACAGCCTCACAGTTTTAGAACACTCCCCCCCCCACAGCCTCACAGTGTCAGAAGAACAGTAAAGATGTGACAAAGAACTTCAGATCCCAAGTTGAACAACGCAGATGACTAGTTTTTGGAAAATACGACTTACCAAAGCTGACACAATATGAAAAGGAAAATCTACACAGTCAAGACTCAGCTTTCCCCACTGAGGACGCAGGGCCTCCCACCACCAAGTGCCTCTCCTTACGCCCTGGCCTCATAACTCCCAGGGTCTCTCAAGCGCACCTGCCGCTAGTCTTTGCGCTATTCCGCCACTGTGCTCTGCCTCGCCTGAAGGCCATCGTTCCTTCCTCTCACAGGCTCCCCGCCATGGCGGCCACTCCATTCTCAGCCAAATCTCAGGTCTGGAGATGGTGTGCCTGGGTATAAGCTTTGCGATTGTTCCCTAGGCTACCCCACCCTCTGGGATGTGTTCCCTAGGCTAGCCCACCCTCTGCGATGCGTTCCCTAGGCTACCCCACCCTCTGCGATGGGTTCCCTAGGCTAGCCCACCCTCTGCGATGTGTTCCCTAGGCTAGCCCACCCTCTGCGATGCGTTCCCTAGGCTACCCCACCCTCTGCGATGCGTTCCCTAGGCTAGCCCACCCTCACACTCTCCCTTCTAGGAACTCCACGGCAACGCATTACTACTTTATCTTTTAGGGACGGTACACAGACAAGAATGTATGACATAACCTCTAGAGCAACTACTGTAAAATATGAAAAAAGGTAAAGCCAAAAAAGAAAAAAAAAAAAAAAGAAAAGAAAAGAAAAAGCAAAGTAGGTAAACCCCTGTAGTTTTGGGTGTGTCAGCATCCCCTAAATAAGTTCCATAGGCTAATGACATAGGAAAGGATAATGACGAATGCAGCAGTCCCGGTCAAAATACAGGACCAGGGGTGCGTGTGACGCGGTGGTCAAGTTCGCAAGTGTGAGGTTAGTAGATAACAACGTCATGTCCTCACGTCTAAGGCTGGAGAGGCCTCAAGCCTGGGCTCTCGCTCTGGCCTCCAGCTCGTCTTCAGAGCCACCTCAGAGCCTGCAGGCCTTTACCCACTATGGCCACCGCATGGCCTTAACACAGAACACAGCTAAAAACAGCGCAGGTGAAGGGCAAGGAAGGACATGCTAATGTGACAGCAGAGGAGATGGAGACGTAAGAAAAGGACTCGCTACAGTCGCTGCCAGCGGTATAGCGCCATCTGGAGCTGAGGCGGATGGCAGGGGACACCTTCTCCTTGTCCCTTCTAGTCCTCAAGAGGCTCTGGCTCAGCTGTGAATTCCACTTGCACTTCCAAGCACACATGTACCTTCCGCCAGGGACTTCACAAAAGGACAAAGCCTCCAGCGACTCGTGGCCCTTTCACCAGACCTCACATTAAAATTCCTGACCGCAGCCCAATACCAAAACAACTGTAAATATGCCTTCCTTATAGATCGTTCACAAAATGATTTTGCATTTATACTAAGACTATCAAGATTGTTTTTGAATACACATATTCTGAGGGAAAGGATACACCAAGTATAAAGTCACCCTATTGCCTTTTCCTCAGGCCCTTAAGTCACACGCAGCTCCCTGTCCTCTCCAGGTTCCTGTCTCTGCTAGGGAGGCACCTGCCCTTCTCTCTGGATGGGCTGGAATGTGAGGTGCTTGGTTTCCCAGCACCGCAAGGCGTTAATTCCCAGGGCACAGAAGACAGTGAGATGTACAGTAGGCAGGCTCAGGGGGTATGGACGAAGGGAAGATAATAAATGAATTCTTTTGAACAAAACCACACAATTCCCCCTCCCTCCGGCAAATGGAGTGGCCACTCCAGCCGTCCTCGGCCCGGGATGCAGGGGCCTTACCCAGATTGGAGGACGCACGGCCCTCCGCGGCCCGGTCCTTCAGGTCCTCAGCGATGCCCAGCTGCTGCTCGTGGTACTGCTTTGCCCTCTCCAGGTCCTGCATGCACCGGGCGGCGTGGCCCAGGCCCGCATAGGCCCGCATCTCGATCGACTTCTCCATCAGCTCCTGCGCCAGCTCCAGCACGCAGTTGTGGTAGGACATGGCCTTGTCAAAGTTCCTGCGGTAGTGGTAGGCGCTGCCCAGGTTGCTGTAGGCCCGGGCCTCCTCCCGCTTGCTGCCCAGGTCCTTGGCTATCCGCAGGTGCTGCTCGTGGCACTGCACGGCGCTCTCAAAGTCACCCATGGCGATGTACACGGCTCCCATGTTGCCGAGTTCTCTGGCTTCGGAAAGTTCGTCTTTGGACTGCTTGGCGAGAAGAACGCACTGCTTGTGACTGGCCAGGGCGTTGGGATAGTCTCCGATGGCCGTGTACACGTGACCCAGACTGCTCAGGGCTGACGACGCTGCCTGGAGAGGAAGGACAAGGCACGGGGTGAGAACACACCAGAACATGGCTTGGGTTTGTTGCAGCAGATAAGACTTCAGAGTTTGTCTGCAGTTAGCAGTCCAGCTCCGAGTGGCGTTTCCATCAGACCCTCACAGAACTGACAAAAAGCAAATCCCTCAGTGAGATGCTCACAGGAGACAATGGCCTTGGAAGCAGTGGCTACCGAAGCCGGTCTCACACAAACAGGTGGCGTCTCATGTGGGACTTCATCTGAAAGTCCTAACAGTCACTGACACCACAGCCCTGTAACGACCCACTGGCCCCTGCGATTGGAGACTGACAGAGGGCGCCCCGGCTCTCAACGTGGGGCTCTGTGCCACGCCCGCCTCTCTCTCAAAGCCAACAGCGGGCCATGAGGGGCTGCTTTCCACCAGGACCGTCTGTTCCTGTTTCTTAGGTCTGGATCAAAATCAAAGGGGAGCTGTGGGGGGTCCAGCCAGCACCTCAGAACCAGGCAGGCCCCACTTGGCTAGCCAAGCTCCTGCTCATGTGGAGCTCGGCTTTCTTTTACCTTCTGGGGACTCTGAGAAGCAGCCTCTGAGGACAGAGAGGGGCTGCCTGCCAGGACCCCACACACTGCACACCAGTCATCTACAGCAAATCGTCAAGGTCTTGGTGGGACTGGCTGTGTAGCTCAGCAGCGGAGCACTTGCCTAATGTGCGCGAGGCCCTCAGTTCAGTCCCCAGCCCAGGAAAAAGATTAGAGGTTTAGTGAGAAAGATTCTACGCCAGTACAGCACACCACACAGGTACAAAGCAGACCGAAAGCAAAGCATCAAAGAAGACGCTGTACGCTTTCCAGCCTGCTACCCAGTGTGTTCAGCCTTAGACCCTAGAGGCTGGTTTCTAAGTCTTTTGTGCAGAGATATAAAACGGAAGTTTGGCTGGGCTCCCCTGCCCTTCCTTTTATTCTGAAACTTGGGAGGCCTGGCTCCCGCTTCATCACATATCCACAGCCATGTGGCGCGTGGACCCCTTCACGCTGCTCCCACCTCTGTGACACGAGCATGTTCAGACAGTAACAAGGAGGTGGCGCTGTCCCTGTGGAGGAGGGCCTCCTTCCCAGCCCCGCTCTGCCTCTGCCCTTCTGAAGGCTTTTATTATTTCATAGGTATGAGGGATGTGTTTCCTTGTTTTCTTTGTTTTTATGAAGTAGCTAGCAGTTCTTGATAAAAAAAAAAAGGGGGGGGGGCTGAGGCCATTATTACAGTGCTTTTGAGTGGTGTGTCTGCAAAGTGGACAATATTAACTTGCCTTTATCAGCACACATGTGTTCCAATGAAAAGAATTAGAACTCAGACAGGAAATAAATACAAATTTGCTTTTTTGCTTTGTCCAAGTAGTGAGAGCAGATACAGTTCCAGGTGCGCTATGACGCTGTACCAGTTGGACCTTGGCCTAGGCAACAACATGCCACTATGACATTGTTGGCCTCAGGTCCCCAGTATGAGCCTCCAGGGGACAGAGGGTGGGGTGCCATGTCATCCTACTGATGCATGGCTTTCTACGGCTCGAACCTCCCAGCACGCACCCTCACAGCATTTTCTCCATTTGCTGCGGGTCCTGGCCTCAGCCTCTTCCCTCTCTGTGTGGTCTCTTTTCCATCCCCTTCCTCTATAAGGCTTTGCCCCCATCTAAGCCTCACTAGGGAGGTCACAGTTCAGACTCCCACCTGCTGCAGCTTGCTGTCCTTGTGGTAGGATGCACAGGGGCTCCTCTGGGAAGCCAGGCAGCTAAGGACCAGACACCTGAGCTCACTGGGTACCCTGCCTCTGGGACTCGTAGTAACTGAATAGCTCTGAGCCTTGGTCTCCAGACAGACAGTTCTACCTTCCACAGCAAGAGGCCGGGAGCCGAGTGTTTTCAATGTAGCCCCAGCCCCTGTCAAATGTGTAATCCATAAGTAATTCACTCGCCAGCTTCACAGAGTATATCTAGTTGGAGGCGATGAGCCTCGAACACAGGAGCAGACAGATTTATAAGGCTCAGGGAGGCACAATAGCCCAGGTGTCACTGTGCTTGGAAACTTCTGGTTTATGGCAACTCAGAGATCTGTGCTTCTGGCTCTTCATTTCTCTAAACACCAGGAAGGCATGGGAGCTACCCAGTGCAGCCCTCCACCAGGCACCGCCTTCCCAGGGTGTGTGGAGAAGGAGAATGAAGCCCTTTCCTGCCCCCCCCCCCCGCTTCCCCTCAGTGCAGAGCTGTCAGGCAGGGCTCCTCAAGGCAGTGTCCTCCCAGCTCACATCCCTGGCAAGGACCATGTGACGCGCAGAGCACATACCATAGCTTCTAGGGCTAGGGCTAGGCTCAGCACAGAACAGGAATGAAACAGCATTGAGCATCAGCGTCATTTCACCTCCTCATTCTGTCTTCTGTATTTGTGAGATGGTGTTAACAACACTGCACACACGAGGAGGGCTGGCCTGGGACAGTCTGGGACAGCCTGGACAGACTGGGATAGCCTGGGACAGCCTGGGATAACCTGGGACAGCCTGGGACAGCCAGGACAGCCTGGGATGGCCTGGGACATCCTGGGACATCCGGGACAGCCTGGGATAACCTGGGACAGCCTGGGACAGCCAGGACAACCTAGGATGGCCTGGGACATCCTGGGACATCCAGGACAGCCTGGGACAGCCAGAACAGGCTGGGATAGCCTGGGACAGCTGGGACAGCCTGGGATAGCCTGGGACAGCCGAGATGGCCTGGGACAGCCTGGGACAGCCTGGGACAGCCTGGAACAGCCCAGAACAATGCCTGACCATATCATAGCAAAGGTTCAGTGCTCTGCAAACTCACAACCAAGATGTGTGGGTACTGATGACCCCAGGACCAGGCAGCTGCTAGAAGCAGCCCTTGAAAACATCAGTAATTGTGAGTGAACATCTCTATTCCTGTCAGCTTCTCAGGAAATAAAATCTAGTGTTTTACAGTCCCTGGGCAAATAACATGTGATGGCATTTATCAGCCAAGTGTGTTTGAAATTAATCACTTGTCTTTGTTCCTGAAGAATAGGGGTAGATCTGAAACACTTTCAGGTTGTTAAGGCGGGGATGAAGGCCCGTCGACTGGGAATCCCAGGCTCACTGCACGCAAGTGCTTTGTTTGCGCCGAGGCCGTGCTGCCTTTGTGCCTTGCTCTCTCTTAGGTTCCTGTGCCAGGAGAGCAGCAGCTGCTACCCGCAGAGGACACATCTGGGAACATCTGCATCTGAATATGAAAACGCACACAGAAAGCATTTCTGGCAAATATCTGGGCCCAAAGAATACAATGGATTTCTCTTCCTACAAGACAGAAATGAGTCCCGTTATTGCCAAAGCACAGCTCCCAGCTGCAGGCTCAGGCACGGGGGCCAGCCGCCTGTCGCCCCGACAGGCTTCGTGAGCCCTGAGCTAGAGACGGAAACTTCTTCACGCTTCAACCCACTTTCAAGGGCTTCGGGTCTGAGAAATAAAATAAACTACCCAGACTAGAACCAGCCCAATGACGCAACCGTTGGCCACTGCTCTGGCGATGCACACGTTTTCCTCCCATTGAACACGTGGCTCTAGTTTGCACTGTTACCTAAGGAATATTTGGTGAGACTGCCAACTGATTAATTGCATGTACTTGGGGAAATGGGGATTGTATTTGCAGCTAGTAGCAGAGCTATTGATTTTCCCCTCTGCTACCCAAATCCACATGTATGATGTATTCCCTGCCAGCTCGATGCTCGTAAACACTGGGTGCTAAGTGAGACACCCGAATCCCAGCAGAGGAACACAGACAACGGGCAGGCTATCACATGCACTACACAACACCGATGAGTCCTCCTCTCCTCCCCAGGACAGGGAGGCGGAAACCACACTTTGTAGAGCTCGGACAGCCCAGGTCAGGGCTTGGCATAGAGAAGGTGCTTAAACTTGTAGATCTTAGTTTCTTTTTACTCCAACATACTTAGCTTTAGTAATTTCAGAAATGTGGTAAAAAGATGGCCAGGAAACATATCCCAAAATCCTGTCATCACAAGTACCAACACCACAGAGGCAGCTGGACCAAGGGTGGCAGGCAGCACGGTCACTTCCGCACACAGAGGGCAGCACCATCACCTCTGCACACAGAGGACAGCACTGTCACCTCCGCACACAGAGGGCAGCACCATCACCTCCGCACACAGAGGGCAGCACCATCACCTCTGCACACAGAGGATAGCGCCGTCACCTCTGCATACAGAGGACAGCACTGTCACCTCCGCACACAGGGAGCAGCACGGTCACCTCCACACACAGAGGACAGCACTGTCACCTCCGCACACAGAGGGCAGCACCATCACCTCTGCACACAGAGGATAGCGCCGTCACCTCCGCACACAGAGGGCAGCACGGTCACCTCCACACACAGAGGACAACATGGTCACCTCCGTACACAGAGGGCAGCACTGCACCCTGATTCCCAGGTCAAGAAGCAGGGGGCAAACAGGAAGTGCGGTCAGGCCCGCCCCCTCGACCTCCTTCTTCCAGTCAGGCTCCATGTTCTCAGGGTCTGCAGCCTCCCAAATCACAGCCCCATGGTTCGCACTTGGGTGGCTGGCACAGCGGAGTTAAAGCCCTTGGGTTCAGCCTGGGCTACACAGCAAGCCCTCACCTCCAAACCGAGACAAGGCAGCCAAGGACTTCCAAACAGTTAGTGGTTAAACTGTGGCATTTATGAGGGTAAACAGTTTGTCTATCAAGCCATGGAAGGACACAGATGAAACCGGAGATGCACGCGTTGGTGAAAGAGGCCAGCCTGAAATGTCTCCTTTCCATGTTCCTTCAGGACCAGGCAAGCGGCCGAGGAGAAGTTCCAGGGGACCCAGGAGACAGAGCGGTGGTGGCAGATCAGGTGGCGCACAGGGATTTTTAGGGCATCGAAACCGTTCTGCATGATACAGTAGCAGATACGTGACATTTACGTTTACAACACGGAGTGAGCCCTACTGTAAATGTCAACTTTAGCTAACAATATATCAACGCTGGCTCAACATTTGTGAGGCACATACCACACAGAGGATGGCAGTGAAGGGGCAAGCAGATGGGAGGTGACTGTGAAAACTCTTATTTCCTCGGTTTTCTGCTCTGAAAGAAGGTCATTAATTTAAAACAGACAACAAACAAACAAACAAACAAATAAGAGCTCTCCACTCAGGGGTGGGTGGGTAATTCCAGGAAACAGAAACATCCCAAAGAGAGGCAGGAAGCAGGCTCAGTGTGTGCTGAGCCTGGGGCAGCTGGGTAGGTGGGTCTGTGAGTCTGATCACTGTGTCTAACCTGGCATGTGACACAAAGCCGTGTGCACAGCGGTGTGCAGCATCCCTAAAAGTACTAACTAATGGCGCCTCAGGGCAGGGCCACACACAGCCACTCCTGCCCTGGCGCTCACAGGTCAGGCTCTGTGGCTACATTCAAGTGCTACGTTGAAGGCCTAGCAGGGGCAGCGGGGGCGTCTGTCCTGCCTTACACAGGAGGGAGAGCCATAAAGATAATGAGAATAATGCTAACTACAATAGCATCTGCTGTGGCTCGGTACGGCTCGGTCCTGACGGGGCAGTCTTTAGGGCTTCCCCCCTTCCCTGTCTGAGGGAAGCAGGCTGCTGTGCACACTGCCTCAGCCGCTGAACGTGCTGTCTCCTGGGGAACAGCAGGCAGGTAAGAACAGGGCACATATCGCCACATCCTTTCTCCTATTTGCTATAGGCGGGTCCATCCAAACTGATCCTAAGTAAGAAGCGTGCCAGTGTGTATACAAGACCCCTGGCTGATCTATAGCGAACACAGAGTGGGCACAAGGAAGCCCTGCTTTAAGCCACTGAGATAGTGGGATTGCTTGTTTCTGCATAACCCGCCAAGCCTGGCTACTGCTCCACTGAGCACAGATTAGTAACCTCACTCAGCAGGAGGCCTCCTCATGAGAGTCAGCTATGGACGCTAACTGTCTGGTGGCTGGGTTGTGCGCCAGCCAGTCACACCAGCTTCTGCAACGAGACTTCGGTCCTCTTTATAGGAAAACCACCTCTGAGAAGAACTGGGCACCCAAATCAGCCTGAGCTAATCTTTACGACCTTGAATGAGTTTAGATGCAAAGGTCAGTCAGCCTGGCTTCCCCAAGTCATGGGTCTCCCCGACACAAGCTTGGGGGTCACCTTCTCTGGGGCTGTGTCTTAAGTGACGTGCACATCTTACTTATGACCATAGTAAGGCTTGAGAAGCCACCTGCGTCAGCACCCACGCTGTTAACTCTTCCTGTGAAGAGCTGACGGTGGCTGGGCGTTCCTGGGGTAGCCCCTCAGTGCTCACACAGGACACTTGGACAAGAGCACAGACATCTCCGCACTCTGTCAGTGCCATGATACCACCCAATGACAACTCCATGGCCAAACAAGAAAACACGTCCAGAGCTAAGTGCCTCTGCCAGACAGATGCTGTGGCTTTGTTCTAAAGAAAGTATCTGAGAGGCAGAAGCAGACGGATCTCTGTGAGTTCAAGGCCAGCCTGGTCTACAGAGCAAGTTCCAGGACAGCCAGGGCTACACAGAGAAACCCTGTCTCAAAAAAACCAAACAAACAGAATAACCAACCAACCCAAACAAACAAGCAAACAGAAAAGAGTCAAGCTAGTGACACCGCACTCACCTCTCGGTGCCACTGGGAAGCCACTGGCCAGACCACAAGCTTCCCTTTTAATAAGCAGCTAGACTATAGACCATGTACTCCCTGCCCTGGCTCCAGCCAGTGAGCTGGCCCTACGCCCTTCATTAAGCCTGAAACTCCCTTTCACATCCTGTTCCTGTTTCTACACATGCATCAATGAGACACAGACAGAGGCAGTTAAACTCTAAGGGTCTGATAGAGAAACGCTTCCTAGATGGGGTCTCAGGTAAGTCTGAACAAACGGCCGTGCAGGGGGGAGGCTAAGCCGTAACTAACACACAAACGGAGGCAGGCGAGGATCACCAGTCACTTCCACACTGCCTATGTCCCATGGCTGGTGCCAGGCGTAACTCAATGCAAGCAGACTGTCCCAAACTCTGAACCCCAGCTTGGAGGGATCTCACCCAGTGATTGTACAAACAGTATGCGGATCTGAATGCCCTTCTAGCCAGGTACAGTGGTCGGTGTGAGTCTATACGCTGAGCTAACCGAGTCATTAGTAATAGTTACAGCTTCTCCATGGTAACCCGGCAGCCAGAGGACTTTCATAAAAATTATTTTTATCCAAATTATATTAGGGTTGGAAGAATAATATAATGTCACAAAGATCTATTGCCGAGGCGTAAGAGCTTCTATCACAGGTGATGAATTATTTATAATGGCCGGCATTATACTGCAATGTTTTCAAACGAAGGATTTGTAAATGTCCTTTGCAGATGCAAATGAACAGATTAATAAGGAAACAAGCTTTCTGGTGTGAGAAGCCTGGATGACAGATTAGCTATTAAGAGCAATTTATAGGTCATAAGATTCGAAAGCTGGCAAGAAGCACTGCCACTGTCGGCTCTAGAAACAGTAAAACCGCATCTGGCTTCCCAGGGGTTTCCTGGTAGACATTTTAATTACACCAGAAAACTGCCAGAATTTATAATGATTTCATCTTTAGAAAAGTTGATGCCCTGTGTAAACTTGACACAACATAACATCGTTTGTGCTGCGTGCCTACAACTTCTGAATGGCAGAGAGGAACTAACTCCTAGTGTTTCCTCTACGCTCCCCAGGGCACCTCTGCCTCTGTGTCAAGGGAGGCTACAGCCTAGGAGGACCTCACAAGTCTTCCTGGTAGCTTTTCACCACAGCCACCACCAAAGCCAGCACGTGGAGCTGAAGCAGTGAGGGAGCAGAGTTAGACTGGGGGTGGTGCAGGGTGTGTGGGGTGTGTGTGTGTGCAGGGGGTGGTGCTGGGGTGTGCAGGGGGTGTGGCGGTGGGGTGGGGGAGGGGGAGGGGAAGGGAGAGACACCTCGTCCTGGAGGAGCTTCCCATGACAGGGCTCACTCTAGCATGATGTTGTTTCAGTCCCACGCCATCATGGCCAGACACCCTGCATTTCAGTGGCTATAAAACACTGTCCTGCAGGGGTTGGGATGTAACAGATCCCCTCAGAAGGCAGTATTTACACTGAGTAATAAAACCTGGCTTTTTTAGGGCAGGCTATGGGGAGGAATGTGGAGGAAGCCAGCCGGAAAACGCACATGCACAGAAGTGTCCCAGACAGGGACAGCTTGTACACAGATGCCAGGGGATAGCAGGACTTTAAATTGGGTGGAAAGGGACCCTCGAGGACCCCGAGAGACGTTTTGGAATTAAACAACTGAGAATTTCTGTTTCCATCCGTGAAGGAATGTTACCTACATCCCTTCACCCCCACCCCCACCCCCACTAGAAAGGCCAGGTTCTAACAGTTGCTGAGACCCTGCGACTGACATGGCAGCTTCCTTCCTGGTGCTCAGGAGCTCAGAGCTCCTGCCCGGGTCCTCACTCACTCTAGAACATCCACCGTGGTCCCCCACGGGGCACAGCGATTTCAAGCCCAGGTTGCTTTAGAGCTGGAAGAGACGTTATCCACCACCCAGGCTACTAGTTTCATGAGTCACCTAACCCCCTAACCATACTGGCTTAAATAACTGACAGAGTGCCGGCATAGCCACTGTAGTGTGCCTCCGTGGGATCTGACGGACTGACGGCATAGCCACTGTAGTGTGCCTCCGTGGGATCTGACGGACTGACGGCATAGCCACTGTAGTGTGCCTCCGTGGGATCTGACGGACTGACGGCATAGCCACTGTAGTGTACCTCCGTGGGATCTGACGGACTGACGGCATAGCCACTGTAGTGTACCTCCGTGGGATCTGACGGACTGACGGCATAGCCACTGTAGTGTGCCTCCGTGGGATCTGACGGACTGACGGCATAGCCACTGTAGTGTACCTCCGTGGGATCTGACGGACTGACGGCATAGCCACTGTAGTGTGCCTCCATGGGATCTGACGGACTGACGGCATAGCCACTGTAGTGTACCTCCGTGGGATCTGACGGACTGACGGCATAGCCACTGTAGTGTACCTCCGTGGGATCTGACGGACTGACGGCATAGCCACTGTAGTGTACCTCCGTGGGATCTGACGGACTGACGGCATAGCCACTGTAGTGTACCTCCGTGGGATCTGACGGACTGACGGCATAGCCACTGTAGTGTACCTCCGTGGGATCTGACGGACTGACAGCATAGCCACTGTAGTGTGCCTCCGTGGGATCTGACGGACTGACAGCATAGCCACTGTAGTGTGCCTCCGTGGGATCTGACGGACTGACGGCATAGCCACTGTAGTGTACCTCCGTGGTCCCAACTACTTGGGAGGCTGAGATAGGATTGCTTGAGTCAGGAGTTCAAGATCAACCAAGGCCCCATCTCAAAATAAACAAAAGTACTCCTGCTCAGATGAACTTGGGGCAGGGGGCACTTTGTCCTGTAGTAGCCCCAACAGGTACCCAGGGCTCCATGGGACTTTATAGAACACGATGCAAGTGAGGGAATAACATTCAGGGTGTAATCTGAATAAATTATAATAAATTAGCATTAAAAAAAGAAAAGAAAAAAAGCATGTGCCAAGAAAATCTCTCAGTGTCCTTAGATGTAGGTAGAGGTCAGCTGTCCTGGGTGAGGGTCTCTTAGTGACTAGGGAAGGTAGGACCAGGGTCAGGTCTCCAGGCCCAGCAGGTGCCCCCGCTCAGCCACTGCAGCAAGTCACCATGGCCTTCACTGACTGCTGTGGCTGGCACATGAAGGAAATCCATACACACTCCAGGAGCCAGCCACGAGCTCAGCACCCTCGCTTTCTCATCATTTGCCTGCCCCGGCTTCCAGCAGCCCCCACGTGTTTAGCATCCAAGAGCAGCCCCTTAAAATTACCCAGATCTAGACAATGGACAGAACATTCTCCACAGTAGAGTGGAGCGTGGGATATGACTTTCTCACATACTCTGGTGCCTCATATTTGACCATTTTCCCTGGAGGGGGAGACCTGGTGGCACTCAGAGGAAGGACAGCAGGTTACCAAGAAGAGACTTGATACCCTATGAGCATATACAGGGGGAGGAAATCCCCCTCAGGAACAGTCATAGGGGAGGGGAATAAGGGGAAAATGGGAGGGAGGGAAGAATGGGAGGAGACAAGGGATGGGATAACCACTGAAATGTAACAAGAACAAATTAATAAAATAATATATATCTTGGAAAAAAATTAGAAATGCACTAGTTTTTAATTAATATTTTTTATTTTAGTGGTAATTATTTATATGCTAAGTCCACCTTGAGTTAATTTATGACCATTTTATTCTTAATAATAAATTTAAATAACTTTTTTAATTTTTGGTTTTTCAAGACAGGGTTTCTCTGTGTAGCCCTGGCTGTCCTGGAACTCACTCTGTAGACCAAGCTGGGCTCAAACTCACAGAGATCCACCCGTCTCTGCCTCCTGTGTGCTGGGATTAAAGATGTGTGCCACCACCACCCAGCAAATTTAAATATTTAAAAAAATCATGCGACAATGCTAACAAATGAGGTTACAGTATTAATTTTAAACACATTGTTCATTCTCTAAAATACTCAGTGCTATTCAGTGACAAATGCAAAGTTAAACTCTGACAATTTTAATTACACTTATTTACACACCTGCTAATCCTGCTAGCTCGGCCATCTGGTGTACTTCCCGGGTTCAGCCTTGCCCCTGCAGGACGCGGTCCCTGGGAAGCTCACCCTGTCTGGCCCACTTCACAGGACAACGATGACCACACGTTTGAGGAGCTTGGGAGTGTGCCTGGCACAGGGCGTACTCAGTCACCCTGAACAGTTGTTGACGTGGTCAGCACCAAGGGAGCCGAGTAAGCTCACTATCTCAGTGTCGCAAAGGGCAAGTGTACCCATCAGTGTTGCCTTCCTTCTTTCATGATGCCCACTGAAAAAAACCCTGAAAACTGTCATCTCCTTGGTGGGACGTCTGTCAGCACTTCTTTGGCACATGAGTTATTTGGCATGCAGGCACATAAGTACTCATTTTTTAAAATCTCCAAAGAAATATGATACTGTACAAAAGTCTGAAAGTTAAACACAAACAAGCTCAATAAATTAAAATTAATATTTTAATTTAGACTCTAAACTTGTTTTATTTTAGCTTACCATAAAGTATGTACAATGACATTAAACAGGTTATATTGTTAGATAAATTTTCTAATTACAAGTTTAATCAAATTATTTGTCATGTTATTTTAAAACTTGTTTGTTGATAGTATACTTATTTTTGAGTGCTTAATTTCAGAAGAAATATGTTCTACTATAAGAAAAGAAGCATCTAGCTTTCTTCCCTCTCCTCTCTGAGGAAGGGTCTCACTCTGTAGCCCTGGCTGGTCTAAAAATGACTAGTAGTTTTTACTTAACATAGTAAGAAATGAGATATGCCACAGGAACCTCCCATGAGACACAGTGGGACACTCAGAGTCTGGCAGGAAGGCTGCCACACCAAAAGCCATGGCCTTTGGTCTGCATCCTCCATGGTAAGTATGCAGGGCAGGTCCTGCAGCAACAGCACCTTCCACAGTAAGTGTGCACGGCGGGTCCTGCAGCACCAGCATCCTCCACAGTAAGTGTGCAGGGGGGTCCTGCAGCACCAGCATCCTGCATGGTAAGTGTGCACGGCGGGTCCTGCAGCACCAGCATCCTCCACAGTAAGTGTGCAGGGGGGTCCTGCAGCACCAGCATCCTCCACAGTAAGTGTGCACGGCGGGTCCTGCAGCACCAGCATCCTCCAGCTCTGGTTCTCAAGCAAAACTCAGCCCATGTTTGTGTTCTCTGTGGCTAGAAACAGCTGCTCTGTGTGTGCAAGACTCGCGGTTTCTCATTCCCTTCCTTGCTCCCCCGCCTGCTGCCCTCGCCCAGTCGGCCACACTCCTGCTCAATCTTCCAATCTTCTCCCTTTGTTCTTTGATTTGTGCGCAGGGGCACGGATGATCAGAGACTAGTGTTAGCACTGCAGCATTGTTAGGGTTAGTGTACTGATGGACACGACTCCTTTTCTTAATAACGGCAGCAAGCAGCAGAGCCTGAGACTGTGAGAGCACCAGTCCCTGGGTCTGGGGTACAGCTGTGTAGCGCGCACGCGCCAAGGGCTGTGGAGACTGTGCTCCACAGATCAGACTTGTCGTGAACTACAAGAACTTTCCATTTGCAGCAGGAAAGGAGGAAGTGCTTCCACAGAACCAAGGACAAGGAGCCTTCTTACTGACGAGGCCACTTTCATTGTCTCAGATCTCAGGGACTCCCACAAGGGAGAAATGTCTACCCCCACTGAAAAAAAAAAGGCATTAATTAACTGGCCCAAAGTGAAATAACTAAACTAAGCAAAACAAAACAAAAACAAAAAACAAGGCAGGATGTGAGTCAAGACCTGAGAGCCAACTTCACACACAGGACGAGTAGAGGCCAGACAGGCGAGCACGCCGCTCACAGGGAGGACGGGTAGAGGCCAGACAGCCGAGCACGCTGCTCACAGGGAGGTGTTTGGAGCCCCTTAGCGCAGGTGTTCCTCATTTTCAGTATCTTATAAAAATGACTCATAAATGGTCACAAACTGGACACAGACTTGGAATTTTATTAAGATGGAGAAAAATGCAACACCTGCAAGTCCTACTGCGCGTTTTCTGAGCAACTTAAAACTCTTATTCCCTCTGCCTGGATAGAAACGTGATGTCTAGAAGTCTGCGGGCCAGTCGGCCTGCCCACGGGCATCAACTGAGATGCACATCACTAGAGTGGCTTTTGTTATCTGTGTGTGTGCGATGTGTCCTGGACTGCACACCTGGTGCTCCCAGGAAGCTGCCCCTGTCTGCAACTACAGCCATATCTGTAAGTAACTCAACAGGCGGACATCCACAGACGGCTTCCAACCACCGCAGCAGGCTATGAATTCAAGGGTGCTTAAATTCACCTCCACAAGGAAGAACTTGGTCAACTCCTACAACGGCGGGGCCCGTTTCCAGAAGGTTCCACTCACTGTACCACAGTATGAAACAGGCACCGCGAGAGACCAGCTTTATAGAGGCCTCATTCTGAAACACCGTTTAAGGGAGCAGAGAACCTTGCTCTGCGTCGGTGGTAGAAAAGACGGAGGCCATGGCTGGACCACAGACAGAGGAGGAGCAGGGCGAGGTGAGGTGGGGAGGGAGGTGATTGACAGCCTCCATGCAGGCGGGTGGACGCACCCCTGCTCCATTCCAGCTCCTAAGACAGGAGCACACCCCCTGTGCTAAGTCTATACTGTGCCGTCCTGATCACGGGGTGCGTCTCACCTCACTTTACAGTTCAGAAGAGGGGGAGCAAGGGAGGCAATGGAGGGGGAAACAGGAGGGGAGTACACAGGCTTGGTTCTCAAGTGTGAAGACGACGGTGGTTCAACTGGCAGCAGTGACGTGGGCAGAAGGGCCGAGAGACAGGAGTGGGAAGTGAGCCCTGGGAGAGTCGAACAAACCTGTGTCTAAATGGGACCCAGATCAAAGGCTGGGAGGGACAGGTGCTGCACAGACCCTGGTCTGCCGGGAGGACAGCTGGCAAGTGTGAAGGTGGGAACCTGCAGCCTCTTGTACGAGGAGCACAGCGTCGTGCGTTCTCTGAAAGGATAGTCTTCACGGTTTATTTCTTCATGTTTATTTCTTTATGTGCATTTGTGAGTCTCCCGCATGTATGCGTGTGTACCATGTGTGCCTGGGGCCCGCAGAGGCCCGCAGAGGGCATCAGATACCCTAGAGCCATGGACAGTTATAAGCCACCGTGTGGTGCTGGGATGGGAACCTGAGTGTCCTGCGGGCAGTATGTACTCACGGGACCGTCTCTCCTGTCCCAAAGTCCCGCTCACAGAATGCCCAGATCGCCTACGATGCCCCTCGTACGCCTCCTCCAACGCCTTCCCTCCCTTCCACAGGGTGAGGAGCGGTCCTCAAACTTCTCCCAAGCACCATCAGAGGAAGCCGAGTGAATGAGGCAGTGGACACATGTTGGGCACTTGAGGGATAGCACTGATTAAGTCAGCTGGGGGATGTCGAGGCCGCACTGCAGGGGCCTAGGCATAAGCGTGTGGGAGAAGTATTCACCGCTGGACTCTTAATAAAACTCTCTGCATAGCAACGCCCACTGCACTGTAAAACTAGCCCACTGTGAGCGCCAGCCACACCCAGAGTCTAGGCTGCCATTTTGCGTTCAAGAATTTCAAGATGGCCGGGCACAGCAGTAGAGCTGGCTGACATGGTACTTCTATTTCCTGAGGCCCCGCCCCATATCCATGACGGCGAGTGTACTCATCTCTCCCACACCCTCGACAGCATTCTGACTGCGATGCGCTGCAATCTCAACGCAGTTCTTATTTGCTCTCCTGGCTGACAAGAGTGTTGAACACTTGGAAACATATTTATTGCACTTTTGAGAAGTGCTCAGCTCTTTTAGTCATTTACTGACTGGCAATTTGAGGTTGTGGTTTTTTAATGCTAGTTATTGCAAATACAGAATATATACACCACACACATATACACACACACACATACCATACACACAGCACACACACACCACACTCACACACACACCACACACATCCACACCCACACACTCCAGCTGTCTGTTCACTCTGATGACAGGTCCCTTTGCTGTGCAGACATTTCTAAGTGCATGGAACCCCACTGGGACTGTTGGATGTGCTGTGCCCCATCCAGGAGGCTTGTGCCTGCACACTGCCTCTTGAAATGTATCTCTCTGCAGCTTCGGCTTTTAAATTAAGACCTTTGGTCCATTTTGAATTGATTTTTGTTCAGAGTGAGAGATGTGGATCGAAACACAGCTGGCAAGGAAAGAGTCGGGGGTCTCGCCTCCTTATAAGCCAGAAGCTGTGAGCGTGTCCTCCTAACACCACATTCCTCCTCACAGGCATGGTTCACGCTTTGTTTATACTTGTAAAAATAACATTATTTTATGCCTTAAAAGGTAACCTGTATTTACTTGGTACGTGGTACATGTGCTTGTACACGTGCTATGCACCTGCATGCCACGACACGTGTGGAGGAGGAGGAGGAGGCTCCCAGGACTCTACTCTCTCCTATCCTGTGGGGCTAGGAATCAAACTCATGTCCTCAGTCTTGGGTGCTCCTTTACCTGTTGAGCCATCTCCCCAACTCTGGGCCAGGACCATGGTTAAGTACACGTCGATCTGTTTCAAAAAGTGCCAAAGTCTTCTTTAAAAGCATTGGCTATTGGATGGGGAGGCCTGGTGGCACTCAGAGGAAAGATAGCAGGCTACCAAAAAGAGACTTGACACCCTATGAGCATATACAGGGGGAGGAGGTCCCCCTCAGTCACAGTCATAGGGAAGGGGAGTAAGGGGAAATGGGAGGGAGGGAGGAATGGGAGGATGCAAGGGATGAGATAATAATTGAGATGTAATATGAATAAATTAATAAAATGTATTTTAAAAAGCATTGCCTATAAGAACCATAAAGAAATAAACCAGTGTTTATTAAATGGAAATAAAAACTTGTCTAAAAATTACACAGCTCTTAAAACAATGTCAGATAGACAAAAAAGAATGTTATATAGAAAAAATAAAAATAGAAGCAAACCTAAGTGAATTGTGAATTGAGAGGGACCTCCTAGGCCTGAAAGGAATAGAAACCACAAAGGAAAAAAAAAACAACAAAAGACATGCCTATAAAAATCTCAATTTACTTATATAAAAACATGGAAAATACCATAAAGAAAACTATATGGCAAAACATTTTCCTGGAGGAAAAAAAGCAGCCATGTGGAACAAGATCATACAATTCACAGAAAATATTCTTTAAACCACCCAAATTTGAAAAATTAATAAAAAAAATAAGATTCCATTTCATCGTTCAAATACTGAGGTGTAAGGATTAATTCTGAGCGGAGTTCAGCCACACTGCGGGAGCCAGAAAAGCCTCCGAACAAACGGAGTCCTGGAGACGCCCTTCATGGACTGGCTTTCTTTCGAGAATTGAATCCAGTAATTTTCAGCTTTGGTTCTATTGATATTTGGGGCAGGGGACTCTTGGCTGCGGGGCGCTGTCCTCCCCTTACACCACCAAAGCCCCTCGAGTCACGTCACCGAAAATGTCTCCTCCCAGGTGACAACCATTGCTCTACACAAACAAGATGATGCCAAAGCAGGAAGGCAGGTTGTATTAGGAAACTGTCTTGACATTCACGGGGAAATGAGGAAGCTGCCAAACAGCTGACTGGACAGCCATATTGTGAGGACCCCTCATGCGCACACAAGCACACATGCACACGCATACACACACAGGACCTGCAATCTGTAGGTGTGCATGTATGCACATGTGTCTGCGTGTGTGCTCTCATCACATGCTCCTGCACCAGCTGAGTGTGTATGAAGGTCAGAGGTCAACACTGGGTGTCTTCCTCATCACTCTCCACCTTGTTTTGTGGGACACTCTCTCACTGAACCTGTGCTCCCAGTCAGCTAGGCAGCCTGGCCATCAAGCCCAAGCCTCTCTGTCTTCCAGGCAATTCCAGGTGAGCAGGAGCTGCCGCGCCTGGCCTTTTATGTGGGTGCTGGGGATCCAAACCCAGGTCCGCATGCCTGTGTGGCCATTTCCCCAGGTCCCCTAATCTTTTTATTTAAAAAACACAACTTTGGATCATTTCTGTAGACAACCCAGCAATTCTAACTGCAAACACACTCACTAGAGAAACACACAGAAACACGTAGTAAGGTAATATCAGGAGCCACATAGGACCACACTGGGGGGGGGGGGGGGGCTGGTCACATAGCATATGACAAGTCCACAGCCTGGCAAGACTATGTACATGTGTGTGCACGTGTTTGCATGCATGCATGCATGTCATTAACGGCTGTCACTAAGAGGCAGCCAAGACTTAAAGAACATAAAACTAAGTTATGTGTGCACACAGGAGCGTCCCTGTGACAAGATCTGTGGGAGGCTGCGCAACAGAGGTAATGTTTTGGTCCAGAGAGTTCTTGCTTGGATGCGGGAGGTTCCCGTGTCTTGTGGGGCATCTGACAGCATCACTGCCACCAACCACCTCCAATCCTCTCTGGAAGGAGACACACTAAGTGGGCAGAAGTGGCTAGTTCCCCTCTAAGGACGGTCACTAGAGGGAAGATGCGGCAGAGCAAAGCACGCGTTTGTCTACTAGTAATGTGTGGAATGCTTAGCATGAGAATACGCCCATATTATTTATATAATTTTTTATTTTTTTAAATGACAGAAATAAAATACATTAAAATAGTCACAGTCATTATTTTGAGGGGTGAAACTGACAGATGTACTGTTTTCAAATATTTTAATATTTTAATAAAACAAGCTTTATGTTTTAAGAAAAGGACAAAGGATTTCTGAATTAAAAAGGAACAATTTCAAAGGAATAAATTATAACAAGTGATGACAGCCGTAGCCGGAGGGCTGTTCCAGCACTTCAGGTAACAAATGAGGAGTGTGAGAAATCAAGCCAGGGCCTCGGATAAGCTAGGCAGAGGCTGCGCCACCGAGGGTTATGGGACCAGCTTCTCAGAAACAGGCCTGGCTTACAAACTCAGGTATGTCTCGTATTACTCTGCAGACACACAGTGCTTGTATTGTACTTTAAAGGCAGGTTTTTTCCTTAGAAATCTCTGTCACCCTGGTTGCCCACCTCTGCAGCATCTGTCCCACGAGTGAATGAACAACCATTGGCAACCCAGGCACACTGGGTTGGACAGTGCCCTCTCACTTGGAAGTGGTCGTTAGCCAGGAGCACACAGTGAGCGACATGCAGGGCAGCTATGGTTGAACCATAACTCACCGCTGCAATGGTTGCAAATCGACACTCACGGAGGGTCTGTTATCTGCCGCTAGGCACGGACGAATGGTGAGAGAGAGGCGGAGGAAGGCCGAGGACAGCTAAGAACAGATGTTGGTGCCCCTGCTTCAGGACCGGGGGCAGAGGGGTGGAGCAGGAGGCAGGAACAAAGACTGGGGGCTTCCCAGGAGCTGAGAAAACTCAATGCAAGGGAGGCCAGAGTCGTGAGGTTCTCTGTGGTGCCAGGCACAGCAGAAGCAGCAGCGAACGCCGCACAGGAGACGGGAGGAAGGGGGAAGGGTGTGGCTGCGTGTTCACTACCTGTGGGCCTGACCAGAAATGTCCCAGGTCTGGTGTCCGGGCAGTGGAACATAATGAGAGATGCTGAGGACACAGACGTGCACAGCACTGGTACTGTGTAGAGTCAAATGCCAAGTGAGACAAGAGTTAACACCCACTGCATGCGCAGCACCACCGCATCACAGGAAACACCACGGCAACCGTGAGAAGAGATGTGAGCTGAGCTCAGCGAGGCTGGGCGCTCTGTCCCCAGCGAGGCTGGACTGGTCTCAGAACTCTAAGTGTCATACGGTCTGAGTGGACCAGTCACTGCAGTCTTACTTGCAAGGCTGAAGCTTAGAAACAGGAGCAACGGGAGATGGAAGGATTCTCCTGGCTCCCTAGATTTATAAAGTTGGAGAAGACGGCGGCTGGGCAGCTCCGTCCCCGGCGCAGAGGGATCCGAGCAAGGCAAGTGCCACCTCACTTTCCTCTCAGTACTTTAGGACTGGTTTTTGTTTTCTTTTTATCTTTTTTGAGCATTTCAAATTCAGAAAACTAATACAACAATTACCTGGGGTGTATTTTAACGTTCTCCCATATTTGCCTTGGAACAGCCCTGCCCCGCCCTGCCCCACACCTGCTGCTCCGAGACTCCGGCAATAAAGGTCACAGGTACGGTGCCTCCCGTTCGCTTTGCAGAGTCACTGCTGTGAGAATTTGATGTCTCCCACTGCCCTGAACATTTGGCATCATCGTGGTACATTACAGATCTGTAAAGCCTGGCGTGTTTCTGTATGTTTTCAGTTTCTATGTGAATGGTGACAAAGTATACACACCACGCGCATATTTGCATGTGCGAGTGGAAGGCACAAGATGAGCAGGGCGGGCACGGGTTTCCATGAGCCTGGGGTTATGCGGCTCTCTTACAGCTCCAAGCAAGCTACAGAACCCTCCAGAACTTTTTTGAAAAAAAGATGAGGCTAGAGATCTACCTTGCAAGACAGTATGCATCTTGAGCCGTGGCACAAAGCGAACATTTGGGGAGTGTTGTTTGCTGCCGCAGTCAGATGAGGCATGCACAACAGATGCCGGCTATTTTACGGCTATAACTGTTTGTTCTTGTTTACAAAACCTGAATCTGAGACTGGCCTTCGGGTCCCCAGTCATGAAAAGGAGCCATGAATGCCTCCAGTCAGGTCTTCGCACACTGTTATGAGCTCTCTTACCCAGCAAGGCTCTGCCGTATTTACTTTAATGGCAGAATTGAACTCCTAATCCTTTGGTCACTACTGAATGCCGTTCTATAAGCCCATGACCACTGCTCTAATTTGCCAAAGTCTTTGAAGGCTTAACCCTGTGCCTAACCTCTGCTCTCCCATGTCATGAGACCTCTGTGGTCTCACATGTCATCTCAGCACTCAGAGTGCTGAGTGAGTTCCAGGGCAGCCTAGTTTCTGGGGCATGACCCTGCCTCAAAATAACAATAAAGCAAAATAATAAAAAGTAAAGGGGCACCACGGGCAAGTGATAAGGGCTGGCACCATGCTCAGACTCAGGCTCAGGCCCACAGGCTGTGCTTATACTGCCCTGCCTTGCTCGTGAGCGCCGACCGGCTCTGTGCCTCAGTGCACCTCACCACGCTGCTGTGCGCTGGCACAGGGCAGAAGGAACCACAGATACCCAGTGCCACGTTTTAATGCTTCGTGAACTCCCCCATGCTGGACCCGCTCTTCATGGTTCCTCTCAGTGGTCAATTCTCTCACAGAGTCCATGCTCCCCTTTCCCCCACCATTGCCTCCCTGCTCACTGGACAACAGAGCACAGGCTGTTGAGCAGAAACGGCACAGCATGTGCAAACCCTCTGTATAGTGCCGAAAGAGACACACACGCTGTTGGGGGTACCAGCCTCTGGGCTCATTCTAGGGGACCCCGTCTGACTGGGGAGCGGGCATCAGAGCTCTGCCAGCAGCCTCAGCCGTCCCTGGTCCCTTACGTGCCACGGCTCTGGGCTGACACGAACCCTGAAGGAAAAGTAAAACGTTCCCCATTTTCCAGATGGCCAGGACTCACACAACTTCATCCACCTGAGGGCCATCATCTTCCTACTTCAGCGTCTCCTCAGACAATAAATGGCGGCCTGGCTCAGCACTGCATGGCAGTGAGCCCTGCCAAGCAGAGCGGGGCTCCTGGTATGCAACACAAGCTAGTAAATCAAGGTGCCCTCAGGCACAGGGAAATAGAAACCCATAAAGCGATACTTTATCATTCCCCCGGATTCCTGAGCCTTGGTTCCACCATCCCCAGAGGAAAGCCCCAATCCATTTGGGATATTAATTATGATAAAAATTTATTAAGGACTCATAAATGCTAGGTGCTACAGGGACCACTTGAAAACAGAGCGGCGCATCTGTGCTCATTCGGAGAAGATTAAGTGTCTAATGACAAGGGCCCCCGGGAGCAGGGAGCACCGTGCACAGACTCGAATCTTCCCTGTCCCTCTCTCACGACTGTTTATTATTTATTTAGTCTCTCGGATTTCACACCAAATGCCAAAAACTAATATGTGTTCCAGGTAAAATATGAGGCCAGCAGAGGCACACAGGAGCTCACCGCCGGCCTCGTCCCCTCCGAAAGCCTGTGAAATATTATCCGCAGCATCTCGCATTTCCCTGCCTCTCATATGCTGAAACAGAACAGGGAGGCTTCAGCCTTCCAAGGGAGGAGGGGGTGGGGGTGGGGGCTCTGACTCTTTTATCCGTTTCCTCCTCCATTTAAACATTTTTCCCCTTGTAAACGCCCTGCCTTGCTCACAGCCGGAGGTCAGGGTGGTACAGCACAGTAATTAATATATGTGACAAAACAAGAAAAAATGATGCACACCTGAAAGCCTGAAGGATTTACACCTGACAGTCGGGCCAAGCTGCCCACACTCCAGGGTCAAGCTGTTATGTCTTAATGAAGTGGCACTTCCGCTGAGTGGAGTCCAGAGGACAAGGAGGAAGAGCTTAACAGAGAAAGATGCCAGGCCTGTGAGTCACCAGCGACTGGGTAGGAATTACACTGCAATTGTCAACGATGACGTCAAATGAGCAAGAGCATAGATAGGACAGATAAACACACACAAAGAACCCTCCGGAAACCAATGCTAACTCTGAGGCGAAAGTCGGATTTCCTGTGCTAGGGAAGGAACCCACATGGTCTGGACCCAACAGGCGCACCCCTTTATAAACCACAGAATCATTTATTTCCGTTCGAAGCAAGCTTACATGAAAATAATCCCCCAGAAGTGGCTCATTGATTTTCATGCTGTGACGTCATGGGATGGTTTAAATACCCGAGGAGCAGATGAGGCCTAATGCAGAGCCGCTGCACAGGCCCCTAGGCAGCCGTGGGGGGGCCATGTGCTCAACTCTGGGATCTGCAACAAGCAAAGCCCTGGCAGATGGCCTCAGGCCCCAATCTCAGGGTACCCTGGTCACGCACTGGGTCAGCTGAGGTGCTCAGCAATAACTGCTGGGTAAGAGACAGCCCGGGTCACAGGCTGGAGGGGGATGACAAACACAACGTCTGGGGGGCAGGGGCATCAAAGCTTGATTAACGAGGTCTGAGCCCCTTGCATTTCCTCTATAAAAGGAAGTTTAGATTTCCTTTACTCATCCACTGTGAGTCTAAGCAGGTTCTAGCCTCCTGGTACCTCCAGATCATCCACTATTTAATTTTGGGGAAGAAGCGAAGATGTATATCCACTTTCTAACAACCTTTCAACTTTAATAAACTTCAGTGATAATTACAGAATTTGTGCTAGGCCAGCAGCAGCCAAGTGTCCAGAGCCAGTGTGAGAGCCCAGTTCATCATGCGCTCAGACCTTAGGCCATAAAGAGAGATTTAGCCCACACGTACAAATCTGCTTAATGTGCCACTGGTAGTGGACGGATTCCGGTTAGCGATTTCTCGGTTAAATCATTTAAGACCCGGGAGCCAGGTTCCGCCGTAAGTGGCACTGGAGCTTCATAAGCGGAAGGGATGGGCCGTCTACAAGGGCTTTGAAGTCACTGAGTTCTGGCTTTGAGGAGGCCAGAGAAAGACATTCCTGATGAGAGGCAGCCAACCACTCAATACACAGGGTTGGGTAAGCCCTTGTCACACAGCAGATCCACAGGCGAGCCACCAGGGACATCCCGCCTGAGGTCCACGGGCAGCCCTTTGGGTCACCGCTGCCTCCTCAGCACCTGGACGAACCAACAGTAAGACAGAGAGGCGGTCAACAGGTGCAGCAGGGTTGAGACACCACACACGGTCCCTGGAAGGGTGCAGGAAGTCTGGACACCCGACACACACACACACACACACACACACACACACACACACACACACTGACTACCAGCTGAGGCGAGAGAGGCCCTGGAGATTTGGGGATGAAGGAGGACTGACAGATTGCACTTTGACTGGGTTCAGTGAGTCAAGGTAAAAGACAGTGAGAAAACGCCTTCAAAGCTAAGAGCTTGTACTTGGATGGGTGTGTGGATCCCTTTTCTGTGAGGCATTTGGGGTGAGCCAACGGGCAGTCCAGCAGTTGGGTATGGTACGTGCTTGCCCCACCTCTGCCTGTGTCTTCCCCAAAGGTCCAGAGGTAAAGGTTTGGTCGTCAGAGTAGCATGGTGGGAGCTAATAGAGACCTTTCATGTGCAAAGCCTCATGGGAGATCATTGGCGACTGGGGTTCAAAGATGCTGTCACTATGGTGTGCTGCCTTTGAAAAAGGACCGAGCCATGGGGCCACCTACCTTGTATCTGCGCCTCAAACTGTAAGCTCACTGGCTCAGGTACTTCCTGATAGAACCCACAACACTGACTGGGAACATTTGAAAACCAAAGAGTGAGGCAGTCAGTGAGGAAGGAACATTGGTGGCTTCTCAAAGGCCCAGGGGAGCCCCAGTCATCATCAGTCCTGAGGTCAGTCCTGAGGTCAGTTCTGAGGTCAGTCCTGAGGTCAGATCTAAGGTCAGTCCTGAGGTCAGATCTAAGGTCAGTCCTGAGGTCAGATCTAAGGTCAGTCCTGAGGTCAGACCTGAGGTCCTCTAACCTTGTGGGCGACAGTAATGTCGTTTTTATGAACACCAGCTGATAGAAAGGGTTAACTGTAGTAAAGGTTCCCAAGTATAGGAAACAGGTTTGCTGTGGTGGGTTGTGGTGCGTTTGCCAGCTGTTACTCCATAGAAACGCACTGAATGCTGTGGTCCCCTAACCACTCTGCTGTGAGTAATCTAGAACAATCCACGCTGCCTCCAAAACTGCAAAACCAACAAGCAATTCCAGGGACAAGTTTCATTGCCTAAACTGAGGAAAAGCAAAAAACTCTACAAATGACCTAATAATAAATTCAGGCATGAAGTTCAACCTCTCACCATGTAGTTGTGAGATCAGTTCTTCAACGTCACGTCTACCTCATGGGCTCCAGTCAGCGAGGAGGAATCACGGTGATGGAGAGAAGAGATCGTATTAGCCTCCTCCTGTCAGCAGGCTTCTTCCTCTACATCAAATCAACACTATTAGATATGTGCTCCCAGCTGTGTGTGTACACGTGTGCCGTGTGTGCGTGTGCGTGTGTGCATTTCCTCGCTCCTAATAAAACCCTTTCTTCACCGGCTGATCCTGTCTTCTGTGTCTGAGATTTTCCCTCCCCACTGCTACCTGGTGTGTGAGGGCTTGTTTTTTGTTTGTTTTGCTTTGTTTTTGTCATTTAGTTCTTTAACTGGGAAGGAAAACGACCCTGACCCAGACTCCCAGCAAGTAAGGAGAGAACATTCTCAGGAGAAAACCCAACCCACGGCAGACAGAGCGCCTTAGCACAGCCTGTGCAGCTGCCTGGGCCCACGCGGGGACCTTCACAGGCCTC
Organism: Acomys minous; assembly: GCF_964271855.1. Lineage (NCBI taxonomy): Eukaryota > Metazoa > Chordata > Mammalia > Rodentia > Muridae > Acomys > Acomys minous. The sequence continues at coordinate 97,319,725 of NC_140498.1, forward strand.
CCGCCCTGGCTTATGTGCTGGAATCGCTCTAAGCATGTGAAAGCCACTTTTTATTCTTATGAAAACACTGACTGTGGAGGTTCCCTGGAAGCTCAGGGGACCAAAGAGCACACAGATGCTAAGCGTCAGTAGATTTGAGCCCTGTCCCCAGGATCACTTGCCATGCGACCCGCTGACACAGACTTGCTGTGAAGAGGATCAGAGGAGCCGGGCAACAAGTGGGCCAACGCTCAGTAGCGGTTTACAGAGTTATTGCTAGGTTTTTTTCTTGGTTTAACATGGAGCGTATCCCATCCCACACCTATTTGGAGGTCAGAGCATCTCAGAAGATGGACAATGAACAGGAAGCCCCACCCCCATCAATAACAGATCAAGCCACACTGTTGTGGATGTGAACTCTTGTTACCAAGCTACAGATGCCCCCCCCTCCCGGAAACTCGATTTTCCTTTGTTCTCTCCTTCACAGAGAGTTGCACTCAACAAAATACTTGTGATTTCAAAGTTTCTGTGCCAGCTGCTGGGTCACATCTGGTGTCCTTTATCCGGGACACCTGCTACAGGAAGTAGGACAATCAAGGTGATGAATCAGTTCTTTTCAGAAAATAAAAGGAGCGAGAAAAATGTTTAATAAAGCATAATTACACATTTCATTACCACACGCCAGGCATCTGAGCAGAACAGGCACTCGCACCGTGGTCTCTTGTGTTCCGCTGAGACACTGTATTAGTTACCTATTGCTGCATAACAACACTTCCACAGGCAGAGCCGCTGAAAACAACGCACATGCACTACTCCCGTCTGGTGAGTCAGGAGTCCAGGCACAGCCTCACTGGGTCCCCTCGGATGCCAGAAGGCTTCACAAGGCTTGGGCTCCCCTTGGAGACTGGGCCTAGGGGGAACCTGCTCCCCTTTCTGTGAAGACTTCTGTTCCCTGTGAGACTTCCCTCGGCAACACAACACCTGAAGTTCCCTGCAGTCATCTGGGATCCTAGACATGGATGCTGTAGCTCCTCTGCACCCAGCAGGCGACCGAGATTCCAGCAGGGCAGGTGCTACCATCTCAAATGAACCGCACACACAAAAGTCAGGCATGTTCCGGCACTTTTGGTGACAGAGTGCATGCGTGCGTGCGTGCATGCGTGCGTGCGTGCACACGTGTGGCTGTGTGAAATGTGTGCTGTATAGGCATATGCATGCGTGTACACATGCCTGGCTGTGTGTGTGCAGAAGCCAGGAGGATGTCGTGTGCCTTGCTCTATTGACCTCTGCCTCTCTCCCTCCAGACAGGGACTCTCGGTGAACTGGAGCGAGGGCAGTGGCCAGCCAGCCCCGGTGATCTTCCTGGCCCCGCTCGCAGCCCTGGGGTTACAGGTGCATGGCCACACCCTGCTTCTTAGTGGTACTTGGCTCTGAGCTGAGCTGCCATTCTTACCCATGGACTCATCTCTGCAGCATAACGTTTGGCATATTCTGTTGGCTAGAGAAAGTCGAAGGTCCCGCACCCCCCAGGAGAGGGGGCCACGCTGAGGCACTGCAATGGTCGGCCTTAACTGGCAGCCTGGTTTGCGTGAGAAGCACGGGGCAGGGTGGCAGGGCACACCTTTGGCGTGTGAGAGGGTTATGTACGGAGAGAAGACCAGCCCTCAGCGCGGGCAGCACCGTCCCGCAGGCTGGGTGGGGCAGAACACTGCGTCTGCATCCTAGTGCCATGGCTGGCGCTGCTTAGAGCTGCCGCAACCTCCCCACCATGAGAGGGTGAGTCCGTGGGCCAAAATCAGCCCTCCGTCGTTAATGAAACTTTCCCAGGCATCTGTCATCACCACAGCAGTCTGACTAACACAGGTGCAAACAGCAGAGTGTGGGAACTAAGCCACCTCCTTGAGAGCACGGTTGGCACAGCTCTGCCGAAGCAGGCAGCATGGCAAGTGGCAAGTCTGTGAGGCTGAGAAGAGCCAAGGCTTAATGACGTTAGCTTGGAGGCCTACTGTTCATCTGAACCTCTACCCAGAGACTCCGAGCATCCAGATGGACCTGGGTTAGTGTTGACACGCACGAAGGCTGATCCGGTGGACTGAGCGCCGTGTAAGAGTCACCGGGCGTGCACTAAACAGGTGGCAATGGCGTGACTCCTGGGAAGCTGCTGGTTGCGGTCGGCTGCCCAGATCCGGATTCAAAGCAGGTAGATGTGTGCCCAGTCTTCCTGTGCTTCCTGGGCTTTCTGATGACCTTTGAGGGCCTGGCTCAAATGCTACCTGCTCTGTGAACAGTGCCCGGTGTCCAGCATCTCTGCAGTGCTTCCCATCCCACTCTGCTGGGCTAGCCTGGGTCTACACCTAATGTGCGATGGGTACATGAGGGAAAGGACTGCATCCCGCTCTACTCTGACTCCTTCACATCTGGAAGAGCAGCTGGCATCCAGTGGTCACTGACAAAAGGACAAGTGAAGGCAGTGTGTGTAAGTCCTGCCCTATTGCTCCTGTTCTCCAAGCCACTGTCACCACCACCTGTGTCTCCCAACAGCACACGCACTGTGTGTGTGTGCAGCTGACACAGGCGCTCACCACCACCTGTGTCTCCCAACGGCACACGCACTGTGTGTGTGCAGCTGACACGGGCGCTCACCACCGCCTGTGTCTCCCAATGGCACACGTGCTGTGTGTGTGCAGCTGACACGGGCGCTCACCACCACCTGTGTCTCCCAATGGCACACGTGCTGTGTGTGTGCAGCTGACACGGATGGTCACCACCACCTGTGTCTCCCAATGGCACACGCGCTGTGTGTGTGCAGCTGACATGTGTGCTCTTGAATGCAGGTCAGTGGGGCTGAAGTTTGACACGGAGGGTGGAAAAACACCACCAAGTCTTTTGTGGAGAGACTGCAGGTCTGAATGACAACCAGACGTCCCCTGCTTGCTGAAAGCTTGGACAAGCAGGTGTAAGGGGCAAAACAGAGCATGTGCCAGCCACCTGTGTTAGCAGAGTCACAAGTGGAGCCCTGGGCTGTCACTGTGGGTAACAAGAAAGTCTGTGTGATCTGAGGGTGACCATCAGTCTCCTCGATCTGCGGACAAAGACAAAACAAAAGCAAAATCCCCACAGTAACCTTAACCCTTAGTGGCTGAAGAGACAGTCTTCACAATGTGCCCACGTGTGAGAGACGTGACTGTGTGTGGACTGCAGGCCTCACAGTTAGCACTTCTGAAGCCGGTCGGCCCTGTGTGTTCAGCCATAAGGAATGTTCTGGACCTGTCTACTTTCTACAAGGCTCATAGTCCTCAGACGTACATGGTATGGTATCTGTCAAGTCTCTTCTACAGTGCAAGAAATCCCTCAGACTTGACGGTCGGTGTTCAACCCAGCAGGGACTGGTACAAACACGGCCAGCTAGTCAGCCCAAGCCCATTCAGCCCCTTAACATGAATATTAAACCTAGAAAATGGGAACAAATTATGCATGCATATTTGCATTTGATTTTAAAATATGCATAGATACATGTTTTAAAACAGACCTTTGGCCTAAGACAATGAAAGAATTCTATTCATAATGAAGGGCAGGCATTAGCTTTCCTGACAAAAAAAAAATACATTTGCTTAAGACACCTAATGCCTTAGAGTCTGAGTTGAGGAGGAGATTCATCTGAGTCTGGAGAGCCTTTCTGTCAGATGCCTTCCGCATGACACAGCAGGTGCGTCCAGAGCACATTACAGGGAGCACAGCAGGTGCGTCCAGAGCACGTTACGGGGAGCACAGCAGGTGCGTCCAGAGCACGTTACGGGGAGCACAGCGGGTGTGTCCCACAGGGGGCCCAGAGCTGACACTAGTGTAGCATCCTGGCACACGTGCTTGCTCTTCTGTCCTTCCTTGTTTTCACTGGATGCATGCTGTGTGTGAGCCTATGCAGGGCTGTTCCCACAGTTACTACTTCCCCTGAGAAGGGATTTCTCACAGAGCTCTAGGTGAGAAATGCTTCCCTGCAGTGGGTGGAGCTAACTGAGGCCCTACAGAAAGCCTTGCTTCTCAAAAGAGAAACAATGGAGCCTAGAGGATACTTCCTCCAGCTCTCATCGTTAACAGAGACCCGGCTCACACGCGAAGGGATGTACACTGTAACCGCATCCCGACTCGGGCCGCGGTTTGCCGGGTGACTCCACGCTTGGCCCCAGTGGTGGGACTTCTGAGTGGTCACAGCCTGAACATCCCCAAGAGATCTCACTGGGAAGGTTTTAGTGCTCAGTGACAAGAGGTATTTTATAGTCAAGAAATACAATTGCACAGTGGCCAAGTTCAAGATTTAATGTGGATTTGACACCTACCTAAGTGCCTTGCTCTAAACTGCAAAATAGAAACTGGAAAGAAATAGCTTTCTAAATGAATACAGTTGGGCTTCTAAGAATCTTATAAAACCTGACGTGATGAAGAAATAAAAGCTTACCCAAAGCCCGAAAGCAAACCTGCCTTCCCATGCATGGTACACCCCGCCGGACACACCGCCATTGCCACATGAATAGTATATAGAACCCTGCACGTGCCGTTTCTTTCAGGCTGAGCTAATGTCTCTCCATAGACAGCTGTCAGTGCTTGTAGCCAGCCATGTTTTTGTCACACCTGGGAAGACTTGCTGCTGACATTGGACGGGGGCCATGTGTTGCAGATGCCTGCTGTGCTCGAGGTCACAGCCACCTGCCAGCAAAGTGGGCAGCCATGGCCGTGAGTGGCTTCTCGACCCGTGGTGTGTGTGTGCATGAACTCTCACCAGCTCCAAGAGGAAGCTCGGCACACTGGGCCCGGGGAGCACCCAGGTTGCCCCGCACATCCAGGGGTCTCTGCGCCTGCCTCCGCAAGCCCTCCCCGAGCATTTGCTCTCTAACCTGGAGACAGTGGGTTAGTTACATGACTGCACTCTTCCAGCCATGGCCCAATGCCCTCAGGGGACCCCAGAAACCCCAGAAACCCCAGAGCCTGTCAGATGCCTTCTCTTGAGAATTTGTTTTGAAGCCACTGGGATTTTAGAATTTCTCTGGCACCAAAGAGCTAAAAAGGTATTTTAAAATGCACATTTAAAAGTACAATAGGTGCTGGTAACTAAGAAGCTGATTCTGAGCTGGGACAGACTATGCGTGTGTGGCCCCCATGCCAAAGCAGAAGCTCCTGGGCTGTGCAAGCTGCATAGGGGGAGAAACAAGTCCCTAATGAGACAAAGTGGAGACAGAGTTTGAGTCCCTTCTGGGCAGTGAGTGAGCTGAAAGCCCAGTCCCAAGACTCACTGTACCGCTGTACCCTGGGATCACAGCCACTTTGTCGCTCCAACTAATTTAAGGAGTTTTCTGAGCTGGGGTATGGCTCAGGGAGAGTCACCATGTCCCATCCCTAGAATGTACCCACCCACCCCTTTTTAAAAAGCTGATTTCTTACCAAAATGTGCAAGAAAAAGTTGTCCTCTAGTCAGGCTATGGAGGCACATGCCTGTAGTCCCAGCACTCAGGGGCAGAGGCAGGCAGATCTCTGAGTTCAGAGACCAGAGTTCAAAGCCAGCCTGGTCTACAGAGAGAGTTCCAGGACAGCCAGGGCTACACAGAGAAACCTGCCTCCAAAGCCAAAAATAAAACAAACAAAAATAATCCTCAACGCTGACGTATGCGACTACGGCTGTGACTGTTAAGCAACCGGCTCAGCACTGGTCAATAAACAGCAAAGCACAAGCACTTCACCTTTGCTGCCCATGCGCTGAGCACACTGCTGGGTGCACAGAGCCTCTCTCATTGGCCAGGGCGACATCGCATGGACAGATGAGGTGCCTGGAGTTTTCATTCCTTACCCCAAGTTACCCATGGGACAGAGGAGGAGCCAGGACCAGACTGGATTTCCACCACAGTGCTGGGACACAGCAGACACAGACAAGCCCCTCTTAGCCTAGTTTGTGATGGCTAATCCTCAGCATCAATTTCACTGGATTTAGAGTCACCACAGGAGCGTGAAGGAAGGAACATGCCCCCACCCCCAGCCCCGCCCCCGGCCCTCACCAGTATTCTACAACTGTCTGTGTGGCAGCGTCTGACCACACAGCTTCCGTTTGTGAAGGTATCAGAACCTGGCGAGGAATAATTGCAGCTCTTCCTGCAATGGTCGCATCGGCACAGCTGGCAGGGTGGTGTCAGAGACAGCAAAGTGGGTGAGCACATCACTTTGCCACAGAAAGCCCCTTAACCCTTCTGACCATGTTGGAGGGCAGGCCCGGAGCTCTGGGAACACTTGACTGTGTCAGACCTCTCGCAGTGTTCTACACAGACTGCCCCACCACGGCACGAGCCGAGTGGGGGGGGGGGTCTCCTTAGCCGCTCAGCTACAACACTGAATTATAACTGCAGCCAGCCCCAAACCATACCTTCCGTTCCTGCGTGACACGGACATGCCAAGACAGACCCACCCGGCGACTGTTCCCACACTACACAAATGTCTTAATGTTTAGGGACCCAGAGAAGGCCTGGGTGGGGCTCAGCAGAGACGTGTAGTTTGCCTTGGCTGCGTCCCCTGTGGAGCCAGCTGGTGTGGGCTGTCTCAGAGGCAGCGGAGAGCTTCCCAGACCATAAACTACTGCACCCTAATCATTCCAATCCCGGATTTTAATCTTCTTCAGCCAAGAGAAATGACCTAATAGAAAGTCTAAGCTCATTATTCAATTCAGTGCACGAGTTTCTGACAGAAAAAAAAAAAGTCTAAGAAAGAGAGATACGTGTGCCAATGTGGGACACTTGTACGGTGAAAAATGCAGCAAGCGTTTTATGGGTGAGCACTATAATAAACACGAATCTTTAGCCCACTGAGCATCCTGTCTGCGTAGTTAGACACGCTCTAAGGCATCTCCAGATTTTCTTCAAAATTCTCTTCATGCCACAACTACTGACTAGCAGAGAGAGACACAAAAGGAAAGGACAGTGCAACACATGAAGTGATTTAATACACGGCCAGGAAACTCAAGGGGACCAGAACACTCACGCCTGCGCTTTGTTACTGTTGTTAGTTTTGAAATGAGGGCAGGGAAGGCACCCCGAGTCCTGAACGTTAAGTCTAAATCTCTGCAGAAGTCTGATGCACAGCTCGCGTTGCCAAGTCCACAGCCCTGTGCAGGAGTGGCTGGTGTCTGAGCATCACAGCTGGGAACGGCTAGGCTCTGCTCTGCTTACAAGTCCTGAGGGACACCGTGGAATGTGGGCATCTACCCACGGCTGACAGGGCAGCCGTCATGAGCTCGGTGCTAACAGGCCAAGTCAGGGCAGCCGATGTCTGCGGGGAAGATATTTGTTTGTTGTAAGGAATCACAGTTAAACATCAGGTCGTTTATATTTCAAGCCACACAATTACTCCAGCTTTGGTAAGTGGGGAGAATGAGTGGGAAACGCCTGATTAATGTGAAACTAAGAACAAATCTGTGGCCGACGTAACACTTGCTGCTGACGGGCACCAAGCTGCAGTGTTCACTCTTAATTTGGTACATGTCGGGGCTGCAGTGGGTACACATTTCCGAAAAAGGACCTATGGTGGAACTAGGAATAGGAGTCATTTTCTTCGCGCTGGTCTTCCTGTATGGGACGGAGCAATGGTGGCGGATGCCTTCTCCGGCCCTGTCCCCAGACCCTGCTTTACTGCTTTTAGGAGGGGAGGCCTATATTATCACTTCATTTTGTTTATATTTCAGTAATTTCGTTGTTATTCACTATAGGGAGACACCACTACATCTAACAAAATACGCTTATTCTTTATTAATAAACTATTTATGTACTCTTTTAGAATGGTACCGTATTGTTTAATACATTTGTTAATATCTGTCCATCCCTCAGCTAGTGAAATGGTGAAAAATAATACCAAATGGTAAAAAAAAAAAGGATACCTCGGGTTGGTTTTCCCAGTTGAATATATATCTCCCAAATATGCAGGCATTATAAATTCACCAGCAATAACATCAGAGCCCTGAGTTATTTGCTACAAGAAAACAAAGGATCATAACTAACATCCTCTCTGCAGCCCAATACATCAGTAGCAACCGAGGATCCACTAAGGAAGCACCCGACACCACGGAATTTACTTCTGAACTGGAATTACAGTGCTGGGTTCCTCCAGTGGCCAGTGAACTTGCAGCTGTGGAGGCCCAACCTGCACGCTGAGATCACCGCACTGTCTCCGAGGGGCAGGGCGGGCTGCTGCAGCGGCTCCAGGCACTGGCTTTTGTGACAGACAGGATTGAGAGGGTTAACCGTGCTCAGTTGGAAAAGGACCACGTGAGATGTGAGCAGCCCACAGAGTCGCAGAGAGCCCAGCCAGCCTCACATCGTTCTTCTTAGGCTGGCTGGGGACTCAGCCTTCAGTTACTCTCATCTTACTCTCATTCTGCTTCTCCCCCTCCCTCGCCCTCTCTCTCACCTCCAGAGGGTCATGAGGTCAGGGAAGGAGGGAAGGGAACAACATTCATCTTGGCAGCTGTGCCTGCTCTGCTGCCTTCACGCAACTCCACACGGGAAGGACCGCTTTCCCCTCTGCAGCTCAACAGTAGGAAAGGCCTTAAGTCTTAACTGTCATCTCCAGACTAATTTTTATGATCAAGGTAAAGCATTGCTCTGAGTGAGGCCTTGAGCTCTCATGAGGCAGAGTGGGATTAAACACAGACATTCTCAGCCTGGTCAGGGGCTGGAGGGTCAGGACAGGGTCACGGGGCTGAGGCTACGCTGGGCACAGAGCGAGACACTGTCAGGAAAGAGAGGAGTGAGGGACGCTTTGAAGCTATAAAGAAAACTGACTTTGTCATTGTGCCTGGACATGTGTGACGATGGGACAGGGTATGAGACCCAGCAAGGGCACAAGTGTGAGGCGTGAGTGCACGGGCAGCGTCTCAAAACAGTGGGGCAGAGAGGTGTGCATCATTATGTGTAAGTGCAGAAACCCCAACCAACGTCCCAGGAGAGATGCGATTAGCTGCGTCCCTGGCACTCAGGGTGGATCTGCCCCCACGCCAGGCATGACCGCTGTCCTGCCTCTCACGGTCACTCAGCCTGCGTGACGGGCATGCCCACTGGTCTTAGAATGGGGCTGCAGGAGCAGAGTGACAGGGCCATGAATCTGCAATGGCGTCAGGAGACTGGGTATGCTTTGTTAGTTGGTGAGTGGGGTGCAGGAAGGATGAGGCACACAGTGTTAGCTGCGGTCACTGGAAGTTGGGGACCAGTGAAGCAGAGCTCTGGGTGACCAGAAAGCTGCCACAGATACAGAGAACATACATGTTAGCAGTGACTCTAAGGTGGCAGTAGCTGATTCAAAGCACACTGGCAAACACACTTGGCTCTTTAAATTGTCAGTGCCAGGTCAGGGTAGGGAGCTAGAAAACTGCTAGCATCATCCTGAAAGATGCTGACAGCTCAAGGCCTCTGAAAACTAAGCAGAGTATTGATCAGGAAGGGATGGAGGAGCCCTGACAGGGTGCTGAGCACCTGTGGAGTCTGAGCCCCGCTCGTCAGCCTTTCCTTAATGGGAGCCTGGGAATGGCCCCCACAACACTGTGCACTTTAGTGCTTCCTCGGGTCTCTTCAGGTTTTAACCACCCCTCCCTCGCTCTTTGTCCAGGCTTCAGAATTCAGTTCTAACACTGCACCTCAGCATCTCCTGAGCACCACGGAGCAGCACTAACGCTGCGTGCTCAATGAGCTGCCACGGCCACCGTGCAAACCACGCTCCGTGGCTGTGGCTGAGACGGAGAAGCCCATCACGGCTCTGACACTCAGTCAGCCTTAAGTTCTCTCGCTGGTGCACAGCATCAGGACCCCACAGCAGGTTCTTTCTTCAGCCCTTCCCTCTGAGGCTTTGCTGCGATGCACCCTTTGCCAACCTGTACACTTCACAGTGTGGTACTGCTGCTGTTTTGCACAGTTGAGGGCACAGCTCTGTGTATTTATCCACTGATTTACATCCTGGGCACCTCCCGATCCTTGGTGTGCGTAGGAACTTCTCTCTGCTCTCCATTTCCCCCCCACTGGGAAAGTTCCTTAACACTTCTTGAGTGCAATTCTGCAAGCAATGAATTTTCTTAGCCTTTCTTTGAAAATGTCTTTATTTCATCACTTTGAAAGAAATTTTTATACTTTTTTTGCCCGGTGTTTTTGGCTAGCTATTGAATGTAATGTTGACAGTTTTTTTTCTAACGCTTCAAAGGTGCCACCCGCCACCACCGGCTTGTGCAGCCTTTGAAGCGTCTGCTTGCTCCACCTGCCGCCTCCGGCTTGCGCAGCCTTTGAAGCGTCTGCTTGCCCCTCTCAGGCTGCTCATCAGAAACTCCCTCTATTGTGTGCTATCATCAGTTTGATGACTTAGTGTGGTCACTCTGTTTGTCATGGCTGGCTGTGTGGGCAGGGAGGCAGGTGGGAAGCCAGCAGTGAAACTGCAGTTATACCTTGGTGACTTTGCTTCCTGACGCAATGCCTTTGTGGCTCAGCACCCTTCAAACTGTGGTTAGGGTCTTCCTACCACATCAGGAATCCAGCACCAGGGCACTGTGCTGAGGACCGCACATGCCCACGGGCCAATATCCTAATGGGCACGGGAGGGGGAAACACAGGACATCTTGGAGAGTGCACAATAGTGTGGCATAAAGTGGTACCCATTGGAGGAACTCAACAGTGGCTTCCTGAGATGGAGACGCCATAGAAATGTCTTCAAAATCTGCAACACAGAACCCCGCAGGCCAACCCACTCAAGTTACTCTCTGGAGTGTTTTGCTTTGCCTGATAAGTGAGTACTTAATTTTGTCCCTTGACTAAATTCTTTAAGAGGCAAAAACCAAAGAGAAACTTTCACCCAGGGGCAGGCAGAGTTCACTGGCATTCTTGGGCCTGTGTTTTCATCACAACTAGGAAATTCCTTAATTACTGCTTCCAGCGTCTGCTTGTCTGTTAGAACACCTGGCCACATCCGAGAGCCTCCCAGGCTTCCCCTGCACGGCTTTGCCACCATCTTTAATGTCCTTGAGTTCTCTGGGGCCAATCTGTTATTATCCCCATCTGATAATTTTCCATTTTTCAAACTGTATTTTTTCTAATCTAGAAGTTAACTTGGCTCTTTCTGATGCCTTCCATTTCTTCTTTGTATTTAGTGTTGTTGTAAATCCTTGGCCACACTTATAACAGCTGCTCCCACCGGTTTGTGTGTGGGGTCCTAGCACCTGAGCCTTTGTGCAGACCAGGATGTTGATTTCAAGCCCTGTTCTGAGTTTGTCAGGACTGGTCCCCCGTAGCCTTCCCTGGGAAGAACTAGCATGCTCCAGAGACACAGCCCTCGGGGGTCTCCCCCAGATCCCTCGGCTGCCAGAGCTGGCCCTGGTGGCTCTAATGCCTGCTCGTCAGTCCCATAGCCATCGTTTACCTCAGTTACGGTTCTTTGCCTAGATCCGTGAGAACCAGAGTAACACGGCTCCAGCCTGGCTTTGCACACACACACTACCAGAGCTAAGCTGTTGCTGTTGTTGTTGCTGTTGTTGCCGCTCTTTCCCATCTCTGACCCACAAATTCTGGACACTTCAAATTCCCTCAGGTCTGACCTGTTTTCCTAGCTGAGTGATGCTCCGCTGACACTGAGGCCGAGTGCCTCCTGATGGAGCCAGTGCCCCCACCGCAGGACTCACAGCCCTGCCCCACCTGCCTGTCATCCAGAAACCATTTCTTCATAAAGGCTGGCTACTACCACAGTCGCCTGCAATGGAGAAACCGGTGTGCGTTCATTTCATCCTGACTGAAACAGGATTCTACTTCTCTTTTCCTCTGCTGTGCCAGTTTGCTTTCTGCCTGGCACTGGGGCTGGCACCGGGCTGTGCAGGAGAACACGGCCAAGGACAGAGCTATGCTGTGTCCAGCACAGAGGCCAGAAGCCACACGTGGCTACTGGGAACTTAAGATGTTAAATGGTGCAGTCTTGGCTGTCCTGGACTCGCTTTGTAGACCAGCCTGGCCTGGAACCCACAGAGATCCACCTGCCTCTGCCTCCCGAGTGCTGGGATTAAAGGCGTGAGCCACCATGCCCAGCTAATGGTGTTGGTTTGTTGTTGTTGTTTTAAGCCAGGAAGGTATATAAAACTAAAGAGATCGTACCATTTTATCAGGAAAAAAAGCGAGATAAAATACAGATGGAGGATAACTCCTCCACTGACCAGACAACTGAAGTCAGACTGGACATGAACCTAACATCTCGGGAAAGGTGGTGTTAGGGTCTGAACGTGAAGCACCCCCACAGCTCACGTGTCTGAACACTTGGTCCCCAGCTGACGGTGCTGTCTGGGAGGCTGTGGCACAGCTGGGGACACAGGTGACCGTGGCTGGGCTATGAGGGCCATAGCTTCCAGCCCCAGCTTTCTGCTTCTAGTTGATGCCCTGCAAGGAGCCATGCACCAAGCAAGCTCTTGCTGTGGGCTCTGACCCCACCCCCCTCACCACCATGCTTTCTTCATCACTGTGGCCAGAATAAACTTGTCCCACCACCCCCAACCCCACTCCCCCACCCCACCCCCATTAAATTGTTTGTGCCAGGTAGTCTGTCACAGCTATGAGAAAAACAACCAACACAGACAGACTGTGGCAGGAAGAAAACGACCTCAGCTCTCCTCTCATCTTCCTCACCTGCTGAGCACCATACAGGCCGGGATGAAGGTAAAACCAAAGCAACTGTGGTGCTTTTGGTGAGACTGGCTCACACAGGCTCAGTTCCGCGGGAACTGCTTGGGAAGGATCGGGAGGTGTGACCTTCTGGGAGGAGATGTGGCCTCTAGGCTTTGAGGTTTCGAAACCCCCACCATTCCCAGTCAGTGCCCTCCCTCCCGCCCCTTCTGTATCCCTGTCTCTCGATTGTGGAGCAGACGTGAGTTCTCAGCTCCTGTTCTGTCACCATGCCTGCCTGCTGCCAGGCTTCCCACCATGGTGGCCATAGACTGACCCTCCGAAGCTGAAGCAAGTCCCAATGAAATGCTTTCTTTCAACGTTACCGTAGTCATGGTGCGTAGGAACAGAAAAGTAACTAAGGCACAATATTAACAGACTGCAAAAGCCTCAACAGCAACCAGCATTAGGTCGGAAAGCCCTGGGGAACACCCACATAGAGAGTTACTTGCTGTAGGTGTCTCCTCCAGGGACTCCGGTAGTCTGTTGCCAAAATGTCTGAGAAGCCAGGAATGGACGCCGGGCTGCAAGCATGGGGTACGCCTACGAAACTGTCAGCTTGAGCCCCCAGGGCCTAGGAACCTGGCAAGGCCTCTCTAATCTGTAGCCTTGAGGAAGAAACTTCCCTTCCCTGAGTCCCGGTCTCGCCACTCCCCGGGCGCCACTGATATTCAAGGGCGCACAATTGCTTGTCACAGTGCCAGCTATGGCACCATAGGCTGCTCGCCAGGATCCCTGGCCTATGGCCCCTAGAAAGTGGAAGAGGGAGCCAGCCTGCACTGTGAGTGAGCAGCGCGGTCATCCGAGAGATTGGGAGCTGAGCCACGAGGCTCCAGAACCCAGCACTGTGATGGCTTGTTCTCACACAAACACGAAAACAACCCCAAACAACCCTGAACTCCAGCTGGGGAGTTTGTTTTTATAGTCTTCTAAATTAGAACTTCTCAAGCTACTTTGTGTATATTACAGGACTGAGAAAGAGCACTGCGATGACGGGAAGGCAGGTTTCTCACTGTGGGAGCAGAGGGGGGAGCTGGGAGGGAACTCTGCAGCAGACGCATCTGCAGGGACTTGGATTTTTCATGCCTTGTTTCAAATGTAATTAAATGCAGAAAAGGCTACAGGCCAGCCAGGGCTACATAGTGAGACTGTCTCAAAAAGGGAAGAAGGGGCAAGCTATCGGTATGTATTAGGTGTGGACATCTGGGAGTGTGCACATAGTAACAGGCACCTCTTCACATGTATGTGTACATGCCTGTATCATACATACATGTACAGCCATGTATAGCCATGTATAGCCATGTATAGCCATAGATAGATTTGACTCTGGAGCAGTTTCTAGGGCCCAGACAGGAAAAGTGGCCTGGGAAGCGGCCCATGGACTTGGAGCATCTTTTTGCACCAGGGAATAAAGAACAGCAAAGACGTGGCCACAGGGACACGGGAGCCACAGGGACACGGGAGCCACTGGGACACGGAGCCACCGGGAAAGCCTCCCATCCCCAAATCAAAATAGTCAGGTTAGCAACACCAGGACATAAAATAAGGACCCACGCAGCAAGACACATGGCTGGCTAACTGATAGGAGGGGAAGGCTTGGCTCTGATGAAATATCAACTAATTGATTAGTAAGGAAGTGCTCACATCTACTCTCAAAGGAGCTCTCTACAAGTTATTTATAAACCACAAAGGTTTCTCACATGGCAGAGCCTAGAAACAGCCGGGACTACACCTGAGGCCCCGCCCTAGCCAATTCTTCAGCCAGCTCCGCCTTGTGCTCCAAAGCTTCCACAGCCTCTCTCCAGCTTGGGACCACATATGTACACACATGACCTGTGGGGACACTTCACATGCAAGCCCAACACTGCCTTTCCCTGGGTGTTAGGGTAGTGTGTCCACTCTGCCGAGTCAGCAGACCCAACCCGAACCTTGTGGTGCACCAAGCCCAACGTCACTTCTGCTGTGGAACCCGAATCGAAGCAGTCTATGAAAACACCCAGTGTCAGGGAAGGCTAAAGAGCTGTTTAATCCAAGGATAGAAGAGGACATGTGAAAGCTAAATGAGAAATACAATCTTGAAATGGATCGTGCACTGCAAAGATGGTACTGGGGCATTTGCTAACATGTTATTGGCCGCCATGACTACACATAACAGCACCGATTCAACGTAACTCTCCTGAAATTGACTACAGTGTAGCTCAGTAGTAGAATATCTGCCCAGCATATACCAGGCCCCGGATTTTTTCAAAGGCAAACACCCCACTTTTTTGGTCATTTTAAATGTCACCAGACATCACCAGTGTTAGATTTACAGATGTCTCAGAGACATGATACTCCCCCATATTTTAGCTTCTTGCTTTAAAACATATTTCTTATTTGACCATATTTACTATTTGAAAATTTCACAAAGGTATTCCGTGTACTTTGATTACATCCACCCCTGTGGTTCCCCCAACACATCTCCCTCTCAGCTTCACCCACCTTTAAAAACAATCAGACCCTGCTGAGTCTGGTTGGTGCTGCCCATATGCGTGGGGCCATCCACGGGGGATGGGCAACCTGCTAGTGACCACATCCCCAAAGAAAATCGACTCTTACCTCCCAGGGGCCATCAACTGCCGATAGCTCCTCAGCCAGGAGTGTGGCCTTAAGAGCTCCTAATGGCTGATCTTGTGCAAGCACCCACAGCTTGATGAGTTCCTGTGTGCAACAACCGTGGAACGTCCAGAAATCAGAATTCCAACGCACTGCTCCGCACCCTCTGCTGCTAACGCTCTTCTCTACCCCTTGTCTAGGTGAGAGGCCAATACTGCAGCACTCACGGCCACTTAGTCTCTGTACTTTGAACAGTTATGGTCTCCAAATGAACCATTAGTCCTCAAATTTATTCCCTAACAATGCATTTAAGAATCCTGAATTTGATAATTGTGCTAGGTTATGTAAGATACTATCCCTGTTCTCAGTGAACAGTTATGAGTCTCCAAATGAACCATTAGGCCCTGAATTTGTTCCCTAGTAATGTATTTTTTAAATCCTGAATTTGAAAATTGTACTATGGTTATATAAGAGACTTTTCCATTCTTAGTTTAAAAAAAAAATGAAGTTTTTAGGGGCCAATTTTTTTTTACTCTCAAAAGCAAAGTAAGAAATAGGTGGAAAGTGAGTATGTGGCAAAAACAGGTGGGGCAGGGTCATGGCGGAGCATGTGTGTGGGGCACATCTGCACGGTTCCGGAAGCAGCTTTTAAGTTCTCAATTGTAGGAAAATAAGAAATCTCACGCACGGGCTGCCTCCCCCCTGCATATTTTAATGCAGCCCCAGGGTTACCTTAGTTTAGAGATGACAAGAAAATGATGATGAAACTAGAGGCAGACAGAGACACGGAGGTAAAATTACCAGAAGAATTGGGATGTGTCGTGTGGTTGCACACTGAGGCAGGGCTCGGGGGTTGCAGCGTGTAGCGTGGCTAGTAAAGCGCCTGCGTGCGCGTGCCTGAGTTCCTGGTTCCACCTCTAACACGTGCAAGCTGGCGTGATGGTGCACGCCTGGAGCCTTGCTCGGGGAGGTGAAGCCGCCATGGGAAGTCCACGGTCATTTCTGGCTGTGCCACCAGCCTGTGGCATGGTGTACTTAGAATCCACCACCGGCTGGTGACGAAAGGGGCCTTCAGATGCGACCTAGAGTCTCTTAGAGGCTACGAACTCACCCTTTGAACACAGGAGCCACTGACTGAGATGAAATGGCAGGAGAGGAACCATCTTCAGGGACCTTCACCTGCTTCCCAGCCCCAGGGGGACAGCAGTGGGCCTGTCAACGCCTCTTCCCACCCCGGCCCCCACATCCTGGCCCCACATTTCTCTCAGTGGAACAAGGGGTGCGCACTTTCCAAGAATCTGCCTAGCCTGAGTCCCATAAGCCCCGGCCCTTACTTGTCTGTTACGTTAATTCCATAGCGCGGCGTAAGCTGGTAACCCTGAGTACAGGCAGAAGACCTGGATCCAAAGGCTTTAGAAGGACAGTTGGATCAAAACCAATTTGATATACATGTGATGACTATAAAATACTGGGGGAAATCTCATGAAAGTTTTCAAAAATCCAGCCCTTAAGTTTTTGTTTGTTTGTTTGCTTTGTAAACATGTACTTAATCCTTGCCTCTCTTTGAGGAAAATGAAATGTAAGCAGGGTCAGTTAACATGCGCAGGAGAATGCAAATCCTATGGGCTGCGGTCAACCGAAGGCAGTGACCTCGCACCTTACGGTCACAGCAGCTGCTGCGCACGCTTGTGTGGCTGCGATGACACATGAGAACACGCCCACCCGAGAGGACTTCCCCTTCGGCCAGCCAGTTACTGGTGCCAGTTAAAAGGGACAGATTTCAATTTTACTTAACCTCTGTGACCAGTAACACAGACACAGGCTGGGAGTAGTCATGAGAGAACAGCACCTGACATCACACTGAACACGCAGGACCTGGTACACCACTTCCCACGGGGGAGACTGTTCATCTGTTACAGTGAGACATACGACCATATCAAGAGACCGAAGAGTAGCAACCTCAAAAAAAGGCACCTGGGCTGTCATTTTATATCTAATCTAATAAAGCAGGCTTATATATTTGAGTCCTCGATTTTCCCTTCTTTGGATCTTATAAAAATGTTGATTTGTGACAGATTGGAAATTAAGATGGGTCCTTGTCTTGGCGAGAGTAGCAAGGCGTCCTCTTAGTTACTATGTCGGTCTTGAGCCTCCTCTCAAGCGCTCCACGGCAGCGAGGCAGGCAGGGGAGGGCAGCACAGGGCGCCAGGCTGGAGTCTGAGGGGATGTGAAAACCTGACTGAACTCACAGCCATGCAGGTGGGTGGGGCCGGGGCACAGAAAGGACAGCAGCACGCGATGAAGTGAGGGGGAGCTGGGTGGGAAAGCCGAGGAGAGGCAGCAGGGCACATGCTTCCCTCCGGCTGCTCATTCAAGAAATGTTTGTCGAGCAGCTAGTGCGTGGCAGTCACTAGAGATAAGGAATATACAGCGAGTGGGCAACGTTCTGCCCTGTGAGAAAAAGACAGTTGACACTTATTGTATACACTTCTCATACAGAAACTAAGATGTCAATTGTTGTGAGGTAAACTCTAACATCAGACGGCAAAATAAGGAACAAAAAGATGCCGCAGATCACAGCAAGAAACTACAGTGCTTCAGGGGAGAAGCTCAGGAGCCTGCAGGGGTGGGGAAAGGACAGGCTTCACACGGGGGTGGGGTGGGGGTGGGGGAGGGGCTGCTTGGCCTCCCAGTTGGAAGGAAGGCAGCCTGCGGTTGGCTATGGATGCTCCCTGAGGGCCTTCATCTGGCCCTGACACTGTCCCCTTCCCGCAGGCCTCAGGGAAGGCGGCAGAAATTGAGAAAGGTGTCAGCAGAGAAAGCTGCACTCTCCCTCCTCAAGTGCCGGCCGCCTGCTCAGCGTGGCCACACCTCTACTTGCAGGGCTCTTATACATTATTCAATGTTTTTAATTCATTACAAATTACATCTAAATTTTCTTGCTCATGTTCATTTATGGGACATTTTAATCTTGTCATCTTTTTTCATGTACCGTGCAAGCATGAGAGAACATCCAGTGTAACACACTCCTCGGAAACAAGCTAATGGCACAATTTGGTGTCAATTTCACAGCTCAGTGAAGTGAGAGGGTTCGGCAGGCCATCCACCTAGGAGGAGGTCTACTGCAGGGGCCTCGCCGTGATGGGGCCCGAGCCGTGCCTACGAGCAAGATCAGCTCAATGGCAGCGCGACGTGCGAAGAGAGAAAGCAGTTATCATTGAGACGCCCTTAGAGCTCACTAAACGGGGCCGGAAGAAAGCTGACCCACGCCGCTTCCTCGCGGGGTGCAAAACTGCGCCTCGGAAACCACACGCGCCTTCGCAGGAGCTTCCCCCAGGGCTTGGGTAATGTTCAGAAACAAATTTTCTTTGCAAGATGCATAAAGCTGAATAATTATTTTAACAGTTTTTGGTGGGGATAACAATACTAGACCTGCTGTAACCCTACGGTTTGTGAAGTAGAGGCAGAAAGGTAAGGAATTCAAGGCCGTCTGCGGCTACACGGTCAGTGTGAAGCCAGCGTGAAGTGCACAGAACAAACGACCCCCCCATCACTCCCCCTCTAACCAAAACAACCCAGAAGGCAGAAAAAAATTCAGAGTACGATTCACATGTGTATGGGTGGGTGCATATGTACATGTGTGTGTGCATATGTACATGTCTGTGGGTGGGTGCATATGTACATGTGTGTGGGGGGGTACATATGTACATGTATGTATGTGAGTGCATATGTACATGTGTGTGTGTGGGTGCATATGTATATGTGGGTGTGGGTGCATATGTACATGTATGTGTGTGGGTGCATATGTACATGTGTGTGGGTGGGTGCATATGTACATGTGTGTGGGGGTGCATATGTACATGTGTGTGGGGGTGCATATGTACATGTGTGTGTGGGTACATATGTACATGTGTGTGGGGTGTATATGTACATGTGTGTGGGTGGGTGCATATGTACATGTGTGTGGGTAGGTGCATATGTACATGTGGGGGGTGCATATGTACATGTGTGTGTGGGTGCATATGTACATGTGTGTGTGGGTGCATATGTACATGTCTGTGGGTGGGTGCATATGTACATGTGGGGGGGTGCATATGTACATGTGTGGGTGCATATGTACATGTGTGTGTGGGTGCATATGTACATGTGTGTGTGGGTGCACATGTACATGTGTGTGGGTGGGTGCACATGTACATGTGTGTGGGTAGGTGCATATGTACATGTGTGTGCATATGTACATGTGTGTGGCCTGAGCGCAGTGCCCTGGGGGGTCAGAAGAGCTCATCGGATCCCCTGGGGCTGGAGTACAGGCTATTGTGGCAGTGCCCGGAGGTGTGGGTTTGAATCTCACTTGCCACTTAGTAAGTTATTTGCTTAAGATAAAAGAGGAAATAAAAACTTCTACCTAAGTGTAGTTTTGAGGACCAAGTGAGTGCCGGCTCTCTAGCCAAAGGCCTGGCATGGAATTTGGCGGTCAGCAGGCATGCCCTGAGTACTGTGCCAAGGAGGCCAGCGTGAACCCTGCAAGAGTTTAGCATGTCAGCGTTCGTGGAGTTCCTTATGTTGTGACTTGTTTACTGTGTTTGTGTGTCATGTTCCACAGGATTCTGGCATGCAGTGTGTAGAAATGGCTGACACGCTAGCACCTTCCATCCCTCTGCTACCTCACCAAACTCTCTCAGCACCTGAGTCGCAGGAACTGTCCCTGTGTGCATGGAGGAAAACAACAGGCAAAATGGCAACCTCCTAATCCGCGCAGCTCAGAGATTCTCTTTCCTCACTGTCTTGTGAGGAAATGACAAGAAGCAGAAAGACCAAGTGTTGCAGGTGAGAGACAGCAGACAGGGCGGTGGGCTGCTCTGAGCCAGAAGCAGCGAAATGCTTCTTTGAAAGGAAAAAGACTCCATAAGGAGGCTCTTTGATGCTCATCATCCTCTTTGAGGTAGGCTGGGTGTTGCCAGGAGTTAACCTGTCTCATTGTCAATGAATCTTTAAAGTAATAAAAACATTTTAAATGCCATGTTCTGCAGGTCTCTGCGGTTTTTGAAGACCTTATAGAGTCATATCTATCTGTTGTACCTAAGATGTATATTCTTGTGATAAAAGTAGACTATATGACAAACTAGCCACTGGGCAAAAGGTCCTCATTTCTACCACAGACTGGACTCTGCCTAAAAAAAGGGCAAGCTTGGATGCAGGCAGAGTCGACGGGCAAACTCTGCCAAGACAGGGTAAGCAAGTCCTCAACAGTTCCTGCTTCACAAGTATGTCTGTCAGATATATTGGGCAAGAAGGCTGAAGAAAATTCTCCAATGTTTTGGGTGACTGTTCAGGTAGAAAACTGTCTCTGTCATCTTCTCATTTGGGAAGCTACTAACCTGCACTCCCTGTCTACTCAGGTAATCAAGTCCATTCCTTCTCAAGTCTCTGATGGGGTTGAAGACCAGATAGTTTAGTTTTACACTGAAGCTTAGTTGTTTAGGGGTTAAGATGTTTTTAGATCTAATAGATGTTTTAAATTGATAATGACAAGATATGATAGATATTGATTTACATCCAGAATTTTAGATGCACCAAGATAGGAAAGATGTTTTCTTCAAGGCTGTCAAATACAAATAGCCAGAACACTGTGGTTCTTCTTGCTATAGGTAGTTTATTGTATATATGTGTAATAATATAAATGTATATGTAAAAGAAAAGAAAGAAAGGAAAAAGACTGCTCAGCCCAGTGCCTGACCGGGAAGGAAACAGCAGCCCTCGGACAGGCACGGTGCAGTGTGGGAAGCAGTGGGCAAGGCCGCTAGCACCAGGCTGAGCAAAGGGCACAGGCTAAGCAGGAAGTGTCAAGGGCCGAGATGCCAACACTCTTACAGTGTGCAGAGTGTGTGGCCTGGCTTCTGAGCGTCTGCTGGGCTCCCAGGTCAGCATTCAGCAAGGCAGCTCCTGAAGGAGGGCAGATGGGACGGTCTGGTCTGTCTGTTGGCCAGCTCTCCAGTGTGAGCGCTCTCAAGGCAAGGGTGTATGAGGCGCTGGCATAGGGACGCTAATGAGAGGCGGCTCGCAGGGCTGCTCCTGCTCAGGTCAGGAGGCACCAAGGCTGGCTCTTCATTCCTGAGGCCCTGAGCTCGCAGGGCTGCTCCTGCTCAGGTCAGGAGGCACCAAGACTGGCTCTTCATTCCTGAGGCCCTGAGCTCGCAGGGCAGCAGGACAGAGGACACCAAAGCACAGCCTTCAAGCCACACACACAGATGGAGGATGGTGTGGTACAAGCTTCCTGAGAGGGAGGGAGGAGAAATGGAGGACAGCTGAAGGCTGGGGTGGTGCTGGCTCTAAGTCTGTAACACAAATGCTTTCCCTTGACAAAGATGGGAGGGGGAGACCCGGTCAACAAAGTAAACAGAGAGGTCACAAGAGGTCATGAGAAGGCCAAAGACTATGGCCTTTTGCTGGCAACAGAAACAGGCGAGGTGCCCCACAATGAGCTCCTTAGACCAGCACGTCACGAGTCACTGGAAAGCCTCAGCCTCATGGATACATGGTCAGGTCAGGTCTGCAGTGCCCTGCTGACGGGACTGGTAAGTGGCTTCTCTGCGAACAAACTTGTGGAGAGTTGAGAAACAGCATTCTCAAGCGACAGCTGCCGTTCACTGCCTCCTACTCGTACAAGGGCCTGAAGCCTGGTCACTCTGGCTAAGTGGCCTGTGATAAATGACCCCTTCAGTTCTGCAGCATGGCTGGGGACAGAGGATCTGAGGGGGTCCCTAATGGAAACAGCGTGTGCTCTTGTATTTGTATTCGCTGAACACAACACATGTGGTGCCCACACATGGCTGAAAACCCCAGGAAGCCTCAGCACCCCCATTTATCTCCCTGACAGTTCCTGCTGCAGCCAGGCTTGAGATCAGGGGCCAGGCTGGGGGCTGAACTTAATCTCCACAACTTTCTCAGGCTCTTATTCGTCAGGGAAAGAGGAGTTAGTTCCAGGGGTGCTCCCAAATTGTGGGAGACATTAAAATCTTAAGTGGGATGCATGCAACGTTCACTGATGCCAGACATGCTAGTCAAGAGGAGTCGTACTTCCTGCCAGCACCAATGCCATAAGCCGGTCACTTGTTTCAGGAGGTAGTAAATAGGAAGAGAGGCCTGGGACGAGACTGCAGCGCCGGTGACAGCTCTGCAGAAGCCTCAGCACTGGCTTTCTGCTGACACACGCGCAAGAACCTTCCGAAGCTGACAACCTCTGTTCTCAGAGCAGTGTGCAGAGCACCACACTCTTAATTCAAACCAGAGCTTGCTCACAGGTCTGTTTCCTACTGCTTTTTCCACGCGGTAAGGACAGGCTGAGTGTAGAGAGACACGGGGTGGGTGGGTGGTGTTAGCAGGGGGAGGGGAACATGCTTTTGTTCTGGATTTACATGGCAAACACTTTCAATTAGGGAGACTGCACGCGTAATTCACGATAGGCAAGACCAGGGAAAGTAGTTAATCCCATAAGCCTCCAGATCCGTCTATAACTCCTTATGTCTCCTAATCACTTACACCCCCCCCCCCGAGCATGATGGGAGACACTGAAGAAGGCAGAGCCACATAGAGATCCTGAGCACTGCCTCGAGGGAGAGGCAGCCCCGGTTTCAAATCCCGACCTCGTTATCTGGAGGATTTGACCCTGCACCCCCTCATTTGCAAACCGAGGACAAGAATGAGGTCTGCCCCACTGGGCAGCTCTGAGGACTAAGCAAGAGTGCTTATAAAGCCCCTATTTCCAGATCTGGCACAGAGGACACTCGCTACATGTATGCTCTAATTACCCATATCACCGTTGCCCTGAGGAGCCTAGGGACAGGTAACGGGTGATTTTTTTTTTTTAATTTAAAGCTAATTTTTAATCATGCAAGTTGACCATAAAGACAGCCTTTTCTCCAGAGATAACAAGGGAGGGTGAGTGAGATAACGTCTTACAGGCTCCTGTAGTCCTAGGAGCTGTTGAGTTTCTCAGGGTCACAGCTGCCTCGAGCACTCTCTGAGACAGGCAGCCCTTGACAGCAAATATTCCACCCAGTAGAATGAGAGTGAATGTGCTTCCAGCTCGAGAGACTGAATAAAGACACTTTATCTATTTTACTGAAAACTCAGTTCTGAGACATTGCCTCAGAGGTCAGGCCTGAAGACCCACCATTAACTCCGCCTTTTTGAGACCAAAGCACTATTTCTCAGAGTGGCACCTTCTCTCATCATTAAATCAAGGACTCTCAGCTACTTAGATACATTTTTAATTAGCACACAGCTGAGGAATTTATTCTGTACATGAAAGAAAGGGGCCTGAAGGAACTGAGTGGTAAAGCTTGGCCCTAGAAGACAGCTGTGGAGGTTCTCTAGAAATACTCTGTGAAAACTGTAAACCCTGTGGCCTAAAACATCAGCCCGTTCTGCCATGTCTAGAATTCAACCAGAGCCACAACAGCCACGGCACCCACAATAGCCACAGCCCCCACAACAACCACAGCCCCCACAACAGCCATGGTACCCACAGCACCCACAACAGCCACGGCACCCACAACAACCACAGCCCCCACAACAGCCATGGTACCCACAGCACCCACAACAGCCACGGTACCCACAACACCCACAATAGCCACAGCACCCACAACAGCCACGGCACCCACAACAGCCACGGCACCCACAGCACCTTCAGTACTCATGGCACCCACAGCACTGATGACTCACACGTCAGTGTGCGATTTCTCTTTGTAATGCTCTGGAGGACACATATAAAAAGACTACCTGTTATCCTTAATCTTTTTTAAATTCAAAATTCAAAATGTTGCTTTTCTCTCAAGATTGTAAATTTAATATCTTATTCTCTTTGTATTTTCATTCTGTGTGTGTGTGTGCGTGTTGTACGCATGTGCATGCATTCACATGTGTGTGCACATGCTTCTGTGATTGTGTGTTAATGTTAATATTATTAATAAAGTTAAGGATTTTAACTCAAATTCACAAAGTTTAAACTCAGTCATGGTAAGAATCAATCAGCAGTTGGCCCTTAACTTAAATAAAGAAACTGTCTTAAGCATTAAATGCAGGCGCTCCCTCACCCTAGCCCTCCAGGCCCTCGGCTGGCTGGAGTCACGCATACATTCCAATACATAAATTTTTGGTTTTGTTTTTGTTTTTTGAGACAGGGTCTCTCTGTGTAGCCCTGGCTGTCCTGGACTCACTCTGTAGACCAGGCTGGCCTGGAACTTACAGAAATCTGCCTGCCCCTGCCTCCTGGGTGCTGGGATTACAGGTGTGTGCCACCATCACTCAATGCACAATTCTAAAGAGATGCTTGCCGCTAGAAGTGCCTGCCGTATCTGAACCACATGGACAGTGACTTGTGCCAGCAGAGTTGGAGGGTTTTTCTTCTTTTTACTTATTTATTTAACATTTATTTATTTATCTTTTTTTTTTTTTTTTTGAGATGGTTTCTCTGTGTATCCTTGGCTGTCCTGGACTCACTCTGTAGGCCAGGATGGCCTCAAACTCACAGCAACAGTTTGTACAGGCCCCCCTGGGTCCAGGTCCACTGGCTGTGGTGGTCTCCTTGTGGGGCTCCTGACCCTTCTGGATCCTTCTATGCCCTCGTTCTTCCATAGCCCTCTCAGTACTCCACAATGACAGCCTGCAGACCGGGAGAAGATCTTCACCAACCCTACATCTGACAAGGGCCAATATCCAAAATGTATACAAAGAACTCAGGAAATTAAACACCACCAAACCAAATTATCCAATTAAAAAAATGGAGCACAGAGCTAAACAGAGAATTTTTAATGAGGAACACTGAATGGCTGAGAAACCCTTTTTTAAAGTGCTCAACGGCCTTAGTTATCAGGGAAACGCAAATCAAAATGACTTTGAGATTCTATCTTACACCTAAGATGGAATGGCTAAGATGAAGAAAAAAAAAAAACTAAGCTGGAGAGATGGCTCAGCAGTTATAAGCACTGACTGCTCTTCCAAAGGTCCTGAGTTCAATTCCCAGCAATCACATGGTGGCTCACAGCCATCTATAATGTGATCTCATGCCCTTTTCTGGTACACATGCAGATAGAGCACTCATATGTAAAATAAATGAATTAATCTTTAAAAGAAAGAAACAAACAAACTATGCCTCCAAATTACTCCAAGCATCACTAAGTGACAAAGTCACCGTAATGCACCGGTTTAGAACCGGCTACGGTTACATTGATTTGCTTACTGTCTTTGAGCCTTTTCCCATCTTAGTCACAACTGTGCCCTCAGCACCTGGCATGCGATGACCAAGATATATTTACTAAATGAGCAGACAAATGAATGACAAGGACTGAAGACCTTAGGGTGGAAGAAGAAGAGGGTGACACTGACGAGCGCAGAAGGGGAGGAGACTAGAGGCCACATTTGAGTGGCCAGGGCAGCGCTGGTGTTGGATAAAGAAGACAGATCAGCTCTGAGCGGAAAGCAGCGTCCACATCTAGAGAAGTCTACTATGGGCAGCTGAATGCTGTGTCCAACAGGCCCCGGAAAGAACAGGGAAGGGCTACGTGGAGCTGGATGGTTCCGGTAGTGGTTTCTGTCTGAAAACACAGTGGATCATACAGAGAGAGAGTGTAGTGGGCGATGGTGTTAACGTGGGCGTTTGGTAAGCAGGTGTTGGAGAGCGCCTCGGGAGGCTGGAAAGCGAGCCGGGTGTGGGGTGTGCCTGTGGTCAGTCCCTGCGGAGGCTGAGGTGGAAGGACAGCTGGAGCCAGGGTTAGAGACCAGCACTGGCAACCGGTGGGAACAACCCAGTGTCCTTCATCTCAAAAAACAAACAATAGTATAGCCAGGTCATGGAAGAAATCCAGTGCAGGAAGGCACAGTGGCGCAGAAAGGGGGTGGCCAGATAACACGCTCAAAGTACCCTTGGGGATTATGAACTAGAAATGGCTCAAAATGATTGAAGAAACGGTCCGCCATAAAGGAGCAAAGACCTGCTGTTGGAGCTGGAGGATGGCAGAAACCCGCATGGTGACCCTCTCTCCAAACACAGCGGAAACAACAGCAGACTCACCCCACCCCCAGGGGCCGGAAACCAACATGGGCGCACTGGAACCTGTGCACGGTATAGAGCCCCCAGGGGGTCATGGCTTGGTATGGAGCCACACCACAATGGGGGGTGCGGGGGGGGGGCAGTAAGAAACTGAGGCCCAGAGAAAGGGCGAGAAAAGCCATCTGTGGATAAAGCAAGAAACCACTCATCACATGTGCAAACGCCTGGGACAAACAGTTGTGGGGTCTGAATTTCTCTTTTCCTCTTTTGAAAATTTAGTTTTTGATGGTTTGGGGCACATTATGATATATTTTAATCATATTCGCCTCCCTTACCTGCTCTCACAAGTCTGAAATCAAGAAATAAACAATGGTTTTGATATTTTTTTTTAAAGTTTCCTGTTCAGAGAAGACTAAGGTCGCCTGTGAGGGGCTCTTCTCCCACCCTTCCCCTTAAAGGTGGGGATCATGAGGAAGAGGGCACATGCTGGGGAATTCCCCAAGAATGAGTGTAAAAGCCAACGCGTGGGGCAGCTCACCACAACCCAGCGGGACAGAGCGGTGGCTTTCATCAGTACCAACCCTCAGTAGTCCCAGCCAGCTGCCCTCAGGACACCTAGCTCTACCTGTTGGCCCACTGCGGGAAGGGCGTGTGTGTGTGTGTGTGTGTGTGTGTGTGTGTGTGTGTGTGTGTGTGTGTGTGTGTTGGGGTTGGCTGCTGGTGTTCAGGACAGCAGCAGTTTTTGGCTGTGTCTCCATGTGAACGATGGACAGAGCTGCTCTGATGACCCCCAAACAGCCCGTGCGGATTAAACACGGGTTGAAGTTATTGCTGCAGCTGTAACCTCATCTTTTCTGTCTGATGTATGAGCAGTTTTGAAGCACTCATGAATATGTTTAACATGACTAAAGAGATTTTTAATAGAGGAAGAGTGATTGACTAGCAGTGTCAGTGCTAAATGAGGCCATATTTTAAGAGACGTGGCTCACTCACATTGTTGGTAGAGAAAACCCACAGGTGAGGCACATGCTTTCCTGAACCGGCACCTGGGCAGAGCGTGCTGAGAGGAGAGGGTTCATGGGAAGGATAAAGGCAGAAGAGGAACTGTGCCGTGTGTCACCCGGGCTCACTCACAAGCTAATCTCGAGGCCTAGTTAGCTCTTACACACTGTCTGCGGAGACATCTTATTCATTTGTGGCACTCGTGAAGAACTCATGAAGACCTGTTCAGTAGAAAGTCTCCAAAGTTCCCCCCAAAGAACAGACATTTGTCCTCTGTGCTTTCTGTTCATCCTGCCGGAAACCAAGGCTGGGTGCGTGCACTATGCTGTACCAGTCAGCGCGCGCCCTGGCTTATCGGTGTTTGGCCCTGCACACAAAGCCGTGTTACTGAAAATGCGAACTAAGGCTGAGTGTGCACGAGTCAAAGTGTGGAGCTGGTGACGCAAGCGCCATGTATCAAGGACAAAGGGACAAGGATCCTCTACGGTCAGGAGTTAGGCTTGTCCTTTTCCTCATGACCAGCAGAAATCAAGACCCGTCAGATTGAGGAGCAGGACGCTCCTTTTCCCTTCCCCCGACTAGTATATACTATAAGGCCTGCCACCCATGTTTTCATATGAAAAGTAGAACAAAATGAAATAAAGCAAATGACTGCCCAAACTCACAACAAAGGTGGCAGTAAGAGAGCACATCTGTGTCACGTCCCAAGTGAGGCAGACGCCACAAATGCTGCCTGCCTGTCAGTGGGACAGCGCTGTGGACCAACACCGCACACAGGAGCTCACTCCCTCAGCAAAGCACCGTGATGTACTTGAAACACTTAAGATGCAAGAGCAAACAATACAAGCAAAGGTGTGGACAGTCTTCACTTCTCCATAAAAGGACAATTTGACAGTAGCTACAATAATGGTGTCAAATGTAACTGTGTAATTTTTAACTTGGACTGAGAATACAGGAGACAACAGAGTAATTGATGTAAGTAAGAAAATACTTAGGTATGACACAACCCTACAAGAAATGGCCATGTCTCTAAAATATAATGTAAATTCTATTTTTTAAAAAAAGCTGTTATAGATATCTTTAAAGCAAAGCAAATCACATTTCTAAGAAAAAAAACAATGTGCTGTGTGTTCAATGGGTACAGCATCGAATATGAGACGACAGCTCCATGGGTTTGCATCATGACTTTTGTGGACAGGGAACCAGCCAGCTGCATTTATGTGTGATGTCGAGAACGCGCTAAGAAGAGCAGTAACGGGAAAGCCCGATAAAACAGCTTCACTATTTGCCTTTAAAAGTGTTGTGCTGCATTTTGAAGACACTTAGATATTTGGCATTCAGAACTGCGGTGACATGGTCACATGATTTCTCTCAGAGGAAATTGCAGAGCGGGGAAAGGGCAGGAGGAGACACTGGGAGCAGAGGCAGAAGCTGTTCTGAGCCCCGACCTTCTCCTCTCGGGGGCTCCCCACTATTCACACCAGATCAACTGTCAACGCATTTACTGGGGAACCATCTTCACAGTTCTGTGTTCTCTCCTGCATGGCCGAAGCAGGCGTGGGAGGCGAGGCATTCAGTAGGCACTCGCGGAGCCTGCGCTTTGTCTGGGGACCAAACACGAGGCTAAACATGTGGCTTTAACAGAGCGAAGACAGGAAGGCAGCAGGCCATCCTCCATGGGTCTGTGCTGGAGGCCAGGCTGCGTCCCAGGGGACACACTCTGCAGAGGTTCTCAGGGCGTCCCTGTGCCTGCCCCATCGCCGATGGCACAGGAGTGTCTCTCCCACCCCGAGAGGAACTGCGGGGAAGGCCTTTCTTTCCGTCTTCTTGATAAGTTTATGACAGAACGGAACCCTGAAAGCTGGGAGGGAAAGGGGTCCATTCCTTTGGGGGAAGAACTAGAGCTCAGTGTCTTCAGCCTTTCATTATTTCTAAAAGACAAAGGAGGAGGAAGTAATTTTCAACACAATAGACCTAGTAAAGAAAAGGAAAATGTCCCAAATCTGCAAACATAACACAAGCACCCCAAGCCTCCTCCTGGAACACAGTGCCCAGAGAATTGACCCCTGGGTGACTCAGAGCCCAGCCAGGGGGTCCTTGGGTCAAGGCTGAGGCAGCTCTAGGCACCAAGGGTCACTGTCAGGCCATGTCAGAGGACTGCCCTGCCCCCTTGTGCCACCTTGGCTGTAACCCCAGGAGGTGTATCAGTCAGAGTCTCATTTTCTAATTTAGCTCCTCCTCGCTTGCTCGGGTCCTGACAAAGGCCGCACCCTACCACATTTACTGGGCAAGGTCAAGGTGGCTCTCCTCCTCTCACAGGGACTTTGCAGGGGTCCCCTCCCATCCCACTGGACCCTCTGAGCCCCTCCTGACCACGTAGGAGATGGTGAAATCACACCTGTCTTCCTAGCCTAAGCTCATTCAGACTGTTCACTTTTCCCAGTGACAATCGACTTGTTCATGACACAGTTCTCAAGTGGCTACTGTGTGCATAGCTACGTCCAGGATGCCAGGGGCACAGTCTGGGGTTCGGTGCACAAAGGTTCTGTCATGACGGAACAGTGTTGCAGCAGGACACAGGCCATTTGAAAAGAGCGACTAGGCAATAATGCAGCGAGCACTGGAGGTTCCCAGAGCTGTGAGTGCACAACCACAGCGAAATGGATGGTGTCAGCCAGCCATCTGCCTGGCCTCACTGAGAAGGGGCAGCTCCCTCAGCCTCACAGGCCACGTGCCACAGTGTGTGTTTTATTCTTCAGGCAGTGGGAAAGTACTTTGATGGATCACTGATTTGTCACTTTGTGACAAGGTCCTGCTATGTAGCTCAGGCTGGCCTGGAAGTCTCTATGCAGCCCAAAATACTGTCAAAAGCCATGAGTCCCCCGCCTCAGCCTCTAGAATACTAAGATTACAGTATGGCCATTGTGCCCAGCTATTTCGGTGGTTTTGAATAGCATGCTATTTCTGACATGCAACAGCCAGTGGATTTTTCTAACTGTTGTTAACACATTATCCACATAAAAATAATTCAAATAATTGAGCACCCCTTGGCTCCCCCCTTTATGATCAATGGCATGTCTTAATTCACTTGAAGCTCCAAGAATGCCTACAAAAAGAAGCCTATTAAGTTCACTGTTCAGCCTTGTTACCACCCATACACTAAGCCCGCAGAACCCTCTTGCCACTAAGGGTTAGGAGTACAGTTCAGCAGTAGAGCGCCGCCCTGCTGTGCACAGCCCTGGGTTCCATCCACGATGAGCATCCCACACAAAAGGAGGGAAGAGAGCAGAGCAGAGAGAAGAGAGCAATCTTTTCAGAAATTGTTCATCACTGAACTGCATTCCAACAGCTCACAGAGCTCAGACCAGGAGATGCTGCAGCTCATGCCTATGGGTTTTGTGAGAAAACGATGTAATGCTTGAAGATTCTGTTCCAGAAACATGTGACAGGGGCTGGAGGGACAGCATGGTAACATGTGACAGGGGCTGCAGTGATAGCATGGTAACATGTGACAGGGGCTGCAGTGACAGCATGGTAACATGTGACAGGGGCTGCAGTGACAGCATGGTAACATGTGACAGGGGCTGCAGTGATAGCATGGTAACATGTGACAGGGGCTGCAGTGATAGCATGGTAACATGTGACAGGGGCTGCAGTGATAGCATGGTAACATGTGACAGGGGCTGCAGTGATAGCATGGTAACATGTGACAGGGGCTGCAGTGATAGCATGGTAACATGTGACAGGGGCTGCAGTGACAGCATGGTAACATGTGACAGGGGCTGGAGTGACAGCATGGTAACATGCGACAGGGGTTGGAGTGATAGCATGGTAACATGCGACAGGGGCTGCAGTGATAGCATGGTAACATGCGACAGGGGCTGCAGTGATAGCATGGTAAGATGTGACAGGGGCTGCAGTGATAGCATGGTAACATGCGACAGGGGCTGCAGTGATAGCATGGTAACATGTGACAGGGGCTGCAGTGACAGCATGGTAACATGCGACAGGGGCTGCAGTGACAGCATGGTAACATGTGACAGGGGCTGCAGTGACAGCATGGTAACATGTGACAGGGGCTGCAGTGACAGCATGGTAACATGTGACAGGGGCTGCAGTGACAGCATGGTAACATGTGACAGGGGCTGCAGTGACAGCATGGTAACATGTGACAG
This sequence comes from Acomys minous, assembly GCF_964271855.1. NCBI lineage: Eukaryota > Metazoa > Chordata > Mammalia > Rodentia > Muridae > Acomys > Acomys minous. The sequence goes on from NC_140498.1 coordinate 97,351,230, forward strand.
GGGCTGCAGTGATAGCATGGTAACATGTGACAGGGGCTGCAGTGATAGCATGGTAACATGTGACAGGGGCTGCAGTGATAGCATGGTAACATGTGACAGGGGCTGCAGTGACAGCATGGTAACATGTGACAGGGGCTGGAGGGACAGCGCGGTGGTTAAACGTTCCTGCTGCTCCTGCAGAGGACCTGGGTTTGGTTCCCAGCACCTACATCAAGTGGCTTCCAATAACCTCCAGCTCCAGGCAAGCTGAAGCCTCTTCAGGTTTACACACACACACACACACACACACATACATTCCCACACACCACACATATACACACACATACACACACATATACATACACACATACGTGCACATATATACACACATACATATACACACATACAAACAACGTAATAAAAATGTTTTTATAAGGGACAGTTGACAGGAGACTCCTGTCAGAACTGACATGATACAGTGACGCTGTGAAAAGCAGAAGGAATAATTACGGAGCATCCGTCGACGTGTGCCCCCACTGCCACCCTCACCCCACTCTCTCTCTAACTCGAGAACAAGGACAAGGAGACCAGGACGGCTTGGAAGAAGGTCTGGGCTAAGGTCCAGCCCGCTGCTGTGCTCCCAGGCAGGGTGGAAGCCAGGGTCATCACTACAGCGAAGCCCCACGGCTTCAACAGCTACATCCATTTGTACCTGACACAAACGCTTATTTCCGCTGACTTTGTAAATTGTGCTTTATGCAAATGATGGTTCTAAACTACCAAGCCAAGCTGAGTTTTCTGCATGCTATGGAGGCAAAATTAAAGGAATAGCTTTCAAACAACACAGTCATGATACAGCCTGCTTCTTGTTGCCTCTCGCTCACACCAGTGCTCCTCACCAAGCTCCACGTGTCGGTGAGACCACGTAGTCGCTGGTCCAACACGATTTCTGACACAGTCAAATATGCGGCTTCCTCCCTAAAGGTGTGTACGGAGGACTGTGGGATCCAGGGATGACTGCTACCTGCTGCGAGACCCGTGAGGAGCAGCCGCCTCTCCTGTGCACAGCGGATGCTTGATGCCAGATGTGACGGCCCACAAGTGCCAAGTGGCCGTGGGAAACCCAGGCTCTTCCCCTATGGGAGGGGCTGGTTCATGAGTCCTGAGGTTGGCTTAGAAATCAGACAGTTGTAAGGTGAGCGAAGGTCACACTGACAAGGAGGCAGACCAGGTGCAGAGTGGAAACCAAGTTCCAGAGCGGAAAGTTGGTGTGGACCATGAGTGAGGAGGTAAGGGGACGGAGAGGGGGATCAGGAAGCATCTAGAATCAGTATTGAGATGTTCAAGGTGGATTTCTCAGAATTGTCAGTGGGCTGGACAGAGGGACCAGGGTGAGTGCCAGCCCAGGGTGCGTGAAGGAAACACCCAACACTGGAAGGAACAAACAAACAACAAAAACTTGAGATAAGCTGTGTGGTAGTGTCTGGTCTCTGCTGACTGAGGTGAGTACAAGATAATAAGTCAGTTTTAGGAGTCCAGAGATGGCTAACCAGATGCTGACCTCTGTCAAAACAGTCAGATCCTCACTCGGCGTCATGCTGGGCAGTTAGGGGCTGAGACGTAGGTAACGGTGACATTTAATAGTCCTTTGAAATACGTTTTGTTTTTTTCCATCTAACAAAAATTTAGAGTGGTTGACCAGCTAACTCAACTTTTTTAAACAATAAACCCGTGCCACTTGCAATGCCAGTGTCATGTAGCCCCAGGAAAGCACTGCCAGCACGTAACACAAGCCAGGGTGCTTGATGCAGGATGGTACTTTTTCCTTTAAAATCAAACATTTGAGATTTGAGCTAAGTTTACCGCACCGATGAGTCTGACTTTTCCTAAATCTACACCGTTCTCTACATTCTTGTAAATATGTAAACATGGAACAAAAAAAAAATGGGGGGTTTTGGTTGTTGGTTTGGTTTGGTGCTTTGTGTTCTCAGTTGTAATTTGACAAATCTGTTTGCCAAGAAACCACGTTGGCTCAGCATTTCTAAAAGGTGCTCCCCACTCTGTGCATGTGTGTGTGTGTGTGTGTGTGTGTGTGTGTGTGTGTGTGTGTTGTCTGTCTGAGGTCCGGATCCACAAACACAGTGGAGCGATGGCTCAGTACTGGATGGGGAGGGCTGTGGTTGGTGAGGCCTCCAGCAGGTGTGATACAGGAAGGCACCACGGTTAACCCTTCGTGTGGACACTGTGCTCTCAGGTCTCAGTGACTGAGAACAGAGGCTGGAGAAAATCCAAGTGTTGGGGAAACGTGGGCATCGGTGGGAGTGCTCAGTGCAGCAGCTCTCTGCCTCCCTAACGCCGCCGCCCTGTGACACAGCTCCTGTGCTGTGCTGATCCCCAACTGCAAAATTATTCTGTTGCTGCTTCAGAGCTGTCATTTTGCTGTTGCTTTAGATCGTAACGGACATACTGATATGCAGCATATTTGACATGTGACCCCTGTGAGGAGGCCGTTCCACCCTCTCGCCAGAAGGGACCACGGGGTGAGAATTGCTGGTTTTGTGTGTTCAGCAAAGGACTGTGAGAAAGATACGGCTTCTGGGAAGAAAAAAGCAGAGTATTTAAACGAGATCGGTAGGCAGACAGACTGACAGATACTTCATACATGATGACATACAAGTACACTGTGTGTGAGAGAGACACACACAGAAAGATACCTCAGACAGACCTTTCACGGCTGTGGAGAATGGGACAGCTTCCTGCCTTCTGACACGGACCAGAGGTGAAAACCTGGGATTCAGACTTCCTTAACATACACATGTTCATTCCATGACACACACACAGTCGTATGGGGGAAAAGTCCGGAATGTGGCTTAAAAGTCAAGAGTTAAGTCCGGGGCGAGCCAACCCTGAGTGATTCTGTCCCTCGTGTTCTGCTGAGAGAAAAGCATTGAACGTTCTATTGCACACGTGAAACTATCAACGTCCTGTTCTGACCTGTGAGATGATTGTCCCAACACAGTGACATAGTTATCAATGAGCCCCTCGAGAACAAGTCAATACGTGAATACATAAGTATCTCCAAAACAGGATGCTCAACAGATATCTCTAGATAGCCGAGAAAAACAACGTGACTACCGTGTGCCTCACTGTCCTGTTGATAAGGGTTTTGTCAGCTGCTAGAATTTGCGACATATGCAATTAATCACGCTGTAAGACCTGAGCGCTGCTCCGCGGTGAGGGCAGCGCTGCCTTGCGGGCCGTTCGTGCCACAGTCCGCCCGGGACCTACTGTCTCGGTGAAGAACTGCGAAGGCCCGCTCTTCATCATCGCTGCTCTCACTAACTTACTGCTCCAAGCAGTCTTTGCCGGGTGAGGAAATGAGGGGACGCCTGCTGCAGGTGTCTTCTAAGAGGCATGCCAGGCCCCAGGTCTGCAAGGTAGAGGTGACGTCACCACTTTCTGTGATGACTCAGGCTTCAGAGGAGATACAGCGTGTACCCAGGTCACAGAGCGAGGCTTCAGGCACAGGCTTTTCATTGTGACATCAGACCCACCATATGACCAGCAGCTACTCCCCAAAAGTCCCATCCAATGCCAGACTGTGGGTGACTGGCTTATGCATACACTTAAAAGTCTTGGGACAAGACAAATATTAGAAAGAGTAGTGTTAGAGCAAAAGCCAGTCACCCATGTTGAATGAGCCGTGCTCCATAAAACTGCAGTGACCACAAGGCCGTAGGGAACTCGGGAAGGAAAATTCCCTTAGCAACATTCCTTTAATAGCGCCCAGAGCTACGGAAGCCTAAAGAGCTCAGAAACAGCGACTCTAGGCACCAGTCACTCTCCCTTTATTACTTTCTCAGAAAGAATCAAGCTAAGAGCAGCACACGTGGGAGGGCCTGCCTCTGTGTGCATCTTCTCCATCACACCCACTTCTCAGGGGATGAAGCCACCACACTCTGGAGTCGGGTGGCAATGACAGTATTCATGCCTCCCTCTGGGCATGTGGTGACATCGCTGGGCTTGATCAAATCCATTTCCTTAGGGAAACAAACTCAGTGGAGTGAGAGCAGGTTAGGCAGTGTTTGCTCCTGTGCCTTGCTACCCAGGGAGACCTGCTGCTGAACAGGCCTGAGGGCAAGGGCATCCCAGGGAACCCTCGACAGGGAGGCCAGGCAACACCAGGAAGGGCATCACAGGGAACCCTCAACAGGGAGGCCAGGCAACACCAGGAAGGGCATCCCAGGGAACCCTCCACAGGGAGGCCAGGCAACACCAGGAAGGGCATCCCAGGGAACCCTCCACAGGGAGGCCAGGCAACACCAGGAAGGGCATCCCAGGGAACCCTCCACAGGGAGGCCAGGCAACACCAGGAAAGCCTCTAGCTGCCGAGGGACTGGTGTCAGCTGGCTACAGTTAATGAACGCAAGGAGCCCAGCATGCATTTAATGCTATTAAATGGATGTGTGCTGTTTCAGGCAAATGAGGTTTTGTGGTTGCTATGGTGACAGGAAACAGATGCACCTGACTATTAAGCACTGGAAAGCAGCACTTACTTACTAGCCCTACAAAAGCTCAGGTACTGCAGGGTGCCATACAAGAACAGCTCGGGACATAAGCTTCGTGTGTATGCAGAGCTGAGCACCACCATTCTTCAAGTATTTGTGAAGACTCTTTAGTACTGAGCTAACCAAATACAGGACCTTTCCTGTGACACTACTTTTAAACTCAAAGTTAGAAGAAATCCAGGGCATTCGATTTTGAGGATGGCTCATACCTAAGAAAACTGCAACATTTCGCTTGGTGCATGTGGGGACTGGCAGGGACTGTGTTAAATACTGGGTCACATGACCTACATTAGGCTTCCTGCCTCTAATTTCTGTTGTTTCTAGCTACGTAACTAGACTGAAGCATAGGTTCCAGCAAGAAAAAATGCTGGCCACAGAGATCCACTAGCCTCTGCTTCCTGAGTGCTGGGATTAAAGGTGTGTGCCACCACGCCCAGCAAAAGTGAGTCCAGGACAGCCAGGAACTGTTACACAGAGAAATCTTGTCTCGAAAAACCTTGAAGAAGGAGGAGGAAGAGGAGGAAAAGGAGGAGGAAGAGGAAGAGAAGAAGCAGCAGCAGCAGCAGCAGCTCAATTTCTATTTGTCTTTCCTGCAGGGTTTTTCCAGCAGACATATCAATAGCCTTGGCATATCAATAGCAGACATAGCAATAGCCTTGGCATATCAATGAAGAAGATACATTATCAGATGTGGGAATCTATTCCATTTAATAAGCAGTCACCCAGGACACTAAGGCAGGGAGGTGCCAGTGCAAATCACACTGCTGTGAAATTTGGGAGGAGGACCCAAGTCACTGCCTTATGACTTTTTACTTGTGTCTAATTCTTTTTTGTGAATAAAACAAAGTAGAAAAAAAGTAAATCTGAGCTCTGAATGTCTGGCAGGCTGAGCATCCAGGTAACAGCCTTCGTTCTTCAGAGGAGGGCCAGGAGTGTAGCAGTGAATCCTGCACTAAGCCGGCTGACGTGGTCACAATGCAGAACCTAACCCTGAGGTACCTCAGCAGAAGTGGGCATCTCTGAGCATCCCAGTGCCAGCAGCATCAGTTAGAGAAGTTTCTCAACTCACGAGTCTTTGCTTGAGGTTTCAGTCATTGTTTATGCAACATCTCTGAAATGACTTAGCTCCCGTGTTCCATGGCAACGATGCAGGACAGAGACCACGTTCTCTGGGACCCATGCGGTCAGCTGTGCTGAAATCCTTTCACTTATGTTTTCACAGTTTAATATCGGGCATTTAATCTTATTTAGTGGGCATGTTGAAGCGTGGCATGCCATAAAGAAGGGATCTTTCCTTCCACTGGCACCTGAGGAGCACACAGGTGTGCTGAGGTCAGGGAGTGAGTGCACAGGTGCTGAGGTCAGGGCACAGGTGTGCAGAAGCTGGGATGGACACAGTATGCTGAGGTCCAGGAAGTGCCAGGTGTACTGAGGTGGGGGAGGCACAGGTGTGCTGAGCCTGGGAGTAGATTTATTAGTGTTCTCACCGGCCTGGTCCTCAGGAGACCGGAAGGACTGACACCACTTAGTTCCTTCTTCCAACACGTGTAGAAGCGCACCGCCAGCTACTGCCTGGGGTGCCACGGAGGGGGCCCCACAAACCCGCCACCATACATCCTTTTCAAGATTGATTCATGAGGTTAGCGAGAGTGCTTTTCAGCCAGGTCACCGATGTCTGGGGGAGGAGGACCAGTTGCCATGGTGATGCACACTTCACGGTGAGACCACTGAACCACAGCAGGCTCAGCCACACGCTAGTTTAAAAATATTTGATTCCGAAAGAGAATCAGCTTTCAAGAAGTGATGAGAATTCCAGATCTTCTACCAGCGCGTTTAATTGGAAGTGCAAGGATCCTTGCCAGACCTCACATCTGGGCCCTACCTTTCCCCTTTACAGGTTAGTGGGCGGCGCTTGGCTGCGGTTGCTCATTTAGATGTGAGATTCCTTAGTCTGTCTGAGAAGCGCACTGCTTCTACCCAGCCCTAACTTACTTAGGTGAGGAGAGTCACATGTTTACTGCCTGTGGCCATCCTTTTGTTACTTATTACTTAAAAACAGCACTTGGCACTGATGATCATGGGGAAAAGCAGCTATACCTTTAATAAGATGCCTCAACAGGTCTCAGTGTTGGCCAGTAAGGGTTTGGTGACTGCCAACAGCCCGCGGCCTTCTGGCAGCACCTGGCCTTCTAAAAGCAGCTCCCTGGCAGCGGCCTTTCACGCAAGCACTAATTCTACTGTGTGGCCAGTTTATGATTTTCCTTTGTTTCCTCGCTATTTTTAAATGCAAGGCTGTCACTGGAGGCTTCCGAAGGGCCAGGAGACGGAGGCGCCATTGCACATTGTGGGACCCCAGTGGCATCGGTAGCCTTTGGACGCGAAGATTCAAACGCCCGTTAAAAAGAATTTGTATTCGGGGAACCCAGTCCAACTAGAGACACGATGCTTTGCGGTCTTTATCCTTTACTCGACTTTTAATCCCTCCTTCCACACGCCCATGGCCTCTCAGCACTCTCCCTGCCTTGTTCAGTAAGTTATGTCTGCACACTGCCTAGCCTCACTGGACCTACTTAGCTACATTTAATAACGGTGTCTCAGGATGAGCCTTGGCTTTTAGCAGTGTCCCCACACTGACTTCTGTAACATGATACAACAGCTTCAGGTGTGACTGCAACTTGCATTCAAAAATGCCAAATTTCCTCATGTCCTTTCACGTAGAGCTCAGAGCAGTGGGCTTTTGGGAGCACTGGCTAATCAGGAAGGGCTCGGAGGGAGGAGCAGCGTGACTGTGAGGATGGTTTAGCACGAGGAAGAAAGGTGTGTGTGGACAGTATCACTCTCTCAGAGGAGGCTAGCAGGGACGTCACGTGAGAAAAGTGACACGTGCGTGCCCTGGGCCCTCTGAGCAGAGAAGGAGACACTGGGGCGCAGCACGGAGCCCAGCTCTACCCAGTCACCCCAGTTATCCCCAAACCCCTTCTGCGTCCGAGGTGTGGGTCCAGGACTTTCCCTGCTTATTACAGCGTGTGATACGCTGCACTAAACGCCCGGGAGCTGCTGGGCTGTCTCCTGTCCCTAACCATCTTCACTTGATGGCCCTTTAATTCTTGGAGGAGGGGGGGCTGAGCAACGAGCAGAAAAAGACACGTATTGAGGAAATATTTGAACCCTAAAACTCCATTTTAAAAAAGAGAGCAAGTATTTCAAATGTGACCCTTGAGGGTTACTTTCTAAAACAAAAGCTCAGAGATGAGAAAAGTCACGGCACAGGAAATTGCAGCCTGGTGATGCTGTTACACTGCAGTCTCTGGGTGAGATGGTGCCTAACAGCTATGGTGTGTCTGGACGCTCAGACCCCAGAGAAACCTTGTGTTTTTTTTGCCGACTATTAGTGAGTGCAGATTACACTCCACCATTACAATCTTTTTAACTCATAAATTTTAAAGTAGCTTTTGGAGTATAGCGGTCAAGCATTAAGTAACATTTATTCTCCATTAATGTCACTTTCTATTCATCTGTTTCCATCACCTATTTTAACAGGCAAATAGATATACTACTCAGGCACAACTTTGCACGTCCCTGGGCCATGGGAGACTCTCTTCAGTTAAAAGGCATCACTAGGAGCCAGTAGCAAAGCTCCCCTAGGGATGGGTAAGACACAGTCGGCTCCACTTCCTCACCAGCATCAGAAACAACATCAGGGCTGTTTGTTCTACTGGAAGGAAACAGGATTAAACTCTCTCAAAGTAAACTGCAAGTGGAGCTCAAGGCTCATCTTCTCTGGCATAACTGCCAACTGTGGTGAGCTGACACACACACACTGTCCTCGACGCCCAGTGAGCTGAGACTATAGATGAGGGTCTCTGACAGCCTCAGAGCCAGGCATACGGTGTAGCGCGCCATGTGTGTCACGGCCTCAGAGCCAGGCGTAAGGTGTAGTGCGCCGTGTGTGTCACGGCCTCAGAGCCAGGCGTAAGGTGTAGTGCGCCGTGTGTGTCACGGCCTCAGAGCCAGGCGTAAGGTGTAGTGCGCCGTGTGTGTCACGGCCTCAGAGCCAGGCGTAAGGTGTAGTGCGCCGTGTGTGTCACGGCCTCAGAGCCAGGCGTAAGGTGTAGTGCGCCGTGTGTGTCACGGCCTCAGAGCCAGGCGTAAGGTGTAGTGCGCCGTGTGTGTCACGGCCTCAGAGCCAGGCGTAAGGTGTAGTGCGCCGTGTGTGTCACGGCCTCAGAGCCAGGCGTAAGGTGTAGTGTGCTGTGTGTGTCACGGCCTCAGAGCCAGGCGTAAGGTGTAATGCGCCGTGTGTGTCACGGCCTCAGAGCCAGGCGTAAGGTGTAGTGTGCTGTGTGTGTCATGGCCTCAGAGCCAGGCGTAAAGTGTAGTGCGCTGTGTGTGTCACGGCCTCAGAGCCAGGCGTAAGGTGTAGTGTGCTGTGTGTGTCACGGCCTCAGAGCCAGGCGTAAGGTGTAGTGTGCTGTGTGTCATGGCCTTAGAAGCAGGCATAAGGTGAAGTGTGCTGTGTGTGTCACCCTTTCCAGACTGAAAATCTTCGCTGACATGGGCTTAAAATGGCTTCAGAGGCTTATGCACAGGCTGCTCAGCAGAGATGGGCTTCCATCTCTCCTGAGGCCCCACTTTGAGAGCTCTCCTCATTAGAGGAAGTCTATTGGAGAGCCACTCAAATGAAATCAGGGCAAGGCTGACATTTTACAGAGTGCTGGTTTGGTATGGTTTACAATCCCAAGAAACAAGGGAAGGGCCACAAACACCACATTATCTTTGAAGCCGTGCTAAGGCCCATGGACATGACCCCGGAAGGCCTGGACACCAGTAGCTGTCTGTGCATCTGCTCATGGGTCCGTCGGAGCTGTCGCTGTCTCTGCTATCACATGAGGGCTCAGTGTTGCCTAAGACTGTCATCTGGTCCACAGGTGTGACTCTTAATAAATAGCACCACAAATCAAAACATTGATAAAACTGTCAATAAATGACTTCTGGCCAGGCCAGACTGCTTCATAGCCGAGAAAGCCATTTCTCAGGGACAAGTAGAACAGAGCTGCATAATTAACCAGCCACCTAAAAGCAGCAGCGTGCCCTGTGGGCAGTAGGGACAAGATGAGCAGAGATCCTGGACAAAGGCAAACACCTCTGTTCAGTCAAAGGTGAGCATGGGGTGGCTGCCAGGCAGCAGCACTCACCAGAACTGCTCAGCATCCCCACAGATAAAACTAGCCCAAGGCTACTACAGAAGCCAGCTGTATGGAAGACGCACCCCGGGCCTGAGCCACCTTTACTGTGTGACACACCTTTCCTAATGCACGTCACCATGCTGTGAGACACCATAAGCCCAGAAATGACGAGAAGACAAGTTCTCCACATACTGGCCAGTCATGCCCTTGACATTCTTCTGGGACCACACAGACAAAAATGACAGTCTCAGGTCTTTAACAGTAGCATAGGGTATTGCAGGCTTAGGGTAGGACCAAGCTGAAGAGCAAACAAAGCTGGACACATAGGTCAGACAGGCATCAGGGTCATCACATGTTTCATTTTTCTAGGTTAAGATGACTTTACTCTAAATGTTTATCAGATATCAAAGAAGATGCTCCCCAGAGGCAGATTATATTGCTGAGATGTGCTGAATATTTTTTAGATGCAATGGTCAGTAGTCAGTAGGGAAGGGACCGGGCACAATGGAACCAAGAGAATCAAAAAGAAAACAAAGAAACCCATGAGTGCTTGGAGATAGAATTTAAAATAATTGATATCACAATGTTCAAAAACTAACAAGACAGGCCTGGAGAGACGGCTCCACGGGTTAGGACAGGACCGGGGTTTGATTGCCGGCACCGTGGAGAACAGGTGTCTGAGGCTCCAGTCCGAAGGGATCTATCTGATACCCTCTTCTGTCCTCTGCAGGTGCCAGGCAAGCATGTGGTGCACAGACATGAACACACACACACACACACACACACACACACACACACACACGTATATGCTAAAAAATTAAAATAAGATGATTTTTCTCCGAGAACTAAAATATACTTTAAAACACACAGTTTTAGGCTGGAGAGATGGCTCATCAGCTGTGAGTGTGCACTGTTCCTGCAGAGGACTTGGATTTATTTTCAAGCACCCTTGTCAAAAACTTCACAGCTGCATGGGTTCCACATCTCTGGCCTCCAAGTCACCTGTACTCATGTGCACATGTCCACAGACACACACACACATATGTATAAATAAAGTAAAATAAACAGCTGCTAGAAAGATGGCTAAGTGGTAAAGAGCACCGTCTGCTCTTCAAGAAGACCGATTTGATGCCTAGCAGTATCACACACGCACGCACATGCATGCACACACGCACACGTTCACATGCGCACACACAGATGCACACACATGCACACACACGCTTGCATGCACGAATGCAAACAAAACCCATACAGAAGCTAGACATAACAAAAGAGAGAAAGTGTGTGAAGTAGAGGGGGTTGGGAACACAGAAATCACTAGGACAGGAGACAGTCTGAACTCTGAGAGATGCAGGGACGGTCAGGTTGCAGACTGAGAGGACAAAAACCATGGTGTGAAAAAGGACTTAAGAGATGACGGCTGAGGATGCTGCCAATAGGGAAAAAACTTCAAGCCACAAATTCAAGAGCTGCAGTGAAGCTCACTGTAGCTATTACAAAGTGTACCACACACAGGCAGAAGAAAAGCAAAAATAAGGAACAATTACACAGAAACAGAATTTTCAGTAGAAAAAAATAGAAACAACCTAAAAGAATCAACAAATAGTGGAGATGTTTATGTGACGGAACCTAAGGTACAGGAGGCAAGAGGAGTCTAACCGAGATGATGCTGAGAGTGACGCAGGCACCGGTGGACATAAAACCGAGAAGCCTAGCCTAGTCACAGTGGTTATCGTCAGAACAGCGGTCACCCTCGGTGTGGCCAATAGTGAGGGATCAGCAGTCATCCTCGGTGTGGCCAACAGGGGGGCACCAGCGGTCACCCTCGGTGTGGCCAACAATGGGGGATCAGCGGTCACCCTCGGTGTGGCCAACAATGGGGGATCAGCGGTCACCCTCGGTGTGGCCAACAGTGGGGCACCAGTGGTCACCCTCGGTGTGGCCAACAATGGGGGATCAGCGGTCACCCTCGATGTGGCCAACAGTGGGGGATCAGCGGTCACCCTCGGTGTGGCCAACAGTGGGGGATCAGTGGTCACCCTCGGTGTGGCCAACAGTGGGGCACCAGCGGTCACCCTCGGTGTGGCCAACAGTGGGGCACCAGCGGTCACCCTCGGTGTGGCCAACAATGGGGGATAACCAGAACCAGCCTCCTGCGCGCCTGTAAACAACAGACTGGCCAGAGTGTAGAAAGGTGCGTTTACCTGGCAAAATTCACAGAAAATCCATTTTTGAAATTATTTGTGCACTCTCCATATACTCAGAACATTTCAGTAAAAGCTCATTTAAACACTCAGGCACCGACAGAGCCCGCTTTAAAACACAAACGTGCGTCACGATCATCTGCCCACGGCTCTTGCCCCTCCTGCCCACTAGGCACTCGCTGGCCAGGCTCTCGCTCTCCGCATTTGAACGGCACTAAGGAAAGAGATGACCCTAGAAATAATAGCTTGCATTTCCATCCATCTACAGAATGTTATCCAGATCAAATTTAAGATATGTCTATGAAGAGCCAATTTTAATGATAAGCAAATACAAAACAAAAGATCTATGAGGAAGCTTTTATTAAGAGTGCCCACGGGGAAAGGAGGAAGAGTGGATGGCTCAGTGCATGAAAGACACCAGCCACTTGACAGGACAAAGTGAGTGTGGGGCATGGGTGTGTGCTGGTCCGTGGGCTCGGGCTGCTCTTGATTTCTCATTTTTGGAGCACAGTAGGGTAGCTACTATGTAACGGCTCATAGTGAATTTCACAGTAGCTCACAGGAACATTTTCAGTGATACCAGTGCCAAGAAATGGTGGTGGCACGCTTGGCTAGCGCCAGGCCCTGGATTCAAGCCCCAGCACTTCGAGAAGGGCTGAGAGATGTCAGAAATGATGGCACACTGATATGCAGTCTACACCCCATAAATGTGTATGGTTATTATGCCAGTTAAAACGCTTATCTGATATCTGAAACAGGGTGGCCTCAAACTCATCATAAAGTCAAGGGTACCTGAGCACCGGGGTCCTCCTGTGTCTGCCTCCCAAGTGCTATGATTGCTGTGCGCACCACAAGGCCCAGTTGTATGTGACGCTGGAGATCGAACCCAGGACTTTTTGTTCCAAACTCTCTACAAGCTGAGCTGCAGTCCCAGATGTAATTAAACTTTTTTTTCAATTAAGAAAGAGAGAGAACCTTGGGTTCTATACAGTTCTTAAAGTCCCCCTGTGGCAGAGTACACACTTAATAACCACAGGACTTGAAAATACCGCAGACACCGCAGGCCACACCAGGCTCAGCTCTGCAAACTCCCTATTTGTCAAACAGCTTTTGGGTCAACCATCCCGGTCTGGTGTAAGAGGGTGAAGCCCTTCCCAACTGTTGTGTATTCTACTTTCAACAAAGAGAAAACGTCTTAATGCCACGATTTGCGTCAAACGATGAAATGGGTGTGTGGCTGGTGGCACAGACTGGGACAGCAATCCTCCTGGTCTGCTCTTCCTGTTTCCTTACAGGATCTCAGGGCGGTGACGGAGGCAGAAGCCTAGCTCAGGTTTTACAGGAGTATTTCCTCGCCCCAGCAGTGCGGCCACCCTACTCGGCTGGGCTTCGAGAGCCCCTGGCACACGGCATGTTTACACTCCCTGCTCCTCTTCCATCTCCGTTCTCGTGTGAAGCAAGACCCTCCGGCTGTCCTGCTGAGGGGACAAAGGCGTATGGCAGTGAAGGAACTGGCTCTTTAGAGGGAAAGTGTGGTGCTACCAGCTACCGAACTCGGGAGGCAGAAGCAGGTAAATACGGGGGTCGCAGGCCAGCCAGGTCCACAAAGTGAGTTCCATGACAGCCAGGGCCACACAGTGAGACCCTGTCTCAAAAACAAACAAACAAAATAAAATTCACTCTTGTGAGCTATAAACATTACAATCAGAACTAAATTTTTTGTCTTAAGCAAGCATTTTTATTTTATTTTTTTAAGGTTTTTTTTTTTTACATGTAGGGGTGTTTCGCCTGCATGTACACCTGTGCAGCATGTGTGTACAGTGTCATTGGAGGCCATGAGGGTATCAGATCCCCCAGAGTGCGAGTTACAGGTGGTCCCAATCTGCCATCTGGGTGCCGGGAACAGAACCCAGGTCCTCTGCAAGAGCAACCAGTGCTCGTAACCATGGAGCCATCTCTCTCTAGCTCCAAGCACACAGTATTTAAAGAAATGAAGCAGAAAAAGAAGTGCATGCAGTCTTTTATATTCAGCCGTGTGCTGGTGAGCCCTGGTGCGCCTCCGTCAGTCTGTTATATTCAGCCGTGTGCTGGTGAGCCCTGGTGCGCCTCCGTCAGTCTGTTATATTCAGCCATGTGCTGGTGAGCCCTGGTGCGCCTCCGTCAGTCTGTTATATTCAGCCGTGTGCTGGTGAGCCCTGGTGCGCCTCTGTGTTCCTGAACATGTGACCTACTCCTACTGCTTTCCTTCACCTGAAGGGCTTCCCGGAGCACTCTGCACGGGGCAGGGCTCTGGGTAAACCCCTGGTTGCCACTTATCTTAAGACATTTTTTTGCTTTCACTCTTGAAAGTTAGTTTTTGATTACTGAATTCTGGGTTGACAGTTTTCTCAGGACTCTAAAATGTCTGCCTTTACTGTCATTACTTCTGTTACAAAGTCAGACGCCCTCTGTGCTGCTGTTCTTCCTCCAGTGTGTGGCATACCGTCCAGAGCTTTGGAGATTTTTCTAATTTGTTTACAGCATGTGACTTTTATTTGCATTTATCTGGATGAGGTCACCTCAGCTTTTAGAATCTATACATTCATTCCTTTCTGACCAACTGCAGAAAGTGTTACCTACTACTTCTATAAGCACTGCTTTTGTCTGATTGTCCCGTTTTCACCACATATACATCCACATGCATCTGACGCCGCCCCCCCCCCCCCCGCCTTCCCTTCCCCCTCCCCTCCCCGCTCCCCCGCCCCCACCCCCGCCCCAGGCTCCCTACTCTTTCTGTCCCCCTCTCCCTCTGATGCTCACACTGTGTGTTTTCCACTGAGCCATTGTCAAGACCCTTTTTGCCCCCTAGAAGGTTCTAGTAAGCCAGCCCAAGGGTGTGGTTTTTTCAGATGGTCCACTCTTCAGCCCAAGTGTTTCTACTTTACTTGCTTGCAGTTTGTATTATCCTGTTGAGATTTCCTGGTTTTCATACACTGTGAGCATATATTATGTTATATATCTGTGACGCTCCCGGCCCCTCCACTGTCAGGAGGCCACACGGCCACGCTTGGCTTGACTCCTTTCTACAGCTCCTTCACCCAACCCCAGCCCCTTGGCTTACGAGCCTTTTCTCTTGGGTTTGAGTCTCACTTTCTAGTTCTAGTCTCCTAAATCCTCACCTGAAGTTTCTCCTACTCTGCACATGAAGGACCACGAAATGCTACAGCCGGAAGGGGACACGCGAACACACGACGGGTGGCAATGACAATGCGCAGGATTTCAGAAGACCCGTGGGGAAGTCAGAGCAGCTGCAGGCAGCCTGCTTCACAGCCGGGCTTCACAGCAGCCTCGTGCCCTCGTGAGGACTCGCTGAGCAGGCTGTTTCTTTGGAGGTCATCACCATTTTATCAGTAGGTTGAAAAGAAGTTTTTATAACTGGCTTCAGGTCTAAAAGGTCTGACTCAGCTGATTTGTAATGCTAAGGCCTCACCCTCGATCTGGGTCCTGTTGCCTTTCTCTGCCAGTCCTGCCGCGGGTGACCCGAGTTACTGCGTAACGGTCCTGCTCGGTTCTCAAAGGCCTGTGAGACACAGGGAGAAGGTTGCCAAGCCTTCCCCCGTGAACTCAATACTCCCTATGAGGATACAGTTCTTGGCTGAAATGGAATGGTTTTTACATTTTAATCCACTCCCTGTACTAGAAGTAAAATAACTACCCCAACTACATTCTTTCTTATACACACACAGACACACACACCACAAACCTTTAATGGATTTCACATTACCACTAGTGTAGATTATATAATACACACTGTGTAGAAAGTGGCTGGGAAAAAAAAAACAACAAACCTCCAAGGAAATAGTGTTGGAGACAATGCTGTGGTGAAGGTGATGTCATCAGGGGTCAGCTGAGTAATTTCCTGCACCCCCATCCGAAAAAAACCCAAAAGCTCAGTTTTCGCCTGGCCTGACCAACCCACGGGTGTCGTGAGCTGGTGATGGTCATAACTCACCTTCACTTTCATAATCATAAAGAATTGGATTTCGCTTTAGAAGATCTTTTGTGAGAAGCATAAGACTATAAAAAAATCCGCACTGAAGTCCATCTATAATTTAGTCTGTAACAACCAAGATAACTGTAAAACGAGAGGAAATCAAAGCTCAACTGTGCTCTCTAGTTCCTAAAACTTGCTCTGAGGCTGCAAGAACAACCCGAGGAGGCTTCTGTCCCTCCTGTCACCTGGACACGCCTCCTCCAGCCTACAAGCATCACCAACGTTGGCTGCAACAGGAGGGGCCTCCGAGGACAAGAGCAGCAGTTACCTCCTCTTCCTCACACAAAGGCACAGCCCATGGTGTGTGCTGAGCCCGTGGACATGGTTGTGAGCAGACGCCTGACACGGCCTCTCCTTCTGGGTACCAGGTGGAAGTGACCCACAGGTGAAAACAAGTGAACGGGAATTCCAGGACTGGGCTCCAATCAGGACACAAGTGCCTTTTCACTTGAGAACAATTCCAAAACACTAACATTCGGTGTCGCTATTCCGTAACAGCCACCCAGGTAACAAACTAGGGGGAGTAGTTTAACTTTGGATAAATACTGGATATAATGCAAACACGGGTAGTTACATATGTGTACACGTGGATGATAAACACTGATATTCCATGGTTACATGTGCATACACAGATGATAATCCAGGGTCTGTGCTTTGAAAGCAGCTACTATGAATAACATTTAGTTTTCACAACAACAGCATCCTAACCACACGAGACAGCATCAGGGTTCCGCGCTGAGATGGGGTGCCCCACTACCACTCTTTACCCTCTAACTATCCTGGTTGGGGGTTAAGAACCCCTCATATTGCTGATGATGTGCATCACTACAACCATCTTAGATAACTAGGAAAAAACAAATCATTCTAAACACACGTGTGGGCAGACACCTAAGAAACAAGTGTTGATGTCTGTCAGAAGACTGGAAGAAAGTTGTAAATCAGGCAGAAAGTTAAACAACTCAGATGTCCATGCACCCACTTATAGGAGTTAGACTGCCCAGGCCACACAGCAATGGCCACCAGACGCAACATTCAAGTCCAGCTGTGGGACACCTAAACTCACGCTCAAGGGTTCTGCCATCTTGGGCTGTAGTCACAGGCTTGGCAGTGAACACCTGCTCTCTTCTGCTTGTAGAATTTCTGTCAGGCAGGAAGAGAGTGTGGAGACTAGGCCACAGCAACAGCTCAGACTAAAACAAGCAGGAGACGGGATGAGAGACCGAAAACAGATTCCACTGCGGAAATAAGAGAGTCCAAAGGAGACGCGAGCGCAAGGAGAGACGTGGCCTGGGCAAAAAGCCAAGAGTGGTGCGGCAGCAGGCAGAGGCTGAAGGCTGGGCAGGTGCACTCAGCCCAAGTGGGGTCCTGGGGGGGCAGGAGAGAGATGGGGCTGGTGAGACCTTTGGAAACATCGGTGCATTTGCATATCAGATTTCCTGACTCAAGAACATTTAATATAATGTAATTTATGGACCCTCCTGACAATTAATATTCACTCACAGGAAGGCCTCTGTGGGCACCTGAAATTAATTTTGAAACCATTAAAGGAGACAGAAGGTTACTCTCAATGAAAAACCCTGTGGCGAAGGCTTCACCTCCCTATTAAGTATCTGAGAGTAATTGCATAGAAGAAAACCCAATCACTGCTAAAGGTGAGCAGATGAATGGGTCTCAGGCTGCTTGGTGAGTCCCTAAAGTTTACTGGAGCTGGGATGCAGGAGATGCAGGGCGCAGCTCGCTACCCCCACCGTCCAGGACGCGGGAGATGCAGGGCGCAGCTCGCTACCCCCACCGTCCAGGACGCGGGAGATGCAGGGCGCAGCTCGCTACCCCCACCGTCCAGGACGCGGGAGATGCAGGGCGCAGCTCGCTACCCCCACCGTCCAGGACTCGGGAGATGCAGGGCGCAGCTAGCTACCCCCACCGTCCAGGACGCGGGAGATGCAGGGCGCAGCTAGCTACCCCCACCGTCCAGGACTCGGGAGATGGAGGGCGCAGCTAGCTACCCCCACCGTCCAGGATGCGGGAGATGCAGGGCGCAGCTCGCTACCCCCACCGTCCATGGTGTTTACGCAGTTAGCTGTGCTTCACAGGCCGTTTTATTTCAATACAAAAATAAGGCAACAGAACATAAACTGTGCAGCCAAAGGTCACCGAGGCAACGACAGATTAAGAAGCGTACTTTATGACAGCCAAGTTATGGAACCTATGTAGCGTCCATCAACAGGGGAATGGATAAAGAGAATGTGACATTTGAAAGAAAATTGATACAAGCGGAGATGTCCCTATTAAGTGAGTGACATCTCAGAAAGACAAAGTCACGTGTTTTCTCTCACATGTAGTTCCTAGATTTTATACAGATACATGGTGTCATTGGTGTGTATGTGGCATGGGAGTGGAAATACACAGGTCTGTGGGAGGAGTGAGGGGCTGAAGAGGAGGATGTGTGTGAGCACACAGGTGCACTACTGTGTGAAAGCTCCTTGTAACCAGCCACGCGCGAGTGCACGCACAACAAACACATCACACAGAACGCAAACCCCAGGCAGGACTGTGGGTGCTGGGGGGCGTGGCTGCCACTCAGAGCACTTCGGATTCTAAACAGTGCGACAATTAGGAGGGGAAGTTGCCTATGCCGACTGTGTGAACTACCAAGCCCTGGGAGACAGTCTGCATTGCCGGAGAACTCAGAGGATCAACAGAAGTCATGAACTGATAAAAATTACTGTGAAATTATGAATACGGAGTCCAGCTTTCCCGGCACTGGTGTCCAGGGCCGCACAGTGGGCAGTACACCACATCCGTGAGGGCCGATGCGCACGCAGAAAACCCTATCTCAGTGTACAGAAGCGAGAAGCATAGAGAATGAAGGGGAGCAAGAGCAGGCTCCTGAGCGGGAGACCCCCCAAAACCCGAAAGGAAGGCTCTCCAGGATGTACCACATGACCGTAAAGTTCGCTGGTGGGCAGAGCGGCATAGAGATCTTCCAAAGGAGGGACACTGAGTCACAGCAGGTGCGAGTGCATCGCGAGACAACTGTACTTAAACTACACTAGCATTTTTAAAACACAGTTTCCAGGTGCAGTTGGTGGTGGAATCCAACCAACACAAAACATCCAAGACACTACAGCAAACAGAGACTCAGACAGGAACCGGACCTGGAGGCTCACACTTGTAATCCCAGCACATGGGAGACTAAGCCATGAAGATAGCAAGTTTCAGGCTAGCCTAGGCTACGGATGTGAGTTCCAGGCCAGCCTAGCCTATGGATGTGAGTTCCAGGCCAGCCTCGGCTACGGATGTGAGTTCCAGGCCAGCCTAGGCTACGGATGTGAGTTCCAGGCCAGCCTAGGCTACGGATGTGAGTTCCAGGCCAGCCTAGGCTACGGATGTGAGTTCCAGGCCAGCCTAGGCTACGGATGTGAGTTCCAGGCCAGCCTAGGCTACGGATGTGAGTTCCAGGCCAGCCTAGGCTACGGATGTGAGTTCCAGGCCAGCCTAGGCTACGGATGTGAGTTCCAGGCCAGCCTAGGCTACGGATGTGAGTTCCAGGCCAGCCTCGGCTACGGATGTGAGTTCCAGGCCAGCCTAGGCTACGGATGTGAGTTCCAGGCGAGCCTCGGCTACGGATGTGAGTTCCAGGCCAGCCTCGGCTACGGATGTGAGTTCCAGGCCAGCCTAGGCTACGGATGTGAGTTCCAGGCCAGCCTAGGCTACGGATGTGAGTTCCAGGCCAGCCTCGGCTACGGATGTGAGTTCTAGGCCAGCCTCGGCTACGGATGTGAGTTCCAGGCCAGCCTAGGCTACGGATGTGAGTTCCAGGACAGCCTAGGCTACGGATGTGAGTTCCAGGCCAGCCTAGGCTACGGATGTGAGTTCCAGGCCAGCCTCGGCTACGGATGTGAGTTCCAGGCCAGCCTAGGCTACGGATGTGAGTTCCAGGCCAGCCTAGGCTACGGATGTGAGTTCCAGGCTAGCCTAGGCTACGGATGTGAGTTCCAGGCCAGCCTCGGCTACAGAGTGAGACAGTGAAGTAAAAATAAAGTTGTGTATGGAAGAGCCAAACCAATTTACCCATCTGACCAGAGCAATACAAATAAAGCTGGCACCCCTAACAGTAGCGCTCAAGGCAGAAACAGGCAAAGCTCTGTGAGTTCAAGGCCAGCCCAGTCTACACAGCAAACCCCAGGCCAGCAGGGCTGCATAGTGACCCCCACATCCCCAAAACAAAGCAAACAAGCGTCCACGTGCAGACGCCGCTCTAACTTACAAGCTAAGCTTAGCACTCTAACATTAATGCCCCGTTGCTGCTGGTGCAGCAAGAACAGACGCTGCCTTCTTGACAGCAATTTGTCCTAGTGCTAGAAGATTCAATAAGCTTTTGTCAAACAAGTTCATGTGGAGCAATGTAGCCGAAGGAAGAGATAAAAAACAGTAAAGCTCTCAGTGGCTTAGCTACTGTGATGCTGTCTCACACTCTACAGCCCAACACATCTGCAACCACCTAAGTATGGAACAGTGCGAGGGCAGGAGGGTGAAATAATTGTGAAGAAGGCTTCAAATTCAGTGGGAAAAGCTATAAAACAGTCTTACAAAAGGCTTTCAGCCTTGATTTGAATGATGCAAACAAAATATCATATGGCTAACAGCGTGTGTCCGAAATGCTAACAGGATGGCAGCCAAAGCTTGCTTACCTCTGTGCATTTCAAGCGTAACTGTAGAAAACTAACAAATAGTATCTTAAAACGTGAAGCTCTTACCACGTCAGCAGAGCACGACAGATAACGCCAGCATCTCACCATTCCCTGGGGATCCTTTGACTCTCTAACCAGTCCCTGTCTGAACTCCCAGCATCCCAGTGTCAATTACGATGGTCGTAACTGTTGGTTGCTAAGCAGCACAGACAGCTCAGAAGGAGCTATGCTCACACCTGCCTGAGCCTGGAGCTTCTGGAAGAGCTGCGCATCTCAGCATCCCAGACTGGCCTGCAGAAGCCTGAGCCCAAACAAAACACACACTGTTGCCCAGGGTCCCTTTGTCTGGACATCCTAGGTCCTGACACAGTGAGCACCAGGCGTATCACTGGACAGTTCTCAGTGACACAGGAATAAAGATTTCTCTTTATCACAATAAGGTAAACAACTAAAAATAAAATCTTAACAATGCAGGTGGGCTGGGAAGATGGCGAGGCACTGGAATTCGTACGTGGCACGCACAGGGCACTAGGTCCTCTCCCTAGCATCCCGAGATGCTGTGTTCGCTGCAGCACGTCTCACAACAGCCATGATGTGGGATCAAACTGGTGTCAAATCAGCAGCGGGAACAACAGCAGGTGTGAAGGGCAGGATGTTAAGTGAAATAAGCCACAAAGAAAAACACTGATCTCGCTTAGACATGGACCCTGGAAGTCAGACTGATTGTTCAGACAGAGAAGATGGCATGGTGACCACCAGTGTGGGGACAAAGCAGGAAGGGAACATGTTCAACACATCCAGAGTTCTTGGGTGTAACAGGAAACTGTGGTCAGGGGTGTCACGTTGTGTATCTGAGGCTTGCTGAGAACGTCCATGTCAAACATTCTTATGAAAAGGGGAAAAAAAAAAAAAGAACTGGTGAGCAAGCTGTGCATCAGATAGAGAAGCAGAGTTAGGGGCCAAAAATTCAGAAGTGTGCCTAGAATTGAAAAGCGCATTTCAAGAAGACAGAAGCTACCCTAAAACTCTAGAGACCAACGGTGACATCAGGGTGAGGTCGCAGGAGAACAGGACTGCTAAGTCTAGTCGTTAGAGGGGAAAGCTAATGGTGGTGTTCGACGTGGCAGAGAATCTGACGAGCATGCCGTGGCGCTCAGTGAGAGCGGCCAGGTTCTATTCCCAGTGGAAGGAAAGCACAGGGCGCGGGAGGGTTAACAAGCATCACGGCAGCGGCTAAATGCATTCCAGCCTCCCACAGGGGACAGAAGGCAATGTGCCTAAAGCTAGCCTTGGGATTGCCTTCTGCAGACAGGCCGGGCGTGGGCTTCCCAGTGGGTGGCAGGTCTTGGAACTACTACAGCACTGGGTATACCAAGCACAAGGAAGGTGGCAGGTGTCGTCTGTGTAGGTGGTGGCTGCAAGGTCAGAGCACTGGTGTCACTCAGGGTCCTCCCCATTTTCATATCAGTCATTTCTTAAGGACATACCGTGCACTGATGGTCCACCAAACCCAGGTGATAACCCGAGAGACAGCAAAACCACACTCCTGAGAAGAGGCATGGCAGAACAGTTCCCTCCATCCTTTTGAGAACCTATTAGCTGACGACAGGTATAAGGGAAGGTCTCACATGTCTGGAGTCGGTTACCTGGCCAACCATGACTCCTTAATGCCATTAGCATGTCTGTCTTTACAAGCCAGGCTATCTATCGGCTGGGAGTTGCGGCACCTGCCTTCCTGTGTCCCTGGCTCTCCTCAGGAGGACGAGGCAGGACAACAGTCTCTGGTTCACAGCCAGTGTAGTCTACACAGACTCCCAGCCTAAGTAGGGCTACGTCTAAATAGTGGGACCCTGTCTCAAAACAAACAAGGAATAAATATAATAAATAAAGCCATCTGGGCTTTAGAAACTGTTAATAAATGAAGGAAAATAAACAATGAGAAGTGTTCAAGCTACTTCAAGGGTTCTAAGAGAGCAGACTGGCTACCATCCGCAGCCTTGAAGGCTCTTTAAACCTCTCCCTCTCACTCTTCCTTTTTAAAAAAATGAAATGAAATAAGGTCTTTATGTAGTCCAGCTGAGCTGGAAATTTTTAGCAATGCTCCTTGCTGAGGTTAAAGGTGCCTGCTTTTCCTTCCTTCAAAAATATTTTTGTTGGCTGGGCGGTGGTGATACACACCCTTAATCCCAGCACTAGGGAGGCAGAGGCAGGCAGATCGCTGTTTGAGGCCAGCCTGGCCTACAAAGTGAGTTCAGGACAGTCAAGGCTACACAGAGAGACCCTGTCTTGAAAAACAAAACAAAACAAAAATTTTTTGTTGTTACATTGTTTATCAGTGTATGTGTGTGTATGCATCTGTGTGTGTGCAAGTGGATGCATGTGCTTGTGTGTATGTGTGCATGTGCACAAGCATGTGTATGTGTACATATTTAAGTATGTAGTATATGTGTGTGTGTGTGTGTGTGTTGTAGATCAGAGGATAACATGGCGGGGATAAGGTGAGTCGGTTCTCCCCTCCCCTGTGGTTCTGAGGGATGGTACTCGGGTCGTCAGGCTGTTGCTCCTGAGCTGCCTCACTGGCTGTGCTCCTTCCTTGTGGTCCAGGGTCTCACTGTGCTGTCTAGGACAGTCTGCTGCTTCTAGCTCAAGTGACCCTCCCACTTCCTCCCACTTCCCCTAGCCAAGGAGCTGAGACTGTAGGCTCTCGGCATGTCCAGTATTTTCAAATACGGTGTTAAAACCCTTGGTTCCTTCTGACAGTGGTACCCGATGAGGCTCCAGAGACCTGTGATTGCTGGGTTGCTTAAATAAATAATTCTAACAATGTCCCATCGTAATGTTCTAACATGCAAATATAACTAAGTGTATAAACTGACTAATCGTCTCATCCTTCCCTCTGCGTCGACCCTTTTTATCACATCTAGTAATATGAAAAAGGCCATAATTTATAAAACTTCTTCACGGAAGGCACCCATGGAATCCCCGGCCCCACACCAGTGAGCCATGTACATTATACATAAGATATGTATACAGACGTATACATAGCACGACTGTGCAGCAGTAAAGCAGGAGTGAGTGAGACAGTCAAGGGAGGGAAGGAGGGAGGGAGGGGAGGGAGGGAGGGAGGGAGAGAGGGAGGGAGGGAGGGAGGGCCAGCCCACAGCCAGGAAGTGCAGCTGGGACTCAGGGCTGGGTCTACCTGAAAGCTAAGCCCACCCCTTCACAAGAGGAGACAGTAGTCTTTCTCACTGTGCCATCCACGCTGGGTATCAACTTCCAAAGAAAGCTGCAGTCGTTTGCAAGTACAGTCTTCACCGTGACATCTGCTCACCCTGTAAACTCAACCAGCTTCTCCACAGTCATTTAAAAAAGAAGGAGGAGGAGGAGGAAGAAGAAGAGGAGGAGGGAGGAGGAGGAGGAAGAGGAGGAGGGAGGAGGAGGGACAGTCATACACAAGATCACTAATAAGGCTCATGTGCTGTCACCAGATACAGCTCTCTGGCAGTCTGCCTGTGTGTGTGCCTGTGTGTTTCACGGCGCACTTGAAGAGAATTAGCCGCACCTGAGCATGCTGTTTGCTCCCAAGCTCAGAGACAAGACCTTCTTTCTCTGCACATATTCAAGGACCATGCAACAGACACCTAATACCTGATCAGACATGGCAGACTCAATAAATGATTATCAACTTCTGAAGACGGTAGGGCCCCCCAACACTCCCTGCAGAGGTGGGGGGCTCCGTGCTTCTGAAAACAGAGTGTGCTCTACAGTGAGGCTCCTACCTCCCGGTCCTTGAGCTTCATGGCGAGCACCAGCTGGTGCCTGTGGTTCGTCAGAGCCTCTCGGTAATTCCCTTTGGAAAAGAACGCAGAGCCGAGGTTCCCATGAGCTCGGCACTCTCCTGTCTGGTCACCTGATTTGGATTTAAGGAGAAAAATTCTTTAAGTTACAGCATTATTTATAGCATATATGGTTCTCTTAAGCCACAGATTTCCCAGCTGGGATTTAAGTTCGTTTCTTTTAGACCCTGTGTGGGGAGATAAGAGCCTAGGTCCTAACTCCCTGGACACATGTTGTTGCTGTAACACCCGTGCGCACAGGGGCAGAGGGCTCAGAGATGGGAGGGTGTGGACCTTGACACAAACCAGCTGCTGCTGGGCGTCTCCCCTTCGCTTTGCAGATGACCTCTGGTTCTGAGCAGTTGTCAGCCTGCAGGTTTGGCCATTTGATTCCAGGCCTCCAACCATACATCACTTCTCCCTGAGTATCTGATGGCAGATGCCCACAGCCCCTTCCGGTAACCGACACAACCACAAACCATGGCTCTCCTCCCTCTTGCCCCTTGCATGGAGCAGGCACCTTGCACGATAAAGGCTAGCCTGGGCTACAGAGTGAGACCTTGTCTCTGAAACAGCAAGAAATGAAGCCCCAAAGCTCTCCAGCTAGTGACAGAGCCGTGCCATAGCCATCTGGATCCACAAGGCCCACCCTTAACCCTACAGCATGCCGTGCCCACACTTCAGCAGCTTCCATTTTCTTTTGTTTCCTTTGAGACAGATTCCCACTGTGCATCCCTGGCTGACCTGGAACTCACAGAGATCCACTGCTCTGCCTTCTCAGCATGGCCCACCACACCAGCCTGTGCTGTGCACCTTGACAAACCTTGGTGCACTCTCACAGAGGCCAAAATTAAACTGAAGATGAATGGTCCACAGAACCAGCACTTGGAGCATCAAAACTGTGAGTCCAAAACTCCCGAGGAAGGTTATGAATGTGCTAATCACGTCGCTAGGCCTTCTGGGAGCTTTGGACCCTTACTGCATGAAAATCCTCAAGACCAGAGGGCTCTAGAACTGAATGCTCTGCCGCATACGCTGGTCCTGTCAACACCAGGCACGTAGTTGACATGCAGGTGGGACACGTACCTAAGGTCTTGGCTACATCCAAGTCTTGCTGCATGTACCCAGTGCTCTTCTCTGTGTTCCCAAGAGACCAGTGTGCACTGCTCAAGGCCGAGAAGACGGAGCCTCGCAGTTTGAGGCTGCAAGTGCCAATCTTCAGAGCAGCTTCCAGGACGACCACAGAGGCCCCGTGGTGGCCGGCTGTCAGCAGCTCCTGCCCAACCACAGACACGACCACAAAGGGACTCTTGTCCAGTTTCATTTTCTGAAGCTGCTGGTAAGTGGGCTCCAGGGTGTCTGAAGGAAAAGAAAACAGGAGAATGAAGATGGCCAGACACGGCGGCTTCCCACTGGGCTCCAGAGACACGTTCAAGCACAGACTCTTTAACCTGGAACCCAGCACCACCCGACGGCGCGCACACGTCCAGCAGCTCCTTTCCCCTGCACACACGGCCACCTTCGTCCTCTCTATGGCTTCACGGCTCATGATGCCACACACTCCCTGAAAGGTCTTCATCCGCCCTGCTCCTCCTCAGAGCAGGACAAGCCCATCTTCCCAGCCGCCCTCCACTGGGTCCCACCCTCAGCCCTCCGGCCCTCTGCGGCTCAGGGATCTCAGCTCATCCTCTCAGGGCGTGTACTGCGCAGCTCAGCTGTCAGGTCTTTTACAGCTGTTCCGTGTCTGCTCAGTAAAAAAGTTTCCCACTGTTGAATACCCTGAATGAGAAATCTGCGCAGAGGCCCATCAGCTGATGGCAACTGTGGTGGTGGAACACTGAACACTGGAGGTCTTGGAGCCCCGCAGGTCCAGAGCCTCAGTGTAATGTATCTTGGACCATCTTTAGCCGCTGAGCAGCCATTCCCTGGCCCAGCCCCCTGTGTCAGAACAAACACACTGTTGATTACAGTAGATAAAGCTAGACTTAACATTTTGAGAAAAAGATTTTTAAAAACAAGCTTTTAGAATGCCCTAATAAAACTGTAGGCTTTCACCAACCCTAGAGCTGAGGGTGGAATCGGGCAACATGAAAGGCTGATGGTGAGTTCTCCCACCACGACTGCTCCAGCCGGTCCACCTGACACAACCACGAGTGAGTTTGGAAAATGCCTTGATTTATGATTCTTCTTTGTTCTGTCACCATAAAAAGTTTATGAAATTGCTACCTTGTTGGAACATGGAATTTCAGGAAAATCTGTGTTCCTAGGCCATGGTCACTCATACTTGGCTCCAGAATAAACTCCTTCTATCCCCCTTGAAGTGAGAGGTGTATTTTGTGTCCACAGTGCTTTACTCTAAGCAGCCAGGTGGCGCAGCGCAGGCTCCTGATCAGCCCTTCCACTGTCTCCCTGGTGAATGTCCCCAGCAAGCCTATCACCGAAGGCAAACGACAACGGACGAGAATGGATGATTACTAAAACATGCTCCTAGTTTCTCCCAGAAGATGAAGGAACTGGCAGCTGTGAAATGCTGGCCATTCGCAAGGCTATTTCTGGCACGAGTCACACCACAACCCCAGCAAACAAAGCCGGAAGGAAGCCATCTCCTACACCCGGGTGAGCTATCAGGGGGTAAAACGAATGTGTGGCTCATTTTACCTTCAGATGGCAACACGCAGGGGTGTAGGTTAGAGGTCACGGGGCCATGTGGGATTACTTCCATTTGGGGGTTGGACAGAGAGGCAAGCGCCCGTCCACACTCTCCTTAGAGACAGCAAGCGCTGTAGCTGCACCTCTCCTGTTCCTGAAAGCTTCTTCACATTAGCAGTTCCAATAATCCACACATCATGCCTGCGACAGCGCTGCCCTCCAAGTCCTGGCCAACGTGCTGCGTTAAAGCAGAATCTTTGCAATTTATGACTTTTCAGGTCTCTGCTAAGGAGCTCTCTTGCCTGAGTCAACATCACCAGGGAAACCTTGAAGCTCACTGGTGCCTAAAGCTTTCTCCCTTCAATCAGATCACTAAACAGAGAACAAAGAACATTTTTACTTCTGTCAAGACACAAACAGCAGAGTGCCAGTGAGCACTAGCTAGACACAAACAGCAGAGTACCAGCAAGCACTAGCTAGCCAACAGGGTTAAACCCAGCAGGAGAGAGAAGGGACCGCTAGCCTAGAAGACGGGCGTACCACAGAACGCCGAGGGCGGATTCCGTCAGCCCCTGCTGCACGCTGGCAGCCAGAGGTGTTCACAGGTAGCACCTCGGCTCCAGTGAGCCGGGCCAGACCTAACAGACATCAACAGAACCATCATTTTACAAATGATGAATCTGCAGACAATAAAAAGAATAAACACGTTTTAAAAAAATGATGAATCTGGTCACATCTATCTGATTCAGCTAAGGTTAACCAGAGTCAGCGGCAACGTAAGAGTCCGCTGCTGGGCTCCAGGCCACTGGGTCACCACAGCAGGAACATGTGCTTGCAAGCTTCCGAGTTGATGGCTTTTAAGTAGGAGCCACTGAGCTATGCCATGCAAGGCTGAGATGCAGCCCACAGCCCGCAGCCCCGACAATGAGCACAACCCTCAGAACAGGGGTGCTGCCCCCCACCACCACAGCGAAGTCCAAACGACCCTCTCGTCATTTCTAATTCAAAGTCTGAGTCTTGGATTCAGAGGAGGGTGGGAAAACTGGGACTGGATATTTCAGCTTTTATAGTGGAAGCAGGAAGCAGGTATTCCTGACAGACAGGGAACGTGCTCAGATGCCTATCCTGAAGCGAGTGGCACAGGCACAGGCCCGCGTCTTTCCCAGAGCAACTGTGGAGCTGCCGAAACAAAGCAGACAGGGAGGCAGCACAGTAACAGAAGATCTGTCTAGAAACTCCCAAGAAGGAAAAACAGACTTAACTTGGGCACGTTTTGGGGTAAATGAGAGTGAAATTAAGAAAATTGTAAAGAAAAAATCCCACTCAAAGCGTATAGGAAGAAAATAAAAGTACATTAAAAACTAAATACTGAGAGCTGGAGAGATGGCTCTGTGGTTCAGAGCACTGTCTGCTCTTCCAAAGGACCTGGGTTCAGTTCCCAGCACTCACATGGCGGCTCACAGCTCTCTGTGATTCCAGTTCCAAGGGATCTGATACTCTCACACCAATGCACACAAAATGAAATTAAATAAATTATTTTTAATTATATAAAAAAACATAAATACCACTGCAAAGCTAAGCATACAGTTGCTGTGAAAGCGCTGTTCCCTAGGGTGGCCGTGGGAAGGACTGTCTCACACAGGGGCCCAGCGAGAGACAGACATTTCCACAGGCTGGCCTGAGCTGACCAGGCAGTCTATGTAGCAACAGCGGCTCCTGTGGCTCAGTGGGGAAGACAGTGAGTGTTGGCTGAAAGAACATGTCTACCCTTCAAAACTAACCTCAGTCCGTCAGTCTCCCCGCGCTGCCAAGTGTGTGGGCTGTGGCTGTGGCCGTGGCTACACACGAACACATATGTGCATGGTTATGAGTGTATATGCACACAGAGATGCCTGTGCACATATGTACGTCTCTGCCTACATCTACAGCAACATACAAGAGCACCGGCCTCACTGAATGTCCGTCTTTTTTGTGTTAATCATCTTGGCTCGAACTGAGATGCTATCTCATGGGTCAGCAGTTGGGTTGGGGGAGCAGGGGGCGGGGCTTGAGTCAGGGTTTTCTATGCTGCCCAAGCTGATCTCAAATTCCTGGCCAGGCGCCATCTTCGCATCATAACCACCCAAGCAGCAGGACCACAGGGCCGTGCCGCTGTATCCAGACTGCTATATTTCTTTTGATGAAAAAGATTGTAAGATACTTTTTTAAAAATCTATAATCTCTGAGACCCTTTGCAACTCTAATTCCTGTTCTAAGATAAACTTGTGCTATCATCAAAAGGCCTAATTTTGTGATTTTTAGCAGATTAGACAGAACAGAATTTTGGCAGCCTGTAGCTATTCAGATGTTTTCTTTCTAGAACTTATGTATAGTACATGAAATAACTGGTGTCAAAGCAGTTCCGTAGGAATATAAAGGCCTCTGCCACACTGACCAAGCCCCTGCTGCTGGGTTTTGAAATGTAAAGTCCTAGGAATTTAAGAAGAACAAAGTCACATTTCCTGATGCTTCAGGAGCTCATGAGTGTGTAGTGGAAGCTGATAATAAACCCTCATCCTCTGGCAGGCGGCATGCCACACCTGCCGGCTCGGAGATGTGCGTCTCTCCACACGTGAGCACTTCTGAGCTGGGGTTCCACACCTTGAACTCAGTGGCGTGTCACAACATGCAGGCACTTCATCTAAACACTGTACGTGTGTACACACACACACACACACACACACACACACACACACACACAAATAAGCTGATGATAAGGCAGGACTGTGTGAGCATGGGACGCATCAGGGTCCCAGGGTCTGCCCAATCTAGAAGCAGACGGCACAGAGTCCTGAGAACTGTCGGCTGCACTGAGGGGCCCTGCGAGGTCCTGAGGTCGGGGCTTCACAGAGGAAGTGGCACCGGATACAGACTGCAACACTGGAAATCGCGGTGCTTTCTAGGAATGTTCAGAGCGCTCCGACAAGAATCAAAGAGAAAGCCAGGCTTCTGATGCTAAGACCGCAGTGGGACTTCCAGGGAGCACATGTGAAGGGGGAGCACCACGAAGGAAGAGTCGCACCTCAGAGGGGAAGGCTTCTGCACGGCCTGCCTCGCGCCCAGGTGTGGCTCCCACAGCATCATCACTTCCCCCTCACAGAAAGGTTAGGCTGTCACTGGGTTAGCAAACGGCAAGGCTGCGGTCAGATGCCTTTCTTGTGGGGAAAAAAAACCCATGTAGCTCAGCAGGGAGGGTCGGCGAGGCCTACAAACTATGAGGGAGCAGAGTGACCACTGGCCAGCCATTTTCCATGGGCACTTGATCAAGCAGCCTCCATGGACCCTTCCAGAGCTGACAGATAGCTCACAAAGGCGACCGGCTCTAGACGACTGGACAGGAGAGATACACGGAGCTCCGAGCGCCGTGCCTGCTGGCGTCCTTGGAGAACAGCTGAGAGTGCCCCCAGCCTCCTCCTGTGGCTGTGTAATTAGCCCACAGCAGGCACAAGCCCTACAGCACCCAAGTCCCTGAAGCATTTGCACAATGAACTGAAATTCTGCCTTACAAGGAACAGCAAAGATAACAAAAGGTTGAGAAATCATCTCAATTTATATTTACTCTTATTTCTATATTTTGCTAATGATTTAGGAGAGATGCATGTGTTGCGATGCAACCACATCCACAAGACAGTTTATTCACAGTTGGTTTGTGTGCATGGGTTAAATTATAAAAATAAAATAAATCAGACAGTTCACTTAGGAGAATAGAGAACAATATAAAATCAGATTAATTTTATAGGGATAGTACATTTATATGGGAATAAATATATATTAGTATAGGCTGGTCCTCTCTTTAAAATTGAGTTCTTTCTCTTTGTAGTGCCAGGACTGAACTCAGTACTCAGTCATGTTAGGCAGGTGTGCTCTCATGCTGAGAAAGATTCTTACCCCACCCCACCCCCACTGCAGCCCTACCCCCCACCCCCCACCCCCACCCCCACGCCCACCACCGTCCAATAAGACCAAACCGGGGCTGGCAGGATGGCTCAGTGGCTAAGAGCACTGGCTGCTCTTCCAGAGGGCATGGGTTCAGTTCCCAACATCCACATGGTAGCTCACACAGTTCCAGAGGACCCAGTGTCCACTTCTGGCCTCCGTGGGCACCGCATGCATACAGTACATGGGCATACATGCATGCAACAAAAGACATAAAAATAAAAACATATAATAAAGAGCATATTGTAGGCATTCTTTTGACTCGTGAGAGTTCTGTTTGTTTAAGAAGCATCTGAGCTAGGGGATTTTTTTTTTCTTTACTGCATTTGAGAATTCCAGAACCAGCCGGGCAGTGTGGCACATAGTTGGGAGGCAGAGGCAGGAGGACCAGGAGGCTGAAGCCAGCCCTGGCTACACTGTGAGTTAGCGTCCAGGCTGAGGGAGGAACAACTCGGTGTGGTCTTCATGGACTAAACACAAATGCTCCCCGTATACTCTTTAAAAGCTCTTGCTGGCCCTGGAGAAGCTCATGCGCATCTTCATGGAGAGGAAGGGAAGAGGAGAAAACGTAGGAAGTGGTAAAGAAGTCAGGTGCTGACTTTTCATTATTGTTCCCCCAAAGTTTGGGAGCCCTAAGTGTATCACTTTGAGATCATGGTTCATCGACAGCAAGGCCTGCCTTGGGGAAAGCCTGTAGCCCCTGAAGCAAAGACATGGCTTTGAGACTTAGGAAACTGCTTGAGGAAAGATTTCTCACTGCTTTCCCCTAAAGATATGAAATGCCAACTTTCAGGGAAATATCCTTTACATAGAGCCAGACGCCTAGAGACATGTGCTCTATCTAGTCAGCAGACTTGTATTTAGCGCATACTTTAAGCCAAGTACAATAACAGGCAGCAAATCAAAGCCACCTAATGCTGCAAACAAGTCAAAACTAGACAAAACGGGCAGTGATGCTGCCGCCGACACTTTTAGGTTCATTCTCTCGAATGAACAATTAACAGGCAGGCCACTTCCACAGCAAAGATGGAGTTCTGCCTGACATAAGCTCTGGGCGGAAAGTGGCTGTGGCCCCATCTATAAGCCATAAATCCGCCGTCATGACTGTCACTACCGTAAGATGACAGCTGGCGCGTGTGATTAGTTGAAACTTCCCAAGTGCTCATTCTTAAAATGCAGCGTTCTCGTTCTCAAAGCTCAGCAGCGGCACAGTGTTAGCCCAGTGCTCCTCACACGCTGAGTGTGACCTCCCAGGACCGCGGAATAAAAGGAAATAAAACCGCTGCTCTGCAAAACGAAGGCTCCCTGCTCAGAGCCGTGGAACCCTCCAGACTCGCACAGAACCACTCCACGTGCTCCCTCATTCGCTCATTTGTCTCTAAAGATGTGAGGAGCCGCCCACGGCTACACACACTTGCTTTAAGAAATACAAGAACAAAGCAGACACGGTAGCTCACACCTACAATCCCACCAGTCAGGAAGCCGAGACAGGAGGATTGCTGCAAGTTTCGGGCCAGCCTGGACCACGTAGTGAGTTCAAGCTAACCTGGGATACTGTGTGAGATTCTGTGAAGAAGAAAGAGGGAAAGTCCGACAGAGAGTCCCTGACAGAGGCTGTGTCTACAAAGGCCGCAGAGTGCGGAATGCTTCAAGCTTGGGGCTTAGTCACAGCTCCTGTTGGGCTGTTCAGCCCTCAGCCACTCAGATAAGGAACCTCCCCATCACCAGCAGCCACAGCCAGTATTTTCTTCTCTTACTATAAAACTCTATCCACAGTGGGGAACATGGAAGGGGGTGACCTAACTGTGTTCCCGAGGCCATGGTTACTCATACTTGGCTCCAGGATAAACTATCTATGAATTCCTTTGACTTGACTACTGTGTTTTGTGTGGAAAGAAGGAAGGAGAAATGGAGGGAGGGAAGGTGGGAGAGAGGAAAGACTGGCTTAATGTCTTATTATTTCTAAAGCCTATATTTGTTCATACAAAAAAAATCAACTTATTGTTAAGAAGTATTGTGGTTTAGATAGAATCTTAAAACTAACTTCACAGTGGGAATTAGTTAAATAATCCTAAAATGCAAGGACATGAGCTCATCTACGCATACCAGAGGGTCCATCACCAGCCCACGGACCCCAGCCCACGGACCCCAGCCCACGGACCCCAGCCCACGGACCCCAACCCACAGACCCAGCCCACGGACCCCAACCCACAGACCCAGCCCACGGACCCCAACCCACAGACCCAGCCCACGGACCCCAGCCCACGGACCCAGCCCACGGACCCCAGCCCACGGACCCCAACCCACGGACCCAGCCCACGGACCCCAGCCCATGGACCCAGCCCACGGACCCCAGCCCACGGACCCCAACCCACAGACCCAGCCCACGGACCTCAGCCCACGGACCCCAGCCCACAGACCCCAGCCCACGGACCCCAGCGGCTTGCGTGGAACCAGCCCACAGACCCAGCCCACAGACCCCAGCCCACAGACCCCAGCAGCTTGCATGGGCCCAGCCCACGGACCCCAGCGGCTTGCGTGGACCCAGCCCACAGATCCTAGCCCACTGACCCCAAGGGCTCGGTGGGCCCAGCCCACGGACTCCAGCAGCTCCCATGGACCCTAACATTCTGCAAGGCAGGCCAAGTGCACCTTGCTCTCCGCTAACTCCTGAAGACCGTCACCCTACCCACCTCTCATGGGAGACTTCATGGCAGCTTCCACCATCCCCACGAGGAGCTGCAGGCTTTTGGGGTCTTGAGCCAGCCCAGATGCAAAGGCGGCCAGGGCATCTGCGTGGCGTCCAAGGTACTGGAGGGCAACACCCTGTCGGAAGTATGCCTGGAAACACAGGGAAGATGACAAAGGTTTATAATTGTCACACGGCTGGCCAGAGTGCCCGTGGCGACTCTTTATCACAGCTATGGGCGGGACGCATGTGTCCCAAAACAGGAAGGGAGGCTTGGCTTGGTGACCAAAGAACCCGTTCCTTCTAAACATCACAAATTCTATTTCCTTCATGGACTTACACTTACATTTTTCTTTCATTTCTCAGACACACTGATTCTGGTCTATTCGTTACTATTTATTCTCATTTTAAAACACATTTCTTGGCCGGGCGGTGGTGGCGCACCCCTTTAATCCCAGCACTTGAAGGCAGAGGTAGGTGGATCACTGTGAGTTCAAGGCCAGCCTTGTCTACAAAGTGAGTCCAGGATAGCCAAGGCCACACAAGGAAATCCTGTCTTGAAAACCCAAAAAATAAAAAAATAAAAATAAATAAAATAAATAAATAAAACACAGTTCTTGGGCGGGAGGCATAGCTCCGTTGGCACAGTGTTTGCCCACCATGCACGAAGCCCGGGGTTCCACCTCCAGCACCACAACAAGTCAGCGTGGTGGCCCAACAGAAATTCTCATCTTTAACTGGCCCTGGTGGCCCTGTAATGCTAGCACGTGACAGACACAGGAGGGAGGAGCAACAGGCCAATCCTAGCGACACAGCACCCTCCTCGTTCACAAAGGAGAGCCAGAGGCAGCGCATGTCACATGTCCTCTGGTGAACGGTGCTGTGGGGTGCTGTGGTTTGCTTCTGTGCTGTGTGACAGAATACTGACCGAAAACAACTCGGGGAAGGAAGGCTGGCTCCTGAGTTACACTCCATCACTGAAGGCGGGAACACAGGCTGGGAACGCGCAGGGACTGAACGAGAGGCTGAGGAGGGTGCTGCCTGCCGGTCACTTGCTCAGGCCTCAGGAGGGAACGGCCCATAGTGGGCTGGGCTCTCCTCTGCCAAGGAGCAACCTGAAAAATGCCCACAGACGTGCCCATAGGCCGTTCTGATGGGGGCAAGTCTTTATTTTAGGGGTTCCTCTTTGCAGGTGACTCTGTCAAGTTCACACACACACACAAGTGTGCGCACATCATTGCCTTAATGTGAGCCCACACATTTGTTGTTTTGATTGGTTGTTTTTGTTGCTTGAAACATGGTCTTCACCTCGCGGCCCTGGCTGGCTTCCACCTACTTGCGGCCATTCCTCTGTCTGCTTTTAGTCACCACACCTGCTATGGGTAAACACTTGTGTGGTCCTACCTGAAATATGTGTGCTTTGCTCCAAAGCAGCCAAGTTTACTGTCCTTTGTGTCCTTAACTGAGTGGTCTCAAAGCTGCTTTTTAAAAAAAAAAAAAAACAGTGTGAACACAGGAACCATTTCCTTTCAGCTAACTTAAGAAATTATCAGAGCATTGAGAAATGCGTATCTATAGAATTCTCTTTAAATTCAATTCTGGTGTGTGTGTGTGTGTGTGTGTGTGTGTGTGTGTGTGTGTACACACACGCGTGTCTGTGTGCCTGTGTGAGAGTGGAGGTCAGCCTCAGTTGTTGTTCATTAGGAACCATCCACGCTCTTTTCTGGGAAGAGTCCGTCGGCCGCCCCCCCCCCCCCCCGTGTCTCTCTCTGTCCGTGTGTGTGTGTGTGTGTGTGTGTGTGTGTGTGTGTGCGTGTCCCCTTTCCCCCAGGATATTTAGCTCCATGGTTAGGCTAAGCTAGCTGTCCAGCCCCGACCACAGCAGAGGCCACAGGCATGGGCCACCATGCCCACTTCCTTACATGGATCTCTTCTTATGGACTAAGACCCTGGAGCTTTCCAAGTAAACCATTTACCAACTAAGTGATTCCCCAGACCCTAAGGCTTAGAACTTACATCAGCATTTGAAGCCAGTTTTGTGAAGTGCAGTTTGCTTTTCAAGTACACAGAGAACAATCTACCAGGTAAATGGCATGTCTCTGTGGGGCACAGACATATGTGAAGGCAAAACACCCACACATATAGGATAAGATAATAAAATAAATAAATCTATTCTCAAAATAACATTATCAATGTGCTCAACTTGTGTACATCTGTCTCTAAATAAGTGGCTTTTTATTCTATCCACTCTTACAATACTGTTTATAACACAAACTTAACTTTGCTCAGTTAAACACACTTGACTGTTTTCACAAATGACATTCATGAAATCTAAATGAAGTTTTAAACTCTCAAAACTACTGTTTAAAATATACTTCTGTGATTTTCACACACACACACACACACACACACATGCGCGTGCGCGCGCACGCGCGCGGCTAACGCTCATGCTTCCACGCGAGTCCACTCCACGTCTGTAGCAGCGTGCTGAGCAACCATGAGGAAGCTCAGACTACTCTGGGTTTCTACAGAGAACTAACCCAGAAACAGAATGAACGCTCAAATGACCATGGGTTATTTTGTCTCTATGGGTTTAAACTAGCAGCAGCTGTTAAAACGTAGGCACAGTGAGATGGTAACTGAGTGCGGTTCCCTCCCTTCCTCACGCTAGACTTGGCCACTGTTTCCGTAGTTACTGTGTTGGCGGCTATTTTTTCATTACCCACTCACGTCACACTTTAGGGGTTCCAGTAATACCGTCTACCTACAAACAACCACAGCTCGGTGGGTCTAGAAGACGTGCCCTGGCTCATACAGCGTACATGTATGTAGCTCGGATGTGGGGCGATCTATGAAACCCCAGGCCCCAGCGAGGCTGTGGCAGGAGGGCGGCAGGAGTTGGAGGCCAGATTGAGCTGCACCGTGGGTTTCAGACCAGCGTGGGCCCCAAGTGAGACACTATCTCAAAATAATAATAAGTACTTAATACATATGCATACAGACATGTTGGGCATCCAGAAGTAAGATTTACTACTTATAAAAGGAGATAAATAATATCTAGTTATTGGTTTCAAATATGTATTATAAGAATCAAAAATCTTAAATATTTATTTTTAATTTTGAAAAGTTCTTTTATGCCTAAAACAAAACTCAGTCATCCATTATTTCACTAAGAGACCAATGATTTCATGGTTTACCAAGTAAAATTTCTAAAAGTATGTTTTACTCGGCTTATCCGGGGGAAATAAGCCAAGTTCAGCAGCAAATCCAAGCTGTGAGTGACATACTCAGGGCGGAAGACAAAGACAGACACCCAAGGTTGTCTTCCGGTCTCACAAACATGCTATGGCATGCCTAAACTCACACACATAGACATGTGCACACATGTACACTAACACATGCCATTTAAAGATGCACATTATGGCCTCAGGTGGCACGGCAGTGCTAGAGACCCTACTCGCTTCGTTTCCTTCAGATGGGAAGGTAACAGCGGACGTCCTGCCTCCCGCCGCCTTACGTTACTCCTTTCCTCAGAAGCAAAGAGGAGCTGAAAGGTCTTTTTCAGTTCCCCGCACTCGCTCGGCAGCGCTCAGCTGGAGGGAGGCAGCCCGGCTGACATCACGCTCCAAGCTAAGTGGGCCGTAAGTGAGGCTCTCCCAGCAACCGCAAAGCACTACAGAATAAAATTAATTCTTTATGGTTCTGTGAGCGATATGCCACAATAAAATTTAAGCTGATAATGATGAAAACTAGATTGCAGCTAATTGTGACAGAATAGAGAGTTCTGCAGAGCACCTGACACAGACAGGAGCAGCCTTCCTTGTTAGCTAATGAGAAGAGACTTAACGAGAACACACAATTATAGACTAAGAGAATATGCAGAGGCAGGGGGATCGCTGTGAGTTCGAGGCCAGCCTGGTCTACAAAGCGAGTCGAGGACAGCCAGGGCTAACACAGAGAAACCCTGTCTCAAAAAACCAAATATATATATGTAATTATTCGCCCTTCTCCCAGGTCTAGCTGGGTAAGCCCACCTGTTCCTCATCCACGTACCCTCCACAAGCCACAGATGTTGCCTAGGACCCATCCACATCCAGTGTCCTGGCCCAGGCTAGCCACAAGCGTCCCCTCTGAAATCAGCCTCTAGGCTTCCGTAGAGCCGCCCTGCCAGGCCCCACATCCCCACCCAGCCAACCAATCAGCACATCAGTCTCCAGGCTCTAGCAGGACAGGTCACCTGCACAAAAAGTCAGAGGAGAGGCATCATAATTACATAAAATTGTACACCAGACGCACTGAGTGAGATCAGCGGAGTATTCCACCTAAACACTACTGAATACACATTCTACTCAGTAGTAGACGGAGGCTTTTCTGAAATGCCACATCCGGGGTCACAAAGCAAATCCCTACAAATTCAGAAAGACTGAAATAGTACCATGTATTCCATCTGACCATAATGCAGTAAAACTTAAAGTTGACAGCAAACAAATCTCTAATAAATGCACAGACTCGTGGAGACTGCATAATTCATTACTGGATGACGAACGGGTCAAAGAAGAAATTAAGACAGAAAAAAAAAAAAATGTCCTGAGACTCAGTGAAAAAGAAAACAGCAAAAACCTCTGAGACACACTCCTGGGATGAAGACTTACAGTTCTAAGTGCTTAGATTTAAAAATAAATTAAAAAACCAAACAGCAAGGGCACAAATAAATGACTTGATGATACAACTCAAACATTTAGAAAAACAAGACAAAGCAAACCCAACCACAACTGATGGTGATAAATAATAAAAATCAGAGTAGAAATCAGTGAAATAGACTCAAAGGAAGCAGCAGCAACAAACCCAATGACGCTAAGAGCTGGTTCTTTGAGAAGACACTCAAGATCAACAGACCGTCAGCCTAACTAACTGAAAGAGAGGGGGGCGGGGAGAAGACACAAAGGAACAGAATCAGAAATGAACACGGAAGCAGAGCAAGGAAACTCAGATTATTAGCAGGGAATAGTGTAAACACCCGTATTCTATTAAGCTGGAAAACCTAAAAGAAGAAGTGGATGAATGTCTCAATTCAGCCAACAACCAACATTAAACCAACAAGAGAACAGCCTAAACAGACCTACAGCAAACACTGATAGAGTAGTAAAAAGTCTTCTAGCTGAAGAATGCCCGGCCAGCCACAGCGAGAGGAGGAGGAGGAGGAGGAGAGGGAACACAGCCCAACACAATAGAGGCCACAGCAAACACCATCCTAAACGGAGAAACCCTGCTGAAATCACTGTCGCCACTCCTTTTCAAGCTGTGCTTGAAGTGCTAGCTGGAGCAATAAGGCAAGAGGATGAAATTAAAGTGATACCAACAGGAAAAGAAGAGGTCAGACTATTTGCAGGTGACTATACATTAGAAATCCCAAAAATTCTGCCAGAAAATATCTAGGAATAAAGAACAAATTCGGTGATGTGCCAGGACACAGAAGCAGCCTGCAGGCGTCAGTGGCTTTTCTAACACACCACTAACAAATATAAAGCGAAGAAGATCACAAACACTCTCCCATTCACAATAGCCCCAAAGAAGAATAAAACATCTAAGAATAATCCTAACCAAGGAAGTGAAGGGCTTTTACAATAAGGAGAAAAAGACACTAGAAAATGAAAAAATATCCCATGATCATGGATTGGTAAAATTAATAGTATGAAAATGACCACTCTACCAAAAGACCTTTTATGATTCAATTCAATCTCAATCAAAATCCTATTTTTATTCTTCACAGAAATGGGAAAAAAACCTATCTCAAAATTCATATTGAACCATAAAAGAGCCTGGATATCTAACACAATTCTCAGCAAAAAGACGCTTTCGCACTTTTCCATGCCACACTTTGCACGCTCCTGGGCGGAAGGCTGGAACTCCAGCTGTGGGAACGTGATCCACGCTCCCTGTGAGGGACGTCTGGCCTGGTTCACAGTTATCAGAGCTGAGCCTGGGTTCTCTAAGGCCCTGCCAGCCACTGCGGCACATTCTCCTCTTATGGCCTTGATGTGTCTCTTTTCAATTTTCCCTCGATGCTTCCTAAGCTCCGTTCACTTCCCCGCCCAGTGCCCATGTGCCATAGCTTTAGAGTTTGCCTCTGTCACTGGGTACCATGCAAGTCTTTGGATAACCACTGCACACGGAAGGTGTCTCCAAACGCTGCACACGGAAGGTGTCTCCAAACACTGCACATGGAAGGTGTCTCCAAACACTGCACACGGAAGGTGTCCTCAAACACTGCACATGGAAGGTGTCCCCAAACACTGCACATGGAAGGTGTCTCCAAACACTGCACACGGAAGGTGTCCCCAAACACTGCACATGGAAGGTGTCCCCAAACACTGCACATGGAAGGTGTCCCCAAACACTGCACATGGAAGGTGTCCCCAAACACTGCACATGGAAGGTGTCCCCAAACACTGCACATGGAAGGTGTCCCCAAACACTGCACATGGAAGGTGTCCCCAAACACTGCACATGGAAGTGTCCCCAAACACTGCACATGGAAGGTGTCCCCAAACACTGCACATGGAAGGTGTCCCCAAACACTGCACATGGAAGGTGTCCCCAAACACTGCACATGGAAGGTGTCCCCAATCACTGCACATGGAAGGTGTCTCCAAACACTGCACATGGAAGGTGTCCCCAAACACTGCACATGGAAGGTGTCCCCAAACACTGCACATGGAAGTGTCCCCAAACACTGCACATGGAAGGTGTCTCCAAACACTGCACATGGAAGGTGTCCCCAAACACTGCACATGGAAGTGTCCCCAAACACTGCACATGGAAGGTGTCCCCAAACACTGCACATGGAAGGTACCCCCAAACCCTGAGAGCACACACCGGCCAACCCTGGCTACTGTGCTCTCTCTCTCTCTGACCCACACAATGCTGTGTAATCAGCCTCTAAATCAGCATTTCGCGGGGGAACATTTCTAGTTGTGAAACTCAACCATGGAGGCTGAAATAAAGGAAAATCAGAAATGACACAGACAATTTATGAACATGAATATTTAATCTCTATTCCATTACAATCCTTGATTGTAGAACAATTTTTAATGAATTAGATACAGAGAAAATTCATTTCATTAACCTTTCATATAAATGTATTATTATTGAACCAAATGGGCCACTGTACTTGCAGCTCAGTTCGATGTTAATTAGATTGTGAGTACAAGGCTTTAAATCTCAGGGAAACACACCAGCAAGCCCAGCCTTGTTTGTTTGTGACCATAATACAGCTCGCTACACTTCCTTTATTCTGATATTTTCAAATGAGTTTTTTCTTGCTTCCATTTCTTGATACCTTATATTGAAAACATAATAATAATAATAATAATAATAATAATAATAATAATAATAATAATAATAATAAACAAAAATAAAATAAAGCCCAGAAGACCAGCAAAGAACACGTGTTTTCCCTGTTTAGCTGGGAGTAATCACTCTGAAAACTATGCTTCTATTTTTAACTATTTTTTAACTGATCCGTCTTATTCTCTGTTGGAAGAACATGTGGGAAATCAGGGGTTGCTTTCGAACACCGTCATGCTGCCTGGAGCCTGAGATCAGAGCAGTGGAGCCCGGACACACTGTTCCCAGCGCATCTGCGGCGCGGGGGTGTTTTCCTCTCCCCTCTTGGCTTTTACTCTGTCCAGAAACAACGGAAAGCTGCTCCCCAGTCCTCTAACTGTCCCATCGTATCAACCAGCTCTTTCCCTCAAATTAATTATTAATTAGTCATAGTAACCAAAGAGTTGTCAGGAAAAAAACCTATAGGTTGATAAGCAGTTTTTTAAAAAAGAAAAAAAAAAACACTAAGCATCAAACCCTGAGTTAAGTAAGTGGACGTCACTCCCAGCGCTGAGTCAGCTTATGAAATGTGCAAACCTCATCTTGCATTTTTCTTCAAAGCTTTAAAAACCACAATCAAAGGTGTACAAGAGCTGGTTCAGAACTTCCAGAGGCTTGGGCTTTCTTTCCATGGCTATGGCACAGGGAAGCTGTAAACCCAGGCCAAGAAGAAAACCAGGGGATTTCCTGAATGCTCCAAAAACCATCTGCCTCCAGCATGAGCCTGCAGCCCTGCCCTGCCACCCCTCCCTCTGCCCAGAACACAGAGAACCAGTGCTTTCACACACAGCCTGGGTGGGCAAAGAACAAGAGCCAACCAGCAGCCCCACCACCAGCCCTATTCTCAGCGATCCAAAGGGGCCCCTGGGAATCAGTGTCCTGATGCAACCATCTCAGATGCCATCAGCTCCTTCCAGAATGGTCTACAAAATTACTATTAGCAGCCACATGCCAGCAGGATGCAGGCGTTCCACACCGGTGTCCTTGGGCAGAGAGGACTGTCACTAAGGGCTTGCATCTGGTCTACTCTTTGGCTATCAGCTCTTGCCTTCCGCTCATGACAGTTCACAGTAGCGAGATGCACACAGCACACTTACGAAATAATAGCAATTATTTAAAATTTCAGAAGAAGAATATTTTTAATTAATAAACTTCCAAAACATATTTGTGGGCATGTCAGTCAGAGGACACGCCAGCTCCCTTCTCCCACTTTTACTTGGGTTGCAGGTCACCCGGCCTATGCAGCAAACACCCTTATCTGCTGAACCACCTCACCAGACCCATAAAGGTCTCTGAAACAATTCTGGGCTCCCAGCCCAAGTGAACAGTGAGTATGCTCCCTCTTCCCTGCTCCTAACAATCCTCTCACAGGACAATGCATGTGCTCCAGAGAAAACCACTTTGTATAAAAAAAAGATGGCACAACATAAGGACTTCACGGGATGCTTTTACGACAAGCAGTTAATAAGATTTTATTATGGTAGAACATTTTAAATATTAATGTGAACATATTAACTATTTTTAGCAACTCTCTGAGAAATGCATTGGCGCACATAAGTATTTTGATCATATTTACTCCTTGGCCTGCGTCCTCCCAGACCCGCCCTCCACCTGCCCTCCTCAAGTCATCTTTTCTTTTTTTTCAAGAACTCACCTAAGCTAGTCTGTGCCGCTGCTGTACTCAGCGGTGCGCAGCCTCCCTCTGGAGCAGCGGTTCTAAACCTCCCTAACGCCACCGCGACCCTTTGATACAGATGTTGTGGTGACCCCAACCATAAAATTATTTCTGCTGCTACTTTGTAATTGTAAGTTTGCTGCTCTTATGAATTGTGACGTAAGTGGCTTTGGAGGCCGAGGTTGGCCGAGGAGACCTCGACCCACAGCTTGAGAAGAGCGGACATGGACGCATAACGAGGAGTCCGCAGGGAAGGAAGAACCCGGAGCATGCGACAGCAGGTGAGGGTCAGAGGTCAAAGCTGAGGTAGCAGCCCCTGCCCAGTGGCCGAGGCCTGCACTGGTCCATGACACTGAAAAAGGCAAAAGTGCAGCGGCCTTCCGCTGTTAGGGCGTGACGGTCAGGAAAGGGTGATTAGCAAGAGGGGTGTGAGGGAGCTTCGGGTGTCTGAGCATGTTCTGGCACATGTTAATGCATGGTAAAACTCAAAGTAGCACACATGCGTGTGCACACACTCTCTCTCACACACACAGTCACTCACACACACTCACATACACTCACATACACACCCACTCACACACACACTCTCTCACATACACACACTCACATACACACCCACTCACACACACACACATTCACACTCTGGATGAAAAGCACTGGGGCAGGTAGCAATACAAACCTCAATTTGATGAAAAGGGGACATGTACCTTGTATAAAATAGACAAAAAACAAGAACAAAAAAAACAAAAGCCATGATAGAATAAAAAGAGACATTTTGATGCATATTATAGTCTTATTAATGTTGTAGTATTCAATGACCTGAAGTTAAATTATAAGATTATTTAGAATTAGGAATGGATTAAAAAATCAGGTGTGGTGGTGCACACCTATACTCCCAGCACGCAGGAGGCAGAGGCAGGTGGATATCTCTGAGTTCAAGGCCAGCCTGGTCTACAAAGCAAGCCCAGAA
Source organism: Acomys minous (assembly GCF_964271855.1). NCBI lineage: Eukaryota > Metazoa > Chordata > Mammalia > Rodentia > Muridae > Acomys > Acomys minous. Next base: position 97,395,074 of record NC_140498.1, read on the forward strand.
CACTCAGGGCTACACAGAGGAACCCTGTCTTGAAAAACAAAACAAACTAAAAGTGTGGATCAAAAACTAGAGGCTGGCTCAGCGGTTAAGCACCTGTCATGTACCCAAGAGCCCCAGAGTGCCGGGTGAAGCAGGCGGTCCTCCTGGGACCTCGCCTCAGAACGCGGGGACAGGATCCCCAGGGCTAGCGGGTCACGGGATGAGCAGCATAAGCGAACTCTGGGTTTGATGAGCGTCTCAGAGTGTCAAGTGGACAAGAATCCCAGCATCCACCTCAGCTGCACATGCACCTGCACATGCATGTGCGCCTGAACATACGACAACACGTAAATACACAGGAAAAGGTAAAAATGAATGTTTAAAACTATATAGAGTCGATCTCATTATTCACAGATTTTGTTTATGAATTTGTTTGACTACTAAACTTTAAGTCTAAACTGAGTCACAGGACCCACTGAGACCAGCAGAGAAACCAGCTAAAACTTAGTATTCCTGCATGTGACTTGCCTGACGTGCGCAAGAGCAATCCAGATGCTGTCTACATCCCTAACTGCAGGAAGGCCACGGCGTGCCTGGCCAGGAGCGGTTAGGTAACCCTCAGTCATAGTGCTGCGGTCATGAGTGCAAATGCTAATGAATCGATGTACATAACAGATAGCTTAACAGAAGCTCATGCAAACTAGGTCCTGTACTGATCCACTAGTGAAAGAAAACGCTGAGAGCAGAGACTCATGGGAAGCCAGCCCTGAATGTTTACTCAGAGCAACAGTTCAGCACTTGATGACTCACTGTTGGCAGCAGCATCACAGGACATAATTATCTTGAATAATTATTATTATATTTTAGAGGGAAGAAAGATAGTCACATACACACACCACCACCACCACCACCACCACCACCACCACCACCCTGCCCCCCCCCCCCCCCCCCCGTTAGTGCCTGCGGTTCCCTGCCATCTCCTGGAGCTCTGGGCAGGCAGCATAAAAGTAATCATCCAGTCACTGGCAGTGAGCAGAACCGCTCTGTGTTATTAACACTTTCTCTCAACTTGCCATTACTCTTCTCAGTGTTCCTACAGGACAGCTCTGAGGCCCCATGCCAGAAAAGACAGACAGACAGAGCTCTAGGCCGCCTATCAGTGCTACAGCTAAAGAGGCAAGCCAGAAACACACACACAGGCAGAAACTAACAGATCACTCAGGGAGGTAAAGAGATGTGCTGGGGGCTGGAGTGATGGACAGCTCAGCGGTTAAGAGCACTGTACGCGTTCTCGCAGAGGAACAATGTTTGACTCCCAGCACCCACACGGTGCCACACAACCATGTGTAACTCTTCTTTCAGAGCACCCAGTGCCATCTTCTGGCCTCTGTGGGTGCCAGGCAGGAAAGTGGTGGACAGACAAACACACAGGCGAAACATCTGCACAAACAAGTAAATGTGCCAAAGTTATCCAGCTAGTGGCTGAGAATTAACGTCCAAGCGGGTCACTTCCACACCCTGCACTTCCGCCAGTGTCTGGTTACTTTTGTTGTCGCTGATCTCGCCGAGGTGGATAGCCCCCATGACTCCTGCAGACTCTGTGTGCTAAACAGACACACACCATGAAGAACAAGAAGAAAAGCACAGGACCTTACAACCGGGGCATCATGCCAGTTAGCATGTCATGTGAATTACATGTTTGCTGCTCTGCCCAGTGTACACCGAGGGCTCTGCACACCCCGAAACATTTCTGGACAGTGGCTGGAGAGGCGGCTCAGCGATTAGAAGCACTTGCTGCTCTTCTAGAGGACCCGAGCCTGGTTCCCGGCACCACCTTAGGAGGAGGACAGGACATCCTCTTCTGGTCTCCCCAGGTCTCTGTGTGTATGTGCGAGTGCGCACACAGAGACACACACACAGACATACATATTTTTTTTTAACTAGATCTTTAAAAACACCCTGGAAGTCAGGGCATTCTGTCAGTCACACCCTTCCCCTGTAAGACACAAAAGAAAATGGTTCTATTTTGTGAAAACCAAGTGCCGGGAGTTACAGTTCATAGACTTCCTCCACGCGTTACCAGCCTCGTTACCGGTGCGCTAACAAGCAGCTCCGTTCCGCACGTGTCTGCGCTCAGGCTCTCCACCATTCTTTTTTTTTTTTTTTTTTCTTTTCTTTCTTTTGAGACAGGGTTTCTCTACGTAGCCCTGGCCATCTTAGAACTCAATTTGTAGACCAGGCTAGCCTCCAACTCACAGAGATCCGCCTGCCTCCACCTCCCGAGTGCTGGGATTAAAGGCGTGCGCCTAAGTGGCCCAATTGAGGCATAAATTATTTCATCTTCTCTGCCTACAGAAAGTCTATTGTAGCAAAGCAGATAACACCCTCAGGCCTCAGGAGCATGGTAAGTTGAAAGTCTCTTTCTAACCTAAAATTCCATACTTGAGAACAATGCCAAGCAGCAAACTTGAAGTCTCTGGACAATTTGCACTATTTTAGAAACAGCTCTAAGACTCCACGCAGCTTAGTTTGCCAAGGATCTACCTTGTCCTATTGGTGTAGCATTTGTGTGAAGTCATCACAGCAGCTCCCATAAGGAAATGGCACGAGGTGGGGCAAATTAATTCTTTTAAAAAGAAAAGGGGCTGTCAGAACAGCATAGCAGATTCGAATAGTTGCAAAGTTAACTATTTTGACAGAGAAGTGTCCAGAAGTCTTGTTCAAGGTTTCTATTGCTGTAGCACCTATTTTTTTTTTTAGGATTCACTGTATTTTTAAAAATCACCAGAAAACAGACACAGCTGGGTGATTTGATTTGTAACCCAGGTGTTGGTGATGCTGGGTAGAGCAATGGTCACTTCGGCCAGCGCCTCACTGGCTGAGCAGGCCCTGATCCTCATGTGCTCCTTGACAGGTGATCGCCACGCAGCAATGGCGCCATCACCAGCCCTGCCTAGAGCTCGCCAACTGCTGACATCATGCCTTCCCTTACTGAAGCTCTCTTTCCATAAAACATGTCAAAACAGCACTTTCAGTATTTGACAAATTTGAAGTGACAGAGTCAAAACGATTTAGTTCTAATGAGAAGTGCCCTGCGTGTATTCTCCTGAAACTACTTTGCCTTTCATGAGAGTGTGTTTTATACTCACTGTCCACACACTGTGCTCGGTGTTTCAAGGATATACAAGAGGAACATTTGGGGATGTGTGTAAAAGTGGCACGTTAGTGACAGAGTTGCCGGGGACAACTTCAGAGCTAGTGTGGATGTGAATCTAGCTGGGTTTTCTTCAACTGACAGAAAAATTCTTCGAAAAATTCATTCTCAAGTCAGCTGTTTCAGACACTTTAAGTGTTTCCCCAATGACCGGTCACAACCTGTGAAGGGGCGTTAAATTCTCCGGCCAGTCCACCATGGTTTGTCCCTAAATTATAGAGGAGATGACTGTATGACAGACAGGAGAAGAAATGGAGCCTACATTTATTATGTTACAAAGCACTTTCACATTAATTATACTGAGTTTTTTAAAATCCCATACAGCAGATTGTCCTGTCTTCCTTTAAAGGTAAGAGGATAGGGGAGCCCACGGCAACAGCTGGCAACCGTCAGGGATCAAAACCAACGATGCACACCAAGAACCACTTGTCTCAGAGGCCTCAGCTCCGGTGAACAAAGCCTACAAATGAGGCTTTTTAAATCCATCCCGAACGTAAGGCATCTATCCCATGACCTCAGAGACCCTGGAGTGCAGAGACAGGGCTCAGCAAGAAGGTGAGAGCCTCACAGCAGTGTCCCGCTGGAAATCAGAGGCATCCTGCCTTCCCTGGATGACAACTCTGGCCATGTACTCCCATGCTCGCTACCTTAAGGTCTTCAGACCCTCAGTTCTCCGTGCCAGAGGGAGTAAACAGGCTTCTGCATCTTTTCTGTGGCTAGCCATGTTCCTAACGGGGACCAACGTAAACTCAACCACAGTTGCTTTGGCCATACGGCTCTGAGCTTGAAAAGATGCTCTGCCCCTGGGGAGAAACTGCACACACCAACGTTGGCGAAGTGGGTCTTGGCCTGTCCAGAGGAAACGCAAGTGGTGCTTAGTTGCGTCAGCTTTAGAAACTGTACTTCTGAAGCAAATTAAGAAGCTCTTTTCAAGCGGTTTAAGATGAGTGCAGGCTGACACTTGCAGATGAGTCTCCGCAGACAGGGGCTCTGATTTGCCAGGATCATTTCAAACGCTCCCAGAGATGAATATTCAGCGCTCACACATCAATTTTTAATGTAATAGAATCCCGGATGCTTAAAAAGTAGGTTCCACTTCATAATCTGTCATCTTCCCTACATCCTTTCAGGATACATTAATTTTTAAAAAAGTTCTTTTAACTTTGCTTCTAACAGACATTTTTTAACCACTGCAAGTTCAAAGCTGATGCACAAAGCCTCTCGTGTAATTGATAGCTCATGAAGGAGCCCGTGATAATTATAAAGCTTTGGCCATAATTAAATACAAACAAGAATGTGGTACAGTGTGGGTTCGGAGTGTCTCACTTTCAAAGTCTTTGAGAAAGAACTCATCACTTCCTGGAGCTCTCAGAAGAGAATATTTAATAGTCTAACACACTAGACTAGGTGCAGTCAGTGGCCAGGCTGACTGTGTCCCGTCCTGTGTGAGGACCACACACCTCGCACCATGGCCGATAAGGAGCCTCTGGACCAGCGACCTCGGTGCTCACCTGTGAAGCAGAAGACCCTGAACCTTCTCGAGAAACAACAGGGTCTCCCTGGCGCTCCAGCGTGCCAGCTCTCAGCAGTGAAAAATAAATACTTTTTTAAAAGCATACTTTACATCCACATTTAAATGCCTAATTAATTCTCATAATTAAATGCAACCACTTTCTTTGTAAGATCTTTTTTATTTCCATAAGCTCTGGAAGTTAATGGAAATCATTGTATCATTATGGCTGGGGTAATAAATGCCCATTGGTCAATACGCTCTGGACCTTAACGGGCAGTTAACTAATTCAGCTGGAAATAAGACCAATAGTTCTAATGGCCCCTAATTTCACCACAAGAGCCCCCCCCTTATGAACTACGGATGGCTTTCATGAGCTCTTCCTACAGCAGAGAATAGTGATTTAAATATGAAGACACATGAATTCAAATGCGTACCCTGACTTCACTTGCCAAAAAGACCGCAGATCAGAAATGGTCCTTTCCAGAGAAGGAGTCAAGTACAATAAGCAGAAACAGTGCAAACAGAAATAAAGTGACTTTAAATACAAGGGAGCATTTAGTCTATTTGAAAATCATTTACATTTTCTTTTGCTTATTTCAAACTATCTGAAAAAAAATTTTTTTTACTCATACAAAAGGAACAATGTTGTTATACTTTGTCACATCCTGCTGGTTGCCACGGGACAATGAAAACTGCGCATGGCAAGCAGACAGAACTCAGCCAGTATGTTGCCAGCACCTCTCATACTGGAAAGGCAGGGCCATGAGCTCACCCACTGAGAAGTGTCTCTCTCTGCTCTCTGTACCTGCAGCCCAGCCAGCTTCTGGACGGTGAAGCAATGGCGCCCCTTGGTCCTGCAATGTCACAAGGTGAGTTCTGTTCGGCTCATGGCTCTGCCAGCAATTGTGACCTGATCATCTGTGTCTCTGACCGTGCCCTCCTGAGCAGCTGTAGTCTCTTACACTGCACTTGGGTTCCTTGTCCCCAACCTGGTCCTTATCCACGGCTTGTTTTGTTAATCATGGGACAGCAGTTAAGTCAAAGTTGTCTGGTACAACTTTGTACCAAGCTCTTGCTAAGTCTAAGGTAATCCAATCACTATTTCTTAACCTCAGCTGCATATAATCCCATCTCCTGCAGAACACTAGGCCTGACCCTCCCTGCTGCTGTCACTGGATGGGGGAAAGAAAACCCTGGGCTGGCCCTGACCTTCTTACTGGCCAGTTACATGAACCCCAGCTCCATCATCTCTGAAGTGAGGGAGTCAAGTGACCTCAGAAGACACTGTACCACTACCCCACTGCAGGGTCCTACTCTGTGAAATGCAGTCTTCCCCCCTCTACTCATGCACACCGCTGCTATGGCTGAAGCATCTCACATGGCTCCCTAACGCCTCCAAATTCACTGTCACTGGGAACTGACGGGCCATCAGCATCAGCTTGCTTGCTTCCCAACCCCACTGCTGTATAGAGGCAAAGGTACCACAGACTGCTGAACAGCAGATCCGCCATCAGCATCCCCCTAAGTACTGGACAGCAGACCCACCATCAGCATCCCCCTAGTACTGGACAGCAGATCCACCATCCTGATCCCCCTAAGTACTGGACAGCAGATCCACCATCCCCATCCCCCTAAGTACTGGACAGCAGATCCACCATCCGCATCCCCCTAAGTACTGGACAGCAGATCCGCCATCAGCATCCCCCTAAGTACTGGACAGCAGATCCACCATCCCCATCCCCCTAAGTACTGGACAGCAGATCTGCCATCAGCATCCCCCTAAGTACTGGACAGCAGATCCGCCATCAGCATCCCCCTAAGTACTGGACAGCAGATCCACCACCCCGATCCCCCTAAGTACTGGACAGCAGATCCACCATCCCCATCCCCCTAAGTACTGGACAGCAGATCCACCATCCCGATCCCCCTAAGTACTGGACAGCAGATCCACCATCAGCATCCCCCTAAGTACTGGACAGCAGATCCACCATCCCGATCCCCCTAAGTACTGGACAGCAGATCCACCATCAGCATCCCCCTAAGTACTGGACAGCAGATCCACCATCCCGATCCCCCTAAGTACTGGACAGCAGATCCGCCATCAGCATCCCCCTAAGTACTGGACAGCAGATCCGCCATCAGCATCCCCCTAAGTACTGGACAGCAGATCCGCCATCAGCATCCCCCTAAGTACTGGACAGCAGATCCGCCATCAGCATCCCCCTAAGTACTGGACAGAAGATCCACCATCCCCATCCCCCTAAGTACTGGACAGCAGATCCACCATCAGCATCCCCCTAAGTACTGGACAGCAGATCCACCATCCCCATCCCCCTAAGTACTGGACAGCAGATCCACCATCCCGATCCCCCTAAGTACTGGACAGCAGATCCACCATCAGCATCCCCCTAAGTACTGGACAGCAGATCCACCATCCCGATCCCCCTAAGTACTGGACAGCAGATCCACCATCAGCATCCCCCTAAGTACTGGACAGCAGATCCACCATCCCGATCCCCCTAAGTACTGGACAGCAGATCCACCATCCCGATCCCCCTAAGTACTGGACAGCAGATCTGCCATCAGCATCCCCCTAAGTACTGGACAGCAGATCCGCCATCAGCATCCCCCTAAGTACTGGACAGCAGATCCACCACCCCGATCCCCCTAAGTACTGGACAGCAGATCCACCATCCCCATCCCCCTAAGTACTGGACAGCAGATCCACCATCCCGATCCCCCTAAGTACTGGACAGCAGATCCACCATCAGCATCCCCCTAAGTACTGGACAGCAGATCCACCATCCCGATCCCCCTAAGTACTGGACAGCAGATCCGCCATCAGCATCCCCCTAAGTACTGGACAGCAGATCCGCCATCAGCATCCCCCTAAGTACTGGACAGCAGATCCGCCATCAGCATCCCCCTAAGTACTGGACAGCAGATCCGCCATCAGCATCCCCCTAAGTACTGGACAGCAGATCCGCCATCAGCATCCCCCTAAGTACTGGACAGCAGATCCGCCATCAGCATCCCCCTAAGTACTGGACAGCAGATCCGCCATCAGCATCCCCCTAAGTACTGGACAGCAGATCCGCCATCAGCATCCCCCACTTTCTTTTTCACAAATGCCTTGGCAAGGGTGTGAGCTGTCTGTGTCTTCCCATGTGTTAATGAGCTACCTATTGCCAAATGGATCTCGTTCCTTAATTCAGCACACACATTTTCTGCTGATGTAAAATGACAAAGTACTAATTAGAAGGCATCTAATCTGAGTCACAGTTCTCATTAATTGGAAGTTACTACAATTATTAGCAAGTCACATTGTCATTAAACTAAAGAAAATGTCAAAGTTGGTTTATGTGTGCAGACTCACCCACCCAATAAACAGTCTACACTTACAGACCTCTATAAAGTGACCAAAGTCAAAAACAGCACTTTGTAGATTTAATGAATGGTCTGAAAATACGACGTTTTATTGCTCTGATGCCTTTCCCAGCATTACTATGTCTTAGAAGAGAAAATACCTCATTTTAAAGTCTCCAAAGAGTATGACACATGGCTTCTTTGAGAAGCCTAAAACTACCCTAGGACCCGAGGACACATCTGTCTCCAAGGCCAGAAAGATCCAGTTCAAATGACAAATGCAAACTGTAATTTGGAGGCATTTGGAGACCAACACACCACAGTAAAGGAGTAAGAAAAAAAACTGCTCAATTAACTGTAAAATCATAGTAATGTTGACAAAAATACCTTAGAGGGAACAAGATAATTTATTCCAGAACCAAATATGTATGATGTTAGTGGAGGAACACAGATTCAGGTCACCTGAAACACACTTCCTGTGGTAACAGCTTCCTGATTTTTCACAGCCCAAGAACAGGTGAGGGTCATAGGTCAAGGCACTGTCCACCCAGGAGGCCACGACAAAAGCGTCAGATGCTGCCTGGTGGCATTCTCAGTCTCCGTGCAGGTGGGCGAGGTCACAGAGGTGGACAAGGCTTAACCAGAGCCTAAAATAATTTGCCTTTGGACCTGCAGGCATCTAACTCCCTGAGCTCTCATCAGCTGACCAGCCTTGTAAAATCTTCAACACATGTGGCCTTTTTCTGAGAATACCCATTCACAATAACGTGTGTGGTTCCTCATTTATTTTGACATCTCAGACATCTTGATCATGTTAATACTGGATTTTATACTGACTTGGCTATATATAAAAAAAAGAAAATTCAATGCTAATAAATCCTAATATGTATTATGCGATGAATATAGCTTAGCGCTTTAATGAAAATTGTCTGCATCTTGGTGTATAAAAGCTAACTGTGAGTGATGCTTCCTAAGTGCTGTACACAGTCCTGAAAGCCAGATCTCAGTCTATAATTAACATGTGGCTGTGATGGTCACGTAGAAGGGCGATGCACAGAGTCATTCCATACTTAACTCTGAGATGCTGAATCCGAGCATTTGTCTCAACTAGAGGGCAGAATAAATAAATTTCAAATGTCTTAGCAATTAAAATCCCTTGTATTTTATTTTGAAGATGTGTACTATCTAACTAGAGAATATATGTTCGTCCTTGGAAATCTAGTAAATATACAAACAGAAAAAGAAAACTTAAATAAATGTATCCCTTAATCCCATCACCCAAAAGCCATTGCCTATACTTTTGTTTGCAGCTTGACGTGCTTTTCTATAGATACACAATTTCATAAAATTTAGAATTACTGAGACCACTATTTTTAGCCCAAGTTGGCTCAAATAGTCCATTAGTTACATACGTCTCAGGTAAATAATGAAAAAGTGATATTTCCAAGTCAGTTACGATTTCAAGTGCATGATACACAAAAATGTGTATACAGCTGTGCAAACATACACGTGCATGTACAAAAACCCCAAGTTTTAAGTGCTCCCCCTACATCTGAGCCAGGCAAGCTCCTCTTTTGAAGTTCTTTGCTGTAATTATCCAGGTAAGTGAAGCCACCCAGGCACGCTGGGTTTGTAAGTCAATCGTCTGTCACGGCTGTGCCATGAAGACTGAGAGATCACAGAAACCGAGGACACACTTAGCCCCAGAGGAGGCGACTACAAATGGCTGTCCCCCAGCAGTGGCTGCTTCCAGAACCAGATAACACCCACAAGGGAGGGGAAATATTTCTTTCTGACAGTTTTAGTTGCCCACACAGTTACGGTTACAGAAAAAGGCTCACCCTGTCTCTGACAGTTTGTAGTTGCCCACACAGTTGCAGAAAAAGGCTCACCTTGGGTATGATAGCATTTCCTGGAAGCCAAGAAGTAGCAACTATCTCTGAGATACATAGGCCACAAAAACAAAAACTAACTTTTAAAATAAAACAAAACAGATAGAAATTAGAAAGAAAATCCTATCTCAGAACACAACTGTATCTTCTTCAAGGCTTCCAGCACTACAGACCCGCTCCATCTATTTACCCTTCTACGTGGTGCTCACTGTGGGCCCGCAGGATGGCGCTGGAGCACGCAGACACCCATGGACACCTTCGTGAGCCTGCTCTCTTTACACCAACATGTCCACTGACACCACAGAGACAAGTGCTCTGCAGCTCTCCAAGGTGGGTGTAAAAGTTGCTTCTATTTATTTAAAGAATCTAATGTAACAGTCTAGTATTTTGAATTTCCTTGGGAGTTTTGAGAAAGAATACGAAGAAGAATATTTGTTCCAACATTAATTGTGTGCCATTGTTTGTGTTAAACATAAGCACATATTCAGGCACTTACTGCTGGGCTTTTTTAGCCACACCATAACTTACTATTTAAAGCATCCTTATTACTCATCACAAGCCTCTGGTTTATGCCTATGACAGGCCATGCTCACAATACATACACCAATCCTCTGATTACGGCCTAGCAATCTAGAGTGACGTCCCCCAGCATGACTCAGAAATCAGGCAACATTCGAGCTGAGCCGTCAAGAAGCAGCACGGGGCACGGTAGAAAAAAGAGTGCACAGACACCTGATTCAAGGGCTACTATATCAAGATTTCTAAAAACTGCTTGAGAAGTAGGGCATGGAAAAACAAAAGGGTCTCACAAAACCCTTCCGGCTGGTACTGACCTGTGACCCCCATCATTAGCCACACCCACAAACCTGGAAGCAACAAGGAGACAGTGGGAGCACCCAGCATGCTGGAAATATGACTGAAAATAACAGGCTCTGCCTTCTGTGTGGTATTAGAGGCAAGAACTGTTAACACAGACAGACAGCTGAGTGCTCCACTGACTCCTCAGTACCAATTATTTGATAATCAGATTCTGTTTTTAATTCTCTTTACTTTTTCCATGTGAGTGTTTTGTTGCACACAAGTGTGTGTATGTGTGTGCGCGCGCGTGTGTGCGTGTGCTTGTGTGTGCGTGCGTGTGTGTGTGTGTGTGTGTGTGTGTGTGTGTGCGCGTGTGCGCGTGTGTTCCACATGCATGCCTGGTACCCACAGAGGCTAGAAGACAGTGTCACCTCCTGGAACTGGAGTTACGGATAGTAGGGAGTCACTGCGTGGCTGCTGGGAGTTGAGCCGGGTCCTCTGGAAGAGCAGCCAGCGCTCTCAACCACTGAGCCCTCGCTCCAGCCCCTGCCCTAATTCTATACCACATCCCAAAGCAGAGTCCACTACACAGACGGGGGAAGAGGGGTCTCCCCGACCCCCAAGGCTGCTGACCGGGCTCTGTGCTCCTAAGAAGCCAGAGAGCATGCTGCTCTTTTATAAACTAGGAGAGGAAGCGGAATCAGAAATGAGGACAGATGCGGGCCCTCTACAGGTCAGCACAGGTTGCACCCACACAGCCCCACCACCGTGAGAAACAGGGAGAGGAGGAGCCCTGGACCACTTGAGCTGCCCACCTGCAGCTCCCCACACACTCCCTGAAGCGACCAGCCCAAACTCTCTCTTCTGACTTGAAGGCCCACTCCACCCCGTTCTCCTGCAGCCTGCACCTCCCTGACTCAAGTTTTATTTGGTGTGGTTTAGTCATAATACCTTTCTGTATCAAAATAAATAACTTTAACCAGCTGGTCTTAATATCGCAGGAACTGAAATTAAAAGGGAAAACCCCCAAAAGCCACAAATATTTGGAACCACAAAGGAAAACGTCCGGTTACAGCCAATAAAGTTCTAATCAACAGAACTTTCAAAGGTACGTCCTGAAGTAAAGAGTCACAGGAAGGAAGAAAAGATGCTGCCGCCGAGGTGTCACTGCCCGCCCAGCACTCGGGGCTGGGGGCCGCCTGAGCCAGGTCCCTCTCCTGCCCCAGCCACCCCTTTCTCACTTTCTCAGTCCCCTTCGGCCCTCTCCTTGGAAGCAGAGGAGGCTGGAGGCCAACGTGCCTGCAATGACCTTTTATGGATCTGCTGCGCCTGGAGCAAAGCAACTTTGAGAGTTTGGCAAAGAAACTCATTTTTGGTTGTTTTTATTTTTAAGAGGAAACATCATCACAAAAGCATGACTGTTCCAGTTACAAAAACAAGGAAGGCTTCTGAGGAAACGTAGTACCTTCTTAAAGACAGTCAGTCGCTATGTAGAAACCAGAACCCCAAACCCAGAAAGGAATCATAAAACTACTGGGCTTTAAGACCCTGAGCAGTTACATTATTCATCTTACTCATTTCAAACAAAGCATATTAAAATATTCAAAACAAATGGGAATTCCTTCAATACTAAAGCCTTCCCTTAGAAAAAAGTAGCCATGCAGCAGCGAGTTTTCTCTCTCACACACATAAGTGTCTGAGTCCTTATTTAATTTTCAGTGTGGGAGCTGGTGGTCAGGGAATTTGTATGGAAAAAAGGGAAACAGAGTCCACTACACGGACGGGGAAGATGTATCTTCCCGACCCCCAAGGCTGTTGCCCAGGCTCTGTGCTCCTAAAAAGCCAGAGAGCATGCTGCTCTTTTATAAACTTTTATAAATGTCAGACTGCCTCAGAGGCAGTGGCCTCTTTTTACGTCTAGAAGCTTTGGGAAGCAGGTAGCATGGGCCGCGCCACAGCCAGGAACATGCGCTTCAGAAGAGCAGGCAGAGAGTCCTAGGGCACGGAGTAGAGCCGGGCACCCAGCTCTGCAGACTGTCTCGTAGCTCAGCACTGCGCAGGCACATCCTGCACACTGTGGCCACCCTCACCCTGGTGCCTCAGGCTGGCATCCCGACACAGCTCAGAACACTGTGCAGGAGGAGGACGTTGCCTGCTCTGTAGCTTTTGTCTGAACACTGAAGCCACTTTCTGTTTAATGGAAATTTCTAAGGGGGTGTGGTGGGGGGAGCGCGACAGCAGCTCCAAGCTCTTGCCAGATTTTGAGAACGGGAGATGCAAGCGGGCTGACAGTGGGCCATGGCTGCCACCTGCTATGGCAGTTAGCTGACAGCGGCTCTGAGAACTTGCATACCAGCCTTTGTGCACCGTGAGCGCCTACGAGCGGTCCTTGAACACACAAAGCTGCTTGCGCTGGGGCAACGGGAGGAAGGCAAGGAGGAAAATAAGGCCGAGATGCTGGGAACGATGGGTGGCGCGAGAGGTGACGGGAAATGCGCATGCGCACATTGCGTGGCACCGTGGCAAAGGAGAGAAAGACAGAAAGAGGCCAGACAGGGAACGATGAAGTAAAAACACGGCAGGTGGCTGGGCCGAAGGTGAAAGGAAAGCTGGTAAAAGTGACTGCCGCTTCCTCTCCGGTCCAAGCGCCCATCTCGGCCTCCTCCACTTACGGTGCACCTCCTTTAGCCTCACACTCGTCTCAGGCCCCAGGGACAAGAACCAAGGATACTGGGCCATTCTGTAAATGCAGACGGCACTCGGAGCCCCACACTCATGAAATTTCCAGCCCATTTGGCAGGTAAGGCCCAGTCAGAAGGGCGGAAGCACCCGTCTTGGCATCTTCCCTCGACGCCAGATTGCTATCAATCAATCAACACCAAAATCACACCCCACTCATCACCAACTCTCGGGAGAGAGGCGGACATCTTCCCATTACTCCAGAGCCGTGTGACTCTGCACCGTGGCCTACGCAGTCCACCTAACGCTTGAGGGTTGTGGCTGGGGATTACCCTATAGGGAAAATGGCTGCAGAACAGAACCACCATTACTTTGGAAGACTTTAGGAGTGAGGCCTCCAAACCCACTGACGTGTCTTAAGTGGATGTTGTGGCCTTTTGGCCTTCCCTGTGCTGGTCAGCCTTGAAAGGCAGAGTGTGACCTGAGGGGACAGCTGCTATGCGAAGCCTTCAGGACTTTACTGAAAGCCCACTTACAATGCTCCAGAGGTTAATGCTGTAGAGGCCATGGGGCTTTCCAAGTCGACTGTGTGAATAAATGCAGCCCAGGAAAACGGAGCCTCTCACATCCTTAGAGTGAGCTCTCACCTGAGAGGAGGCGAGGCTCCCTGCAGCCCCCACAGAAGGTGAACCCCATTGTTGTTAGAGGGCTGGTTTTCAAACACTCAGACCTCTCACTCACAACCAAATGCTACTTGAGAGATACAGACCAACCAGTCAATGGCTTCTGATCCCACAGTCCCTGTGCACATGAACACAGAGAGACAAAATGTCAGGCTCTTGTGGAAATCAAAGTGACATGCCGGAGGACGGGTGGCGGCACAGTGTCTGTCCTGTGTGATTCCCTGATGCTTGCTCCTCGGAGCGGTGCCCCATGCTTTTCCATCTGACATTTCCTTCTCGGCTCAGGCTAAAGTGGGTCCTGCGCATAATCGCCGACGAGCTAAGTGCCCACAAGAACACCTCAAGTGACACACATAGTGCCCTGACACAAAAACAAAATCAATCATCTGCTGCTCGGTCACGTGGAAACCCTGAGTGCTGTCAGCAGATGGGGGGAGGGGTCTGGGGGCCACTGCAGGGACGACTGCAGACCTTGGAAAAGCAAAGCAGAAAGTAATGAACTCTCTTCAAGTTCAGTGCCTGCGAGCGTGTGCACACTCATGCGTGCATGCTTGCACACACACACACACACTCATACATGCACACACATGCACGCACACACGCAGAGAGTTGAGAAATGCAATGAAAAGGCCATGTAGCCAGAGGTCATATTTTTCCAGCCTGCTAAATTAAAATGACTCAAAACCTCTGTAATTACATGGAAACAGATGAAACTGTTATCTTAACTAAATTGTAAAAGCACTTTAAATGTCATAAGTTTTGATGCAATTTAATATTTTAAATGGACACTGCTCAGCATAGTCACTGATTTTCCACCAAGCAGATGGGCACATAATCCATGGCCGTTATCAAGACTGCCAGGGCAGCGTGAGGAACGGTGCAGCCTGGAGGCGCAGAGACCACAGAGGGCGGAGTCCCCACCTCCACCCTACAACCTACTCTATGAAATAACATCAATCTCGCCACATCTCCAGGCACTGGAGGATGGAGCAGTAAATTAAAGTGTTCTGTAAACATTTGCATCTGAATGCGGCAGCTATGAGATTCCATGTCATCCTGCATTGGGGGCATAATATGGAAATCAGTCATTTCTTACCATAACCTAAAGACATGTCAGAGTTTATTTCCATAAAATGGCAACCTAAAAAGTGAGTGCCTGAGGGCTGGAGAGATGGCTCAGAGGTTAAGAGCACTGCCTGCTCTTCCAAGGGTCCTGAGTTCAATTTCTAGCAACCACATGGTGGCTCCCAACCATCTGTAATGGGATCTGGCGCCCTCTTCTGGCCTGCAGGCATATATATGAAGGTGAAACACTGTATACTTAAAAAAATAAATCTTTAAAAAAATTTAAAAAGTACATGCCTGGCAAAGTCCCAGTGTGATACTGTAACTCTCTCAAGGCATGAGCCCAGCACTGCTGGTGAGGTGAGGCAGGAGGCACACCTGCCTGGGACACTAAACTTTCCTAGAGGGACAGAAGTGCTTGGGCGAGAGAGACCCGTTATCTCTCACCTGTCTCTTCCCTCACATTCTGTGCATAAAATAGCAACTGAAGAATACTGTAAGAGCAGTCCTAGGGTACAGCAGTCCTAGGGTACAGCAGTACTAGGGTACAGCAGTCCTAGGGTACGGCAGTCCTAGGGTACGGCAGTCCTAGGGTACGGCAGTCCTGGATACAGCAGTCCTAGGGTACAGCAGTCCTGGGTACAGCAGTCCTAGGTTACAGCAGTCCTAGGGTACGGCAGTCCTAGGGTACGGCAGTCCTAGGGTACGGCAGTCCTAGGGTACGGCAGTCCTAGGGTACGGCAGTCCTGGATACAGCAGTCCTAGGGTACAGCAGTCCTGGGTACAGCAGTCCTAGGTTACAGCAGTCCTAGG
Source organism: Acomys minous (assembly GCF_964271855.1). Taxonomy (NCBI): domain Eukaryota; kingdom Metazoa; phylum Chordata; class Mammalia; order Rodentia; family Muridae; genus Acomys; species Acomys minous. Next base: position 97,411,076 of record NC_140498.1, read on the forward strand.
GTACGGCTGTCCTGGGTACGGCAGTCCTAGGGTACGGCAGTCCTAGGGTACGGCAGTCCTAGGGTACGGCAGTCCTAGGGTACGGCAGTCCTAGGGTACGGCAGTCCTAGGGTACGGCAGTCCTAGGGTACGGCAGTCCTAGGTTACAGCAGTCCTAGGGTACAGCTGTCCTGGGTACGGCAGTCCTAGGGTACAGCAGTCCTAGGGTACGGCAGTCCTAGGGTACAGCAGTCCTAGGGTACAGCTGTCCTGGGTACGGCAGTCCTAGGGTACGGCAGTCCTAGGGTACGGCAGTCCTGGGGTACGGCAGTCCTGGGGTACGGCAGTCCTGGGGTACGGCAGTCCTGGGGTACGGCAGTCCTGGGGTACGGCAGTCCTGGGGTACGGCAGTCCTAGGGTACGGCAGTCCTAGGGTACGGCAGTCCTAGGGTACGGCAGTCCTGGGGTACGGCAGTCCTGAGGTACGGCAGTCCTGGATACAGCAGTCCTGGGGTACGGCAGTCCTGGGGTACGGCAGTCCTAGGGTACGGCAGTCCTAGGGTACAGCTGTCCTGGGTACGGCAGTCCTAGGGTACGGCAGTCCTAGGGTACGGCAGTCCTGGGGTACAGCAGTCCTGGATACAGCAGTCCTGGGGTACGGCAGTCCTGGGGTACGGCAGTCCTGGGGTACGGCAGTCCTGGGGTATGGCAGTCCTAGGGTACGGCAGTCCTAGGGTACGGCAGTCATAGGGTAGCCAGGCTAAACATTAACTGCGCCTCAGAGACGGACACCTTTCCCATAGCTGTATGAATTACTTTTCTTTTATACGTTGTGTGCATCTGGAAGACTCACCAGTGCCTTTATGAACAAAACCTCCAGTCTTTGCATTTTAACCTTTTTAAAGGACTAATAATTAGTCATTGATTTTTTTAAATGGTTCAATGTGTTTGGCTCAAACTCTCCAAAAATTTGCTTTGGGGCTTACTTTAACCCCCAGCACTTGGGAGGCAGAGGCAGGCAGATCGCTGTGAGTTTGAGGCCAGCCTGGTCTACAAAGAGGACAGCCAAGGCTACCCAGAGAAACCCTCTCAAAAAAAAAAAAGCTGACAAAAAGAACTGCACACCTTTTGCTTCGATGGGTATTTTGGGGTCAGGATGAGCTAGGTCACACACTGGCTTTGAGCTGTAGAGGACAGTGCGGATGTAACTGAGTGGTGCGTGTCCAGCGTGCACAAGGCCCAGAACACAGATGAAGCTGTACTTCCCTAGGCTTCATGGGCTCCACCTGACTGCTACAGAGACCTGGACACAGAAGCACACGCTAACACATGCTCAGGAATTCCTAGTTATGCACGGCACATCAGCGAGGCCAGAGTCAGAAGGCAGGAGTTGATACAACCAGCAGCAGAGAAACAGACGCTGCTCCTGGTCACACCAGGGAAGCCCTTCCCCGAACAGATCTGAGGATGGCACTCGGTGCCTCGGAGCAACTGGGGAAAGACCGGCACATGAGGACCTGAGGGGCACAGCCTGAGACCTGTGCCCCACAAACACCGCGCTTACACCCTGGCCAACAGAGCTCAGCCTTTGGTGCAGAGAAAGAGTTATGGAATCCTTCCCCAAAAGAAATAGCTCCTAAAGAAAAAGTAGATGCTGTCTTAACACAGTTGCCATCATTGCAGCCCTGAGCCTGCCTGACCTCAAGAACTCCATATATGCTTTGAGAGGTGAAAAGCCTTTGTGAATAATTGAAGGCAAAATAATGAGACCCGAGAATGTCAGAGACATAATATAGTTTTGTAGAATTCATCACGGAGCTTTTAAAATTCCCAAATACTACATGATGAATAATTTATTCCTGTGTCAATATGGGGCCAGCAGATGTTCATCTAGTCAGTATTAACCCTTCAAGCTGAAGAGCCAGACACAAGAAAGAGCCTCATTTAAGTGAGATTATCTTGGTGTTTATGGGGAAATTGAAGGAGCCTTGGAAGCCACGGAAAAGCAAACTACTTAGTTGAGATCTTTTATCAGAGTCTGCTTCTGGAGATAAGGGGGCGAGTCAAGTGGGCAAGCACAAACGGGCTGCTCGCTACCTTCACAAGTGTCCCTTGGGGCCTCGCCACCTCCATCTAGGCATGTCTGCCTGTGGCGGGTTGAAATTGACCCCGATGATACCGCCAGGTGCTGCCCTCTCTGCACATTCCCCTCCCTCGGTCCGCCCTCTAAGTAGGTTCGCCTTAACTAGCATATGTGTGATGCTCACTTGAGAACAAAGCAAGGCAGAGGACGGCAGTATCAAGCCACTGTAAAGCTGGAAGACTGCTCGGTGCGTACAACTTCAAAACAGAAACTAGTGCGTTACATCTCACTCACTCATCAGCCAGTTACCAAGTGCTACGTGTGAACAAAGGAGGGACGGTTTAATCACAGATCCTGAGGACTTCTGGGGAGATGGTAATGTCTGTGTTTGTGTCTGTGTCTGAGCACGCGCAGAGGCTTCCAGTCAATGTGTGTAAATGGTGTGCTGGGCCAATACTTAAATCTGAAATTTCAAGTGTCCTAATCTCAAAACCAAGAGTAGATATATATGAAAATAACTGTAAGCTGTGTTCTGAGTTATATCCAATGAAGGAAGATACACAAGAGCGAGAAATAACAAGGAGAGGAGCAGAGAGGCTGACAGGGGCTGAGCCAGAGGGAAACCCCAGGAGAGTCAAACAGGACTCAGCCCAGGAGCAGTCGCCTCTAATAGGTGGCAACAGTCCCTCACAGTGGCTGGGTACGTGACCCAAAGGCCACAGTGGAAATCAAACTAAATCCAAGTTTCAGGACAGACAGGAGATAAACATGAGGAGACGACACTGAGAGGAGAGGCCAGAACAGGAGAGTTCACACCACACCACACAGGAGCTCAAAGAAGCAGGTAGGAAACACACACGACATGAGTGGGGAATTCTAGAGAGCTCCGTCCACAGTGAGAAAAGTGTGGCCGAGAGCCTGTCTTTAATCTCACAGCCCGTTAGAGGCAGGGAGAACATGAGTGGCCGACAGCTCACATTTCCACTAAGTCATCTGCCAAAGATGAAAATGTCCCTAGCTGCTTACAGTGCGCGTGCTCGCTGAGTAAGTCAGATGTTGCTGAAGCCTTACAGTGCTAAGTCACCGCGCTGAGTTGTCACACCGACTCTATCCTTATTTTCATCTCTCAGAGACAGAGGCAGTCTTAGCGAGGGAGCTCGCTGCAGCCATACGTGTAAACCAGGTAAACAGTGAGCAGCGGAGCAGGCAGTCAAAGGTGAATGCAGTTCTAAACCTCATTATGGGGCAGCGTCACTACACGGACAATAGCTTTAAAGCAATGAGGCGTCCCTACAGCGGTGGGGATCAGCTGCACCCCAGAACAGCCTTGTTGTGAAGTGAGGTCATTCGTAAGTGTTACAGCTGAACTCGCTATTCCCGTGCAGGCTTATTCAACTGTGACGTGTGCATTTAGTCCTAACGTATTAAAAACACTTCCATTAACTCAGAATTCCATACAATGTATTCTTCTCATATTCACTTCCAACTCCTTCCAGGTCCAACCCCACATCCCTACCCAACTTTATGTTGGCTTTTTCAAATTCATTTAATAACCCAATCACTCCAATTTGTGCTGTCTATACACTTCTGGGTGTAGGGACACCCACTGGGGTGTGGACGACCCGCAAGGGGCCACACATCAGAGAACCCTGTCGGCCCCTCGCCTAGGAAGGAACGACTGCTCATAGCTTCTCAGCTGGGGCTGGGGCTCAGGAGCCACCCTCCCCCCCTCCACTCCATGATAGGGTCTTAACTGGCTCCATCTTGTGCAGGTGACACGTTCCGTGAGCTCGTGGCCGTAGCAGCCCCGCCACGGCCCTGGATGCTGTTTTGGTCCAGTCCTCTCTGGCTTATGGCGCCTAGTCTTTCCATCCCCCTTCCTCCATAGCTCCGGGGCCTTGGGCAGGGGATGTGACACTGATGTATCATCTGTGGCTGAGCACTCCACAGTTACTTAGTCTCTGAAACTCACGTTTTTTTTGAATCTTTAAGAAAAATTAAATACATATTTACTAAAAGCAGACAGAACAAAACCTACACTAAAACTCACATGGAATCTCATGTGGCCCTGAACAGTCAAAACAGTCATGGAAAAGAAAAAGTCTAAACCCTCCCGTTTCTTGATTTCAAAACTTAGGTTCACAGCTGCGGGAATCAAAGTGTCACAAGGCTAACGGGGGGGGGGGGGGGTGCGGGGGGGGGGGGGGACACAACAGAAAACCCAGAGATCGGTCCCTGTGTCCCATGGAGTGGACAAGAGCCAAGTCCGTTCAGTGGAGACAGGCGACCCTCGCCGCAGATGGTTCCTGGAAAGTAGACAGGACCACGCAAAGGAAGTGAAGCTGGATCCTCTGAGAGGCCTTGCGAGAAAGTCTTCAACGTGGATCCGAGTCCTAATTCTAAGACCTAAGCATAAAATTTACAAACTCTCAGAAAAAAAATTTAAGAGAAACCTTCACAGCACTGGATTAGGCAATCTTGTTTTCTTAAATGTAACACCAAAAGTTTTGAGGTACCTTCCTCATACAGCATTAGGTAAACTCCCAACTTCATTCAAATTCCTAATTGTAAGCCCTAAGCATATAACTATAAAACTCTTAGAAGAAAAACTCAAAAACATTCTCCAGAACACGAACACACACACACACACACACACACACACACACACACACACACACACACACACTGGCATTTCCAGATAGCCTCTGAGCTCAGTATAAGATGGCAGGCTCCCTTTTCAGCTGGGTTCCCTCTCCACCTGACCTGGGGAAGCCCTGGTCTTTAAGAGTGTCACAGTAACATAGCCCTCAGGGAGATTACAGACCCAAACCTTTCCTGCTAAAAAACCTGTTCGATGTGTGCCCGGGGATTCCCGGAAACACCCACGCTATGCTGATGAAATGTCTTGGTGTCTTGGCTTCTACCAGTGACCTTTAACCATACCTGGAGATTTTCCCCCACCCATAGGATAATTAAGTACTGTTTCCCCTTCTTATGATAGGACTGTGTTGTTACATGTAGATCAAGCATCCCTGGTACCCCTACCCCAGAGAATTAAACACATTCACCCTCAAAACCCCTCCCCCTGGCCAAGGCTTATAATGTCCCTCATTTGTAAAACAAATGCTTGTTTGCTCTCTCACTCACTCCTCCACCATGACCACCTGAGACTCCTCATGTATTCTGGGAAAGGAAGTGCTCCCTAAAGAACTGCTGCTGAACACCCCAAGTTTCCACCACTCCCTGGCACAGCAGCATGGGTTGTTGCCGCCATCTTCCTATTGCAGCCCCGCCCACCTCAGTGCCTGTCTGAGGGAACAAGCAGCAGGCGGTTCCTGAAGCAGCCATTTTTGTCTGCCTGGACAAACCCAGGCTCCCGCCTCTGCCTCACTTGGTTTAGGCACTGAGAGAGCTCTGTGACGGGTTGCTCAGGAAGCGGCCACCCACCAGGCCCTCTTTGCTGCCTGGCTCGGGTTCCGGAGCCCTGAGCTCCTTTGACCTAGATGACTGGTCACCCTTTTCCACCAGAGCATTCTCCTCTGATTTCATGCTTGATGGGGCCAGACCTTCCCTAGAGAGTGCTAGACAAAGCCCAAGCCCGGGCTCCTGCTGGTCACAGAATGATAGACAGACACACACACACACCACATAGGAGTACACACACACACACACACACACACACACACACACACACACACACACACACCAGCGCTCGGAGCATTGGCATCCACAAGAACCAACAGGTGGGGACCAGCAATGCCAACCAATGATTTCAATGAATTAATAAGCAAAATGTGGTACACACATATAACCAAATATTATTCATCCATAAAAGGGAATGGAACCCTGGCACATGCTACCACGTGATGACCCCTCAGCATACACACTAGGCAGAACAAGCTGGATCTGGGACCAGTCCTGCATGGCCGCAACCAGCCAGACGAGGCTCTGGAAAACTCCTGGAGACGGAGTGTGAAGCGAGCATCATCAGGAGTCAGAGCCCAGTGGGTAGAGCTCCCGCTTGGGGCCGTAAGGATGGCTGCACAGCTCTTAATATACTAACATCACTTTAAAGTGTTTACAGTATATTTACTGCAACTTAAAAGTGGCAACTTTTATGATAGCATAATTTTGACAAAAAGTAAATAAATGAGGAAGTGAGGAAGAGGACAGAAATGGCACATGGCTCATAGTACACCTCTTTCTAATAATATCATAGCCATGGTGATCAAAGAATACTTTATTTCACAAATAAGTATAAATATTTAAATAAGATGCCATCGTCTTACATATCTTACTAATTTAATCTACTCTTAATTTGTAAGGTAAGGATTCTTACTCCCATTTTACATTTAAGAGGATATACCCAAAATATAATAATCATAAATATGCATTCACAACTTTCAAATTCTGAAAAATATTCTATCTATATGGGATCCATTGACTCAATTACCTGGGGAGCCATAGAGTAACAGTTACCGCCAATAGCTCCCTAAGACACTGGAAGGAGCCAACATGACAGCTGCCCCAGCATGCCACGCGGCTGCGTGCTCTCTAACCCAACAGCTCTCACATACAAACACCCAGCTCAGGGCCAGGGCAGGAGACAGCCGGCCACGCTTGCTTGTGAAGCCTTTCTGCTGCAGCCTGGCTGAGAAGCCAGCCCAGTGTGAGTGGCCCTGCGCCAGGGGAAGGGTTTCCTGCAGCCCTTCCCCATCAAAAAATAGATGGGAAAGAAGGAAGCCCTTTGATCAAAAGCCACCCAGCACACTTTCAATGAACATCTTAGAAGTGATCAGAGCCAACTTCCTCCTCCTGACTTCATCTTGTCAACATTTGAAAACTGCTCAGCGTTCTCCGACAAGCAAAAAAGCAAAGATCTCTCCCGCCCCCTTGCCACTGCTGCCACCCCCACCCCCCGGTTTTTTGAGACAGGGTTTCTCTGTGTAGCCTTGGCTGTCCTGGACTCACTCTGTAGACCAGGCTGGCCTCGAACTCACAGCGATCCTCCTGCCTCTGCCTCCCGAGTGCTGGGATCACAGGCGCACCTGGAACAAAGAACTCTGTTTAGCAACCGTTCCAGGTGCTACTTCCTTCCCTGTCCCTCAAAGCCAATCTTTTTTTTTTTTTTAATTACTAATATGCAAGAATCAGACTTAGCTATGGGGTAACTACAATTCAGTTAACACATTTAATGGAACAACATCTTCCAAAGTGCTGCCCCAGTTCCGTACCCTTCACTCACGTCATATGCTGACAGCTGCTCTGCTTTTCCCACCAGTGTCATGGTTACTATGGCAGAGAGGTCTTGATGGAGCCTTTAAAAATTCCAAGGGCTCTGAAGGCGAGGCTGGCTTTATGTTCTGAGGCATATAACTCATGTAAAATGGAAATGTTCTCCTTTTTGTCTTAAGAAGCAGAAAGACCCCCTTCTCTTTGCTTATGTCTCTCACCAAGTCCTGTTGCTTCTAAATTTTATTAGCAGTTTACTGTTGTGATGCTCATAGGTGCCCAGGGCACCATTCATTCACAGGTTAGTGTGCAGTCTGCAGCCCCAATGTGCCTACACCCAAACTCTGCCAAGGGCAGAAGCGGCACCAGGCTCCCAGTAAGCTGAGATCCTGTGGTAACGAAGACGGGAGCGGCAGGAGGCGCAGACTTCCTGTTCTAGGCATGCACTCCATTGTCCTGCCGCGTGCCACAGACAGAACACTCAGACGCAGTTAGTCAGAACTTCAAGACAACAGCTACAGGAAGCTAAGGAACGTGAAGTGAATACGCATTGCTGACACAGGTGCAGCCATGTCAAGGAGCAATGCCTCGGACCCTTAGGAAATTGGCAAAGCCTTCGCCGACCCAAGGATGAGAGCACACACACAACTCACTGTAGTCTGAGCAACTACAAGTGTTTAGGAAAGAATAACCAGTGTTTGCAAAACTTAGCAGCAGCAGGTTCTTCGTCCCTGCTGTTTACGGCCTGAGAGTGCTCGCCTACAGATGGCTCCCTAGCCTGCGATAACGCCCCCCTCCTGCTGCGTACAAGAAACACCCTGAGGTTCTGGGTTGCTGGGCCACTCCCACAGCCCGCGCACGGTCCACCTGAGCTCAGCTTCTTTCCGTTCCCTTGCTGCCCCGGTTAGGTTTCCAGACCCAAGGCACAGGGGGCATAGCACGCAATCACCCAGCATTAAATTCTGAACTTGGGGGGTGGGGGGGGGGAGATGAAGCAGGTTGAGCATCTAAAGGACATCGGTTCACTCCCCAGCTGGACCAGCTAAGCATAAACTCCCCTTCTCACGATGGCTGAGCTCAGAGATGCGGAAATGAGGGAGTGGAAACCGTGATCAGAATACAGTATATGAAGTATTTATTTTTCTATGAAAAAATACTTTTACAAGATATTTCCCTTCTCAGAATGGCACCCCGTGCAGCCATGCTGCCAGTGTGCCCAGGACAGTGACTCTACTGTGTTCCACACACGTATAATATCTGCTTGACACAGGAACCAGTGAAACAACTCCATTTCACTCTAGTCTCACAACAAACCCACACACATATGCGTGTGCGTGCATGTACGCATGTATCACTGTGCATACACCTGTATGTATGTACACATGTATGTATATGAGCAGGCGTCCTCATATTTTACAGCTGAGGAACTGACTGGGGAAACGTGGAAACAAGAGGCGAGGCTGAAGCTCCTGCTCAGGGCTGTCCTGCCGCCTGGGGCCCCCTGAGTGAAGAGGGCATGGGAGACTCAACATGGCAGCCGTTTGTCAACATGAGCGTTGGTTCGGCTAATAGAAGGTTGTTTCTATCATATTCTGTCACTTACAGTCCAGGTTTTTTAATTCAATTGATTTTTGTGTATTTAGGAATTTGAAGGCCAGACACCAACATATAATCTAAAACCAGTAAGTGGTAGAAACTTAATTTTTCGCCAGTAATTTCATCTAACAGACACTACGATGCACCATTAATCCAAGGACTGCAAGGGCTCCGGAGCACCAGGAGAGACGACGCTCTGCCCGGGAGCTACAGTGTGAAAGCTGATTTCTGGACAGTGCGGAAGAACTTACCAAGAACACAGCAGAAACAGTTGAGCCAGGAAAGTCAGTGGCTAGGAGACACCAAAATCAGGGTGGGCGGCTACATTCTTCTTTCTTCTCCTCCTCCTCCTCTCCCCCCCCCCCCGTGTGTGTGTGTGTGTGTGTGTGTGTGTGTGTGTGTAAGGGGAAGCGAGGAAGCAGGCCACAGGACAGCAATAGTGTCACTTCCCGTGTGCTGACTAGCCTTCTGCAGACAGAGTCCCCCATGACTCAGAGCTTGCCCTGTAGCCTGGGCTGGTCCCCCAAGGACTCAGACCTACCTGATCCTGAGGCTTGGATTACAAATCATCACACCTTGCCTTTTTTTTTTTTTTTTTTTTAAATGCTGGTCCCAGGGATCAAATTCCATTCCTCAGGTTTCACAGCGCAAGTGCTTTACCGGCGAGCCACTTAGTATGCACACTCCTTGTGGTCAACCTCTCCAGACAGTGAGGGTTTGCTTAGCCTTCCTCACATTAGCACAGAGTACTTTAATTTGACCAGTAAAGCTCTCAATGCATTTCAACTCATCGATTTATTCAAATCAATTCCCTAACAGCAAAAATAAGGTAGTAGTTGTAGTTGTTGTTGTTGTTGTTGCTGTTGTTTGACTAATATGCGTTTGCTACAGGTGTTGACAGTGCTGCCCACTCTCACAGCAGCTGCCCACCCAGGCCTGGGACATGGAGCACAAGCACAGGCGCTCAGCTGGCCAGAGCACACCTGCTACCCACCCCACTGCCCGCAGCCCGCAGCCCGGCTCCGGTATCCTACCTCAAGGTAGAAAAGCCATAATTTACAGTGACAGCGCTGCTTGCCATGAAGCCTCTGGGCTTACAGTTTCTAAATGTCAGTTTGAACTACTGACTGGTTCCTTGGAGCACGACTGTTTGTTTCTAGATGAGGTGGTTGTCGGCTCTGCATACATAAAAGCAGTTAATCAGCAATTTGCCCTGCAACTCGAGAGGGATGGCTGGCACGCTAACCGTGGTCCTACAGCGCGCCTCCAATTAGAACAGAAAGCCTTGTCCCGAGCCGGTGATACCCTCATATATCACATGCTCTACTCCAAAGATGAACTATCTCATGCCAAGGAACTTATTATTTGGAAGTAACTGTTTGCACACAGCCTGGAGTCCCGTGGCCTACAGACAGTGAGGACCACTATGGCTCCTCACACGCAGGGCGTAAGCTTCATCAAGTTGCGGGGTGGGGTGTCCACTCTTGACACTTTTTATGACTGGGATCTTGAGAAGTACCCAGGGTCCTCGGTCCTCTCAGAGCACGCACGCCAGCAGTCGCTCCATCTGCTGGTCGTTCATCCCCAGGTCCGCTGAGGCCCAGGCTGGCATAATTTCACCAACTTCTGTCTGCAGCTGAATTCTAAAATATGGGTTACGATGACGACTAAAATTTAATGTCAAAAGGCTTTTGGGAATCAAGCTAGCTTTTTCTCCAGCAGCCATCTCAGGTCCCATGGCAGACTCTTCACAAAGACCAGTGCTCTCGTCAGTGTAGCCATGGGCCTTGCCCACATCACAGCAGCCTTTGCCTCTCGGATCAAGCTGTAAGTTGACCGAGCAAACTGGTCCTGTGGTAGGTCGAGGAAAACAGACACCCAGCTAGAGACACATTTTCCTGGAGTTAGAAAATAAGTGCTTCCCGTGGCTGGACAGACGGCTCAGCGGTTAGGAGCACTGGCTGCTCTTACAGAGGACCTGGGTTCAGTTGCCAGCGCCAACATGGTGGATCACAACTGTCTGTAACTCCAATACCAAGGGATCCAATGCCCCCTTCTGATCTCTGAGGACACTAAGCACACATGCGGTGCAGACATACATGTAGGCAAAATGCTCATATATGTACTTGTGTGTCTATGTATGTACAAATGTATATACCTGTATATATAAACCTTCAGCAAGTTTTAAAGAACACAAGTGCTTCTATCCAGGCTTTAGCATTTCCCTAGTATTTAGGGCTTTAGAAAAACAGAAATCCTTTCTAGATCCAGTGGCAGTCACTGCTCTCAAGTCAAAAGTAGTGAGTCTAAGGGCAAAGACAGACACACAGACAGACAACCATGCTCCAAGCACGACCTGCCAACCATGAAGCATGGAGAAAGAAGCTGTCCACAGATCACAGCAGGCCAGTCCAGCAGCAGCACTCTGAGGCACTGAACACTCGGGTCTCAGCCGCGGCTGGCCCAGGGATGGGAGGGCAGAGCGTCAGGTCAGAGATTCAAGACCTGTGTGCAGGAGTGCATCGGCTCTACCATGAGAAGTGCCCAGGGCCGTTGCGAAGCATCCTGTCCTTCCTTCCTCTTTCTGTATCCCTCCCTCCCTCCCTCTCTGAGAGCATCTCTCTTTCCCTCCCCTTCCCCTCCCCCCACCCCACCCCCACCGCTCCCAATAAACCTGCATGTATACAATATAGCTTCGTATCACCATTAGCTCATTCTGTTTTAATCAATCAGACTGTGTCTGAGACCTGAGGCTTCCTTCCTGGACGGCTCTCAGTATAGCTGGTGTCAAGCATCAACTTAGGATGCTGTCAGTTCTATACAAAATCAGTGCTTCCTAAAGCACTAATAAAACATGCACTGAGGGGCCACTTGCTCCTTTAAAAGTTTATTTTCCTTCATTTGATTTTCTTGCTCGACACTCTCAATGTCAGGTAAAAGCCGCCCTTGTCACTGAGGCACCCATCCTCCGTGTGGGGCTGGAGAGACAGCTCATTGGCTAAGAGCACTGGTTGCTCTCGTGGAGAATCTGGGTTCAGTTTCCAGCACTCACATTGGGACGGCTCACGAACTGCCTACAACCCCAGCTCAAGGGGATTGTCAGGGCCCCAAGGATACCTGTGCACATGCGCATACGAACAGCAACACAGGCGTTAATAAAAATGAAATAACCTTTCCAGAAATTGAGTCAGCCACCAATGGTCTGTAGCTCTGTCTCAACGCTGTTACTGTAATAAGGAGCTCTAGTGTAAGCTATGTGGCCAGCTGTGCGGCCATCTGAGGGCAGGACAAGGAGGCGGAGCCCAGCGATGGCTGCAGCCTGTGAGTCCAGCACTGGGGGGTTGGGGGATAGGATTAAAGTCAGCTTGGACAACACAACAAAACTCTAAGAAAAGGCGAGAGGGAAGGAGGGAGAGACGGAGGCAGGCACTAAAGCCGGGAAATGACAGACAGGCAGGAAATAGGCCAGGAAATGGGAATATGAACCTGCAAGCACAGAAGCAAACTTGGCAAAAATGGTTCATCTCACGTGAGCTTGCCGCGTGCAAACAGGAGCCACATATATGGAGAGAACAAAATCTATGTGCAGTTATTAACACACGTGCACACGCACAGTCACTCGTGTGCTTCTGATAATCACTTCTCTTTTACTCAGAATTTGCCAGCTTATTAGATATTGCCAAGTCTTATTGACTAGTACAATAAAACAGATCCAAAATTAGATCCCTCGCACGTATCTCATTAAATCTATTTTTATCAGTATTGGAAATTAAAAAAAAAACTATGGATGGAAAGCAGCGACAGGGCAGCCATCACCGCGGTGGCCACAGCAGCGAGGGCTTCGGATTGTGCAGTAGGTACCTGTGAACAGGGACTTGGGAGTCAGGAGGCCACATGGGCTTTGATATCCTGGTAGCCACCACAGGTATAGGCCAATGGAAAGCCGTATTTCCCTTCTGCCAGAGGCAAAGGAAATGATTCCCAGTGTACAAGTTCCTGAGGAATGCAGACTTTTATCTAACTGCCAGAAACCCTCCTATAGACCGGAACAGCTCGTTTCTGGCTCTGTGGACTCCTGAGTCCAGCAGCACAGTGCTGACCGCTCCTCTCAGCACCTTTCTGAAGTACTGGATTTTGTTTTCCCATGTCATTTACTAACGCACTGAAATATGTAAAGAAACAATGTCAAATGTCACCCAAGAATCCTATAAAGATGTAAAGACTCTGTAAGGCTACTTTAAGCTGTGGGAAATCGTGCTCTTCCAAGGCAGCCTACAGGACCCACACTCTGCTCAACAAATAGAGCAAATCTGAGCAAAGTGCATTTTCTATGCGTGGCTTCTCTCTTAAAACGTCTGCCCCGCTTCCCCACTTCTTTCCACAACCTTTTCAGCATTTCCTTAGTTAGTTCTAGGTCATGGCTATGGGCATGAGTTAGCCCCAGTCTTTGTAGATAACAGCAGTTAGCACAGACAGATATGCACAGGATGGATAACCATCACAGCAACACACACGCAACAGATACCTGCAGTGTGGTAGGGACTCCAAAGGGACCCATTCTCCCAGGCCACCGGAAGTTTCCTGGAGGTACTTTGGGTGGACTTAACAGAGGAGGACAGCCCTGGAGACGGGCCACATTAAAATCACAAAGGCTAAAACCAAGCCACACAGTGGACAGTAAGAGATAGTCGACACAGATGCCATTTGGCGGTCTTGTTTGTAAACAGCCGAAGTGTGTGGCCTTTATCTGTTCCTCTGTCTTCATGGCGCTAAGTGATGTCACAGGAAGGCAGCAAGATGTAACTGGACAGTTCGCTGGGTTGTAACAAAAGCAGAAAGCCAAATGCCAGAGCACAAACAAAAGGGATAATGGGGGGGGGGGGGGGTTAAGTGGGAGGGATGTGCAACTGTAATTCATCTCAAACACAAAAACAAACACTCAGTAACAGACCTAAGTATGAACCTGAAACTGTGAAACCTCTCAAAGGAAGCACAGCAGAGCATCAGGGATGGTCGTACGCCCTGCGTATTCAGATGCTCATTTCTGTGCCCAGAATCCAGCTGCTGTCCAGACGATGCCACTGGTTAGTATTGAAGAATCTCCTGTCTCAACATTGGGTAAGAATTTTTCTCCATCATCTCTAATTGGTTAATAAAGAGCTGAACAGCCAGTAGCTGAGCACGAGAGTTAGGGATAAACATCCGATCCCGAGGAGAGGGTGCAGGGAGGAGAGCGAGGGAAAGAAGTCCCAGAGAAGGAAATGAGGAGCCACGAGGAGGTCGCCATGACAGGGTCACCACGAGAGGTCGCCATGACAGGGTCACCACGAGGGGGTCGCCATGACAGGGTCACCACGAGGGGGTCGCCATGACAGGGTCACCATGAGGAAGTCGCCATGACAGGGTCACCACGAGGAGGTCGCCATGACAGGGTCACCACGAGGGGGTCGCCATGACAGGGTCACCACAAGGGGGTCGCCATGACAGGGTCACCACGAGGGGGTCGCCATGACAGGGTCACCATGAGGAGGTTGCCATGATGGGGTCACCACGAGGAGATCACCATGACAGGGTCACCACGAGGACGTCACCATGACAGGGTCACCATGAGGGGGTCGCCATGACAGGGTCACCATGAGGAGGTTGCCATGATGGGGTCACCACGAGGAGATCGCCATGACAGGGTCACCATGACAGGGTCACCACAAGGACAAAGGAGTAGCAGGAGAGGCCAGGGAGAGACTACATGGCTCGTAAAAGTGTATGGCTGGGAAGTAGTCCAAACTCGTGAGCCAGGTTAGAATAAATAAGAATCTGCCCAGCTTAGTGCTTTAAAGTTTATTAATAAATATAATAGGGTCTCTGTGCCATTATTTGGGAGCCAGAACAGGCTTAGGAAAAAACCTACCTGACTTTTACAGGACAAAGTTTCTAAACCTTTGATATGTCACCAAAAGCAGCTAACTCTGTAAAGTAACAACTGATAAATTACAGTTCATAAAAAAAAAAAAAAGACAAGCCACAAAGTGAAAAATAATACTTAAAAAAGTATAAACCTAATAAAAGACTTATATAAAATGTTTTCAAAATTCATCAACAAGAAAACAAGCATGCAGGGAGGTGGTGGCACATGCCATTAATCCCAGCACTCAGGAGGCAGAGGCAGGTGGAGCTCCAAGTTCAAGGCCAGCCTGGTCCACTGAGAGTGTTCCAGGACAGTCTGTGTTAGGATTCTGCTTCAGAGTTAGGACTACACAGAGACACCCTGTTTCAAAAAAGCAAAAAAGAAAAGCAAAGAAGCAACTCAACTAAAATAGATTACTAAAAGATTTAGATCTTTTAACAGAGACATATTTAGAAGAAAGACAGGCAATGACTAGGCACTCAAGGTCATGAGTCATTACAGAAATGCAAATTAGGGCCATAATGACACCCTACTCCAAACCGATGGAAAATGACTAAAATTAAACAGACTAGCCATGCATGAATTAGTGCTGGCAAGGTGATGTAGGGCCTGAAGCTCTGTCACATCTAAAGAGCCCGGTGTGGCAGTCTGTGGACACGCTGGGCACACATAAAGCCTCCATTCTCCTCCTGGTGCTTGGACATAGTCGCATCAAACTAAGACTGCCTCAGCCAGGAGCGGAAGACGGTGCATCTGTGAGTCACCAACTGCAATAAAAAAAACCAGAGAGAGACCGAAATACAACACAGGGGGCTGACAGAAGCCAGACACAAAAGGAGTGTATGCAGCATGATTGACTATATACATTAAAAAAAAAAAAAAAGACGACGACCAGAAATGCTAGGAGGGCCCAGGGGACTACAAGTGGCACAAGCAAACTTTTAAGGATGGTGTGAACGTCCTAGTTGTTTATGGTGTGAACGTCTTAGTTGTTTAATGGTCTTGGAAGGATCTCAGGAGCTGCACAGTGAGGTGGCCCTGTTGGGGGGTAAGGAACTTACTAAGAATAGTTATTAATGCCATGGAAGACAGACAGACAGACAGACAACAGTATGGCGGAGCTTGAGGAGAAGAATCTGGGTGGGTGTGGGTGGAGAGCCAGTAGCCCTTGCTCGGCAATAACCCTTTCTTTAAAAGAGGGTTTAAATAAGACATTAACTATTTCCCTGCTTTCTTTGCAAGAGAAATGAAGAAGGCGCTGGCCCAAGGAGTGCAGCTCTTCAGGTAGTTCTCCGGCATCTGTGAGAAGTCACATATGGCTCCGTTAGTAACGGGGGAAGGAAAATGGCTCTTTGGCAGGTGGCTCTCTGCCACACGATACCAAGAACTTACGTTTTCCATCACTGAAAAGTTGACTGATACTAAGACACTTCTTTCCCTCCCTTTTTTGTTTTTGTTTTGTTTTTTGTTTCTTGAGACAGGGTTTCTCTGTGTAGCCTTGGCTGTCCTAGACTTACTTTGTAGACCAGGCTGGCCTCGAACTCACAGAGATCTGCCTGCCTCTGCCTCCCGAGTGCTGTGATTAAAGGCGTGCGCCACCACCGCCTGGCTTTCCCTCCATTTTTAAAAACCTTTCTTTCCTTTCCACTTCCTTTCTTTGGGGAGGGGAGCATTGTCCAGCACTAGGCAGTAATGTCATTACTGAGGGACACCCCTAGCTTCAGCAGGTCTGCCCTGTCCATCTCTCATCCTAAAGAGAATAATAGTTTATTCTGGAGCTGTTATGAATGACCACGGCCCAGGAACACAGGTTTAGGTTACCGGAAATTCCAAGTCCCAACACAGAAGCTGTTTCATAAGAGTTTTATAGTTTTACAGAACAAAGAAAATCATAAACTAAAGCGAATTTAAAAGACACCGGTGGGTCCACCAGAGCGGCAGGCACAGCAGGAGGAGGAAGCGCTACTATAGGCCCAAGACTCTCCCTGATGGCATTCTTAGCTTTGGGGTTGGTGGGAGCTAGCTGTCTGCTAAGTTAATAGATTCCACAGAGGTAAGTCACCAGGTGTTAGTTCCAACACAGGAGAGGGCAAGGGATGGTCGCTGCAGAGGCTAGAACCAGTCCAAGAGAGGCGACTGGTCCCTGAGCCCGCAGCATTCCGCCTCTCCACAGAACTGTGATTCTCCTCAGTCAGCCTGTCTCTGCAGACGCAGCCTCGTCTCATTCACACCCACCCACCCACCATTTGTTTTTGTTTTACTATAATGATGCAACATTACAAGGAATGTTTCTAAGCTATTGTGGAAACATGATGCTACAGTGTTTCTGCAAAGTCACATTTAGTTGAGAGCTCGCACTACGGCATGTGAAGTCTGTCTAGTAGGACGAGTGTTCAGACTGACAGAACAGTGGGCGGTGCTGAAAGAATGTGCAAAAACATCTAAAAGAGTGAGAAAACTTACTTGAAAAGGTTGAACAGCAAGTAGTTCAAGATGCTACAAAATACACTAACAAAATAAATGCCCTTCAACAGTTACCATGGCTCCCAGGTGTTGAGGAAGACACCTGTAGTCCAGCATGCAGCCTGGTCCAGCTGGGGCACCTGCCCTAGAGGGCCCCTCTCACGCTGTGGTGTGAACTCGTAAAGACCCTGGCTGCTGAGTGGACCTGCAAGTGTCCATTCAGTAACTCAACCTGTCTGCTTTTGCTCATTTGCCTTCAGGATCAACCAGTGTGGTGAGCAACATCTTGTGACAGCACCCAGAAAGCAGCAATGACTTTCCAGTCTGGAGAGAAAGAACCCTGATGTCTCCCGAGACAATAATCAAACACTTGCCCATCTCTTCCTTACAGTGTCTGGGGAAAGCAGACCTGAAAATAGTACATATGTACCTGTTAGAGCCATGGTGATGTGGGCTGGAAATGAATCCAGGTAACAGGCAAGGTGTCTGGCGCTCTTTTGTCTTCCTCTTCTTAGGGGAGACATTGCTGAATGGACAGTACAGGGCCACAGCCAGGTGAGGCGTGCTCACAGCCTGGACACAAGGCTACATCTTTAGGACTCAAACATTGGGAGTTATTGCAGCGTTTGTGCGCTCTCTCTCGCTCTCTCTCCCTCCCTCCCTCTCTCCAACCCCCCTTTCTCTCGTGTGTGTGTGTGTGTGTGTGTGTGTGTGTGTGTGTGTGCATGCGTGCATGCATGAGTTTTCCTCACACAGAACCGT
Source organism: Acomys minous (assembly GCF_964271855.1). Classification (NCBI taxonomy): domain Eukaryota; kingdom Metazoa; phylum Chordata; class Mammalia; order Rodentia; family Muridae; genus Acomys; species Acomys minous. The sequence goes on from NC_140498.1 coordinate 97,429,096, forward strand.
TGCTCGGGGATGAAGACCCTGGTGGTCACCAATAAAGCCGAGGCAGTCAGCAGGTGGGGACCCAAGTTGTATTAGAGATACATGGATTACAGAAACCTATGGGAAAAGATCATTCTCTGCGTGATCAGTTGTAACAAGTACGATAATTAGATTAGTAACGGATCGTTCAAAAGAAAACCCTGAGTGCTTACGCAGAAAGACCCTTCCTCACAGTTCACGCACTTCAGAGAATGGGTCATGTTTTAAAAATGAGCTACGGAGGTCTTCAAAGACTCATGCTTAATTTAAAATATCTTTCATCAGCTTTAAAGGAAATGTCAACACCACTAGCGCATCTCCTTTTCTTGAATAAAATGAGGATTTACAGAAGGAAACAAATCTCTAGAGCTAGACTCGGCTTTTAGCAATTATATACAACTCTCTCTCCTGAAGGGATGCGCAGGGCGGAGTGGAGATCATTATCTGTGAAGTGCGTGCAGAATAAATTCTCATGCACGAGAACAGACGCCTCCATACATACCCAGGGGTGTGCTTGGTTGTGCTCGGAAGCTGAATTCGATGTTAGTTGACAGGTGTCCTTTCTGTCCCCACACCCCGCCATACCGGCCCCCTCTGTGGACCTGATTGATACCCAGCTCTCCTCCCCATCTGGCTGGGGCACAGGCCAGCGCGCCCCACCCCTCTGATGCCTCAGTTGCTCTCTTCTCCCTCAGCTCCTGCCACAAAGCCCCCAACAAGGAGCCTCATGCCTCAGGCTCTCCGTCTCCAGCACAGGGAGGCGGCACCAGGCGCACAGTCATGCGGCTCCCTGATAGCTCATGATTCTGTCAGCCCCCTGACTCTGCCCGGACCTCTGCAAGCAGATCTCTCATTACAGTCTCTCGAGCTGAAGCCCGACTTTGTACATAACACATTTCATTAAAGCAAGATACACCCATCTTGAGAGATAACATTTTACACGCATTTAGTTCTGCATCATGCCCAGTCTTACACAGCCCACCTCTTTGAACTTTCAGTATGATACGACACCTGAACATATAAGCATGAAAATGAATGATTGAATGGTAGAAAATCTGTAAATGTCATTTGCTGAGATGCTAACCCAATGCTCGTTCTTGGGACAGGAGCGCTGACCTAACAAACAAGCCGGAGTCCAGTCACCTTCCCAACTAATATCCTCATTTCTTCTTTTCCTAAATCAAAGGCACCCGCAGCTTGCCCTACAGTCGCTAACTGCGCTTCCATCAGCAGCAGGGCATGTAGGTAAGCAGGCCTGCAGTGTGACAAGTGACACTCACTCTGCTCTGCCGCCTACGCCTCAGACCATCCATCACACGCTGCCTGGTCAGTGCCTGTGCCAAGGGCAAACCCTATCAGATACCCACTGAGCAAAGTCAGTGGGAGGTACCCGCTGCCATCCAGCAATGTATTCTAAAATGAATAAGATGACCCTCTGTTTAGACAGTCCCTCGTCTCCACTGGTTGGATAATAGACGGGTCGTTATGATGCACTGATTGGTCCTCAGGTTAAACCCAGATATGCAGCTCTCATCAGCGGAAAAGGAATTCACACGTTGATGCAGAAACTATATAAACAAGTATTTGGACAAAACAGGTGATTTATGAAGTGTTCCTTATCTAAAGGATAAAAATACAAAGCCGCAGATAAAAGGGGGCTTGGGGAGCATCTAGTTAAATAGTCTCGTTTTATAGATGAAGACCCTAATGGTTCAAAGATTTGGCTGGTCTGAACCTCGTCAAGCCTAAATCTTGGGCATATGGCTCCTTTAAAGGCCATAATTACATCAGGAGGGAGACTTTAAGACTAATGGATTCTGAATCATCACCCAAGTGTCCTGCAACGGTCAAGCCAGCCTGGGGGACACGTGCTTGAGGGAACCAACCCCATCTCCAGGAGGCTTTGTTGTCCACAATCCCAGGGGTGAATTAAAATGCAGGCAACTCCGATGCTGTTCCTCTGAGAACAGGGAGAACGGGCACTGCATAGACCCACACGGGAGTGCGTGCGCCGCTGACATCGTTAGGTGTTGGTCACTGGTCGTCAGTCCCTCTCGGCACCATGCCTTGGTCCCAGGTTACAAATAAACAAATATTCAAAGTAGCAACCCACGCAGATCATACCCGATGTGAGCAGAGTTTGTGAGAGAGAGACTGAGGGGTGAGTCTTTTCACTTGTCCCTCTCTGTCTCAAGCTGAAATGTGACTGCTGGTGTGATCTCATGGAGAGGCAACGGCCTTCGGGAGGGTGGCCCTTGTGCATGGATCAGTGCTCTTCCCTTACTAACACTAGGCTTTCATTTTCTCTCTGCAAGTGAGGTGTCAGCACAGGAGCCCCCTGGCCATCTGCTTCTCCTCACGCACAGAGCACACACACCCTCAGAAAACATAGGACACCTCCCAGTCACACTCTAGAGTTCTTACAACCATCAACAGAGAGCCCACTTTCTTAGTGGATCTTGGATACTATAGAGACGGCAGAGAGAAATGAAAGGAAGGGGAAGAGAAAAGGGGGGAGACAGAGAAAAGGACAGGAAAAGAGAAATCCTGACCAACAAAAGCAGAGTGGAGAGGATCAGGGTGCGGAGGGCAAGCAGGGCAGCGAGCCATCACCAGGGAGGAGGCAAAGCTGGGATCCACAGCCAGGAGACTTTGGTCTGTTTCAGACTTGAGGAGCAACAAAGCACGGCTAATCAAGGCATCTGATGGCAGCGAGTCCCACTGGGTGCACACTTATCACTGGAGTGATGCACGTTTGTTTAATAGGTGACTGTGCAGCCACGAACTACAGCTGAAGGAATAGATAATACCAGCAATTAACTCTCGGAAGCTCTCCCTGGAACCTGAACAAAACCAGCTGCTAACAGCGGTGGTGCGCTTCCACCTAGATCCTAGCAAATAAAATGAAAAGCCGATCAAAACAGGACCCTTAAAAGAACACAACTGCTCTCATACCAGGAAAGTTAAAGGAAGTATAATTTATCAATTGCCATGTGTAAATCCTGACAATCAGCCAGCTTTAACTCTGAGGAGAAAATTGTCTCCTACAAGGACACTGCGATGAGGTAAGCACTGGGGGATTTGTTTTGTTTTGCTTTGTTATGTTTTTTAAAAACAAATATAGACAATGGCTTGAAAAACGGCTATTTTTTTTTTCAAGAGAAACTGAGAACGCCATCCCCCTGCAAGCTCCGCCTCCTCCCCTGCAAACTCCGCCTCCTTCCTTTGTTGTAGATTCCATATAAATTATTCTGAGCTTATTGCTTTGATCGGATTTAGCTGTAAGTAATTATATTTAGCCAGACATTTGATCTATAAATAGAATCTACTAAAGGAATTATTTCAACTTCCATGAAATTGGCAAACAGCAGCTCCATTTGATGTAATTCTAGCAAAGCTTTAGCCTGAAAATAATGCGTGTTAGTAGCCACCGAGAAGACACTTGCTCTGAAATTAAAACCTAAGAATATAATTACATATTTGAGCTGTAGAGGAAGGGTTACCACACAGATCATCTTTAGCAAATCTGGATTTGTTATTTAATAATCACATCCAGCCTGATAAAATAAACACTTGGATAAAAGTAATGTTTTTCTCTTCATAAATACTGTGTTTTCCTTAAACAACATCTATACACTGAATGGCGCCAACAGATGAAGTAAAAGCAGCCAGGCTCCGCCCACCCCAGCCCCGAAAGGAAGTGCAAGAGCATGTATAGTGTGCACACCAGGAAGTGCACAACGGTATACACACACTGTATAGTATGCACACCAGGAAGTGCACAGTGGTATACACACACTGTATAGTATGCACACCAGGAAGTGCACAATGGTATACACACACTGTATAGTATGCACACCAGGAAGTGCACAATGGCACACACACACTGTATAGTATGCACACCAGGAAGCAACACAGACAACACAAAGAACGTTTTTATTAGTTAGGGGTCTAACCGCTGAGTTCAATCGTCTGGCCTCAGCCCACCGTCTCGGCTCAGCTCCCAGGGCGGCTGGCTTTCGGTATGCGCCATCATCACACCCGAACTCTAAGGCTTCTCTGTAAGCACATTAGCGGTGGCTGGGTCCTGCACTAGCTGCCTGGCCTAAGGTCACTGCTGACGTCCCTGGTCTCAATTTGGGCCTCAAATAAGAACAATGTGACTGACTAGATTCTGCCAACAGCGCAGGGATACAGCACACTGATTATTAAAGTACACATTGAAAGGCAAGGCCGTAGGCTGGTGAGACATTCAGCAGGCGAGATCACCTGCGTGTCAGTGCACACGCATCTATTACTCCAGCCCAAGAGATCAAGTGCCCTCTTCTTACGTCCAAAGGCACCACGCACGCACATGTCGCACAAATATACATACATGAAAAGCATTCAGAGACATAAAACAATAAAGTAACTAAATATAAAGAACAAAGGAGAAGGCTGGGCATGGTGGTCCACACCTCTAATCCCAGAACTCATGAGACAAAGGCAGGAGGATGTCTGTGAGTTCGAGGCCAGCCTAGTGTACGTAGCCAGTGTGGTCTATAGAGGTCTCAGAAAGGGGCTGGCGGGGGGCACAGGCATGCAGTGTTGCCTGGGAGGCTGGCAGTCAGAGTGGTCATTTCAGCTTCAGATCTCTGGGGTAAACTTTGCTCCTGTTTATGAAGTCCTCTCAGTGTGACTGGCATCGTGTCCACCAGCTGATGTTGCCCAAAGGCCTGCTCCGGGCTGCCTAAGCTGCGAAGTGACCCCTGGGCGGATGGAAGACAGACTTCACTCCAGGGCTGATGCCACAGTTAAACGACTGTAGCTTAGAACAACCTTGTTGTCTGTATCATTTAGATGTGTAGAGCACTTGGGATGGTGTTTTAACCCTGCTAAAGTAAGAAAATGTAGGACAGGGACAGGGAAAGTGCCCCTAGAAATAGGCTGTGTGCCTTGTACCACGGAGGAATCGAATCGGAACAAAGCCACCGGCGTACTCCACACCCGTCCCACGTGATAACAGCAACGAGCGGGAACCCAGCACACCGTACGGTCCAGGACCTGGACTGAGGGCCTCCTGGGTGCCGTCCCATTCGTAGTGTCTTCTTTTACACATGAATAAATCAGGATGCAGGGAGATTCGATTACTTGTTAAAAATCTGCTTTGACCAAAATGGAGTAAGAAGAAAAAGGTTTATTTATCTAATGACTTTAAACAATCAAAGTCCTGGAGAAAATATCTAAGACTAAGCATTTTCAGACACTAGGTAATAAGGTCAGGAGCCCTGGGGATGGTAGAGTGTGAAAGCTACGCCCACACCTGCTCAGCACTAGGAAGGGACGCTGAAAGAGCTCAGACTTACTGACAGGGTGGAGCGCACATGTCACTGCAGAAGCCTGGAAAGGAGAGGGCTGAGGCTGGACAAGAGACCCACCCTCCCCCGAGCCTTCAGTGGAGAGCCACAGCACACCACCTGGGACACGGAGCAGGGAAAGCTCTCGAGCTCACACAGGCTAGGAGGAGATGACAGTGATCCCAGACAGCTCGGAATCCACAGAACTCTCTAAGTCACCGTGAAGAAAGCTCAGAACAGAGGGATCAGCCGGCCTCCCTCCAGGGAAGCTCTCATCTCTCTCCTGACGAACACTTGAGAGGGAGTTCAGATAAAGCAAAGCTAAATGAAGTGACTTAACAGCAGCAACGTCTAAAGGTGTTTCTTAAATGCAAGACCACAGAGCACACAATAATGTCAAACGTCGTCCAGTGAGCAAGGGACAGGGCACTTTCAACAGAAGTCAGAGCGGGGAGTCACCGTGAGCACACCTGCAGCTGAGCCTTTAGGAAAAGAGAACAGGGAAATACACATGAGAAAATGGGTTAACAGACACTGCTCCAAGTCACATATTTCATCATCTTCTATAAGTGTGTATATAATGTAAGTGTGTGTATGCCGTGTGGGTGTCGGTGCATGTGTGTGTACATGGGTGTGTGTCTGTGTGTGTCATGTGAGTGTATGTGTGTGGGTGTGGGTGTATGCCGTGTGTGGGGGTGCATGTGTGTGTGTGGGTATGTGTGTGTGTGTGTGTGTGTGTGTGTGTGTGCGCACGCGCACGTGTGTGCATATGACATGGCAGGCATTTGAAAGAACTCAGCATAGAGACCTTCGCTATGAGAAGTTTGTTGCCTTTAGAAGGCTCCAGAGACATGGCTGTGACGCAAAACACGGGCTTTTGGGGCTGTCCTTAAACAGCAAACACAGGGCCGTCCTTAAACAGCATGGCCAGGGTGGGAAAGTCCCGGCGTCTGCAATAACCAGGTGTCACCTGCCCTCTGTCTAGGGACAAACGCCAACGCTGAAGCCAGGAGTGGAGGACCCTGTTGGGTTTTTATTGTTTTTGTTTGTTTGGTTTGCAACTTTTCTGTAGGTCTGATATTTTTTAAGTAGAAAGGCCCCACTCTGATACTGGGCACCAACTCCAAGATGAACAGTTTAGATCCCACTCGCAGGAGAGGAACAATTCCATCTTGTTTTAATTACAGAATAGTAGACAGAAATATTAAGTTCCATATATGCTGTTGAAAGAGCCTAAAGTTCAGGGTCTATGCACAATGAAAAAGGAAATCCCTCCTCCCCAAAGCCATGGCACATATGACAACAGTAAATCTCCCTCAAATCCAACCAGAGGAGGGTGGCAAGCATGACAGCCTGTGTGCCTCCAGCTTCCGCCACCGTCCCTGCCCATGGAATGACAGCACTTAGTTCTCAGCCCCGCCCACTCCAGCCTGCACTGTGGTTTTACGGACCGACTAGCACCACAAATGGGCAGGTGACACACTAGCTACCCTGCAGTCCTGTAGACCCTCATCACCAATGTAAGAATCATGCCTGGCTCTCCCTGTTGACCCGTGAGGAGGGCGCACCTGTGAAGTGCCTCCCCTGCACGTGTTCCGCGGATGAGACAGTACCCGTCTTGGTCTTAGGCACGGACTTGTACTGGACTCACAACTGCAGAAAATGGAGTGGTGGGTAAGGAGGCTGATCTTGAAAACAAGCCGCTCAGGTTTCTCATGGTGACACCATCACATTCTCAAGACAAGCAGAGGGGTGCCCAGTGGAGAACTAGACCAGGACCTCAGCGGTCTGTGCCCGGCGCGGCAAGGTATGCCTAAGAGTGCGGTAGCGGCGTGGATGGTGAGGGCGTAGCCAACTGCTTTCCATTGTCTGTAAGGCCTGATCCACAGGGAACACATGGCTGGTACTGTAAATCTACCCAGAACAAACATGGCTAGGAAGCCCACAGGCCCCAGGGGAGAATTCACTACGGTTACTCCACTAAACGAACACGGCATCAAAATGTCTTCTAAATGTGTGCCTCTGCACAAACAGATGACATTCTTAGTGCTGTGCATGGCGGTTAACTCAGACACTCACAAATGATGAAAGCACAGAGAGTGAGTGTGAGTGCTCAGCCGTACGTGGGGCATCTATGCTGCACGCCCTCCCAGGCTCAGGGGTCGCTGTGGAACGAGGGAGAGACAGGCGGTATGAGCCACAGGTCAGGAAGGAACAGGGATTAACAGTGTCTTCCAGGAATGGCAGGGCCGCTTCACTCATGAGCTCATGGCCCCTGGAGTGGCCTGCACATGGCCTGCACATGACCACGCCAGTCAACACTCCAGCACGGGATGGGGAGGCGTTCACGAGCCTTCCTCCACCCAAGACTGAGGAGCTATTGGTGGCTGGTGGCTTCCAGAGGAAGCAGAATCTGCCATGTCTCCTGTGGGTCAACCAGGCCCCAGTGGACGGCCCCATACTTAAGAGCATATGGTCAGCACAGAAGGAGAAAAGAGGCGGATCGGGCGGGGGATGGTCCAGTGGTTAAGGGCACCCGCTGCTCTGGCGGAGGACGCGGGCTCTGTTCCCAGCACCACACGGCAGCTCACACCCCCCCTGCTCCCAGCTCTTGGTTATGTAACACCCTCTTGTGGCCTCTGCAGGCACCGGGCATGCACGTGGTGTATACACACACACATAAGAAAAACACACACACCATATCAAATAAAGTATCTTTTTAAAAGAGGACAGGGAGTTGGTGTGTTAGGGAGGTGGGAGTAATCTACAGGAATTCAGTATGAATGCAATCAAAATGCATTATATAAAAATCTCAAATAACTAATAAAAGTATCATTTTTTTTAAAGAAGTGAATACTTGACAGGTTGGTTCCCAGCTCCACCGCTGCCTGGTGATGGAGTCTCACCGATGCTCTGTATCTGCCAGTCTTGACCAATCCAACACAAAATGTGACATCTGCTGCTTTCGACTTAGTGAGCCTGCCCAGAGTGGGCACATCACACACATGAAGTCCCTGGTGCTAGACCAGCACCCAAGGACACCAGGCCCTTCCCTCTCAACCAACGGGCTCCAGAAAACAGCTGTTTCTTAGAAGATGGAGCCTCCCTGTCTGCAGCTTGTCGGAACCTGGCATTTTCATCCTGAGGTTATTTTTGTGGTAGCCTACAAATGCTGGTAAGGAGAGTGATTCATCGGGCAAACTGAAATCACAGTTCATGAGGAAATGCAAACTGCAAATTACAGGGAGAAAGGAGGCTTAAAAATGTACTTGAAAATAATAAAAACTCAAGTGAAGTCACTTAATCCAATATTTTATTGGAAATTGGACCAACTCCAATTCTCTTAAGGGTACCACAGTTTGCTAACCAGATGTTAATACTGTTCTGCCAAAGAAAACTGCAAGATTTAAAGGCTATTTTTTCCATAAAAACTGTCTTGTTTACATTTCCAAACATATATTTCTCTGATGTCCTGATAGATTAGATTAAAACCTAATCGAAATGCCCCTCCATCTACCCTCGGACACATCAGCAATGTCCTTACGGGAGGCACAGAACAGAGAGTGCCTGTTCTCTTGAGATTTGGCTAAAGAGCAAACTAGATGGCACCAGACAGCCAATATCCAGACACACAGCTAAAAGACAGGCACTGTGCAGCAGCCGAGGCCCAACAGCAGGACCTCACTACTCCATTATAATGAACAGCACGAACCTCGCTAGTGGATCGGCACAGGTGTCATGAGGGTGCGAGACCTCAAACTCAAATGTGGCACAGTTGTCTTCAAAACGGCAGATAACGGAGTAGATCTGACTCTGCTGGGTTATCTGTGGGCTCTGCCTTCGGGTATCCATCCTGACTTAGTTGCTATGCAACATCAGTGAGCAATCAAATACGCAGAGGGCCAGAATGCCCAGCTGACCGAACTCCCACCCTGGGCAAACGCCTGCAGTCACAGCCCTGACTAGCGAAGGGACTGAGATCCCAAAAGCACAGCCCAGGAGAAAGCCCACAAGCCACAGAGCTTTGGCAAATGGAGCCAGTAACCTCCAATGAAGTAGACTTCAGGTAAATAGAGCCAGACTGGACAATAAGATTTTATAATTACAAAAGGCAAGTTCACCCACAAGACCTTATCACCCTAAGCATGCATGCCTGGAGGGACAGAACCTCAGACACAGAGCCATGTTTTATTACTGTCACTACTTTTTCTGTCTTTGTGAAAGTATATGCCTCTGTGTGGGCTACGTTGGGGAGTTTGCGGTGCAGATGCTCCTGGGCTAGAGGGTGTTGGGTGGCCTGGCGCTTCGGTTCCAGGTGGCTGTGAGGTGGGTGCTGGGATCCAAACTCGGGTCCTCTGAAAGAGCAGCACACATGTTTACCGACTGGGCCATCTCTTCAGCCTCGGCCTCCCACTTCCAAGGACCACCTTCAGGGAACCTTACCAAGACTGAAAGGCAGCGTGATGCTAACTCCATTCTCAGTCTTACCTGATGGACAATATTCTCAGCTCAGACACGGCTCTGGGTCTCACAGTCTCACTGTCCCCACAATGAGGCAGACGGAGTTCCAGACAGGAAGGACAGTAGCAGGGACTTGGACTTGGACGCACTGGTGTCACTCACTCACTCATTCATCTGTCCTTTCAGGATGGGCTATGGAGGATTTGGTTGCCAGACCTCATCACCAGCTGATGCATCTGCTGTTTCATTTGCGTGCTTTCTTTGGAGAGAGCCATATTAAGGAGTGTGGGAAATTCCTTTGCCTATCACCCCAAAGTGTCCTCTGTCTCCATGTGTCATTTCAGAGTCACTGGCCACAGTCACAATCTATAACCCTGAAATGTATTACTCCACCGAGTTCTGTGTATGTACTTGAATTCCCAGTGAGATGTCTAATAGTCATCAAAAAATAAAATAAAATAACCTGTTAATCCGGGCCAACTTCCCCACAAGCCTCCCTGTGTACACTGCCCTTGTCTCTAATCCACCAGATAACTTAGGCCAAACATCTGAGTTCCAGCGTCAAGACCTGTCTAACACTTCACTCAGCTCTGCTGTTAGGGGGGAAACCAACCATAGCCTAGCGCTGTACCCACCTTGGTCTGCACCATCACCTTTCACCCAGGTGACACGGACCTTCCAGGGTCCTCCTGCGTGCAGCCCTTGCACACTGGCCACACTCTCCACACGGTATCTAGGATGCTCCATTGAAGCCTAGTTCAATGTCACTACTTTGCTTAAAATCTAAAATCCCCTCATGAAAATAAAATATAAACTCATTATTGCAGCCTTATAGTCCTAAGACCTCCTTCTCCCAGAAACCTCTGTGACTTCAACGCCTACCAGAAGAGGCCCCGTGTCACCCCGGGTAGCCACACCTTTCTCCTCATCCCTGCTTAATTCAGCAGGCACACTCTCTTGCCACAAGCCTCGTGGCCTTTCCCTCACCTGCTTTGTGTCTACTTTTCTTGAGAAGCACGGTTCCATTCTGCCTAAGACAACACTGCAATCCCTCCCATCACCCTGTGCCTCTCTTTACACCTTTGGTTTCTTCTAAGCACCTGCCGTGGCCCCTGTCCTGTTTGGCTTTTCCTGCTGTGTTTATTTCTACTTACCCTAAGTAGAGACGTGCCAGAGAAACAGCTCCACCTGAGTCTAACTTGGAGCACAAATGCAGTTCATTGGCGTGACTGACGTGCACACAGGAGACGGGTTACTTACAAGTGCACAAGCAACTTACAGGCATAAACACCACCAAGAAGAGTGCCCCCCAAACACACAGACACGCACATACTCATGCACACACAAATGCACACATGTACACACTCTTACACACACATGCACACACACAGTTGTTAATCTGTGTGTATGTCCTCAGGAGAGGACCCACGTGCCCTCCTCCCCTCCCACAAGAGAATGGGAGTGGCCTAACCTTGTGAGAGTCTCGCCCAGGTCATCCCAGATGCACTGACTTCAGGCAGCAGTGACCATGCCAAGCCGGGTGACAGAGCACATGTATCCTCGCTCACAGTAGATGATAACGGGCAGGGAAACTAGGCCTGCGTTTTGCTCGGGGCTGAGTCGCCACTGTCTAAAGCACCAGCAGGCAGATGGCAAGATAAGACTTAGAGGTTTAGGTTCAGAGCACGACTGAACAAAGGTACAGAGGGTTCTCACGTGCTAACTACATAATACTTTCAGGATTCGAGGGAAGAATGAACACAGAGCAGCCCTGTGCAGACCGAATAGCTACGCCCTCACCCGCTGTGACACTGCTGTGATGCTGCCGTGATGCCGCTGTGACACTTTAGCGCCTTTCCAAACTCTGATTCGGTCACTCCTTGTTCACAACTTTTACCGGCTGGCCACCCAAAAAGTCCTATTTTCTTTTTTCTTTTTCATTACATCACTTGTTGCTTGCCTGTGTGCATGTGTACATGCATGTGGGTGCGCATGCATTCATGACACGCATGTGGAGGTTAGAGGGCAACGTTCAGGACTCGGGTCTCTCCTTCCACTTGTGAGTCCCTGAGGAGCACACGCAGGCTGGCGGCGTGGCAGCAGGCGCCTTTCGGGAACAGCCTGTCTCGCTGCCCTCCACTGTGATTTTCAAGAGTTCCACGGTTTGGATGCGACCTGTCTTGCAGCTGTGTCTCCGCTCAGCACCCCACCCGGTCCCCTCTATGCGATCTTAACTCCACCCACAATTCTACTCACTGTTTCGGATCACATTCTGCATTTTACTATTTCTGTTCTATGCTCCATCTCTGCCAAAAATAAACTTCCCCTCCATCATGTCTGCCAAGCTCTCCCAGCCTTTCAAAGCCCAGCTGGGACCCCATTTTTCTGCAGGAAGACTCACCCGGCTATGCCTTTTGGCATCCCCCTCTGTTTCTGCCGTAGTTTCAAATATTAACTTTATTTATGCCTCTTTTCCAGTCTTTGCCTCGTGGGCAGGGACCACAGAGCAGAGGCTGAGGGAAACCTGGCGTCCTGAAGCAGGCTGTTGAGGTGGGGGTGTAGCTCATCTAGAGAGAGCACACGAGGGCTCCTTCCCAGTTGTGCGTCATTTCTTTCTAGATTCATCCACTGGACATCCCAGACCTAACAGTTTGTTCTGCCGTGGTGCCCACTTGCACTGCAAAGCTCAGCGGAGACCGAGGCGAGATGGGAGGCAGTGGTTTGTGTATGATTTTCTTTTTCTTTCCCTGGGCAAAAAATGTAAAAATGGAATAGAATTCTGTAGAAAAAGTAAAACAGCTGCAGCAGGCTGCTGTGTGGAAAAGGCTTCTCACTTTCTCTGAGGGAAATCTAAAGTGAGCAAGGAACCGTCCCCGCCTTCGGCCAGCCTGTCGGCCTGCAGCAACAGGACGCTGCTGACCAGGCTGTGCTTCCCTGGCTTCCCTCACCTGCCAGTCGGCACTTTCACCTTCAATATCCTTAACACTCGCACCCATGCTCAGGCGGGTCTAAGCTGTCTGCTCTATTATTTTCTTGTTGTGGGGGAGGGGATACACGCTTGCACATGCACACATGCTAGTACATGCTTCTATGGCTCACGGTAGTATAGTAGGGTTTTTTTTAATGTTTTGTAGTCAATCCTATTTTTCCTTGTAAGTTCTGTTGCTTTTTAGTGGACAGTTTTGCAGGGTACATGTGTGTGTGTGTGTGTGTGTGTGTGTGTGTATGTGTGTGTGTGTGTGTGTGTTGCATTATGCTAAAATACCCAATTATCCAGAGTCGAAAGTCTAGTACTTTACCATATTCACAGTGCACACTGCTGCACGCAACTCTGGAAACAACTGGAAAACACCACTGTTCTCAGGACCTTGCATCAGCTCTCATGCCCGGATCAGGACCCTACGGAGCCTCAGCCTCGCGACGGGGCTTTCTCTGCACGGCCGCCATTTGCTGCATCAAGTGCTGCTCCGATTCCTTAGGCTCCCCCACACCCACCCCACACCCACAGATCCACGGACTGTTGCACAATGATCGGATCTGCAACAACGTCAGGCCGACTTTCAGAGGCACACGAAGAGATGTCACCTCTCTGCTGATGTTAAACTACGGAACAAAACTGACTGAAAGGCCCGGCAAAGAGCGGGCACTCCTGTACCCACCTTCACAGCCACGTGGACCACTGCCCAGCCCCAGACTGCGGTCAGTCAGCTCCTGCTTTTTCCTCTTGAGACCGACAGTGCAGGAGCACGAGGCATCAGCGCCGCCTCAGTCTCAGCAGGTAGAAGCTACACTGTCCCCCTGCTCAGCGGTTTGTCCTCTCTCCTCCTCAGAAGGCCAACACTGCCTGGGAGCTGGAGCTCTGGGTCCTGCTTGAAGCTGCGTGATCTACTTACTGTCCGCGAGATGAATAGCCAGCGTACATAACTGACGACCTCCACGTTCCACCCGAGCCTCCAAGCAGGGACCTCGATGCTAGAATGCGTCATGCTGTGTGCTCAGCCTGGCCCAGTGATGCCCATTCGTTCTGCAATGCACGCGCGCGTGTGTGTGTGTGTGGTGTGTGTGTGTGTGTGTGTGTGTGTATCTGTGTGTGTATCTGTGTCTGTGTCTGTATGTATCTGTGTGTGTCTGTCTGTGTGTGTGTGTGTGTGTGTATCTGTGTGTGTGTGTGTGTGTATCTGTGTCTGTGTCTGTATGTATCTGTGTGTGTCTGTCTGTGTGTGTGTATGGTGTGTGTGTGTGTGTGTGTATGGTGTGTGTGTGTGTGTATGGTGTGTGTGTGTGTGAGTGTGCATGAGCTCCGTCGAGGATCTTCAACACACGTGTTCTTTAAAGGCAGATGAGCTCACCTGCTTTTCTCTCTTTCTTCCTTTTCACCTCCTTCCTCTTTCCAGTAAAGTTCTAGAAAACACTCAGCTTTACAAGCCGCAGTGCTCACTGCTATTGTGCATCATATAAGCCCTGTGCACACACTCAAATAAAAGCAATGACTTAAAAAAATACAGGCCGGACGTGGTGGCGCACGCCTTTAATCTCAGCACTCGGGAGGCAGAGGCAGGCGGGTCGCTGTGAGTTCGAGGCCAGCCTGGTCTACAGAGAGAGTCCAGGACGGCCAAGGCTACACAGAGAAACCCTGTCTTGAAAAAACCAAAAGCAAAAATATACACAGAGTCTGGCTAATCACCACATTGGTGTGATTGTGGCTTATCACCCATCACGGTGATCCAGCGTGGGAAGGCACTGATAAAGTCCATATAGAAGCCACAAGTACCTGAAAATTATATACAACTATGACCAGTGCACACCAAAGAGGAAGAGGAAGAAGAAGACAGACAGACAGACAAGACCTTACTCAAGGTTTCTCAGGACTGAATCCCACAGTTACACAAGATCAAGTGACAGGCTCCTCAGCGCACGGCTCCACCGGTCGCCTCACATTTACGCACAGGAGGGAGCGGCGGGGGCTTAGGTCACAGGCAGGGACACCAGGCTCACTGACTCCTAAGCCCCTTCACATAGATTAAAACTTATATCCAAACAGAATTTGAAGTGAATTCAAGTATCACAGAATGAAATTTCCCCAGACCTCAGAAATCCACATGCTGGCCTAGCAGCTATACGGGGTGGGCTCTCTGGTTTCCTCTCTAGGTATTTCCATGTTTGAAAGTCCAAGAGGGCCTCTGTCTGTCTTTCCAGAAGGTTTAAATACCTTTTTCTATGTACTGAAGTGTGACAGAAACTATATGCCGCATTAAATATTTAAGGAGCCTCAGGAGGAAGGTAACTCCCTGAGAAAGCAGTTAACAGCGGCGCTGGCTGTGTGCAGGGGTGTGGCGAGCCCTTGCTGCTTGTAACCTGGTCACGCAGTGAATGCTGGTAAGATGGTGAGGAAACCAACAAATGGATGCTACCTGCATCCCTGACCCGTGCTCGGAGCTCAAGGACTGCATCCCTGACCCGTGCCTCAGAGCTCCTGCGAGGACTGCATCCCTGACCCGTGCTCGGAGCTCAAGGACTGCATCCCTGACCCGTGCCTAGGAGCTCCTGCGAGGACTGCATCCTGACCCGTGCCTCAGAGCTCCTGCGAGGACTGCATCCCTGACCCGTGCCTCGGAGCTCCTGCGAGGACTGCATCCCTGTCCCGTGCCTCGGAGCTCCTGCGAGGACTGCATCCCTGACCCGTGCCTCGGAGCTCCTGCGAGGACTGCATCCCTGACCCGTGCCTCGGAGCTCCTGCGAGGACTGCATCCCTGACCCGTGCCTCGGAGCTCCTGCGAGGACTGCATCCCTGACCCGTGCCTCGGAGCTCCTGCGAGGACTGCATCCCTGACCCGTGCCTCGGAGCTCCTGAGAGGACTGCATTCCTGACCCGGGCCTCGGAGCTCCTGCTCTAACCACTCGACAGCTTCTGTCACCGCAGTCACTATTGCAAGTGACAGATGGTAAGGGGTTTGGGGAGGAGGGACTGTTTGGGGTTTTTTCCTGTTGTTTGTTGGTTTGGTTAGGGTTTTTTTGTAGCTAGATGTTGGAAGAGTAGTAGATAACATTTTATTTAGTGTGGAAAGATAGAATTTCCAACCTCAAACTTGAGGTGTCACTCCCCAGCGCTTTATTACAAAGACGTAGGATTGTTGATAGGGAGGATGCGTGACTCTGGGGTCATCTGCTGTCTGGCCCAGCATTCTGGGCAGAGTGTTCTGAATGCTCCACCATCACAAAGAGAATACAGTTCACAAGCAGTGATGCTATGTATCAGACATATGGTCTAAAAGGAAGACCCAACTCGGGGAAATTCTTTTAAAATGGACAGCACTCACCATGCTGTCCAGGCTGGCCTCCAACTTGGTACCCTCCCTCCTCCAATTTCTAAGTAGTGACACATCAAAGGGCAACGCGTGTGTGTAGCTTTAGGACTCCATCTTCCACAGACAGACAGGATTAAAGGCGCTTAGAGAAAGCCAAAGGTTCTAGCCTTTCTTAGGCAAGCAGAGCTTGTCCCCGCAGACTGGCTGGCCAACACCTGGCAGGCGGCTGCTCCTGCTCGCTCGCCCTGTCGCTGCACTTGCTGCGGCTTTATTCTGAGTTACCAGTTTCTGGTGGAGTGTTAAACAAAGCCCACAGCAGCAGCCCAGATCATTTCCTCCTCCCCCCTCGTTTTAATGAAGCCACGAGTTCAGTGGAGTCTAGAGATTTAAATTCTAATCATTTTCCCTTTGCCCTTTAACACAGGTGCTCCCATGGGAAACTTTACTTGCAAGTATCACCACTGCAGCCCTGAATCAATAACCCACAGCTCTAAAAGGCAAGAATGCCAAGTAAATGCTATTTTCTTCCTCCATCTCCATCCCAATTAAAGAAAATGAAATCTATAAGGCAGTAGAGGAGCTTCCAACAGATCCACTGTGATTTAAAAAAAAAAACCCTCAGAATATCTCAAACCAGGCTGAGCAAAAGCTGCGTTCCCCTCCCACAGGGCAGTGCTCGCCTGGCCCAGCAGACGGGTTCTGAGAAAGACTCCCAACCCTGACTGGCTTTCTGCTGCTCCAGGGTTAGCAGAGATAAAGCACCTGCCTGTTCCCTCCACACACGACAGCTGTGTTGTGCTGCTGAAAGTGTGCTGCACAAAGACCAACACACTGTTAGGAACCATGATGATTTAAAATCATAATTCATTGGGCACTTAAGAAACATCTTTTATATATCAAATACTGAAAATGATACTGGAAACAAAGTTAAAAAAAAAAACAGGGTGCGAGAGCTGGCTCAGTTGGTAAACTGAGCTTTGCTGTGCAGGCATCAAGACCTGACCTTGATCCACGTTAAAAAGTGAGACGCATGTCTGTAGTTCCAGCCATGGGGAGGCAGACATAGGTCAGCCACGGCTACAAAGTGGGTTCCAGGCAAGCCAGAGCTACACAATGAGACCTTGTGTCTAAATAAATAAATAAATAAATAAATAAATAAAGTGGAGACTGACTGAGACAGACATCAGACATGGACCTCAAGCCCACACACACACACACACACACATGCACATGCATGCACACACGCACGCATGCAGTTCGAGAAAAGAAGGAAGGAACTTCCATCCCTGGCCCAGACATTCTCGCCGTGAGGTGAGGCAGAGGGGGGAAGCAAAGGGCTGACAAACTGCTGTGGCGCTGCCCTTCGGTGCCTCCCATGCCTTCACAGCCCGCTGTGAAGGGCAACAGAGCTCAGTGCCCGACAGGCGCAGGAGTGAACTCGGGGCTGAGAACTGCTACAGAGGAGCAGCAGGAGAAGCAACTCCCCCCAAAGCTGGTGCTCAGACAAGAGCCTGCATACAGCCCCAGTCTGCCTCTGCCGTGTGACAGGCAGACTGTGTGAGTGAGCAAGGCTAGAAGGTGGCCACTCAACAGGACAGGGCCAAGCACGTGCTCCGGGCACTGGGACTCAGGACACTTTGTCACTACTGAATGGCTGCTCATTTGTGTGGCTGCTTATATGTTATTGCTATTTGACTCTGTTCACCCATCAGTTGTAGCACTGGAATCTTATACAACAAAATATGCCATAAAAAAAAAAAAAAAGGAGAAGAAGCAGCAGCAGCTAAGGGCTGGAGAGATGGCTCAGCGGTTAAGAGCACCGGCTGCTCTTCCAGAGGTCCTGAGTTCAATTCCCAGCCACCACATGGTGGTCACAACCATCTATAATGAGATCTGGTGCCCTCTTCTGGCCTGCAGGTGTACATGCAGATAGAGCACATGTGTATATACACACACAATATTTTTTTAAAAAAGAACTAAGAACACAGATCCCACCACGGCCCTATAGAACCAAGTGTCTGACGCCCCTTCCTCCCTCACAGTAACTGTGACTAACAAAGTCAGTATCTTGGTACGTACACAGGAAACCTGCAAGAGCCACTTTCATGGTGCACAGGGTCTTCAGTGCAGGATTCCCCAGAAGGTCCCTCGGGCCAGTAAGCCTCATAATGACCTCAGAATCTTGCTCACCCTCGGGGCCTGTAGATTAGGACTCACTAAAGGCAGGCAGACAAGACTGGCGGTCCCTTACAGCACAGCGTGGGCGCCACTTCAGGACGACACAAGCTGCCCCAAGGCTAAGTCTAAACCTGACCGGGTAGAATGCAGCGCTACACTGGTGGTCCCAGGGAAAGGAACTAGTTATCCCCAAACACCAGGGCCCCTAAGTGCAAGCCAAGTGCCCTAGGGCTCCCCCAAGGGCTGGGTCCTCACACAGAACTTCTAAAGAGCTGGTTTTGGGCAGTTTCACCTATCCCCCTTTTCACTTTTGGTTCTGACTTTGGACTCTGCTCCCTCCCGGTGAGGGTTATACCTCAGGTCATCCCCAGTCACCTGAGCACTGACATCTTCAGTCACTGTTCTGGGACAGCGGCTCCACAGCCCCTGCTCACTTCAATTTACAAAGCTCAGGCTGTGACCGCCAGCTCAGATGTGATGTGACTGCTAAGACACAATCTGGGTTACTGAAGCCAGAGGGTTTCAGTTGTTAGCTGAGGAGACCCCCCCCAGAGAGCCCCCAGACACACACACACACACACACACACACACACACACACACACACACACACACACACACACACTGGCCCCACCAGACTCCTTCATTCTCCAGCCCACCATCGCCTGTCTGCCTTTGTTTGGAGTTTAAATCCCGCCTGCCTTCCCCAGCCACTCAGCTCACTCCTGAGCTCTTTCCAGTACAATCTGTGGATGATCTGAGAATAGAAGTGAATTTTATCATCGATGTTCTTATAATCACACAATTTATCTTAAGCACAGCTCAAAGAGAAGTGTTTCTTCTTGACAGCTTATGTCGTCCAAGCCACTGATCACTGGCCTGCGCTCACCGTGACGCACTCCACTACCTGCAGGGCCTCACCCGGCCCCACAAGCTCAAGCCGCCCTCGCCTACCATCAAGAAAAGAGTGTACCGGCTATTGCGTGTGGCAAATGGTCATCGAGAGCGGCGCATGCTGTCCCCCTGACGCGCGGCCAGCTCTGCCCTGTGCCCCACTCACCCCTTTCAGTGTTAACGTTACAAGCTTCCTTTTGAAAGCCCAGACCCTCACTTTTCCATTTCTAGAAGTCTCCATCTCATTTAATTCATACTGCTCAGCATCACAGATGGGTCCCAGCTGCCTTAGCTAAATTAGTACCAATCTGAGCCCGTCAGCAGCCAAGTCTTATTCCAAGCTCTCCTCCATGCCAGGAATGACCTGCCTTCTTTCAGGTGCCCGTCTGCCAGCTCAGTCCTGTCACATCCCTAAAGCTGCCCTGGCTCCTCACCAAAGCTGCAGTAAACACGTTGTTCCAAACAAGTGGGCAGTCTAAAAAAAAAAAGCAAGTCACCTTGCACTTGGGAAGATGAAAAGGCTCCCTTAGCACTCATGTGCAAAGCACAAATAGAATCAAGCTCGCATCCTCAATCCAACACACACACACACACACATACACACACACGCGCGCGCGCGCGCACACACAAACACACACACACACAGATGCACGCACACGCGCACACACACACACACGTGCATGCACGCACAGGCATGTGCGCCTACACTCACACCCTTCAGTTTTGAGGCTACACTATATCTACAGTAACTGAGATATAAGTGAACTTTATGATTTAATGTGCAAATACTGACTAAAATACTCAGGTCCATATGGCAAAGGTGATGCGTGCCAATCCTCCTCTTAAAAACGCATTAATACTGTTACCACTTCAGCCTTACACACCCCAAACAACCAATCCAAAAAGAAGCAACAAGAAGTTAATTGAAAGTCTCAATTCTTGGACTCAAACACTTTTCAAAAGATATAAATACAGCGGCTGCAGAAAAGGAGCCACGGTCGTACAAAGGACCCGGGTTAGTTACCCCAACGCCACATGGCAGCTCACAACCTCCGGACACCAACGCCCTCTTCTGGCCGCCAGGGCACTAGGCACACACGTGGTACATAGATATACATGCAGACAAAACACCTATACACATAAATAATAGAGATCTAAAAAGGATGTAAATACATATTCAAATACTGAAGTGATACAATTTTTATTTTAAATTATTTTCTGACTTAATTCTTGCTTACATTTGAATTGAGAAAGAAGACATGGGTGGTAAAGGGAGAACGGGGCAGGGAAATGTATGAAAAGACAAAACATTAGCAGGAAGCACAACAGCTGGCTAAAAACCACGTGTGGAGGGAAACAAAGAAAAGCAAAGGCATCTGATCAGCCAAGCAGGCAGGGGGCGGAGTCAGCCAAGCAGGCAGGGGGCGGAGTCAGCCAAGCAGGCAGGGGGCGGAGTCAGCCAAGCAGGCAGGGGGCGGAGTCAGCCAAGCAGGCAGGGGGTGAAGTGAGCAGATCCAGCACTTTCATGGCCTTTCACTCCTTGCTCCTCATCTGATAAACAGCTGCAGGGTGATTGCTTCTTAAGTGATCAATCCAATCAGATGAACAAAATAAGAATAAAGCTAAAGCTTTTAGACACGATTAAGAGCCACTAGTGAGGCCAAGCACATTTGTACTCCATCGCTCACTCACCAGGTGTGCACTGAAACCCCTGCTGTGGAAAGTGCTAAGACCACGAAACATGCCCAAGCCAAGACGTCTGTCCTGTCGACCAAACAAATGCCCTCTGTGAAGGAGGAGAGGCTAGACCTCGTGGTCCATACAAAGAATCCCAGCCCCCTGGAGGCCCAGGCAGAGGCAGGTGGGTCACTGTTAAGGGGAGCCTGGTCTACACAGTAAGGGGGAGCCAGCCCTTTAGGGGCGTGCGGACAAGAATGCAATGAGCTTACCCTGTTTGCCAGTCAAATACCACTCCCCATGAGCTAATACTTCCACTAAAGCACGAACATTAGGGCCAGCGCCTCCGCCAGGGTCACTACTGCTGTGATCAAACACTGTGACGGAAAGCCACTTGGGGAGGACAGGGCTTACTTCACTCACAGTTCCATGTGACAGTTGATCATCAAAAACAGCCAGGGCAGGCACCCAAGCGGGGCAGGAACCTGGAGGCAGGAGCTGACGCAGAGGCCATGGAGGGTGCTGCTCACTGGCTTGCTCAGCCTGCTTTCTTATAGAGCCCAGGACTGCCAGCCCAGGGGTGACATCACCCACACTGGGCTGGGCCCTGGCACATCAATTACTACTTAAGAAAATGCCCTACAGGCTTGCCCACAGCTGGATCTTATGGAGGCCTTTTCTCAGCTGGGATTCCCTTCTCTCACATGACTCTAGCCTGTGTCAAGCCGACATAAAATTGGCCAGAACAGCCAGGAAGATGGCTCAGAGGGTTAAGGCACTTGACACCAGGCTCGATGATCTGAGTTTGGTCTCCAGAACATGCAAGGTAGAAGAAGAAAATCAACTCCTTCCATTTGTCCCTTAATCACATCCATGCCATGGTACACGCTCACGCACGTGTGCAAACACACACACAAGTAAATGTAAAAGAAAGTATTTTTAAATGTACCGTTAAAATCCAGGCATGGTGGAGCACATCTGTAAGCCCAGCACACGGGATGTGGAGACAGCTATACAGTGTGTTCAAAGCCAGCCCAGGCTATGTGAGACCCTATCTCATGAGTAAGCCAAAACAAAAACTCCTAAGTCGTTAATTAGAGCCACGCAGATCACAGACCTAACCGACCACTTTACTGTTGTTTTATGACAAATTGAAGCACCACACTGTTGGGAAAGATCCGTAAACTTCATCCAGGATTGCTGGCTGCATTCAGACACAGGGACTCTTATGCTCTTCTCAGGTAGGAGCCAAGATCTCCTCCCTTCTGCTCAAGGTCGCCCACTCTGAGCCCAGATTTCAAGTCTGACTCCAACACAGCTCCTTTCAGTATGGCTCCCACAGAGTACACCATGCAGTGGCTGGAGCAGAAACAGCAGTGCGGACAGCACACCCAACCTGACCCTCACACAACCGGGGGCAGCCTGGGACTGAGCGGTTCAGCAGATTCCAGTTTCCAGAAGTGGCAGGAGACGGATGGAGGAGAAACGTCCCTGCTGCCCACTCTAAATGGCGTCTAACTCAGCGACACAAGACGCAGGTCCGTGAGCATTACCACAGAGCTTTAGTCAGACAACTGTGTCAGGAATAAAGCTCACGTGGCCCCCACAACCCTGGTGAAGCCAGTGCCGGGGGGTGGGGAGGCACGGTGTTGGAACGGGCAGGTGGGATCCACCTTATTTGGCACCAGCTGTTCCCTGGTTCATTATGAGTCTGGGTTCCAGATTCAGAGCTTTGCTGACATTTGCTCGGCTCCTCTCCTGCTTTGGACCCTAAGGCGGGGCCTGGAGAGACAGCTGCAAGGCTAAGGGCGCCGCTGCTGTGGCTAAGGCCCTGGTCAGTTCTCAGCATTCACAAGGAAACCCACAACTGATTGCAGTTCTAGTTCTGGAGGACCCACAGCCATTTTCTCATGTCTTCGGGCTCACGCGTGCAAATGTTACTTACACACACACACACACACACACACACACACACACACACACGCACACGCCATTAATAGTAATTAATTAAGAATAATTAAATAGACCCTAAAAATGCCACCTGAGCTGATGTGTCCAGGAAGGCCAGTGATGCTGTTCTTCTTCCATTCCTGCATCTGAGTGGACAGGGGATGCTGAGGGAGGACCCTGGGCTCCCAGCACACCTGGTGGAGCTCAGAGCCGTCCCAGGAGTGCAGAGCGCCCTGCCTGACAAGCCCCCATGCAGTCTGCTCACACGTCTGGAACAGGCAGGAGAAGGCTACAGGAGACCTGTAGGTGGCTGTGGTGGCCTTGCTGTCACCCCAGGTACACAGCTTTGTGTAGTGCAAAGCTGTCACAACCCTACCTTCCTGCTACACGAGTCCTGCAGCCATTCACTGGCCGGGCGAGAGGAGGTCGGTCAGGCTGAGAAGGCATCAGGGACAATAAATGGAGATTTTTCTTTTAAGAACCATAGGTCAGGAGCTTAGGCAGCAAGCTCCTGTTTTCACGTGACTGGCTGCACTGGCTTGTGGTACCTGTGCTTGTCAAGTGACAGGCAAGATGAGCAGAAGACAGTGACAAGTAAGGAGGTTCCTTAGATTAACAAGTTACAGAATTACAGATGTTAATACAACACACAAGAAGGAAGTGGAGAAGGTGGCAAGTGCGGACTTTCGCTCTCTGGCCACATCCCTCCTCCGGCGGCTCCCTCACACCTGCCTCCCAGCCCCCCCCTCCAGCTTTCTCCCCCCCCCAATCTCTCCCTCCTCCTCCTCGCCCTCCACCCCCAGCTCATCCATGTGATGGCTTATCCAAACATTAACTCTGTTTTTGTTTGTTTGGGATTTTTTTTTTGTTATTGTTTTTTCAAAACAGGGTTTCTCTGTGTAGCCTTGGCTGTTCTGGACTTGCTTTGTAGACCAGGCTGGGCTTAAACTCACAGAGAGCCGCCTGCCACAGCGCCCAGCTCCCAAACATTAACTCTGTTGTTAGGTGTCAAAACCTACACAAGTGAGGGCAGGGGAGAAATGTAGTTTTAAGGGGCAAGAACCCCGGAAAAACGGGGATGGGTAACACCATGAATGGTCCAGAAAGTGGACGACCAAGGTATCAGGAAACTGATTCAGTTCCCCAGGGCTGACAGAAGTGGAATTTGACTGAAGATGTTGTTCACTGGAACCTATTGAAATGTATGCTTTTTTCTGTTTTTTGTGGTAGTTTAGCATTTAATAGTGTGTGTTCTCAAGACATACCTCAGTAAATAGCTCTCAGCTCTCAACAGCTAATAAAAAATTCGCCTTTGTTCAGAGTTCCCTAAAGAAGGCCTGGTTTACTTGGTTTGCATGCTATAATACTGTTAATTTTCACATGCAGTTCAGCAAGAGGAACTCTTTCAAAAATGATTTTGAGCATATACAGGGGGGGGAAATCCCCCTCAGGAACAGTCATAGGGGAGGGGAACAAGGGGAAAATGGGAGGGAGGGAAGAATGGGAGGATACAAGGGACGGGATAACCATTGAGATGTAACAAGAATAAATTAATAAAAAATTTTAAAAAAATAAAGAAAAAAAGAAAAAATGATTTTGACTTCATGTTCTTTATCTTGTAGAATGCATACCCCAATGTGCTGCGGCACACACGCGGGGCCTGGTGCGCTTGTGCCGCGGCACACGGGGGGGGGGGGGGGGCCTGGTGCGCTTGTGCTGTGGCACACACGCGGGGGTCAGAAGACAGTTTCCAGGGGTCGCTTCTCCCCTTTCAGCACTGGGGCCCCTGTGAGTTCTGCCTTCAGGTCCTGACATGCTTACATGAAGGAGATTACAGTGTCTGGGAACAGGCCAGTTCTCTCACCTTTGCCATTTGCTGCCCAAACGTCATGGAGCCACAGCAAGGTCCACGCCACTGCACAGGGCGGCAGCAGAGAGAGGCAACTTGACAGCCCGCGGATGCTGGAGAAAGCATGGAGCACACCCAGATAGGACACAGACAATGCTCTCTGGGCTCTGAGGGGACAGAGATCCTCAACTGAAAGTCTTATGGCAAAGTCACCATCACGGGGACTATTCACGCATCCTGTGACCGGCTATAGGAGCTGAGTGTCCTGGGCTCAGGGGTGCTGTGGCTGCTGCTCACACTCCTGTGGGTACCATCCTCCCATCTACGTTTCTATTCACTAAAATGGAAATGTAAGGGGAAAAGAGGATTTAACTCTTTAAATCATAATGAAGTTAATATAGAGGCTGAAATATAAGCTTCATTTTGCTCAGCTAAGCCTCAGACCCTTTGTATCTGATAGTGATAATCCCAGGGCAACTAGAAAACACACTTATCTTATTAACGAGACTGGAATTATTTTAATTAGGTATCTCCACATGCACCAACTGTTAGAAATCAGACTGTTTTGAAACAGTTGTTAATGACTTCACACGGCACACATTCTCCTCAGTTTCAGGCTGAGATCTATGTTTCAGACAGATGGGGAAGAGCCTGGCCCTGCTGTGTGGCAGAGAAGCAGCCTTGTGGGCGTGGAGATGCATTCCCCACTGGGACCTAGCAAAAACAATGCTAGAGACACCCAAGAAGACGACCATAAACTTCTGCGGCATCTGCTACAGGGAACGTCAGAAGCCTGGTGCTAGTAACATCCGATTATGAGGAGAGGCACTTTATCTCACACACCAGCCTCTGGACTGCAGTGTCTCACAACACCTGCTGACATCAGACAATCAAGTTTGGTGAATTTACACTGTCCAATAAGATAAGCCCCCCTCACACAGGAACTGGGACTGGATGAAGTTCCATTCTGTGTGTCTCTGCCTGTTAAAAAATGGGGTTGTTTCCAGCTTATTATTAATTCATAAAACTACTTGAAAATTTGAAAGGGCTATTAACAAACGTCCAAGAAGCTGTTGTGTTCTGGCTCTCAGGGGAGCCGTGACAGAGAACAAGATGGCGGCTCGCTTGACGCCTACCAACTAAATGATAGGTCCTGTCCTTCCTGGCATTTCTTAGGAAATGACTTTTCACCTGCTTGTAAAGAGGCAGAAATATATTTATTCTTATTTTCTGTCCTGATTAGGAAGCAAAGAAGCAGAGTCCTCTCTACACCTGCCTAACACTTTCCTAGGCCAGAGACAAAGACTATTCTAGAAAAAGTAAGAGGGAGGAAAGCTCACACAGGAGCGATCTTAATTTTCCAAATCTTCCTTTCTGGTATTTCTCTAGAGGCACTCTATAAACAAGTCTTCCCAGCACACCAGACTCCGTGGGCTCCCTGTCAGGGAATATGATGCACAACCAGACACAACAGCAGTGCTTTGTACGAGGTTCGGGGGTTTGGATGGGAGAGTCTTTCGACTCAGTGTAAGACTGAGAGAGGCAGAGCTTAATAACCCATTTAACTACTTTGCTGTCTGATTAAAATTTTTAGAGCTGTAGTCATTTTACAGCAAATAAAAATTATGGTTGTAACAAGGTACAGATAGCAGCGTGTTGAGACACTCCGCAGTACTGTCTCCATGGCGGCTCGCACAGATAAGGCATGGAGGACAGGAGCGCCCCGGGGAATCCTTTGCTATCTTTTCTAGTTCTCACATGGTCAAGGCGTTTTTATGGTGTGAACGGCAGAAGACCATCCTACCAGTGATAACGCTATGTCGGATACCAAAGAACTGAACTAACCACTACACAGGCCCCACCATCCATGACACAGGAGCTGTGTGGAGAAGTTCCGGTCACAATGTATCAGTTAGCTGTTACAAGGACCAGCAGGCTTACTCTGTCAGTTACTGAAACTATTTCTGCAACTTCTCAATAGCTTGACTGAGATTCTTAGCACTCTCTCGCCTTAGTCACCTTACGGGAAGGGCTACCAGAAATTCCCTTCTTTCTTATTTTTCCATATTGTGTACTTAGCTTTGCAGAGCAGACTTAACTACCAAGATGCTGGAAAGTGGACGTTCTACAACATCACCACGTAGGAAACACAACTTCTCAATGAGTCCTTCTAGTTTCTCAGGGAGACTGAGCCCGCGCTATCTTTTGGCTGAGGAGTGGCTGGCGGTCAAACCCAGGGCTCTGCTCATGCTGAACAGGCGCTGGTGAAGACTGTCTTGCCTAGAGAACCCCACACTGCTCAACCTGATGTTTTGGCTCTGAATGTACAAATCCAGCAGCCTCTTTGAAGGCAAAAGGTCCCAGCTTTTTAAAGCCTTGCTGTCACACCGTGGCCCTGCTCCACGTGCCCTGGACGTCCACAGGCTGTGAACACACTGCAGAGGAGCCTGCAGAGCGCTGAGCTGGGGGATCCTGAAGCAGCATGTCAAGCTCTGAAGGGCACAGTGAACAAAGAGAGCCATTCCCACGTGGACCAGGTCACAACAGACTCGGGGGCAGAGGATTCTTCCATTCAGATCCCATTATTTACTAAAGCCTGAGCTACTGCAGCATAAAGTAACCGGTGCATCCAGCTGCCATTTATGAATTTTACCCTTGTTTCTTGTCTGCCTCACAATGTAATATAGTATCTGTCTTCAGGGTGTGGGAGTTGAAGGAGTGCACCGGGAAGCAACACTCCTGCAGCAAACCCACAAGGACCTGGAGAAGCCCTGGGTTGCCACACCAGCTACATTGTCGGTCGGATGGCCTGTGCTGTTAGTGACAGCCATGATCACAAAGACATGACAATACTAAAGCACCAGTGCCAGCAGTGAGCGGCACACGCCTGTGATGCTGGATACTAAACCAGCTGCGCTACATAGCAAGAGCCTGCCTTAGAAAACCACTAAACCACACACACACACACACACACACACACACACACACACACAGAGCAACAACAGCAACAACAAGCCACACTATCAAATCACTACACACCTAGCAGTATACAAGCCATAAAAATATACTATCTGAATTATTTTTTAAAATACAATAGCCGGGCAGAGGTGGCACTCATCTTTAATCCCAGCACTTGGGAGGCAGAGGCAGGTGGATCACTATGAATTCGAGGCTACCTGGTCTACAAAGTGAGTTCCAGGACAGCCAGGGACAAGACAGAGAGACCCTGTCTCAAAAAAGGAAAAAAAAAAACAAACAAACAAAACCAAAAATATAATAAATAACCCAAAGCAATCATTTTTGTTGCCAGTCTGAGGCCACGCTAACAGCATCATAACAGACAGGTTTCAGGACCCTGACCTCCCACAGCTCTTGGCTAAAGTTTCCTTATATAAGTATCATTTCAAAATAGTCAAGCACTTTAAAGCATGGTCATTCAAAGTCAACAGAACCCAACAGGAGCAGAGAGTAACAAGGAATGTTCCCAGGCAGGGCAGCAAGTCACCAACCCACACCGTCTACTCTGAGAGGGGAGCTGGGACTATGTAGATTCTCCAAACAAAACCACAGAAAGGCCTCTAGATACCTCAAGGCTTGCTCGATGACGGCAAACGGAAGCTGTGCAGACTGGAACCAGCATCTTAGTGCAGCCTTGGTTCAGCTCCTGCCTCCGGTCACCAAGTTGGCCCCACCACCCAGTCCAGTCCAGCCCAGCCCAGCCCTCCTCACTCTTTGCCGGATCAGCTGCAAGTTACCACTGTGGGGTGGAAGGGAAACGTGGGTTCCTGCCAAGTTTGGAAAACGTTGGATGTTTTCTGCCCCTACAACTCAGGACCCTCAGTTGGACACACAGCCCTCGGCAGCAGGGCTGGGCCTAGCTCCCTGGCCCCCAGCATAGGCCTGCCTTGTGTTTGCCCTCTTCTTCCTTTCTTTCTTCCAAGCCCGGCCAACTGGAGAGCCACCTCTGTTTTCACAGCCCGTTCCTCCAGGGGCATCGTTCTGCCCACTTCAAGAGTTAACGTGTACTATGCTTATTTGTAATTTTTCTTTCTGCATTTGGGGCTGGTGACACAAGTGACTGTGACCAGACAAGACTTTAAAACAGCAGCGAGCCGACCTCCCCCTCATAAGGCCTTGGCCTGAGCCACTGCCCATGTGCTTTGCAGAAGTAAGGACACCTGCTGCGAGGTGCAGTCCCCATGGGCCTCTCCAATGACCTGCCCCCAAGTGCTCCCGGTCACCTGGGGGCTTCGGCAGGACAATGTGAGCTGGGTTTCATCTTCCTGAGCCGTCAATGAACCTCCTCAAGCGGTACCACAAGCAGCCTGGGCAGCAGCAGCCACATGGGTTAAACAGGGACAATCAATTTTTACATAAAAGCTTACTTTAAAATCATAATGCAGGAAGAACATGTTGCATTTCTCCAGATTACTTAAAATGATAAAGAAGCAATCTGTATTTTCAAAAAAAATTTAAATTGAGAATAAAGAGAAAGTGAGACGCTGGCTGCTCGCCACCATTGCTGTAAGCTGCGTCTGCGTCAATGGATGAAGACAAAATAAAGCAGAGTCCTCGCTTTGGGTTGTTGGGAGCAGAAAGACTGACAAATGGGATTCAACCCTGAGAGCTGCGGACGTGGCTCCCGTGACGCGGCTCCCGTGACGCTCGGTGGGTGTTGTAAACAAGGGAGAGCAGAAGGAACTACTGACTAACTCACACTCACAAACACGCCCTCTTTAATTCACTAGGAAACCTAGATACCTGTCAAAACTCAATTGAGCTTACACACTGATTTTCACCTGTTCCACTCAATCGCCATGGTCCTGCACCACGTGCTTTCAGCATGTCTGAAAGGAGCCTAGCTTCTGTCCTGAGTGAGCTGAGGACAAGACAGAGCAGGCATCCTCCTGCTTGCTCGCATCCGCTGGAATTCGCAGCAGGAAATGACCTTTTGGAAACAAACATGCCGCACAGATGCAGCTCTGCTCTCTGCTCTCAGGGCAGCAGTAAATCTGCAGGTGTCAGACTGTAGCTGGGGAACCGCCACAGGGAGGATCATTGGAAACATCTGGGTGCTAACAACACCCCATGAAGACCACAGCGCAATGTGGAGAGCTTGGGACATGAGTGTGCCACTCTCCAAGCCAGGAGACGATGGTTCTCTCAGACCGCAGAGTTCAGGACCGAGAATCTCAGCAGAGAGGCCTGCAGTGTGCGGCAGGCAGGCTCTGCAGAGTGGCACGCTTCAGGGATGAAGAGCAGCAGAGACCTCAGGAAGGAGCCGTAGACACATGCATTTCAAGAACCGATCGATGCTGTTTGTCCGAACGCTGAAATTAAAGGGGAGGACAGGGAGGAAGTGCAAGCCAGTTCCCAAGGGAAGCAACCATGCAGTGCCCTAAACACCAAAAACAGTACAGTGACCCTCCTAGGTCCCATAGGCTAGCAAAAAAAACGCCCAACACCAGGAAGTTTGCCTCTGTTGGAGGTGTTGGTCATTCGGGTCCCCTAAATCTCCAAACATCACAGGTGATGGCCATTGCTCTGGGTTTCCCTCCAGAGCTTGATGGTAAAGCCCTACTGCCAAAGATACCACATACATGAGTTGTAAAGCATGGAGAAGCCAGGATGGAAGATGTGGCCATTAGCTATGGACACCGTCAGGAGCAATAGCAACCAGCCTGGCAAGATATGCTTACCGGGACAATAGTGGCACAAATGTTATGGAGCAACCAACCACTTTCTGATTGGATGTAAGAACCTTTTCCTAAGACAGAGCCCATGCGTGGCCCTGCGCCTAGAGTACAGACACTTGGCAAAAGCATCACAGGCCCTCGGGAAGAATCTACTGTCCTGCCAAATGAACGTAGTATTAAAAGGACTCCCAATGCTTTATGATTAAACCTACGGATCAGTGCATCTCAACCCTCTAGAGTCTTCTGTGTGCAGTGGACGGCTATTCCTGATAAGTCCACAACTGTTCAACATACAGGGACCAAGACTGCAAAGGGATGAGCTCTCAATCAGACAGCAGCAGCATGCACCTCCTGCAAAGCCTCAGGGGTCACCCCAACATCACGCCCCTCCTGCAAGGCCTCAGGGGTCACCCCAACATCACGCCCCTCCTGCAAAGCCTCAGGGGTCACCCCAACATCACGTCCCTCCTGCAAGGCCTCGGGGGTCACCCCAACATCATGCCCCTCCTGCAAAGCCTCGGGGGTCACCCCAACATCACGCCCCTCCTGCAAAGCCTCAGGGGTCACCCCAACATCACGCCCCTCCTGCAAAGCCTCGGGGGTCACCCCAACATCACGCCCCTCCTGCAAAGCCTCGGGGGTCACCCCAACATCATGCCCCTCCTGCAAGGCCTCAGGGGTCACCCCAACATCACGCCCCTCCTGCAAAGCCTCAGGGGTCACCCCAACATCACGCCCCTCCTGCAAAGCCTCAGGGGTCACCCCAACATCACGCCCCTCCTGCAAAGCCTCGGGGGTCACCCCAACATCACGCCCCTCCTGCAAAGCCTCGGGGGTCACCCCAACATCATGCCCCTCCTGCAAAGCCTCGGGGGTCACCCCAACATCATGCCCCTCCTGCAAAGCCTCGGGGGTCACCCCAACATCACGCCCCTCCTGCAAAGCCTCGGGGGTCACCCCAACATCATGCCCCTCCTGCAAAGCCTCGGGGGTCACCCGAACATCATGCCCCTCCTGCAAAGCCTCAGGGGTCACCCCAACATCACGCCCCTCCTGCAAGGCCTCAGGGGTCACCCCAACATCACGCCCCTCCTGAAAAGCCTCAGGGGTCACCCCAACATCACGCCCCTCCTGCAAAGCCTCAGGGGTCACCCCAACATCACGCCCCTCCTGCAAAGCCTCAGGGGTCACCCCAACATCATGCCCCTCCTGCAAAGCCTCAGGGGTCACCCCAACATCACGCCCCTCCTGCAAAGCCTCAGGGGTCACCCCAACATCACGTCCCTCCTGCAAAGCCTCAGGGGTCACCCCAACATCACGCCCCTCCTGCAAAGCCTCAGGGGTCACCCCAACATCACGCCCCTCCTGCAAAGCCTCAGGGGTCACCCCAACATCATGCCCCTCCTGCAAAGCCTCAGGGGTCACCCCAACATCACGCCCCTCCTGCAAAGCCTCAGGGGTCACCCCAACATCACGCCCCTCCTGCAAAGCCTCAGGGGTCACCCCAACATCATGCCCCTCCTGCAAAGCCTCAGGGGTCACCCCAACATCACGCCCCTCCTGCAAGGCCTCAGGGGTCACCCCAACATCACGCCCCTCCTGCAAAGCCTCAGGGGTCACCCCAACATCACGCCCCTCCTGCAAAGCCTCAGGGGTCACCCCAACATCACGCCCCTCCTGCAAAGCCTCAGGGGTCACCCCAACATCACGCCCCTCCTGCAAGGCCTCAGGGGTCACCCCAACATCATGCCCCTCCTGCAAAGCCTCAGGGGTCACCCCAACATCATGCCCCTCCTGCAAAGCCTCGGGGGTCACCCCAACATCACGCCCTAGAGACGGTCTCCACCATGACACACAGGCAACACCGTGTGCCCTGGAGACGGCCTCCACTGTGACACACAGGCAGCACCATGTGCCTTGGTGGGCTCAAAAAGCAGAGCAAACTGTGTTGGGAAGAAAAGGTTCTGCGGAGGACAGAGGAGGGGCAGTAGGGGGGGACCAATCAAAACACATGACTTGCATATATGAAAATTTCAAGCAATAAAAAGGAGAGGGGAAAAGGAAGCACATTCCTTTAGAATAAATGGAAAAGCCAAGTGTGGTGGGTGGCATACACCTTTAAATCCTAGCACTTGAGTTAGAGGCCAGCCTGATCTACATGGCAAGTTCTATGCCGGTGAGGGCTACATAGTGAGACCTTGTCTTAATAAAACAAAATAAATGGAATAATAGGTAATATTTAATAGTGTTCAATTCCCAGCACACACATGGTAGCTCTCAACTGTGTGTAATTCCAGTTCCAGAGGCTCCGATACTCTCACACCAATGCACGTAAAATAAAATAATTTTTTAAATAGTAAAAAAGAAAAAAAACTTTCTAGTTTTTTCTTCAAGAAAGTACTCTGAAAACTTGAAAAAACACACCAAGTGAGGAGAAGAAATCTGACAGTATTATGTCCCCACCACTAATTCCATGGCTTCTGTGAACAGGAGCTCAGCTTCCCCTCAGGAAAACAGCCCACAGAGTCACGGGGTCCTGTTGAACTCTGGCAGCCAGAGGGAGAGGCTTCTGTGTGAGTCTGAAGCTATAAAAATTACTCAGGTACCATGTGGTCACTGACTACCGGATGCAGCCCCTAGCCTTCGCCTCAGAACAGAGTCTGTTTCCAGGATGGCCCGAGGAAGGCTTGCCAGGCTGTGGTGAGGGACGTGCCTCGCAGCAATGCTGCTTCTGTAAACGCAGATCACTTTGAAGCGACCTCCTCCACCAAGGCCTGGCTGCATTCCAGCACTCCCAGACTTTAGTCACTGGGCCACTAGGAAACCATAGCACAGATGCGGAAGCCAACTGCGTTGATGAAACCGTGATGGGCTCCGCAGACAGAACTGGGACAGTGAAACCAAACAGGAAGATGGCAGTGAAAGGAAAGATTCAAACGCCTAAGATAAGAACGTCCGTCACCGCCACTCAATCAGCAAACACCCACTGGGACCTCTATATATGAAGGATGCACCCACACGGCTGGAGCGTCTACACTGCACCCACACGAGCGGAGCGTCCACACTGCACCCACACGAGTGGAACGTCTATACTGCACCCACACGACTGGAGCGTCTACACTGCACCCACACGGATGGAGCGTCTACACTGCACTCACACAAGCGGAACGTCTACACTGCACCCACACGAGTGGAGCGTCTATACTGCACCCACACGACTGGAGCGTCCACACTGCACCCACACGAGCGGAGCGTCTACACTGCACCCACACGACTGGAGCGACTACACTATAGTCATGGTATTAAACATCTACATTACAGTCGTGGTGTTAACTCCAGAAGGCAGCTTTTTCAAAGGAATTTCTTTTAACATACTCATTTTTTCCTAGTTTGGACAAAATTCAGAAACAGAGTCTGCTTGCCCAATTCCAGCGAGAAGCACCTAATACCGACATGGACCTTCGGAAAAAGAATGAAATCACTGTGTTCTCTGTTGGACAGACTTTCCAAAAAGGCAGACAACATATGGCCTGGTTAAATGACTCAGAAATGTACAAGGCTTAGCGTGACTCTCCCTACCTACCAAACACTGCAACGGGCGTGCTCACGTGGCTCTGCTACCTAGCCATGTGCACAAGCATGCTCATTACATGGGTAAGCTGCGATACCCCAAGTCTTGATTCCTGACAGAAAAACGGCACACTGACTGCTCATCCACACGTCATACAAAGCTTTGGATTCTACAGCCACTCGGGATGAAAACCTCAGGCCTTTTCAGTGCACAGAAGGGGCGGCTGGTGCGAGTGTTACCCAGGAGCCGACAGCCAGGCGGAGCGGTGGCCCGTGGACAGCCGCGCTTTCCCAGGGCCGCCGCGCCAGGACCTCTTGGCACCACGGCAGCTTCTCTTCGCGCTCTAAATATAGGTCTCCTACCTTTTGTCTGACTGAACTAAGAAAACGCAGTTTTAAATAGCACACAAGCATAAGCTACAATGATGGCAATCTCTCAAGATTTGAGCAAAGAAGAATTAAGAGAGAAAACCTTGAGAAGACAGTAATTGGGCCATTGGAGTTTCTTCTCACTAATTATCCCTGAGTGGCCATTAGCTGTGTAACCAAGGAGGAAACTGTGTCAGCCTTCGGCGGAGCTGTCTTCAGCATGTTATGGAATGTACCCTAAGCCGCTGTGTAATTAACTGCCAGGAAACGCTGACTGGGTAGAATAAGGAAACTATAACAAATCAAATAGACTCAGTTCAACCCTCGGTGACATCACTGGAGCTGCTTGGGGCTCCAAAATACTCACAGCAGGCCTCGCCTCCCAGAGCCTCCACAAACAGATTCCAGCCTAGGGAAGAAACAAAGCACCAGCCACGGTAGAGACTCACAATTACAGACACTCAGCCAGGCATGGTGGCTTCTGTTGGAATCTTGGCTGAGGGTTGTCACAAGTTCAAGGCCAGCCTTGGCTACATATTACGTTCCAGAACAGCCTGGGATACAGAGTAAGATGCTGTCTAAAAGAAAAAAAGCAAAAACAAAAAACTACCACCACATAAGGGGCGTCATTACGGAAACTTTCAGTGACATGAGTGTCATCGCAGTGCTCTATGGGAAGTTGTAGGAACCTGACTGTCGGTGACGCTTCCCCCAAAATCTAAGGATGCCGTATTCTGGAATCAAACAAAGGCAGGAAAGGGGGGAGAGAAGTGGGGTGCAGAGAGAAGGACTCTCCAGAACTGACCCTTAGGACGTGTTAGCATATCCCTTTCTGCCGTGAGCACCTGCTTGTGCTTAGAGAGAAGACGGTTGGAGACATGTCCCCTTCCTGTTTGGAGGAGCCATGATTACTTCTATGGAGGGAAGAAAACCCGTGTGTAAACTTGTCTCCAAAAATGACTGGCAGCTGGACGTGGTGGCTCACACCTGTATCCCAGCACTCGGGAGGCAGAGGCAGGCGGATCTTCGTGAATTCCAGGCCAGCAAGAGCTACATTCTGATGTCCCATATCAAATTAACAACTAAAATAAAATAAAATAAACCTAACCGAGCACTCACAGAGGGATAAAAAAGGAAGTGTGACCCTACACAAGATTTGCTGGGGTAGACTCTGGGACAGCGGTGCAAACAGATGGATTTTTCTAGGATTATTAAAATGACCATACATGTTTGGGAGTTTTTGTTGCTCTTAGGAAGCTAATAGCAACAGAGTCACAACCACAAATCCAGCACAACTACCTGAAACCACAACACTTCCGGACACCATTTCTTCTTCCAAAGTCCTTATGTGAGGGGCAGTTCTTCCAGACGGCCAGAATTCAGTTCCCGGCACCACATGGAGTCCCTCACAGCTGCTCTAACTCCAGGTCTAGACAGTCTAATGCCCTCCTCTGGCCTCCACAGGCACCTCCGCACACGTGTAAATAAGTAAAATAATAAAAATGCCCCGACCAAAAGCAATCTGAAGAGAAAAAGGATTATTTCTGCTCACAAGTTACAGCCCACAGGTACCTGCTCAGGGGTGGCATCACCCACAGTGGGCAGGGCTCTCCAACATCAATCATTAACCAAGAAAATGCCTCCCAAAGGCATGGCCACAGCCCAATCTGTGGACACAAACTCTTAATTGAGGAGGATTACCACAAGTTCAAGGCCAGCCTGGTATGTATTGTGAATCTGAGACCAACCTGGGCTATCTAGAATATATATTTTAAAAAATCATAAAAACAAAGCTTTTACCCTGTGTCCACTTGTTGGTGGCCTACCCATTTTTTATGACAAACACTAAATCCTACTGTTTTCACAGAAGCCCCTGCGCTGGTGCGCAGTCTGCCCTGTTGTGCTGCCCGCCCCGCTGCCCGCCCCGCCTTCAGCTGCACTAGGCTGTTAGCACCTGACAAGTGGCTCAGCCCTTTAATAGATGGACCCTCGTCGTCTGCACAGCCCATCGTTTCAGCACCTAATTACTTGCTCAAAGTGGATGCTCCACACAGATTCACTCAGTTTCTGTCTGAGGCAGGGCTACTGATTCTGGACTCTTGCTAAAAACATGATGTTCATCAGCAAACCAAGTTTCTAAGTTAAATTAAAAACAAAACGATGACTCGACAACTATAGTGTGTCAGCATTCTGTTTAGATGTGAGCACTCAGTGCATGAGCTGACAACAAAAGGAGCCATTGATCTCAGGCTCTGGACGTCTGACTACCCACTGTCGTCTCATCTCCTGAGCAAACTGGGTGTCTAGAGCGCCTAAGTCAATTTGAGAAAGAAGCAACCAGAAGATGGGTGGGTACCAGATATGCAGATGACAGTGGATGGATGGATGGACGGACGGATGGATGGATGGATGGATGGATGGATGGACAGATGGGTGGGTGGATGGATGGATGGACGGATGGATGGGTAGGTGGGTGGATGGATGGATGGACAGATGGACGGATAGATGGATGAACAGATGGGTGGGTGGATGGATGGACAGATGGGTAGATGGATGAATGGACGGACAGACAGATGGTCGGATGGGTAGATGGGAGGGTGGGTGGATGGAAGAGAGGGGATAGATAATACATAGATGACAGATAAAGAAAGATGACAGATAATTAGATGAGAGTCACAAAACAGGTAGATGGCTGTGAAGACAGATGTGTCCTGAGATCCACACTGCAGATGCTAATTTACAAATTTCCTGGGAGCTAAGCAAACACACCATCAGTCTTTTGATGAAAATCTGGTTTATTTCCTAAGCAGCAACTTTGATTTTTAAAAAGTCAGATTTGAGTCTCTGGCAGCTGCTCCCAGTGTTTGTACATTCCTTGTCATCACACCAGATGACTGCTGAGTGACAAGCTTGGTAGATTCTGTTTTCATTGTAAAGGAGACAGATGAACACTTTTGGCTGGATGATGGACTGTTCATCTTGGCTAATGAACACATCGGTTACTCTCCCTACTAAGAATCTGATTCTATGTGCTATTAACTAATAACTTGGGTTGTAGTGAGGAGGGCGTGAGTAGTCACCATGGGGTATGAGCCGGGAGGCGACCAGCAAGATCAGGAGTCGTGGTCAAGTCTGGGCTACCAACATCTTACCGCAAGCTGAGCGCTGCTACACACCTGGAATCCCAGCACTCGGGGAGGCAGGAGCAGGAGGATGGCTGTGAGTTTTAGCCTAGCCTGGTCTCCAGAGTGAGTTCCAGAACAGCCAGGGCTACACAGAGGAAGCCTGTCTCAAAAAAACAAAACAAAGCAATCCACACACACACAAAAAATCTTATCTCAAAAAATGTCAAAGAAAGGGAAAAGGGAAGAGCAAGAGGACAGTGTCAGAGCCCGGGGCAGTGTGGACTAAACACAAATGCCACACAGACGCTCAGAACTTCCCTAAGAATATCCCTGCACACAGCAGCACCTCTCAAAATCACACGTGAAAGAGTAAAGCACGAGTCAGCTCAACAGCTAGGCGGGGGAGAGCACCCCAGCCAAGACTAAGGACCCGAGTTCCATGCCTGGGGCCCACGTGGGCAAAGGAGAGAGCCAACTCCCCTAAGTTACACATGTATGCATGCGCACTCACACTCACACCCACACATGTACACACAGAGAGAGAGGGGAGGGGAGAGAGAGAGAGATGAGAGAGTTAATAAGTATTAAAAATATTTAAGTAAACCCAGAGCACGAGAGGCAGGCACCCTTGTTGCTGCTGTGCTTCTATTTACTGCAGGGGCCCAAAGGCCACATCTTATGTAGAAACCGTGTCTCGTAACTGCGGCGCCTACTACAGCACTTATCTCTAAGTTAGGACAGGAACAGAGCGACCCCACGAAACTGAGGAGTTGTGCCTGCAGAGACCACTCCTCTGTGTTCAGCCACATAGCCTGTGTCTCTCGTTTTGTCCTGTTTCAAACAACTACAAAACTGGAATCTGGCACACGATGACCAGCTTTATACAACACATCCAGAAATTATTATGCCGAACAGAAACTTTGAAAATTAAAATGCAACTCTGAAACACTGATTGCCATCCCTGAAAAGAACCTCTTATTCTTCGTTGTTGTTGTTTGGTTTTTTGAGACAGGGTTTCTCTGTGTAACCTTGGCTGTCCAGGACTCACTTTGTAGACCAGGCTGGCCTCAAACTCACAGCAACTGGCCTGCCTCTGCCTCCCGAGTGCTGGGAGTAAAGGTCTGTGTCACTATGCCAGGTTCTCTTATTCTATTTTACATGGTAATGTTTTAGTTTTTGAAGAAAATTACAAATGAGTCTATCATCAAAAGAAAAACACCTTAAACCCAAAAAGAGAAATATCAAACTTCTTACTGACTAAGGAGGTTCACTATTCCTTAGGTATATTAGCAATTACCCATGTAAGGCTGGGCCTCCACTTATAGGAAGAACTCCATTTATGAAACAGCTTGTGGAATTATGCAACTCCTTAAGACATGTAATTTTAAAACTTCTACAGTTGCTACTTCAAATCTAGAAGATCTATAATATCTAAAAAGGAAGAAATGAGGTATGGTCATGTGGTGTGGTCAAGTGGTGTGGTCATGTGGCATGGCCAAGTGGTGTGGTCATGTGGCGTGGTCATGTGGTCTAGTGTAAGCCTTCACTGAAGTGGATGTGATTCTCAGCAGTGACTGAGCAGTGAATGAGGAGGACCACAGAGAGCAAGCACGAGCACCTCTTCTAACTCAGCACAGTGCAGTGGCAGAAATCGGCACAATCAGAAGCCATGTCGCCCTCTGAACATGAAAAGACAGGTGGCTCTGATGCCACTCTCTCTGCCTGCTAAGAGACACTGGTAAGCACGGAGGAAGCCCATGGGCAGGTGGGAAGGTCTATGCTGGTTTCACAGAAGGTCACGGTCGGCAGCCCTTTCAGACACCAATCACTGAGTCCAGCGAACACTGTGACCTTCACATGTTGTCACTCTGCATACTTCTCAGCTCTATGCAGTCTGTACTGTTTACCATCCAGCAGCCATGACGTCAGGGAGCAGTGACAAGGCTGTTGCACTCAAACTCTCAGAAGCCATGACCATCTTCAGAAGGCTGCATAAGACCGGGCCCAGGAGATGTTTTTTGTGTAGCCACTGGTGAGATGCCCATGCTCCTGTAAGCAAACAATCACCCATGTGCCTGTAAACAGGTAGACACAGATGTGTGCATACGTGCACACGAAATGCAATCACACACATGCAAATACACGCGTGCGCGCGCGCACGCGCGCGCGCACACACACACACACACACACACACACACAGGCAGAAGGGAAACCAGCTGGAAAGTGGAAGGGAGAACGCTCCGCACAATGAGAGAAGAGACGTCACTTGGGGTTAGCGTGTATGTCACAAAACCGAAGCTCGTCTGTGCAGGGCCACGCTGCCGTCACAGCACTGGGAAGCAGGTGGATCTAGGAGTTCAAGGACAGTCTGGTCCACATGGTGAGTTCCAGGCCAGCCAGGGCTACAGAGTGAGACCCTGACCCAAAAACAAAATGAACCCAAAGGTCTGACTTTTACCTTTAAAATCAGTTATATTTTAGGTGTGACCCTGACGTTGTTGGTTGTCTCTGTGTCGTCCCCCATGGGTAACACAGCCTGTTGCTGTATTTCTAACCTCTTACTTCTTTGCTCAAAGGAGGGGTTTTTTTTCCTTAATGAAGAAACAAATATTACACATTACATTTCTGCCATGTAAGTTGCAAGATTAAGAGTTAAAAGTGTCATATATCCCTGATATTCCCTAAGATACCTGGACATTCTCAATCCCCAGGTTTTAAATGAGAACTACAGCAGCTGCTTCTTTGAGGTACTATAAAATTTTAGATAACATTTTTCACACTGCTAATGACTCTATAAACACTGGACTAAGGTCATCATAACTCCATTCAAATAAGCAGGGTCATTTAAAATATGAGTTTGGGTGCGCTGTGCCTATTGTTGTCACATGGCTCACAGCCGCATTATGCCGACTCTGAGAACTGGGAGCAATGTCTCCAGTCGCTGATGCACCGCCACTGTACAGCACGCTGCCATGACAGGGTGGCCAGAGCACTTGCAGAGGTACAAAAGAAAGTTTTTTTTTAAAGTCCCTAAATAAAACCTCAGCTTTTCATTCAAGGCCAAGAGAAGGTCTGGTACAGGCAAGCATCCAAGCATCCGTGCGCCAGGCCCCAGAGCGCAGGCTCACTTAGCTGCCCACTGCAGAACTCACCAAGAGCACCCACTCGCTTATCTCATCTTACACAGTTAAAAGCCGAGTCCTTTAAAAGTAGAGCAAAACCAATAGATAATTTTTTTAGGACAAACAGTGGGAACATGTTTTAAGAACTATGAAAATTAACTGCTAGGAAAAACACTTTGTCCCTTAGCAATCACCTCACGTCTCTGAGGAAGTGCAAGATGCAGGAGTCTGGTTGTGGATTTCTAGCAGGGCACCCTGGGACGCTCCCTGTTGCCTTCTGAGTGCCTGCAAGCCGGTCTTCTCCTTGTTTTCCCTCCTTGTCTCCTTCCCCCTTTCATTTCCTTCCATCCGATTCAACTGTGAGGAGACTATTCCACGTGGGCGACATTTCATATCTAACCATCAGGCAAAGGCACGTGAGGAGAGCAATTCCCACGAGAGGCGCTGCTGTACTGCCAAAGGCCACGCCAGGGAGGCATCTGGCCTCTCGCTCACCTAGTCTCATGGGCCCTAAAGGGAGCCAGGGTCCCTAAGAGGGAGAGATTACAAAAACCTCCTTCAGACTGTTATAAAAACTGAAGTTACTCTTCTTCGATAAATCTTATGGAACATGGTTTAGAAACTAGTTTTCTAAACTAAAAACAACAACAACAACAGTGTGGGCATCATTCATACTTTAGAAGTGCTCTGTGACCATAGAGCCAAACTATTGGTCAAAGGAGGACAGTGTGGTACAAGGGGAGCGCACATCACAGGACAATTAGCGTCACAGAGCAGGCATTCCTACCACAAAAATCCACAAATCAAAAAATGTCCTAAAATCTGTGTCAACATGATTCAACAATAGAAAATGCCATATTTGATCTGTGGTGAGTCATCATCAAAATCAGGTGAACATGTAAAGTTACCCTCAGACAACATACATGAACCAGGTGCTCTGTGGCTGCATACATGAACCAGATGGACTCTTCTGTGGCTGCATACATGAGGCATACATGAACCAGATGGACTCTGTGGCTACATACATGAGGCATACATGAACCATGTGCTCTGTGGCTGCATACATGAGGCATACATGAACCAGGTGCTCTGTGGCTACATACTTGAGGCATACATGAACCAGGTGCTCTGTGGCTACATACATGAGGCATACATGAACCAGATGGACTCTGTGGCTGCATACATGAGGCATACATGAACCAGGTGGACTCTGTGGCTGCATACATGAGGCATACATGAACCAGGTGCTCTG
This sequence comes from Acomys minous, assembly GCF_964271855.1. NCBI lineage: Eukaryota > Metazoa > Chordata > Mammalia > Rodentia > Muridae > Acomys > Acomys minous. Next base: position 97,470,896 of record NC_140498.1, read on the forward strand.
TGGCTACATACATGAGGCATACATGAACCAGGTGGACTCTTTGGCTGCATACATGAGGCATACATGAACCAGGTGCTCTGTGGCTGCATACATGAGGCATACATGAACCAGGTGCTCTGTGGCTAGGCACAAGTCCCATTTCCAAAGCATCTTAAGTATATGAAAATATTCCAAAGCCTGAAAAAGCCCTAAGTCCAAACTCTTTGGCATATCAGAGCACCAATAAATGCATACTGAAGTAATTATTCAACCTATTCCTCAAAGTTTGGCTACAGCTTAGACCTTTGTAAAAGGAGCTTGAAAGCTCCAAGATGAGGCTCCTGAGTTGTCTGAAGTTTCCGTCCATCTTCCCTCTCTGCCTGACCCTGCCTCAAACCCTGCCTGGTGCTGCTCAGAGCCTTCCTTCCTCTTGTCGGCCTAAGAAATACCACACCTGGCTTGAAGAAGAGAAAAAGTCTAGCACAACTCAGTGACACGGCCCCTTGGCTTCTATATCTGCAGGTTTGGTTCCGTGTTGGTGGAACTGTTTTGGGAGAGTTAGAAGCTGTGGCCTCATTGGAGGAAGTGCGTCACTGGGTGTGGGCTTGGAGCAGGCCCAGGCCCGCTCAGTCAGTCAGTCAGTCAGTCAGTCAGTCTGTCTGTCTTCCCTCCTCCCCCTCTCTCCCCATCCCTGCCTGAGGCTATGCTCCCCCACAATAGTCACCATCCCCACATAAGGGGGGGTGTGCACATAAGGGCCAGGGATCATCGTTACTCCCCCTTTATTTTTAGCCGCAGACTGGCCAGTGTGATGTTGCCTAGAGCTCACTGGTTTAGCCTGACTCTATTATCAACCTGTCTCTCTCCCCCACCCCCACCCCACCCCCAGTGCCAGGGTTACTGCTGAATGCACTTTATATGCCTGTCTTTTACCTGAGTGCTGAGAGTCCAGACTGAGCTTTGCAAGCAGCATTTTGCCCGCCGAGCCATCTCCCCAGCCTTCATGACTTTGTTATAAGTATCCCCAGAAGCTCAGATGCCCAAGTTACTTGTTTCTGTGGACAACTGTGGTCAAACAGGAACTTAGCTCTCGTAAATAACATCCCTGTCACCTACTGAGACATATGTCCCTCATTTCTTTTTCAGTATTTTTCCAGTTAATTATATTCTAGTAAAAATTAATTCTTCCCACTTCAATTTCTGTTTTATTTTATATACAGGTTACCTTTCCCAAATGGCATAATTAAATACTTAAAAATAAAAGAAGTCAGAGTCTGACTCCACAAAAAAGGCCCAGACACACACAGCATTCCTCTAGCCCAGAGCAATAACCCATCAGCCTAAGGGCTGTCTAATTTTAAAAATTTCAACGAAGAGTTGGCAGGGCCCCCCCCCCAATCACAGTGTCACCTCTCTGTGGTCTCCTTGCCTAGTCAGGATGTGCCACTCTCTTGGGGTGGATGTGTAAGCTCCGTCCAAGGGCTCTGGAATATGATTCCTTTAACTAAGTGACGACTGCATTTAACTGGGACTCAAACAGAAGTGCAAATGAAAGGGACAGTTTCAGATGCAGGGGAAAGCTGTACTGTCCATTCAGAGTAATGAAGGCACCCGGCATTAATCTCCTAAAACGATTCAGTGCTATGAGGAAAGCAATTCTGTTTCTTAGTGGGAACAAATTAAGATGATTTCCCTTACAGAAATTGCTATAATTACAAGTAATTATCTTGTACTATCTAAACCACCACTATAGCACATTCTGCAAATACCGTTTCCTTCAAAGGCTTTATTTGGAAATCCAGGAGTGATGGCTGCTTTGTGAATTGTGCTGCAGCCCTCAAACCGATGGTCCGTGCCAGAGAACGCAGAGCAGACAGTCGACATTCTGTGCCTGAAGAGCTTGGAAATTCCAAATTTATGGTATTCCCATCATCAGGTAAGTAGAACAAAGTGAGAATGGCGAACAGAGCCCACCGAATGGAATGCGGCCTGTGCTCACAACAATGGGGAAATCAATGCGGTGCGCGCGGGGCAGTCGCGGAGGCCATGTGCACAGCTGCTGTCCTTTTATAAAAATGCCCACACAGCCAAGTGTAATCCCATCATTTGCAGCCTACTCGGTTTTTTATTTTCCTTTAATATGAAAATGTGAGAAAACCCTGTTACTGACTGGGCATCGAGAGGAAAATGAGCACGTGAGGCCTAATTTCACCATCTTTGGGGCCAATTATCATCCAGACTTCAGTTGGCAACTGAAACCTCCTCTTTAGCCAAATTGGGATTCCTTACTGGAGTGAGAACCGTGCCGGGAGGCTCGACCCTGCCTGGTGGAAAGCAACAGAGCCTTCCAGTGTGGCTGAAGCGCTCGCCCACCGCGAGTTCGTCCACACGCCCGCACACACACACACACACACACACACACACACACACACACACACGCCCGCACACCTCCCCGCCCGCACGCCACACCCCTACACGCCCACAATACGGCTTCTCCTGCTACCTGGTGATCCTGATCTATGCCGCCTGCCGCTGAAGGCATTTGTACGCACGCCTCGGTCTCCCGTCTACGTTACAATCTGAGAAACGTGTTTTACCTCTATTTCCACATCTTGTAACGCTACTAAATGTTTAATGCTGTGATCATTCAAAACAAACTTGATTTTTAAAATTGCTCCCATTTAAAAGCTATCATTGAAGCAGCCTTCAAAAGGCTACGGAGTATAAACGCCTAATTTTATTTATAAAAACTGCACGTGTTATATTAGTATTTAAAACCCATCTATGGTTATGTAATAAGCTCTTTGACTATTACTCTTCCCTGGCACTTGGCTGGCACAGGTTTTTCTCCTTCAGTACTCGGCTGCACCAGGGACCTCACACGTGAACAGGAGAAACCTGGGGGCGGCCCTGGCCGAGGCCAGCGCACGTGTTAGCTGGGCTTGCACGCCTGTTTACACAGTCAATAACCGGGAATAAGAAGAGCTCAGCTTTACGTTTCTTTCTTTGAGGCAGATTTTTCTCAGGTAGCCCAGGTGTGCCTTGAGTTGACTACGTAACTGAGCTTCGGACCCACCTCCTGCATCACGGGCGTTGCATACTGGGATTGCAGGCGGTCACCACCATGTCCACATAAAGCAGCGCTGTGGATCTACACGCAGGGCAGCAGTCTCCCATCTGGCCCACACCCCCAGCCCTGGCGAGGGTGTTACACTCAGAAGTTCTATGCTTATTTCTCTAAATTTTCTTTCTTTTTAAAAGTAATGCTTTGTTTATTTGTTTTTAATTATTTTTATTTTATTATTTTATGTCTATGGTTATTTTGCTTGCAGGCATGCCTGGGTAGCATGTGCACGCAGGGCCCACTGCGGTCAGAAAAGGGCGCCGCATCACTCGGAACTGGAATTAGAGGCGGTTGTGAGCTACCAAGTATGTGCTGGGAATTGAACCTGGGACCTCTGGCAGTGCTCTTAACTGCGGAGTCATCTCCTCGGCCTAATTTCTCTTTATTTTCACTCTGTTCTAATAAACATACTAGCACTATATTCTATATACTTATAATATTTTAAATTTTAACTTTGGTAATGTTACTTTCCTGGAGCTAGAGGCACGGGTCAGCAATGAAGAGAAGTGCCGCTCTTGCAGAGAGCGCCCATGGGGAGCGGTCACAGCCACACTAACTCCAGCACCAGGGGTGTGAGGCTCTGGTCTCCACAAGCACCTGCACTCGTGTGCACATACCATCCCTCAACACACACAATTAGAATAAATCCCTTTAAAATTTACACTCTCACTTACCATTCTTAGTCCAGTACAAGGCAGTGCAGATAGATATTAGACTTACCTTGGAAAATAAAGTCATAAAGTTCTACCCAAATTAGCAAGGATGATTTGCCCACAGTTACAGTTCTATAGGGGAGGGTTCTATAATAGCCCAGTCACTCTAAGGTGTTTCTTCCACAAACATTATGTGAAATTAAGGTCCTGAGGAAGCACAGCTGCCAGCAGAAATGGAACCGTGGCGATATATCCCAGTAACAACTGCCTGCACCTGAGGTCTGCTCTGACCTGTATAAACTGCTCCCTTCACACAGTATTCTGCCTGTATTCGGAGCCGCCACTTGCCACCCTTATTTTTGGTCCACACACTGGTCTTCTCTTGTCGTCAACTATGTGGAATTTGTGGTCAACATCTTCTCCCGACCTCTGCTTCCAGATGCATTTTAAAATATATTTTATTAATCTATTCATACTACATCTCAGTTGTTATCCCATCCCTTGCATCCTCCTCCAGCGGCATTCTTGTCTGCAAAGGTTCTTCAGCCACCGGTCCCCACCAAAGTGGCCCATCTCCTCCTCCAGCCTTTGGAGCCTGAGACTGATGTTTCATAAATCTCTCTTCCAGCTACATCAAGTGGAACCATTTCTTAACAAGTAACTGGGTGACTTAGTTAGAGTCACTATTGCTGTCAAGAAACACCATGACCAGAGCAACTTGGGAAGGAAAGGGTTAATTTGCCTCACACTTTCTCATCACTATTCATCTTTGAAGGAAGTCAGGATAGGAACCTGGAGGCAGGAGCTGACTCAGAGGCCATGGAGGGTGCTGCTCACTGGCTTGCTCAGCCTGCTTCCTTATAGAACCCAGGACCGCCAGCCCAGGCATGGCCCCACCCACAACGGGCTGAGCCCTCCCCCATCAGTCACTAACTAAGAAGATGCCGACAGCTGGATCTTATGGTGGCCTCGTCTCATGTGAGGACCCCTCCTCTCTGATGATTCTAGCTTGTGTCAAGTTGACAGAAGACCAGCCAGCATCACTGACTCCTTATTAGCTGGGCACATAAACATATAACTTTTCAATTAGAATCTTTCCTTTCTTATTTATCCTTAAGATGGCATATTAATATTCATATCACAATATAAAACATAAATAATTTTAAAAGTCCCACAGTCTTTATAAATTCAAAAACATTAAAAGTTTAGTTTTTTTTTTAATTGCAAAATCTCTTTTAAAAGTTCAAAGTCTTTCAGCTGTGGGCTCCTATAAAAATCAAAATTAAGTTAAATATTTTAAGAAGGATTAAACAGGGCACAGTCACAATCTGAACAAAGCAAGCGCAAACTCCAACACTGTAAATAACTTAGAGTTCAGAATCTGAGATTCGCTCACTATATTCTGGGTCACTTCTCTGGTCCCTTCCTCACCAGAACACACAGCTTGTCTTCTGGTCTCTGGCTACCTCCGCTCCATCACTGCTATTTTCCTTGGTGGTCATCCCGTGGCACTGGCAGCTCAAAAATGCTGTGGTCTCAGCTGCAATTGGGCTGAGCTCCCCCCCCCTTTTTTTTTTCTTTTGGTCTTTCAAGATAGGGTTTCTCTGTGTAGCCTTGCCTGTCTTGGATTTGCTTTGTAGACCAAGCTGGCCTAGAACTCACAGTGATCTGCCTGCCTCTGCTTCCCGAGTGCTGGGATTAAGGGATTGCGCCACCACGCCCGGCCAGGCTGCACTTTCACCGACAGCCTCTCCTGAGCTCTCTTCATGGTGCCAAGCCTCAGCTTCTCTGCACGACCCCTTCAGTCCTGCACCTTCACCTGCCACTGAGGCTGCACCTTCACCAACGCCTGCTCAGGCTTCTCACAGTGCCGAGCCCCAGCTGCTCCCCAGGCCCCTTCATGGCTTTAAAACCAGCACCACCTGGGTGACTCTTACACTACCAGGTTCAGCTGCCAGCGTGAGGTACAACCCTGAGCACCTTTGAACACAGCTTCTGTGTGCTGACCCTGAGGAAACACTTCCCTGAAGACTTCACCTCAGCCATGCTGGTCGCTTCTCAATCACAGCTGATTCTGCAGCCCCAGCTGACCAGCATCCATTGTCCCGGCAAAGCTAAGGTTTCACTTCAGTGGTTCTGGTCTCTTCTTAGCCACAGCCGATTCGTCAGCTCCAGATGACCATGACCACAGATTCTTCACACAAATGGTCCACTAGAGTCTTTGCTTTCCTCTTAAACGTCACAAGTAAGGCCTCCATTTTCTACACTGTTCTCAAAATTCTTATCTTACTAGCCCATAAACAGCTCGTTGACCTCTCAACACTCAATGGCTTTTCTCACCCAAAAGTTCCAAAGCCCTTCCACAATCCTCCTGAAAACAATATGATCAGATCTGTTACAGCAATACCCCACTCCTGGCACCAACTTGTCTTACTTAGCGTTTCTATTGCTGTGATCAAACAGCATGAGAAAAGGCATCCTTGCGAAGGACAGGGTTGATTTTGCTCACAGTTTCACATAATAGTTCATCATCAACAGTAGTGAGGACAGGAACCCAAGCAGGGCAGGAACTTGGAGGCAGGAGCTGATGCAGAGGCCGTGGAGGGGGCTGCTCACTGGCTTGCTCACCTCGTTTTCTTAAAGCACCCAGGACCACCAGCCCAGGGACAGCCCCACCCAAAACTGAGAAATTGGCTGCAGCCCAGGCTATGGGAGCATTTCCGCAATTGAGGCTCTTGCTTTTCTCATGGCTCTGGCTGGTGTGAAGTTGACATAAAATTAGACAGAACAGTGACAGACAAGCAGAGCTAACAACAAACAAATGCCACTTTCATGTACATTTTGATGTGAGCTTTTAAAGCCTCCGCACAATGAAGTTTAGGAAGAGGTAAGTCATAAGCCAGGTACAATGGTTCATGCTTCTGCTCCCAGGATGCTTTCAGGCTAGGATTTCGGGCTAGCCTGGACAACATATGGGTATCCTGCCTCTTAAAGAATGAAATAGAAGAAAGAGGAGGGAGTAAGAGGGGTAAAGACCAGAAGTATGAAACAACATGCCTGAAAGCAACATGTGTATGTGCCCCTCTCATATTAGCTATCTTTACTGTAAACCAAGCCCTCTGCTTAGCCGCGCAGGTCAAGGCTATCCCCCAAATACCCGTGGCTCACTGTCGGGCGCCAGCTTCTTTTCTTTCTTTTTTTTTGTTTTTGTTTTTCCAGACAGGGTTTCTCTGTGTAGCCTTGGCTGTCCTGGACTCACTTTGTAGACCAGGCTGGCCTCGAACTCACAGTGATCCATCCGCCTGCCTCTGCCTCCCGAGTGCTGGGATTAAGGTGTGCGCCACCGTGCCCAGCTGGCGCCATGCCTCTTAAGTCTGTACATTCCTTCCTAAAACTGTTCCAGTCTAAGTATTATGGATACTGTTTGGAAAGCCTAGGCTAACATAAAATAAGATTATTTGAAGAAATAATATTTCTCAAAATACAGTTTTAGGACTGGAACGATAGCTCAGTCACGAGGACCTGAGATTGGGTTCCCAGCGCCTTGATAAAAGCCAACCACGGTGGTGCACATCTGTAATCCCAGTGTGGAGGCCAGGGGCCAGGTGGGTCCTCCCAGTCTCTGGTCAGTCCGTCTATCCAATCAATAAGCTCCAGGTTCAGTAAGACAATCTTCTCAAAATATAAGGTGGAAGGCAACTGAGGAAAAAATGGCAACTGGCCGCTATGTGCACACACACGTGTACACACATGTACACACTTACAAACCATAATTTTAATTAACACATAATTGATATTTAAATAAAATGTTACTGGTTTGTGTTGGTTGACTGGATCACTGATTTCTTTTTTCTGAGTCATGATCTCACTGTGTATGATCCTTTTGCCTCAGTGTTCCCAAGGCAGACATCAGCAGTCCTAGCTTAACCGCTCACTGATACTGCTGTCCCCTCACAATCCCTGGGATGCCAATTCCGCAGCCTCAGCCGCGGACACTGGGCCCTGGCTTCTGTTGGTGTTCTTGTGTTTTGTAGCATTGCTTAGCTCTACTGCCAGGCTTGACTCACACTCCTGACACTGGCGTACCCCAGGCTCCAGGCACGCACCACCAGCCCAGCCTGACATTGGCGTACCCCAGGCTCCAGGCACGCACCACCAGCCCAGCCTGACACTGGCGTACCCCAGGCTCCAGGCACGCACCACCAGCCCAGCCTGACACTGGCGTACCCCAGGCTCCAGGCACGCACCACCAGCCCAGCCTGACATTGGCGTACCCCAGGCTCCAGGCACGCACCACCAGCCCAGCCTGACACTGGCGTACCCCAGGCTCCAGGCACGCACCCCCAGCCCAGCCTGACACTGGCGTACCCCAGGCTCCAGGCAGGCACCACCAGCCCAGCCTGACACTGGCGTATCCCAGGCTCCAGGCACGCACCCCCAGCCCAGCCTGACACTGGCGTATCCCAGGCTCCAGGCACGCACCCCCAGCCCTGCCTGACACTGGCGTACCCCAGGCTCCAGGCACGCACCCCCAGCCCAGCCTGACACTGGCGTACCCCAGGCTCCAGGCAGGCACCACCAGCCCAGCACTTCAGGAAGGTTATCGTATGTGTGCTTGGATATGTTGTTGAAAAGTTAATGCTAGGTCAGAAACACTACAGCAAAATCAGAAAAAGGAAAACAAAACGCCATGCAAGTGTGTTTACCATGACATCATGTTCAGTCCCATGACTGACACTGAAACATATGCAGCCTTCATATTCAGTGCGAATTAATATTTGCTAACTTACTAGAGGATATCTAGAAAACACCCCAAAGCCAGAAAACATAAAAACACAACAAATGCCAAAGTTGTCTTTTTGTTTTATTCTTGGGGTTCCTGAGATGAGGTCTCAGAGGGGGTCTCGTGTAGCCCACTCAGCCTTCTGTTTTCTCCCGTGATTACGTGCACACAAAGTCGTGACCAGCATTCAAGGCACGTGCTGGCAAGTTCTGTGTCAACTGAACACCAGCTAGAGCCACTTGAGGCTCCTTTAGTGACTCTACTTGTACCTCCAGAAGCCAGGAGGGCATTTTCTCAATTAGTGATCAATGGGGGAGGGCCCAGCTCATGGTGGGTGAAGCCAGGCCTGGGCTGAGCAAGCCAGAGGGAGCAAGCCAGTGAGCAGCCTCTGCGTCAGCTCCTGCCTCAGGTTCCTGCCCTGCGTGAGTCCTGCCCTGACGTCCTGTGATGACGAGGAGCAGTGCTGAGGAAGCCCTTTCCTGCCCACGCTGCTTTTGGTCATGCTGTTTCATCACAGCAATAGAGACATTTTTTTTTTAATTTATCACTTCTCTTAACTGAACTGTTTGTGGGTTTTGTTGTTGCACTGTTGCCTTTGTTTTGTGACAGGAGCTCACTCTTCAGGCCAGACTAGGCTGGAATCAGTACGGAGCCTACACTAGCCCTGAACAACTTGAAGAACCCTCTTGCCTCCAAGCTGTAAAGACCGTGGGCATCAACCAACTTTCTCCCTCATACTGAGACAGGGTCTAGAGTAATGGAGGGTAGCCTTGAACTCCTGGTCTCTGCCCCTCAAGTGCTGGGACTCACTCTTCTGCCAGGCTTCCCAGCTGCATTTCTTTGGTAAACAGGTTGTGGACTAATCTACAAAGCAGCAGTATATTGGAAACACAAGGGAAAAGGGAAAACGTGTGCATCTAAAGCACATGATTATTTTAAATGAAAAAATCTGGGGCCATTCAACATAAGAAAAAATACTCCTATATTCTTTACAGGTTCCTATAGTATTAGTGTGTGAGGTTACTGCTATGTGTAGTGTGTAAGGTCGTCCCTGTGGTATTAGCGTGTGTAAGGTCGTCCCTGTGGTATTAGCGTGTGTAAGGTCGTCCCTGTGGTATTAGCGTGTGTAAGGTCGTCCCTGTAGTATTAGCGTGTGTAAGGTCGTCCCTGTGGTATTAGCGTGTGTAAGGTCGTCCCTGTGGTATTAGCGTGTGTAAGGTCGTCCCTGTGGTATTAGTGTGTGTAAGGTCATTCCTGTAGTATTAGCGTGTGAGGTCATTCCTGTGGTATTAGCGTGTGTGAGGTCGTTCCTGTGGTATTAGCATGTGAGGTCATCCCTGTAGTATTAGCGTGTGTGAGGTCATCCCTGTAGTATTAGCGTGTGAGGTCGTTCCTGTAGTATTAGCGTGTGTAAGGTCGTTCCTGTAGTATTAGCGTGTGAGGTCGTTCCTGTAGTATTAGCGTGTGTGAGGTCGTTCCTGTGGTATTAGCGTGTGAGGTCGTCCCTGTAGTATTAGCGTGTGTAAGGTCGTTCCTGTAGTATTAGCGTGTGAGGTCGTTCCTGTAGTATTAGCGTGTGTAAGGTCGTTCCTGTAGTATTAGCGTGTGTGAGGTCATTCCTGTAGTATTAGCGTGTGTGAGGTCGTTCCTGTAGTATTAGCGTGTGTAAGGTCGTTCCTGTAGTATTAGCGTGTGTAAGGTCGTTCCTGTAGTATTAGCGTGTGTGAGGTCGTTCCTGTGGTATTAGCGTGTGTAAGGTCGTTCCTGTAGTATTAGCGTGTGTAAGGTCATCCCTGTGGTATTAGCGTGTGTGAGGTCGTCCCTGTGGTATTAGCGTGTGTAAGGTCGTCCCTGTGGTATTAGCGTGTGTAAGGTCTTTCCTGTAGTATTAGCGTGTGTGAGGTCGTCCCTGTAGTATTAGCGTGTGTGAGGTCGTTCCTGTGGTATTAGCGTGTGTAAGGTCGTTCCTGTGGTATTAGCGTGTGTGAGGTCGTTCCTGTGGTATTAGCGTGTGTGAGGTCTTTCCTGTAGTATTAGCGTGTGTAAGGTCGTTCCTGTAGTATTAGCGTGTGTAAGGTCGTTCCTGTAGTATTAGCGTGTGTAAGGTCGTTCCTGTAGTATTAGCATGTGTGAGGTCTTTCCTGTAGTATTAGCGTGTGTAAGGTCGTTCCTGTAGTATTAGCGTGTGTGAGGTCGTTCCTGTGGTATTAGCGTGTGTAAGGTCGTTCCTGTGGTATTAGCGTGTGTAAGGTCGTTCCTGTGGTATTAGCGTGTGTGAGGTCGGTCCTGTAGTATTAGCGTGTGTGAGGTCGTCCCTGTAGTATTAGCGTGTGTGAGGTCGTTCCTGTAGTATTAGCGTGTGTGAGGTCGTTCCTGTGGTATTAGCGTGTGTAAGGTCGTTCCTGTGGTATTAGCATGTGTGAGGTCTTTCCTGTAGTATTAGCGTGTGTAAGGTCGTTCCTGTGGTATTAGCGTGTGTAAGGTCTTTCCTGTAGTATTAGCGTGTGTAAGGTTGTTCCTGTAGTATTAGCGTGTGTAAGGTCGTTCCTGTGGTATTAGCGTGTGTGAGGTCTTTCCTGTAGTATTAGTGTGTGTGAGGTCGTTCCTGTGGTATTAGCGTGTGTGAGGTCGTTCCTGTAGTATTAGCGTGTGTGAGGTCGTTCCTGTGGTATTAGCGTGTGAGGTCGTCCCTGTAGTATTAGCGTGTGTAAGGTCGTTCCTGTAGTATTAGCGTGTGTAAGGTCGTTCCTGTAGTATTAGCATGTGAGGTCATTCCTATGTGTATATTCCTGGGTTAACTGTAAGTTGGGTTATTCTTAGCACCCTGTTTATTACAAAATATAAAATGTATTTTAGGAAATTTCACCTAAAATGACTGTAATTTTTAACCGTTGGCAGGCAGTGAATTAGAACTTGAATTACCAGGAAACTCAGAAGGACATTACAGTTAAAGTAGAAGGTGGTGCAGCCATTTCCTGGGCGAGATGGTGACAGTGGAGAATTGATCCAAATTACCTCCCAGACATGGTTTCCTCTTACTTGTCAAACTTTCATCTCATCATCCCTGCCCTCCTCCCAAACTAGAGCCACGATGACCACACACAAGGAACTTAAACAGGTCCCCAGAGTCACCAGCAATAACTGTGCACTCAACTTTCATTTTATCTTTTTTTAATCTATTATCTTTTGGGAGACTATGACAGTGCTATAATAGCTGGGGATGGTGGCGCACACCTCTAATCCCAGCACTCAAGAGGCGGAGGAGGGCGGATTTGAGATCGCCCTAGTCTACAGAGTGAGTTCAAGGACAGGCATGCCCACAATAGTGAGACCACGACTCCAAATAAATAAATAAAATATAAAAAGGAGAAAAGAAAAGAAAGAATAAAGGTATATGGCTGACAAAAATAATCATGAGAATAACATCACTAATACATTCTTTATACTCTTTTTTTTTTTTAAGACAGGGTTTCTCTGTGTAGCCTTGGCTGTCCTGGACTTGCTTTGTAGACCAGGCTGGCCTCGAACTCACAGAGATCTGCCTGCCTCTGCCTCCCGAGTGCTGGGATTAAAGGCGTGTGGCACCACTACCCAGCTTTGTTATATTCTTCAATCAAAAGCAAAACCTTTTTTTGAGAAGGGGTGTCTCAGGAAGCTCAGGCTGCCCTCAAACCCACTATAGAGAGCAGAGTCCTGCAAACTCTGTATCTGGCTGTCTCTACTTTCAAAGTGCTAGATCTGCAGGTGTGTGTCACCATGCCCAGCTGATGGCGTGTGAGGGCTGCAGGTGTGTGTCACCATGCCCAGCTGATGGCGTGTGAGGGCTGCAGGTGTGTGTCACCATGCCCAGCTGATGGTGTGCGAGGGCTGCAGATGTGTGTCACCATGCCCAGCTGATAGCGTGTGAGGGCTGGAGGTGTGTGTCACCATGCCCAGCTGATGGTGTGCGAGGGCTGCAGGTGTGTGTCACCATGCCCAGCTGATGGCATGCAAGGGCTTCATGCACTCTACTGGCTGAGCTGCAGCCCCGGCCATTCATCCATCTTATCTCTGATGGACACTCTCTACTCCGCAAACCCAGTTCCCACAACACACAGATCTGGATGTGAGTACTGCGTTTCAGATACCAAATCTAAGATAACCTTGAAATTGTGGCTGTGTGCATGCATTCAAGGTATGAAAACATGGATAAAATAAAGCAAGTAACAATGAGTTGTCACAGCAATGAACTCATGATCCTGGTAAGCACAATGGGCAAAGTTCTTGTTGATTTAATTACACTATCGTTCGGTCTGTTTCCCAATTTAAAATATTTCAAACCCTTAGCTTCACATAGATGCACGAAGGCCCAGAATAACCCAAGAGACACACTGAGCAGTAAGAGCAGCGCGTGGGTGACACAGGCCTGACCTCAGTTGTGCTGCAGAGCACAGTAACCAGGGTGACAGCCACAGAAACCGCAGGACAGGATGGAAGTAAGCCCACAAGGTACAGCCTCCTAATGTTTATCAAGACATGATGGACACAGACTGGAGGAACGTGGCCTTTACACATGCGGTGCCGGGAAAGATGGACTTCCACGTGTGACAAAGCAAACTAGACCCATGTCTCCCATCCCACACAAAACACAACCCAAAGTGGCCAAAGTGAAAAGCCTGGGACATCTAGGGGACACTTCAAGGCACGTTCTGAGAAGGGCTCCATCAGCTTAGCGAGGAGTCCCAGGCACTGACAAGGATGCTCCATGCCATGAGATGATCGGTACATTCATGGAGGAGGAAATCTTTGCCAATCAAACCCTGGGCATCTAGAGCCTGCAGATAACTCAAACCACTGTGGAAAGCAAACCAAACCTACGTTGGGATTCCATCTTCCCCCAGGAAGAATGGCTACCATTAAGAAAACAAGTGATTAAAAATGCTGATGCAGATGTGGGTAGAGAAATCCTTATACACGGATGGTGGGGAAGTGAATTGGTACGCTTCCTATGGGAATTAGTATAGAGTCCCCAAAATAACTAAAAACAAGACCTGGAGGGGTGGCTCAGTGGTTACAAGCACTGATTGTTCTTCCAGAGGACCAAGGGTCACCTCCCAGCACCCACATGGCAACTCACAACTGTCTGTAACTCCAGCTCAGGGGATCCAGCGTCATCTAACCTCTGCAGTGGACACCGGGCACATGGGGCACACATATACAAGCAGGAAAACACCCAAATAGCTAAAAATAGAGCTAACTAGTTGTCAAGAAGGTTCAGTGGGTAAGGGGACTTGGCACCGAGCCTAACAGCTGGAGTTCAGTCCCCAGGACCCACGGGTGAAAGAAGGAACCAACTCTCACAAGGTGTCCTCTGCCTCTAAGATGAGTCCTCCCTCCCTCCCTGCCTCCCTCCGTCCCTCCCTCCATCCCTCCCTCCCTTCCTGTCTCTCTCTGTCTCTCTCTGTCCTCTGTCTCTCCCCCTGAAGCACACACATATGAAAGAAAGGGAAGGAAGAAAGGAAGGAAGATGTTTAAAGAATAACTCCTATGCGGTCATATAATAGCACTTCTGAGCACATTCTCAAAGCACTGAGTCAGCCCCCAGCCCACAGATGCCGGCACACTCGTGTTTATTGTACACTACTTCCAACAACCTAATATGCAACCCCCAAGATATCCACCAACAGATGCTTCTTCTCAGCTATAAAGAAGAAGATTGTTTTGTTCACAGAAAAATGGACATGACTGGAGATCATCATGTTACCAGACAAGATGCTGAACGTCTGTTCTCACACGCAGAATCTAAGTGTGGACACATGTGCGCAGCCCGGGGAGCAGCGTCAGCAGGTAGGAGAGGTGGCTAAGGGCACTGGACAAAGATCGGTGTCTACAGAATGTCGTGATGTAACCCATTTGTACACTAACTAGACACAGTAAGAGAAGTAAAACGCTTTCACTTTCCTTGGGACATTGGACAAAGCAGAGTAAGCATCACTTGTGGACGGAATGCTGTAAAGCAGCAGCAAAGATCTCTGCTTCTATCTTAGTACACTGTCTCTCCTTGTTCTCTCCTGGCAGCTGTGCTGTTCTAATGAGGGACAGAAAGGGTGGATCCGACGGAGAGGAGGTGGGAAGGACCTAGGAGGAGGAGGAGGAACCGTATTCACATTATATCATATGAGAAAAGAATCTACGCTTAATAAAAGGGGAAATAAGTTTTTAAACCAGGTATGGTGGCGCACGCCTTTAATCCCAGCACGCAGGAGGCAGAGGCGGGCGGATCGCTGTGAGTTCAAGGCCAGCCTGGTCTACAAAGTAGGTCCAGGACAGCCAAGGCTAACACAGAGAGATCCTGTCTCGAAAAACCAAAATAAATAAATAAATAAATAATAAATTTTCAAAAGAAAACTTGGGATCATGATAAAGTTACCCGGGTGCCCAACAAGCTTTTCTGTGTTTTCTCCCCTCCGCCACCTTTGTAGGTTTAGTCAATTCTGTGTACTGAGTGTTTGGAGTGTATGCACTCAGACACGGTGAGTTTTCCCAGCGGCCTGCTGGCCCTCACTTCACTGGGCACGTCCTGCAGATGTTAGGTGTCCCACAACTTAGTCTTGTCTTAATAATATATGCGCTTCTCCAAGCCTCACCCCATATGGCACATTTGTGGATGGACACTGGCTTGCAAAGTCAGATCCATGCTAAAGAAAACTTTGTATTGAGAGGTATCTGCCAGCAGGTGGAGAGTTACTAAAAATTAGTTTGTGTACTTTTTCTAGAAATGCTATTTATTGCACAAAAGATATATGCAATTTCATATTTTTTCTTGAACTATATGCAAAAAGGATGCAGTGCTAAAAAATAACAAAGAACACTGTGGAATAATCTAAGGAACAAAATATGCCAAAAGGGGAACACAGCTGAAGAGCTTAGCATGTGAGAATGTGAAAATTCTTAGCTGCCAAAACCTTAACAGGGGGTGAAGAAAGTACAGAACAAAAGTGTCCCATGAATCCTAAAAATGTGGGTTAAGTTAAGTAATTCTGAGTCTTCAATAAATCAACATGGTTTCAGAAGCATTAACAAAAGCTGTCTTACTGCTGAGGCAGGTGCTGTGGACGCTAAGCTTTCCCCTGCTCCTCCTGCAGTCACTGTGGGAACTGACTGGCAAAAGGAGAGACAGTGCTGGCGCCCTTCAAGTGGACCAATTAAAGTCTGTAGCCTCTCACACGGGATATTTACTGGCTCCTGCTAAACAGGTGCCAACACAGATTCCCTCAACTCTTAACGTCTTTCACTTCTTGAAGAGATGCCTACTCCCTGCAAAATATACACAATCAAATAGGCGTAGGGCTGGGGTTGGCGAGATTACTCAGTAAAGTGCTGAGGCACCAGGAATGAGGACCCCAGTTCAGATCCCCAGCACCAACCTCAAAGCTAAGTATTTGCAAGCACATCAGTAACCCAGGGACGGGTGGCCCCAGGAGCTTGCAGGCCTGACAGGTGACCCCAGGAGCTTGCAGGCCTGACAGGTGACCCCAGGAGCTTGCAGACCTGACAGGTGACCCCAGGAGCTTGCAGGCCTGACAGGTGACCCCAGGAGCTTGCAGACCTGACAGGTGACCCCAGGAGCTTGCAGGCCTGACGGGTGACCCCAGGAGCTTGCAGGCCTGACGGGTGACCCCAGGAGCTTGCAGGCCTGACGGGTGACCCCAGGAGCTTGCAGGCCTGACAGGTGACCCCAGGAGCTTGCAGGCCTGACGGGTGACCCCAGGAGCTTGCAGGCCTGATGGATGACCCTCAGGAGCTTGCAGGCCAGTCAACCTAACCTGATAAGTGAACCCTGAATTCAGTGAGAGATCCTATCTCAAAAACTAAGGCAGAAAGGCTGGGTCTGCCAGCAGCTTGTCGTGGGGGGTCAGCTCCTGGGCCCCACCTCTCCCCGAGGATTTCTGTACAGTGAACGGGTGAGGGTGGAAACACTGCTCTTACCTACATGTTGTTTTAAGCCATCTAATGAAACTCCCAGGGTCACACACACACAGGTAAGGCTAAAGGACAAGGAAAGACAGGGAAATGCATCGTGTACACACATGACAGAGTAACAATGAAGCCCATCGTTATAAATAATTAATATATGCTAATAGGGAGTTAAAGTATAAGGCAAACAGTGATTGATAAAGACACTGATGGTGAACTCTAGCCTCTAAATGCCTGTGTAACCACATATGCACACCCACACATACACCACACAAATAAATAAAAAAGTAAGGACTGAAGAGAATAAATATTTAATACGGTATTTCACAATGGCCAATACCTTGTGATCAATGTGCAATGCGTCACGAGTTACTACAGTGTTTTTCCCTTTCTCAGTGGAGGTGAAGCTCACTGAGGTAAGACTCCTCACTGGCACCATGAAGTGCACACCACCATGAAGCTGCCATCCCATGAGTGTGACTGGGTTTTAATGGGTGTGCGGTTCAGATTGGCCTTTTAATGACTTCGCCTCGCTTCTGTGTGATATGGCGTTCTCAGAAGGCTAAAAACCGCAGAGATAATCTTGTAAAGTGGCTACTCCCTGTAACCAGCAAGTCAAAGAGTCTTACCAAGCCATTCCTTAAGTGCACGTGTGCATTCAAACATCCGTTCGTTCAGGTCTCCCGCGGTGCCTACTACCCTCAGAGTCTTGGAGAGGGACACAAGGACAGTGGGAGCGCTGAGCCAGGGCTGTGGCTCACACAACTATGGTCAAGGGAGGCCATGGCCAGAGATGCCCAGCAGCTGAACTGTCAGAGGAAAGGCGAGCTCCAGGGTGAAACCAGTGAGAGACCAAGATGAGGAAAGAATGTGAGGAGACTTAGCAGGTGAGGCAGGTGGGTCTCTGTAAGCTCTAAGCCAGCAAGTGAGATCCGTCTCAAAAAACACCACAAAGGGGCAGGAGGGGCAGGAGGGGCAGGAGGGGGAGCAAGGGGGAGCAAGGGGGGCAGGAGGGGCAGGAGGGGCAGGAGGGGGAGCAAGGGGGCAGGAGGGGGAGCAAGGGGGCAGGAGGGGGAGCAAGGGGGCAGGAGGGGGAGCAAGGGGGCAGGAGGGGGAGCAAGGGGGCAGGAGGGGGAGCAAGGGGGCAGGAGGGGGAACAAGGGGGCAGGAGGGAGAGCAAGGGGGCAGGAGGGGGAGCAAGGGGGCAGGAGGGGGAACAAGGGGGCAGGAGGGGGAACAAGGGGGCAGGAGGGGGAACAAGGGGGCAGGAGGGGGAGCAAGGGGGCAGGAGGGGGAACAAGGGGGCAGGAGGGGGAACAAGGGGGCAGGAGGGGGAACAAGGGGGCAGGAGGGGGAACAAGGGGGCAGGAGGGGGGGAGCAAGGGGGCAGGAGGGGGGGAACAAGGGGGCAGGAGGGAGAGCAAGGGGGCAGGAGGGGGAGCAAGGGGGCAGGAGGGGGAGCAAGGGGGCAGGAGGGGGAGCAAGGGGGCAGGAGGGGGGGGAACAAGGGGGCAGGAGGGAGAGCAAGGGGGCAGGAGGGGGAGCAAGGGGGCAGGAGGGGGAACAAGGGGGCAGGAGGGGGAACAAGGGGGCAGGAGGGGGAACAAGGGGGCAGGAGGGGGAACAAGGGGGCAGGAGGGGTGGGGGGGGAACAAGGGGGCAGGAGGTGGAAACAAGGGGGCAGGAGGGGTGGGGGGGGAACAAGGGGGCAGGAGGGGTGGGGGGGAACAAGGGGGCAGGAGGGGTGGGGGGGGAACAAGGGGGCAGGAGGGGCAGGAGGGGGAGGGAGGCATTGGAGGCACAGAGAGGAAGCGAGTGAGCCATGTCCCGCTAGACTGCCAATGAATGAGGCATAGGTTGTGTGCCAAGCGTTCTCGTAAGGTGCCGCTCCCACTGACACAGCCAAGACCTCCTATGCTGAAGTCACCGGCCACAGAGCCGCCCTGAGCAGAGCTGGATCCCCACCGCTGTCCGGCTTCAGCGTTTCCTCATCAGCAGAGAATTCACACTGTAGCCGTTTGTTTCCAGGTTCTTCTTTTTAATAAATCTAATTGCAAAAGGCGATTTTGTGGTAGAAGCCACAATTTGGTGCAATACACTGAAGGGGAACAGGGCCTTGGGTGACAATGACAGGTACCACTAAGAGACCCTCTAGCCTCTGCAGCAAACCACAGCGTGTCTTCTATAACTCCCTGACCACGCCCAGCTCACACACAACGTGCTCACCCCACTGTGTGCCTCTCCCAGAGCAGGAGAGACGGATGGCAGGACTTAAACATGGTCAGTAACAGACACATATATGTCTTTTCAGCAATTACTTGAAAGGAATAAGAAGGAAAAGCCAGAGAGCAAAGGGGCTTTAAAAAAAAGGGAAATCATTAGGATGCCATTTACACCAGATTCAGGGTGATAAACTCCATGAGGAGTCAGACATGACAGATTAAACGACTCCCCCAAGGACGTGAGTCAAGGGAACTGGCAGCCTCAGAGCCTGGGTCTGCAGAAGACTGCTAACGTGGCCTTACACCACAAATCAAGTCCCAAGAGCAGTGACGCAGAAATATCAGCTGCAAAGAGTCCAACAGGACTAGGTGTGCTAGCTTGGGTTTCATTGCTGTGAAGAGATGCCATGACCACGGCAGCGACTCTTATAAAGGACGCTATTTCATTGGGGCTGGCTCACAGTTTCAGAGGTTTAGCCCATTCTCCTCATGGTGGGAAACATGGCAGCGTGCAGGCAGACATGGTGCTGGAGGAGCCGAGAGCTCCACATCTGGATCAGAAGGCAATAGAAGGAGACTGTGTGCCACACCGGGCACAGCTGAGCATTGGAGACCTCAAAGCCCGCCCCTACAGTGACACAATTCCTCCATTGAGGCCCGCCCCTACAGTGACACACTTCCTCCATCGAGGCCACACCTATTCCAACAAGGCTATACCTCCTAATAGCGCCCCCCCATAGGTCAAGCATTCAAACACACGAGTCTATGGGGGCCATTCCTACTTAAACTACCACACTAGATAATAAATACTAAATATAAAGCATAGCTGTATTAAAAATTTGAAATTAAACTAGCATTATAATCCAAAAATAAAATACTTCATCACAGAGGCAGGATCCAAGATATATTCTTTCATAAAAGTGATGTCGTTGCAAGACACAGAGCTACAGGATGCAGTCCTCACCCTGAGCTTCCAAACAAACTTCCGATGGCAGCTCCATCAGGGAAGCCGAGGAAGAGGCAAGGTGCCAGGGAGGTGGGGGAAGCAAATGGGAACAGTGTAAAGCAGAATGGAGCTGTGTGAAGCTCATCACTCTCTGCGCTTAAAGAAAACAGATACTAAAGCCAGACTCATACTTTATTAACGTGACAAGTATAACAAGATAAATACATCATAAGACTCTTGAATTACACAATTAACGTAGCTGATGTGACACGTTCCTATTAATAATCTTTTATTATGTGTGAATAGTAAAATAACATCAGATAAGCGATGAGAAAATCCAATCAGAGGAGCTGAGGTTCAGACTGTAGTCTTATTGACACAGTACTACCTCATCCTAATCCTTGGATTTAGAAAGCAGAAATCTCCTCAGAGTGGTAAACAAACACGTTCCCACGAGACTGGTGTTTTAATTACTATCACTTCTGCAAATACAAGATAAAACAATATGCCTTGTGACGGCCTCGTGTAAAACAGGGCACAGTGAATCCTGCAAGGCCAATTAGGTTACCCAAACAAAATGATCATGACTCCGAAGCGAGTTCTGGTACTTAGCCTGGCACCATTCCTTAAATGTGTCTGTCTTAATCATGACTTCCAGGGAGATTTGCGGAGAGTGGCTGCCCCCTTTCTGATGTTGTCTGCAAAGGTTGGGAGCCGAATGTGCTGGTGCTCTTTAGTAAGCCAGGATCAACCCTATGAGTCAACCGAGGCAGCAGACGTCAAGTCACAAGCGGTGGTGCCAGGGAGTACAGTTAGTTACTCTTACATAAGGTAAACCTATACTGACAACCGTATTGTTCCTGAAACCAAAGGAGGTTCGGCTTCTGCACCTAAGGAGCCAGACCTCTACCGAGATGACCACCGAAAGAGATGTTAACATGCAGGGAGAAAGAAAAAGATTCCAGTCGGCAAAACGAAGTCAGCCTCAAAAGACAGCCTACTTACGGTTATGGCACAGACTACAACTGCTCTTAGGTCTCTGTGCTCCCTCAAGGGCAAAGGGGGCGAGGGACGGGGGCAACATCTTGGCCATGGTCCTCAAAGGGGAGGAGCAAGGCTCTGTTATAGTAACATCAGCTTAGTTTTATCTGTCTCATCATCAAAATTCCTAAGTACAACGGTACTGAAGCAAACAAGGCCTGGCTCCCTCCTGTGCTGTCACTCCCCAGTAAGTCAAATCACCTCTCTAAAACAGTCCCCTTATCTGTGAAAAGCAAATAACACACCCTTTCCTTGCTAGGTAAGAACTGAAAGGATGCATACAGCCGACACCTAAAAGAAAAAAAATGCTAGCTGCCACCTGAATGACATAAAATGCCATTTCAGCCACAAAACCAGGACAATTATTCATAATCTTGCATTTTTACTTAAACCACTTAATTAAAGATTGATAAAGAAAACCTATCCATATTTAATATATAAAATGTGATGAATTTGGAGTTACGTATATACCCATGGATCTTGCTTCTAGGGAAATTACTTAACTCTCGGGTGAGAGGCCCATTATGTTTAAAAGGCTCACTAAGACTTATCCTGGGGCGTGGCGTGGCGTGGCGTGGCCCTGATGTTGGACGGTTCCTTTATGAGAAGACACCAGACTCTAATAGAATACCGCAGACTCACACATTTATAAACTCGTCTTGACTACCGAATCTTAAATTAACAGTGTGAAGAGAAGGAAAAGTCCCCTTCAGTCATGTACCCCAGCTCCATATTCTGTTAGAAACAAAGAAATCTGGAATTTATAGTCATTCCTTTACAGAGAACCCAGAAACCCAGAATTCAGAACCACCCAAACTAGTAGTGATTGACAAGACCCCAGGACAGCAAGCCGCCAATCACCCTAGCCTGAAAGCCCAGGTGGGAGGTGTCTCGCGATGCCTGTGGGTGCTGCACTAGCCCTGTTCAGATCACAATAGTACAGCACCACTCTTTATCTGGGGTGTGAATAGTCTTCACAGTAAATCACACGGCATGTGACTGTCCCACTACCAACGTGTTGGCAAACCCAGCCAGAAATCGTGGCAATAGTGTGGTCATGTGAGTGTTCTCGCACAACTAAGAAATAAACTGAGCTGAGCTTGGTGGTGCCACCTGGAGTGGAATAGCATCTTTTCCAGGGTAGCTCTCACTTTCAGTGTACAAGAATTGCTCTCAAGCTACCAGCAAATAATCATCACACAGAATCAGACAGCTCGGCTTCTATAAACTCTGCAGATTGATATCTGGGTCCTTAGCACAAGATGACATGTGACTGTGAACACAGAAAATGAATACAATCTTCCAGTGTAGCCACTCAAGAGCCAGGGAGTGAACAAACACAGCAGTGAATCCTAACACTTGAAGCAGAGTCCAGAAATGCACCTGGCTGCCAAGAATAATACTTCCGTGGTTCAGGCAATACCACCACCCAGAGGGGTTTTCACTGACACAGCCGTATGAGTTACTACACCTTGGGTCAAATAGAAAAAGCAGGCATTTGTGAACGTACACTTCGCAGCTATCTTTAAACTACTCACAAAGCTTACACAAATCCAGGAGATTCGAGAGCTACGCAGCATCTGTGTAAGATGTTTAATTAGATGGGGTTTTCTTCCATTGGGGGTAGGAGAGGCACACAAATCCCTTAAACCAGCCTCCCTGAATGAAGACCTGTGACGGGAATAGAACAAATACATGTGCAGCTCTGGCTTTGGGCTGAGGTAGAAACAACTACCACAGGAAAAAATGGAATCACTTAGATTCCTAAGAAAACCCTCTCCCTTCGTCGGGTTTGCCGGGCTCCCTCCCAGTCAGACACGCGCTGAGTGTCTTCTCAGTATTTCACACATGATTTCTATTTCAGCTCTGATGTCAAACTCGACATCACACATCATGGCACAAAGAAAGAATCAGTTTAGCTAGTTGAGTGAAACACCAGACAGCTGCTGGCAGAGACAGGTCACGGCTGGGGAGGGGCACGGCACATTCAGTTCGCTGTGTTTTCCTTCAGAAGAATGTCAATAAAACCCGTGGCCAAATGAGGTATTGAAGGGAAAGTCCCGCTTCGCCGTAAACCGCTGGGTTAACCTAACAGTGGCAGTCAGGCAAGTTTGCAAAGGGGAACCCTGGCCAAACACGCCGGCTGCCAAGAACTTGAAGAAAGCTGTCTTTCTCCCTCAGTGTCCCAGGGAAGGGACGGGTCCCACATTTAGAAACGTTATTTCAGGGACCAATAGCAATTTATTTTGATAGAACCACTGGATGTTTTTTCTTCAGTTCTCAACAAAGGAGCCATATTAGGAAATAATCTTGCAAAAAGCAAAGTACCCCCTCCCCCTTGCCCACGATCGATGCACACACGCGGCGCACAATGGCCGGCTCGCCCGCACTCGCCCACGCGGCCGCCGGACCCGGCAGCCGCCCCGCCGCAGCCCCGGCGCCCGAGGCCCGGCCGTCCGGGAGGCAGCTCGGCTCCCGCTCGCTCCCGGGCTGCCCGCCCCCCAGCGGGGCCCAGGGGAAGCGGCTGCCCGCGGCCCGGACGCCGGTCCCCGCGGGGCAGGGGGCGCTCCGACGCCCACCTGCGGGCCTAGCGGGGCGGGCGCGGCGCCACGGCCCCGGCCCAGCGCGCGGGCGGAGGCTCAGCTGTCACCCCGCCGGGCCGCGCGCGCCCGGAGGCGACAACTTGGCGGGCGGTGGTGGGCGCGCGGCCCCGGATGGCCTCGGGGGTCCCGCGGGCCCTCGCCTCCCCGCCAGCCCCGCCGCCGCCGCCGCCGCCGCCGCACTCACCTTCTTCCGGGGCTGCCATTTCATCATATTTGTACAGCCGACCCGGGGCGCATCAAGATGTGGGCTGGAGGCTGGGGGCAGACGCAGGGCGGCGGCGACTGCAAGTCATGCTGCCTCCTTGCACCCCCTAGTCCTCGGCCGCGTTCACAGCGAGGGGGAAGAGCCGGGAGAGCACGGACAGCCTTCGTCTTCTGATCAGCGCGAAGTGCCGCGGCCACGACACTCTCCCACGGGGCTAGGACGTCCCCGCGGCCAGCGGCGCGCCCGGGCCGGAGCGGGGCATGTTCCCCGACCCGCGCCTGCGAAGGGCCCGCAGCCAGCGGCCGGAGTTCTCGGATCGGCCGCGGAGCCCTCAGAGCAGAGACCCAGGGCACGAGCTGCCACCGAAACCCGGCCGGGCTCCTGCCATCCAAGCCCCTTTTGGCGAATTCTTCTCTTCTCCAAAAAGATTAGACAAGCAATCAAACCCTCACACGCAGCCTGGAGCAAGTCCCAAAATTCTGGGTGTATTTCTCGTTTGTAAAATTCAGCAAAGAAAATTCCAAAGACCTGAAACCGGGGCTTCTTTGCGCAGTTTTCTGCTTCTTAGACAACTTGGGCTCGGATCTCCCTTCTGAAATGCCTACCTTCCCTGGACACAGTAAATAGGAAAACTTGGTTTGTGTGTTTAGATTTTTTTTTTTCTTTTTTAATTCCCAAGAAGCTTAGTGGGGAAAGGCTGGAAGGAAATCCTGCAAGAACCTAAGTGCACAGCGCAGTCTGCACTAATGACTTCCTTCCCTTCAGTGAGAGCGCAGCCAGCCTAGCTCCAGCCACACCGAGCACAGGCTTCTGGGTCTTAGTGCCACGACATCTACTACACAGCAAAAAAAGTAAAGCTACAGTTCCATAGGCGTCCACAGGCTGGCTCTGAAACCTCTCAAGAATTCTTAGATTTGTGTGAGCTGCAAGGAGAAATAAAAGCGGCAAGAATCCAAATCAAACGGCCGCCAAGGGGCTGGAGACATGGCTGCGCCCGCTAACTGCACTGAGGACCTGTTCCCAGAGGCCACTCAAGCTCCAGGGGATCTGATCTCCACGGACCCCTGCATATGGCTGTGCTTGTACACTCATACGAGCAAACACACTTATCTTAAGTAAAATAAATAATGAATTAATCTTTTCTTAAGGGCCATAAAATTCTGATTTAAAGAAAAAAGATTTGAGATCTTGAATTAAAAAATCAGAAACCTTATCACTAATAAACATACTTTTATTTCCTTCTCTAAATTAACTGCTTTTTAAAAAAAATAACAAAGTCTCACTATAAAATGTGGGCGGCTCTTGAATTTATTGGGCCAAAGCATCCCTCCACTTCAGCCTCCTGAGAGGCTAGCTAGAGCCACAGGCACAAACCACCAATCTTATGTGACATTAATTTTACTGCTATAAAATATCACAGCCTGGCAACGGTGGTGCACCTGAAATCCCAGCACCCTGGAAGGCAGAGGCAGGCAGATCTCGGAGTTCAAGGCCAGGCCCTGTCGTTGCACACCGAGTACCACAGCTACCTGCCACATAACCCAGCCATGCCCTTGCAGCGCCAAAGACTGGCACCTGACTGGAGTGGTAAGGGAATAAAGGAAAAACAGACAGATGGACACTCGGACAGAAAAGCTGGAGTCAGGTGATAGGAGCTCTGGGGTAGGAAAACCTCAGCAACCCAGAAACTCCGCCTGTTTATTAACCAGAGTTGATGGGGTGGGGTTATAACAGATACGCCAGAGGCGGGGTCTGTGGCAGGCACTGGATCAGGGAGTCACAGCTAGCTAAGCTCAGTTGGAGCAGCCCTTGTAGGGAAACAGTCTTCAGGCCACTGTGGATATTTTCTGAGCATATCATCAACACCTGAACTCATGTCTCCCAAAGAAGCTTGGCCAACCCTCCGACCCTGAGGCTCCTGGGTCCTTGGAAAGGCTGTCCTGTCGGCAGCACACATTAGCTGCTCAGGGCTCTCTCTTCTCCACGTATCCCTCATCATCAGTGCAAGCCCTGGGTGCTTGCCAGCGCCTTTCCTGGGCGCCACAAACACAAGGAAGAGGCTGCTCCAAACCATGACTTCAGCCACAAAGAAATCCAGCCTTCTCAGTGTGTGTGACTTACAACTCCATATGCACGTCCACGAGGACTGAAAACTCCATACCGACCTTCCTAAAATCATCTCTCTTCCCAACAGCCCTAGCTCTGTCCATGACGTCACTATGATCCCAAAAATCTCACACCACAGAGGTCCTCACACCTAATCTGCCACACAGTCCTGTCACTCCTTTCTTAGCAGTCAGTTTCAACTTCTTCTTGCTGGCACCTACCCATGAGTCCTAGGCCAGGTGGGCTGCTGCAGGAGACCCCTATTAAAATTCAACGCAAAATACAAATTGAGGAGAGATCAGGAAAGGATGGTGAATGAATGAAATTCCATTCTACTTCACACAAAATAGAAGATACTTTGTTGTTGGAACCAAAATCAAGTTTAATGTATAGAGTATAAAGTGCTGACAAGATTAGCAGAAAGAAAAGGGTCCCAGCTGAAGTGGTCTGTGTCTGTGTGTGTGTGTGTGTGTGTGTGTGTGTGTGTGTGTGTCTGTGTGTGTGTGTGTGTGTGTGTGTGTGTGTGTGTGTCTGCCTGTCTGTCTGTCTGTCTCTCTGCTCGAGCTCTCTCTCAATGATGAGGTTCCAGGCTGCCCTTTAATGCTTGCACTCAGGATACCGCCCTGACTGAGTCTTACTAGTTGTTGGGATTACAGGTGTGCATCATGCCCAGCCCAAAACAGCCTTTAACTTTAACCTACCTAATACAAAAGAAAATATTAGCTCTGGCTTTATGATCTTATGAGCTCTCTGAAACTATGTACATGGTTAAAAGGTTCATTATGCTCTTTGACAGACAACAAAACTGAAGGTCAGAGAGACGCCCACGACCTGCTCAAGGCCACATCCCAAGTCCACAGCAAAGACAGACTTAGAGCCCAGGCCCTGCTGGAGACGTCCCGGCTGGTGGCTGCTTTAGGCGTTAGGGGAGGTTTCTCCTGACTGCCTCTTACTTTCTGCACAACACACATTTTCAGAGGGCGCTGCGAGTGGAACCAATAGAGGAATTGGGTCTAAAGCCACAGGGTTACAGACGCTGTGGACCTCGAGTGAGGGAACAGGAGCAGCCGTGTCAAAGCCTCTAACCTGTCAGGAGGAGCTACAAACTTCTTTTCCTTTTGCTCAGAACTCTCCTAAAGCAGCTAACAAGCCGACGAAAACACCTATAGGACTAAATTCCATTTTGCAAGTCCTACTCTGAGGCTTCACTTTCCCCTATGCAAATTCGGCAAGCAAACAGCTGCTAATCTGTGGGGTGGTTTTCCAGAGGCGGCTGCAGTCTATCTCCACAGGACTTTGGTCTGTGAGCTCAATCTTCTTGCTCAAATATGATTGAAATTCAGATCGTACAGCTATTAAACTGAGGGTAGGGGTGTGTCAGAACTGGGCTGTGTCACTAAGGGAGACAGAAAATGCCTTGTGTTTCTGTCAAAAAAGAACCAACCCAATTACATCAGCGATGTCTGAAGCTCTGCAGCCTCCAACCGTTTAGACCTCTTACCATTTGTGATCTGTGTGGCGTTTCTTCCGGAGTCGCCATTTAGTAGTTAACCAGATGGCTTAAGAACCAACGCCACACTGAGCCGCTGCTCTTCCTGGTGTCTCTCTTACTGGGCTTAGCAGAGATCGAATGGTATTTGTATCTGAGACACTCACAGGTTTACCTTATGCCAGTATGTCTGTGCCATTAGGGATGATGCATGAGAAGCTATTAAGCCACCACAGGTCAAAATGACCCCCACACATGCTAATATCACTGCTTCCAAGACTCGAGACTGAACAGCGCGAATATATTTTCTAGATTAAGATACCAAAGAGCATTTTTATAACCTCCTGATTTTAAAAGATATTTCTATTGTTTTTTACATATACGTTTTGCCTGCCTGCATGTTTGTGTACCATGTGTATGCCTGGAACTCACAGAGGCCAGAAAAGGGTGTCAAATCCCCTGGAACTGCAGCTACAGACAGTTGTCAGCCACGATCTGGTGCTGGGAGTTGAACCCTGATCCTCTGGGAAAGCAGCCAGTGCTCCTTATGCTCCTAACTGAGCCACCTCTCTAACGCCAATCTACTGATTTTTCTTTTAATAAAATTTTGCAAATCGCTTCACTAAACGCAAATGCTGTAAGCCAGGCTGGAAAAGAGTATGTGCTGCCGTGACTACTTGTCTATTCAGACCTGAGCAACAGCACAAGTCAGTGAGCAGTGAAAATACACGTTTCATCTTTGTAGTCAATTTCAATAGTTTCTGAGGGCTGGCATGGAGCACACTGACGGTGGGAGGAGCCTGGACTGATGGTGAAAGGAGCCTAGACTGCCGGTGGGAGGAGCCTGGACTGACGGTGGGAGGGGCCTGGACTGACAGTGGGAGGAGCCTGGACTGACGGGAGGAGGAGCCTGGACTGACAGGGAAGGAGCCTGGACTGACGGGGGAGGAGCCTGGACTGACGGTGGGAGGAGCCTAGACTGATGTGGGAGGAGCCTAGACTGATGGTGGGAGGAGCCTGGTAATGTCATCCTCGCGCTCATCTGCAGGGAGCGTGGTTAAATAGAATTAAGCATGGTGTGAGACTGTATTTGGAGAATATGGTAATTGTCCTAAAGACGTCTGAACTGTTTTTAAGTACCTAATGGGCAAGGATAAAGTAAAAGGACAGTGGTAGACTAATGTCTGACACCAGAAGCTTCCCTTGTTAGTGACGTGCCACACAATCCGATGCTTGAGGGATGTGAAAGTCTTGCTTTGCTAAGGAACTAAAATAACTTGGTGCAGCAAGCAGTGAGCCACAGGGCCCCTGGCTGCAGAAACTGCTTCCACCCTCTAAAGTTCCTACCTCACCCCCTCCCTGGCAGCATCTCTGGAGAGGCCCTGGGTTCTGGTCAGTTCAACACCCACTGAGCATCTACTGTGTACCTCTGTGAGCCAAGACAGAAACGGATGCTGTGCTGGAGGAAGGAGCAGTCAGGTGGCAGAGGAGGAAGGACGGTGCACAGCTGGCAATAGCAGCCAATGCTACCTGACGACACCACTTGCCAGGCACTGGGAAACAAGGCCTCAGTCACTAGGGCTAGGGAAGGCCGCCACTGGGGTAGGTTTCACAAGCCAGGCCGCAGCACTTCCTCAAGACCAGAAGGAGGCTAAAGAGTAGCAGTGTTCTAGACTCAGCGAAGACCACAAGGCTGGAAGGCCGGTGACGTGGGCCAGATTAGCAGGTCATCCAGTAGATCTGAGCCCTAACATGCAGGGCATGCTGCACTGGGGTTACGTTGCAGGGACTATGTAGCTCAGTGGTGGTGTGTTTGGAGGTCCTTGCCAGCTACATGACTGAAAAAGGAAAAAGGGGCGGGGCTCGAACACGGCTCATTTGGTACAGCAACTGATGTGCAAGCATCAGGGCCTGAGTTTGATCCCACATAAAAAGCGGGTTGCACTGGAACACATTTATAACCACATCACTCGGGAGGCGGAAGCAGGGGGATCCCTGGGGCACCCCGCCAGCCAGCCCAGCCTGATCAGAGAGCCCCAGGTCCTAGTGAGAGAGCCTGCCTCACAGAACAAGGTGGGGAGCATACACATGTACACACTCGCACACATCACATAAAGAAACAGTTTTTAAATAAAAACCTGTTATTTCAAACAGTTTACAAGACTCGGAATGGTACAAGCGATATTAATAACACTAGTTGTCATTCCCTGAGTAGACTCATGCACTGAGACATTTTAAATGTTTATTTTATTTCCTTGAAATAATATCATGCTGGTGCAGGAGAGGTAGCTCAGCAGTTAGGAGCAACTTTGTGCACCTATGACAACCAGAGTTCAGACCTCAGCACCCACATAACCATCAGAGCATGCTCCTGAGCACAGCCCTAAGCACTGGGGTGGGAACACAGTGGAGACAGGAGGATTGTCAGGGTTTGCAGGCTGCCAGCCTAGTGAAAAGTATAAACCCCCGGACCAGCAAGAGGCCCTGCCACAAAGAAATGAGGTACAGAGTGATAAAGGAGGGTGCCTCACAGGTGCCATGGATTCACACTCACATACACCAAACACACATACACCACACACACACTCACATACACCTCACATACACCACACACTCACATAGACACACACACACATTCACATACACCACACATACATACACCACACAGATCCACGCAAACAACAAACACACATGGTAAGCAGGCAAAACACCAATGCATGTAAGTTAAAATGAATTAAGAAAAAACATTCCCATTTTAGGAAGAGTAAACTGAAAATAAAGGGTTAACAAATTCCCAGTGCAGCATAGCTACAGAGTGACAGAGAGGGGGTCCATATCTACAGAGTGATGGAGAGGGGGTTCATGTCTACAGAGTGATGGAGAGGGGGTTCATGTCTACAGAGTGATGGAGAGGGGGTTCATGTCTACACAGTGATGGAGAGGGGGTTCATGTCTACAGAGTGATGGAGAGGGGGTTCATGTCTACAGAGTGATGGAGAGGGGGTTCATGTCTACACAGTGATGGAGAGGGGGTCCATGTCTACACAGTGATGGAGAGGAGGTTCATGTCTACACAGTGATAGAGAGGGGGTCCATGTCTACAGAGTGATGGAGAGGGGGTCCATGTCTACACAGTGATGGAGAGGGGGTTCATGTCTACAGAGTGATGGAGAGGGGGTCCATGTCTACACAGTGATGGAGAGGGGGTCCATGTCTACACAGTGATGGAGAGGGGGTTCATGTCTACAGAGTGATGGAGAGGGGGTCCATGTCTACACAGTGATGGAGAGGAGGTTCATGTCTACACAGTGATAGAGAGGGGGTCCATGTCTACAGAGTGATGGAGAGGGGGTCCATGTCTACACAGTGATGGAGAGGAAGTTCATGTCTACACAGTGATGGAGAGGGGGTTCATGTCTACACAGTGATGGAGAGGGGATTCATGTCTACACAGTGATGGAGAGGGGGTTCATGTTACAGAGTGATGGAGAGGGGGTTCATGTCTACACAGTGATGGAGAGGGGGTTCATGTCTACACAGTGATGGAGAGGGGGTTCATGTCTACAGAGTGATGGAGAGGGGGTTCATGTCTACAGAGTGATGGAGAGGGGGTTCATGTCTACACAGTGATGGAGAGGGGGTTCATGTCTACAGAATGATGGAGAGGGGGTTCATGTCTACACAGTGATGGAGAGGGGGTCCATATCTACACAATGATGGAGAGGGGGTTCATGTCTACAGAGTGATGGAGAGGGGGTTCATGTCTACAGAGTGATGGAGAGGGGGTCCATGTCTACACAGTGATGGAGAGGGGGTTCATGTCTACACAGTGATGGAGAGGGGGTTCATGTCTACACAGTGATGGAGAGGGGGTTCATGTCTACAGAGTGATGGAGAGGGGGTTCATGTCTACAGAGTGATGGAGAGGGGGTCCATGTCTACACAGTGACGGAGAGGGGGTTCATGTATACAGAGTGATGGAGAGGGGGTCCATGTCTACACAGTGATGGAGAGGGGGTTCATGTCTACACAGTGATGGAGAGGGGGTTCATGTCTACACAGTGATGGAGAGGGGGTTCATCTCTACACAGTGATGGAGAGGGGGTTCATGTATACAGAGTGATGGAGAGGGGGTCCATGTCTACACAGTGATGGAGAGGGGGTTCATGTCTACACAGTGATGGAGAGGGGGTTCATCTCTACACAGTGATGGAGAGGGGGTTCATGTCTACAGAGTGATGGAGAGGGGGTTCATGTCTACAGAGTGATGGAGAGGGGGTTCATGTCTACAGAGTGATGGAGAGGGGGTTCATGTCTACACAGTGATGGAGAGGGGGTTCATATCTACACAGTGATGGAGAGGGGGTCCATGTCTACAGAGTGATGGAGAGGGGGTTCATCTCTACACAGTGATGGAGAGGGGGTTCATGTCTACAGAGTGATGGAGAGGGGGTTCATGTCTACACAGTGATGGAGAGGGGGTTCATGTCTACACAGTGATGGAGAGGGGGTTCATGTCTACAGAGTGATGGAGAGGGGGTTCATGTATACACAGTGATGGAGAGGGGGTCCATGTCTACAGAGTGATGGAGAGGGGGTTCATGTCTACAGAGTGATGGAGAGGGGGTCCATGTCCACAGAGTGATGGAGAGGGGGTTCATGTCTACACAGTGATGGAGAGGGGGTTCATGTCTACAGAGTGATGGAGAGGGGGTTCATGTCTACACAGTGATGGAGAGGGGGTTCATGTCTACAGAGTGATGGAGAGGGGGTTCATGTCTACACAGTGATGGAGAGGGGGTTCATGTCTACACAGTGATGGAGAGGGGGTTCATGTCTACAGAGTGATGGAGAGGGGGTTCATGTCTACACAGTGATGGAGAGGGGGTTCATGTCTACAGAGTGATGGAGAGGGGGTTCATGTCTACAGAGTAATGGAGAGGGGGTCCATGTCTACAGAGTGATGGAGAGGGGGTCCATGTCTACAGAGTGATGGAGAGGGGGTTCATGTCTACAGAGTGAAGGAGATGGGGTTCAAGTCTACACAGTGATGGAGAGGGGTTCATGTCTACACAGTGATGGAGAGGGGGTCCATGTCTACAGAGTGATGGAGAGGGGGTCCATGTCTACACAGTGATGGAGAGGGGGTCCATGTCTACACAGCGATGGAGAGGGGGTCCATGTCTACACAGTGATGGAGAGGGGGTTCATGTCTACACAGTGATGGAGAGGGGTTCATGTCTACACAGTGATGGAGAGGGGGTCCATGTCCACAGAGTGATGGAGAGGGGGTTCATGTCTACACAGTGATGGAGAGGGGGTTCATGTCTACAGAGTGACGGAGAGGGGGTTCATGTCTACACAGTGACGGAGAGGGGGTTCATGTCTACAGAGTGATGGAGAGGGGTTCATGTCTACACAGTGATGGAGAGGGGGTCCATGTCTACAGAGTGACGGAGAGGGGGTCCATATCTACAGAGTGATGGAGAGGGGGTTCATGTCTACAGAGTGACGGAGAGGGGGTTCATGTCTACACAGTGACGGAGAGGGGGTTCATGTCTACAGAGTGATGGAGAGGGGGTTCATGTCTACAGAGTGAAGGAGATGGGGTTCATGTCTACAGAGTGACAGAGAGGGGGTTCATGTCTACAGAGTGATGGAGAGGGGGTTCATGTCTACACAGTGATGGAGAGGGGGTTCATGTCTACAGAGTGATGGAGAGGGGGTCCATGTCTACAGAGTGATGGAGAGGGGGTTCATGTCTACAGAGTGATGGAGAGGGGGTTCATGTCTACACAGTGATGGAGAGGGGGTTCATGTCTACAGAGTGATGGAGAGGGGGTTCATGTCTACACAGTGATGGAGAGGGGGTTCATGTCTACACAGTGATGGAGAGGGGGTCCATGTCTACACAGTGATGGAGAGGGGGTTCATGTCTACACAGTGATGGAGAGGGGATTCATGTCTACACAGTGATGGAGAGGGGGTCCATGTCTACAGAGTGATGGAGAGGGGGTTCATGTCTACACAGTGATGGAGAGGGGGTTCATGTCTACACAGTGAAGGAGAGGGGGTCCATGTCTACACAATGATGGAGAGGGGGTTCATGTCTACAGAGTGATGGAGAGGGGGTTCATGTCTACAGAGTGATGGAGAGGGGGTTCATGTCTACAGAGTGATGGAGAGGGGGTTCATGTCTACAGAGTGATGGAGAGGGGGTTCATGTCTACACAGTAATGGAGAGGGGGTTCATGTCTACAGAGTGATGGAGAGGGGGTTCATGTCTACACAGTGATGGAGAGGGGGTTCATGTCTACACAGTGATGGAGAGGGGGTTCATGTCTACACAGTGATGGATAGGGGGTCCATGTCTACAGAGTGATGGAGAGGGGGTTCATGTCTACAGAGTGATGGAGAGGGGGTTCATGTCTACACAGTGATGGAGAGGGGGTCCATGTCTACAGAGTGATGGAGAGGGGGTTCATGTCTACAGAGTGATGGAGAGGGGGTTCATGTCTACACAGTGATGGAGAGGGGGTTCATGTCTACACAGTGATGGAGAGGGGGTTCATGTCTACAGAGTGATGGAGAGGGGGTCCATGTCTACAGAGTGATGGAGAGGGGGTCCATGTCTACAGAGTGATGGAGAGGGGATTCATGTCTACACAGTGATGGAGAGGGGGCTCATGTCTACACAGTGAAGGAGATGGGGTTCATGTCTACACAGTGATGGAGAGGGGTTCATGTCTACAGAGTGATGGAGAGGGGGTCCATGTCTACAGAGTGATGGAGAGGGGGTTCATGTCTACAGAGTGATGGAGAGGGGGTTCATGTCTACAGAGTGATGGAGAGGGGGTCCATGTCTACACAGTGATGGAGAGGGGGTCCATGTCTACACAGTGATGGAGAGGGGGTTCATGTCTACAGAGTGATGGAGAGGGGGTTCATGTCTACACAGTGATGGAGAGGGGGTTCATGTCTACAGAGTGATGGAGAGGGGGTTCATGTCTACACAGTGATGGAGAGGGGGTTCATGTCTACACAGTGATGGAGAGGGGGTTCATGTCTACACAGTGATGGAGAGGGGGTTCATGTCTACACAGTGATGGAGAGGGGGTCCATGTCTACAGAGTGATGGAGAGGGGGTTCATGTCTACAGAGTGATGGAGAGGGGGTTCATGTCTACACAGTGATGGAGAGGGGGTTCATGTCTAGAGTGATGGAGAGGGGGTTCATGTCTACAGAGTGATGGAGAGGGGGTCCATGTCTACAGAGTGATGGAGAGGGGTCCATGTCTACAGAGTGATGGAGAGGGGGTTCATGTCTACAGAGTGATGGAGAGGGGGTTCATGTCTACACAGTGAAGGAGATGGGGTTCATGTCTACACAGTGATGGAGAGGGGTTCATGTCTACACAGTGATGGAGAGGGGGTCCATGTCTACAGAGTGATGGAGAGGGGGTCCATGTCTACACAGTGATGGAGAGGGGGTCCATGTCTACAGCGTGATGGAGAGGGGGTTCATGTCTACAGAGTGATGGAGAGGGGGTTCATGTCTACACAGTGACGGATAGGGGGTTCATGTCTACACAGTGACGGAGAGGGGGTCCATGTCTACAGAGTGATGGACAGGGGGTTCGAATTGCCAGCCAGAGGCCAAAGCCTTCCTCTGACTCTGAATTAAGCTTGAGACCTGCAGAGTACAAGGTACAGAGATGACAAATGCAGCAATTGGGATAAGGAGGAAGAGGTGTAGTCTGGAGATGGACAGATGGACGATAGATGGACAGATAGACAGACGATAGGTAGAGAGAGAGAGAGATGATAGATGGATGGATAGATCGATATAGATGGTGGATAAATAGATATGATAAAGTGGATAAACAGATAAATAAATGATAGACAAAAAGGTAGTCGATGGTAGACATGAGATAGTTCATCGACAAGTCAGTACCTAGATAAACACACACATTCATAAACACAACTATAAAGTCTATGCTCACAGTATAGAAACCCAATGTTTGTGAAAGTTCTCCAAGGATGGAACGTGAGCCAAGATGAGAGAGATAAAGGAGAGGCTGAGACAGGAGGGAGGGAGAAAGGGCAGGGACAAAGGGAGACAGGGAAGACAACGTGAATGTTCTTATTTATTTATTTATCTATTTATTTATTTATTTAGGCTTTTCGAGACAGGGTCTCTCTGTGTAGCCTTGGCTGTCCTGGACTCGCTTTGTAGACCAGGCTGGCCTCGAACTCACAGAGATCCACCTGCCTTTACCTCCTGAGTGCTGGGATCAAAGGCGTGTGCCACCATGCTCCACAATTTTTAACACTTTCAATGGCATAATAGCACCTACCTAAATATGGCTGTTGGAAAACTTACACTTTTGACTATATACATATGAGCATATATGCAATATCTCCACTATAAGGATGAGCCTCTATCTTTACATATAGTTATTGCCACTGCAGTTTACTGTGCTACCTGTTTGGGTTTGGATTTTAACTTTTCTTTCTTGTCATGCCCATGGGCATGATGAAGTACTTTAGTGTGTGAATTGCAGTGGTTCCTGCTGCGGTCCCTGACAGAACAGCTTGCTAGTCTGACATAACTAAAGACTGGACAAAACAAATGAAAAAATGGTGCTTTCAAAGCATTTTAGACACTAGGCAGCACCATACTATGGGAGTTGAGAGGTGGAGGAAGGGCACAGAGGCCTGCAATGACCCTGGCTTGTCTCGGAGGCACAACTCAAGAGCCACTGCTGTCTTGAGCAGGTGGAACAGCTACAGAGACACAGAGCTCCAGAAATCAGCTAAGAGGCCAGTGCTAGCTGAATGCCAGGTTGCTTAGTGTCCACGGCACGCCCAAAGGGAAGAGAGGGGAGGCACTGGGCGGAGCACAACTGGGCAGAGCTCTAAGGGCTACAAGGCCTTGAAGTGCCACCCTGTCAAAGCCGGACAGCATCACCCCGGAAACTCAGGAGAGATCCAAGGAAGCCAGGTCCTCATCCTTCTGGGGTCTTTGCCCCAAGGACCCTGCACATCATCAGCCCTTACTGCCCTATTGACAACAGCCAAGGAAGCAGCATCCATGTCCGTCAAAGAGAAACGGTGGTTTATATAAGCACAGCTGATTTGGGGATTTTTCGTTTTGCTTTTTGGGGTTTTTTTTGTTTTTTGCCATAAAGAATGAAATTGTGCCATTTGTAGGAAAACAGATGCAACTAGAGACAAAAGGCACATTTTCTCTCATTTATAATTCCTAGATTTTATATCGATGCATAAAATCACTTACAGACATGTGACATGAGAGTAAAACTGAAACTGTTTAGGGAACAAAGGGACTCATGGGAGTTGAAATGTGAAGAAGGGGAAAGTGCAGGGACTGTTTTCAAAGTACACTACATGTCTGTACGAAAATGTCCTTATGTGGGGGCTGGAGAGACGGCTCAGAGGTTAAGAGCACTGGCTGCTCTTCCAGATCCTGAGTTCAATTCCCAGCACCCACATGGTGGCTCACAGCCATCTATAATGAGATCTGGTGCCCTCTTCTGGTGTGCAGGTGTATGTGGGGGCAGAACACTGTCTACATAGTAAATAAATAGATCATTAAAAAAGAAAAGAAAATGTCCTTATGTAACATAGTACCATGTACACTAAGAAGGAACAGGACAACCTCCCACCATAAACCGTCCTCTGGCTAGGCAGGCAGGATGGCACAGGCCCAGAACCTGGTACTTGGAAAGATGAGGAAGGAGGATTGGAACTTCAAAGCCAGACTGGCTACATGAGATCCTGTCTCAAAAAGAAAAGCAAAAAACGTGTCATTTCCAAGTAAAAGACTGTATCTGGAACCAAATCCACTCTGACCTTTCCAAAGCTTAAAACCAATCGTGAAAAGAGCAAACATGTAGCATATCACCGTCTGCCTGAAGGCCACAGAGACAAACACTCAGGGGCACACCCAGCACCTGCTCCCCCACCCCATACCGCTCATCCAGTGACGTGGGTGGGGCCAGGAAAGGCGTCCTTATCTGTCTGGCAGGTGGTCAGGCCACTATCATAAGACGGTATCACCATGAAGATGCGTGACAGAAACCCCAGCACTCGGAGGCCTGAGACAGGATTGTGACAGGAAATTCAAAACTGCCCTGGGCTAGAAAGTAAGATGCTACCTCTAGGGGGGTGGGGCAGGGGGGGGACCTGTCATGACTCAGTGCTGAATGTGAAGTCATAGGACACTTACATGAGTGGCCAAAGCGACAGGAAGACATCCCAGCTTCTCAGCCCTGGATGACAGTGGCTTAACATAGACTTCCCACTGCAGCCCCAGCCTGCACAGTCCCAGCTCTGACGCCCTCAGCACACAGGGCCACTGCGGAGTCATGGCTGGTCGCCTTGCTTTCCACCTACTTTCTAAGCCCGACTTAACAGCCTTCTTTTCTCTTCTTTTTAAAATTTTGTGTGTGGGTGTTTTTCTGCATGTATGACTGCGCACCACTTGCATGCCAGGGGAGCCAGTAAGCGTCAGATCCCTGCACTTGATAAATGAGTGTTTGTAAGGCATCATGTGGGTGCTGGGGACCAAACCGCGTCCTCTGGGAAGGCAGCCATCTCCCCAGTGACAATAGCCTCATTTCTTAATGACTCAATGAGCCACTCAATAAAACCGTTTAGCTAAAATAATCATAGTTGCTTTTGTTTCTTCATAGATATTTGATTTTATTTGTATTGGGGGACATTTTCCTTGCATGAGCACACCCATGAGTCGGTTGGAGAGCTCCAAGGCGAAGCTGCCTTCCCTGCTGTAATTTCTCCTGGGGAGAGCTCACCAGGAAACAGCATCTCCACTCATGGAGTAGTTCAGGCCCAAAGCTTCAGTCAACCTCGGCCTCTCTCTTCCTCTGGTTGGCAAGCCCTCAACAGCATCCCTACACAGCCAACGCAAGCCCCACACTGCTCATCACCTCAGCCGCATCCCTACACAGCCAACGCAAGCCCCACACTCATCACCTCAGCCGCATCCCTACACAGCCAACGCAAGCCCCACACTCCTCATCACCTCAGCCGCATCCCTACACAGCCAACACAAGCCCCACACTCATCACCTCAGCCGCATCCCTACGCAGCCAACACAAGCCCCACACTCCTCACCTCAGCCGCATCCCTACGCAGCCAACACAAGCCCCACACTCATCACCACAGCCGCATCCCTACACAGCCAACGCAAGCCCCACACTCCTCACCTCAGCCGCATCCCTACACAGCCAACGCAAGCCCCACACTCCTCACCTCAGCCGCATCCCTACACAGCCAACGCAAGCCCCACACTCCTCCTCACCTCAGCCGCATCCCTACACAGCCAACACAAGCCCCACAGTCCTCATCACCTCAGCCGCATCCCTACACAGCCAACGCAAGCCCCACACTCATCACCTCAGCCGCATCCCTACACAGCCAACGCAAGCCCCACACTCATCACCTCAGCCGCATCCCTACACAGCCAATGCAAGCCCCACACTCCTCACCTCAGCCGCATCCCTACACAGCCAACGCAAGCCCCACACTCATCACCTCAGCCGCATCCCTACACAGCAAACGCAAGCCCCACACTCCTCATCACCTCAGCCGCATCCCTACACAGCCAACGCAAGCCCCACACTCCTCATCACCTCAGCCGCATCCCTACACAGCAAACGCAAGCCCCACACTCCTCATCACCTCAGCCGCATCCCTACGCAGCCAACGCAAGCCCCACACTCCTCCTCACCTCAGCCGCATCCCTACACAGCCAACGCAAGCCCCACACTCATCACCTCAGCCGCATCCCTACGCAGCCAACACAAGCCCCACACTCCTCACCTCAGCCGCATCCCTACACAGCCAACGCAAGCCCCACACTCCTCACCTCAGCCGCATCCCTACGCAGCCAACACAAGCCCCACACTCATCACCTCAGCCGCATCCCTACACAGCCAACGCAAGCCCCACACTCATCACCTCAGCCGCATCCCTACACAGCCAACGCAAGCCCCACACTCATCACCACAGCCGCATCCCTACACAGCCAACGCAAGCCCCACACTCCTCACCTCAGCCGCATCCCTACACAGCCAACGCAAGCCCCACACTCCTCACCTCAGCCGCATCCCTACACAGCCAACGCAAGCCCCACACTCCTCCTCACCTCAGCCGCATCCCTACACAGCCAACACAAGCCCCACAGTCCTCATCACCTCAGCCGCATCCCTACACAGCCAACGCAAGCCCCACACTCCTCATCACCTCAGCCGCATCCCTACACAGCCAACGCAAGCCCCACACTCCTCATCACCTCAGCCGCATCCCTACACAGCAAACGCAAGCCCCACACTCCTCATCACCTCAGCCGCATCCCTACACAGCCAATGCAAGCCCCACACTCCTCATCACCTCAGCCGCATCCCTACACAGCCAATGCAAGCCCCACACTCATCACCTCAGCCGCATCCCTACACAGCCAACGCAAGCCCCACACTCCTCATCACCTCAGCCGCATCCCTACACAGCCAACGCAAGCCCCACACTCCTCATCACCTCAGCCGCATCCCTACGCAGCCAACGCAAGCCCCACACTCCTCATCACCTCAGCCGCATCCGTACACAGCCAATGCAAGCCCCACACTCCTCATCACCTCAGCCGCATCCGTACACAGCCAACGCAAGCCCCACACTCCTCATCACCTCAGCCGCATCCCTACACAGCCAACGCAAGCCCCACACTCCTCATCACCTCAGCCGCATCCCTACACAGCCAACGCAAGCCCCACACTCCTCATCACCTCAGCCTCATCCCTACACAGCCAACGCAAGCCCCACACTCCTCATCACCTCAGCCGCATCCCTACACAGCCAACGCAAGCCCCACAGTCCTCATCACCTCAGCCGCATCCCTACACAGCCAACGCAAGCCCCACACTCATCACCTCAGCCGCATCCCTACACAGCCAACGCAAGCCCCACACTCATCACCTCAGCCGCATCCCTACACAGCCAACACAAGCCCCACACTCATCACCTCAGCCGCATCCCTACACAGCCAACGCAAGCCCCACACTCCTCACCTCAGCCGCATCCCTACACAGCCAACGCAAGCCCCACACTCCTCATCACCTCAGCCGCATCCCTACACAGCCAACACAAGCCCCACACTCCTCACCTCAGCCGCATCCCTACACAGCCAACGCAAGCCCCACACTCCTCATCACCTCAGCCGCATCCCTACACAGCCAACGCAAGCCCCACACTCATCACCTCAGCCGCATCCGTACACAGCCAATGCAAGCCCCACACTCCTCATCACCTCAGCCGCATCCCTACACAGCCAATGCAAGCCCCACACTCATCACCTCAGCCGCATCCCTACACAGCCAACGCAAGCCCCACACTCCTCATCACCTCAGCCGCATCCCTACACAGCCAACGCAAGCCCCACACTCATCACCTCAGCCGCATCCCTACACAGCCAACGCAAGCCCCACACTCATCACCTCAGCCGCATCCCTACACAGCCAATGCAAGCCCCACACTCCTCACCTCAGCCGCATCCCTACACAGCCAACGCAAGCCCCACACTCCTCATCACCTCAGCCGCATCCCTACACAGCCAACGCAAGCCCCACACTCATCACCTCAGCCGCATCCGTACACAGCCAATGCAAGCCCCACACTCCTCATCACCTCAGCCGCATCCCTACACAGCCAACGCAAGCCCCACACTCCTCATCACCTCAGCCGCATCCCTACACAGCCAACACAAGCCCCACACTCCTCATCACCTCAGCCGCATCCCTACACAGCCAACGCAAGCCCCACACTCCTCATCACCTCAGCCGCATCCCTACACAGCCAACGCAAGCCCCACACTCATCACCTCAGCCGCATCCCTACACAGCCAATGCAAGCCCCACACTCCTCACCTCAGCCGCATCCCTACACAGCCAATGCAAGCCCCACACTCCTCACCTCAGCCGCATCCCTACACAGCCAACGCAAGCCCCACACTCCTCATCACCTCAGCCGCATCCCTACACAGCCAACACAAGCCCCACACTCCTCATCACCTCAGCCGCATCCCTACACAGCCAACGCAAGCCCCACACTCATCACCTCAGCCGCATCCCTACACAGCCAATGCAAGCCCCACACTCCTCACCTCAGCCGCATCCCTACACAGCCAATGCAAGCCCCACACTCATCACCTCAGCCGCATCCCTACACAGCCAACGCAAGCCCCACACTCATCACCTCAGCCGCATCCCTACACAGCCAATGCAAGCCCCACACTCATCACCTCAGCCGCATCCCTACACAGCAAACGCAAGCCCCACACTCCTCACCTCAGCCGCATCCCTACACAGCCAACGCAAGCCCCACACTCCTCATCACCTCAGCCGCATCCCTACACAGCCAACGCAAGCCCCACACTCCTCATCACCTCAGCCGCATCCCTACGCAGCCAACGCAAGCCCCACACTCCTCCTCACCTCAGCCGCATCCCTACACAGCCAACGCAAGCCCCACACTCATCACCTCAGCCGCATCCCTACACAGCCAACGCAAGCCCCACACTCCTCATCACCTCAGCCGCATCCCTACACAGCCAACGCAAGCCCCACACTCCTCATCACCTCAGCCGCATCCCTACACAGCCAACGCAAGCCCCACACTCCTCATCACCTCAGCCGCATCCCTACGCAGCCAACGCAAGCCCCACACTCCTCATCACCTCAGCCGCATCCCTACGCAGCCAACGCAAGCCCCACACTCCTCATCACCTCAGCCGCATCCCTACACAGCCAACGCAAGCCCCACACTCCTCATCACCTCAGCCGCATCCCTACGCAGCCAATGCAAGCCCCACACTCCTCCTCACCTCAGCCGCATCCCTACACAGCCAACGCAAGCCCCACACTCCTCATCACCTCAGCCGCATCCCTACACAGCCAACGCAAGCCCCACACTCATCACCTCAGCCGCATCCCTACACAGCCAACACAAGCCCCACACTCATCACCTCAGCCGCATCCCTACACAGCCAACACAAGCCCCACACTCCTCACCTCAGCCGCATCCCTACACAGCCAACGCAAGCCCCACACTCCTCATCACCTCAGCCGCATCCCTACACAGCCAACGCAAGCCCCACACTCATCACCTCAGCCGCATCCCTACACAGCCAACACAAGCCCCACACTCCTCACCTCAGCCGCATCCCTACACAGCCAACGCAAGCCCCACACTCCTCATCACCTCAGCCGCATCCCTACACAGCCAACGCAAGCCCCACACTCATCACCTCAGCCGCATCCGTACACAGCCAATGCAAGCCCCACACTCCTCATCACCTCAGCCGCATCCCTACACAGCCAATGCAAGCCCCACACTCATCACCTCAGCCGCATCCCTACACAGCCAACGCAAGCCCCACACTCCTCATCACCTCAGCCGCATCCCTACACAGCCAACACAAGCCCCACACTCCTCATCACCTCAGCCGCATCCCTACACAGCCAACGCAAGCCCCACACTCCTCATCACCTCAGCCGCATCCCTACACAGCCAACGCAAGCCCCACACTCATCACCTCAGCCGCATCCCTACACAGCCAACGCAAGCCCCACACTCCTCACCTCAGCCGCATCCCTACACAGCCAATGCAAGCCCCACACTCCTCACCTCAGCCGCATCCCTACACAGCCAACGCAAGCCCCACACTCCTCATCACCTCAGCCGCATCCCTACACAGCCAACACAAGCCCCACACTCCTCATCACCTCAGCCGCATCCCTACACAGCCAACGCAAGCCCCACACTCATCACCTCAGCCGCATCCCTACACAGCCAATGCAAGCCCCACACTCCTCACCTCAGCCGCATCCCTACACAGCCAATGCAAGCCCCACACTCCTCACCTCAGCCGCATCCCTACACAGCCAATGCAAGCCCCACACTCATCACCTCAGCCGCATCCCTACACAGCCAACGCAAGCCCCACACTCATCACCTCAGCCGCATCCCTACACAGCCAATGCAAGCCCCACACTCATCACCTCAGCCGCATCCCTACACAGCAAACGCAAGCCCCACACTCCTCACCTCAGCCGCATCCCTACACAGCCAGCGCAAGCCCCACACTCCTCATCACCTCAGCCGCATCCCTACACAGCCAACGCAAGCCCCACACTCCTCATCACCTCAGCCGCATCCCTACGCAGCCAACGCAAGCCCCACACTCCTCCTCACCTCAGCCGCATCCCTACACAGCCAACGCAAGCCCCACACTCATCACCTCAGCCGCATCCCTACACAGCCAACGCAAGCCCCACACTCCTCATCACCTCAGCCGCATCCCTACACAGCCAATGCAAGCCCCACACTCCTCATCACCTCAGCCGCATCCCTACACAGCCAACGCAAGCCCCACACTCCTCACCTCAGCCGCATCCCTACACAGCCAACACAAGCCCCACACTCCTCATCACCTCAGCCGCATCCCTACACAGCCAACGCAAGCCCCACACTCCTCATCACCTCAGCCGCATCCCTACACAGCCAACGCAAGCCCCACACTCATCACCTCAGCCGCATCCCTACACAGCCAACGCAAGCCCCACACTCCTCATCACCTCAGCCGCATCCCTACACAGCCAACACAAGCCCCACACTCATCACCTCAGCCGCATCCCTACACAGCCAACGCAAGCCCCACACTCCTCACCTCAGCCGCATCCCTACACAGCCAACGCAAGCCCCACACTCCTCATCACCTCAGCCGCATCCCTACACAGCCAACACAAGCCCCACACTCCTCACCTCAGCCGCATCCCTACACAGCCAACGCAAGCCCCACACTCCTCATCACCTCAGCCGCATCCCTACACAGCCAACGCAAGCCCCACACTCATCACCTCAGCCGCATCCGTACACAGCCAATGCAAGCCCCACACTCCTCATCACCTCAGCCGCATCCCTACACAGCCAATGCAAGCCCCACACTCATCACCTCAGCCGCATCCCTACACAGCCAACGCAAGCCCCACACTCCTCATCACCTCAGCCGCATCCCTACACAGCCAACGCAAGCCCCACACTCATCACCTCAGCCGCATCCCTACACAGCCAACGCAAGCCCCACACTCATCACCTCAGCCGCATCCCTACACAGCCAACACAAGCCCCACACTCCTCACCTCAGCCGCATCCCTACACAGCCAACGCAAGCCCCACACTCCTCATCACCTCAGCCGCATCCCTACACAGCCAACGCAAGCCCCACACTCATCACCTCAGCCGCATCCGTACACAGCCAATGCAAGCCCCACACTCCTCATCACCTCAGCCGCATCCCTACACAGCCAACACAAGCCCCACACTCATCACCTCAGCCGCATCCCTACACAGCCAACACAAGCCCCACACTCCTCATCACCTCAGCCGCATCCCTACACAGCCAACGCAAGCCCCACACTCATCACCTCAGCCGCATCCCTACACAGCCAATGCAAGCCCCACACTCCTCACCTCAGCCGCATCCCTACACAGCCAATGCAAGCCCCACACTCCTCACCTCAGCCGCA
The DNA here is from genome assembly GCF_964271855.1 of Acomys minous. NCBI lineage: Eukaryota > Metazoa > Chordata > Mammalia > Rodentia > Muridae > Acomys > Acomys minous. The sequence continues at coordinate 97,515,623 of NC_140498.1, forward strand.
TCCCTACACAGCCAATGCAAGCCCCACACTCATCACCTCAGCCGCATCCCTACACAGCCAACGCAAGCCCCACACTCATCACCTCAGCCGCATCCCTACACAGCCAATGCAAGCCCCACACTCATCACCTCAGCCGCATCCCTACACAGCAAACGCAAGCCCCACACTCCTCACCTCAGCCGCATCCCTACACAGCCAACGCAAGCCCCACACTCCTCATCACCTCAGCCGCATCCCTACACAGCCAACGCAAGCCCCACACTCCTCATCACCTCAGCCGCATCCCTACGCAGCCAACGCAAGCCCCACACTCCTCCTCACCTCAGCCGCATCCCTACACAGCCAACGCAAGCCCCACACTCATCACCTCAGCCGCATCCCTACACAGCCAACGCAAGCCCCACACTCCTCATCACCTCAGCCGCATCCCTACACAGCCAACGCAAGCCCCACACTCCTCATCACCTCAGCCGCATCCCTACACAGCCAACGCAAGCCCCACACTCCTCACCTCAGCCGCATCCCTACACAGCCAACACAAGCCCCACACTCCTCATCACCTCAGCCGCATCCCTACACAGCCAACGCAAGCCCCACACTCCTCATCACCTCAGCCGCATCCCTACACAGCCAACGCAAGCCCCACACTCATCACCTCAGCCGCATCCCTACACAGCCAACGCAAGCCCCACACTCCTCATCACCTCAGCCGCATCCCTACACAGCCAACACAAGCCCCACACTCATCACCTCAGCCGCATCCCTACACAGCCAATGCAAGCCCCACACTCCTCCTCACCTCAGCCGCATCCCTACACAGCCAACGCAAGCCCCACACTCCTCACCTCAGCCGCATCCCTACACAGCCAATGCAAGCCCCACACTCATCACCTCAGCCGCATCCCTACACAGCCAACGCAAGCCCCACACTCCTCACCTCAGCCGCATCCCTACACAGCCAACGCAAGCCCCACACTCCTCATCACCTCAGCCGCATCCCTACACAGCCAACGCAAGCCCCACACTCCTCATCACCTCAGCCGCATCCCTACGCAGCCAACGCAAGCCCCACACTCCTCATCACCTCAGCCGCATCCCTACACAGCCAACGCAAGCCCCACACTCCTCATCACCTCAGCCGCATCCCTACGCAGCCAATGCAAGCCCCACACTCCTCCTCACCTCAGCCGCATCCCTACACAGCCAACGCAAGCCCCACACTCCTCATCACCTCAGCCGCATCCCTACACAGCCAACGCAAGCCCCACACTCATCACCTCAGCCGCATCCCTACACAGCCAACGCAAGCCCCACACTCCTCATCACCTCAGCCGCATCCCTACACAGCCAATGCAAGCCCCACACTCCTCATCACCTCAGCCGCATCCCTACACAGCCAACGCAAGCCCCACACTCCTCACCTCAGCCGCATCCCTACACAGCCAACACAAGCCCCACACTCCTCATCACCTCAGCCGCATCCCTACACAGCCAACGCAAGCCCCACACTCCTCATCACCTCAGCCGCATCCCTACACAGCCAACGCAAGCCCCACACTCATCACCTCAGCCGCATCCCTACACAGCCAACGCAAGCCCCACACTCCTCATCACCTCAGCCGCATCCCTACACAGCCAACACAAGCCCCACACTCATCACCTCAGCCGCATCCCTACACAGCCAACGCAAGCCCCACACTCCTCACCTCAGCCGCATCCCTACACAGCCAACGCAAGCCCCACACTCCTCATCACCTCAGCCGCATCCCTACACAGCCAACACAAGCCCCACACTCCTCACCTCAGCCGCATCCCTACACAGCCAACGCAAGCCCCACACTCCTCATCACCTCAGCCGCATCCCTACACAGCCAACGCAAGCCCCACACTCATCACCTCAGCCGCATCCGTACACAGCCAATGCAAGCCCCACACTCCTCATCACCTCAGCCGCATCCCTACACAGCCAATGCAAGCCCCACACTCATCACCTCAGCCGCATCCCTACACAGCCAACGCAAGCCCCACACTCCTCATCACCTCAGCCGCATCCCTACACAGCCAACGCAAGCCCCACACTCATCACCTCAGCCGCATCCCTACACAGCCAACGCAAGCCCCACACTCATCACCTCAGCCGCATCCCTACACAGCCAACACAAGCCCCACACTCCTCACCTCAGCCGCATCCCTACACAGCCAACGCAAGCCCCACACTCCTCATCACCTCAGCCGCATCCCTACACAGCCAACGCAAGCCCCACACTCATCACCTCAGCCGCATCCGTACACAGCCAATGCAAGCCCCACACTCCTCATCACCTCAGCCGCATCCCTACACAGCCAACACAAGCCCCACACTCATCACCTCAGCCGCATCCCTACACAGCCAACACAAGCCCCACACTCCTCATCACCTCAGCCGCATCCCTACACAGCCAACGCAAGCCCCACACTCATCACCTCAGCCGCATCCCTACACAGCCAATGCAAGCCCCACACTCCTCACCTCAGCCGCATCCCTACACAGCCAATGCAAGCCCCACACTCCTCACCTCAGCCGCATCCCTACACAGCCAATGCAAGCCCCACACTCATCACCTCAGCCGCATCCCTACACAGCCAACGCAAGCCCCACACTCATCACCTCAGCCGCATCCCTACACAGCCAATGCAAGCCCCACACTCATCACCTCAGCCGCATCCCTACACAGCAAACGCAAGCCCCACACTCCTCACCTCAGCCGCATCCCTACACAGCCAACGCAAGCCCCACACTCCTCATCACCTCAGCCGCATCCCTACACAGCCAACGCAAGCCCCACACTCCTCATCACCTCAGCCGCATCCCTACGCAGCCAACGCAAGCCCCACACTCCTCCTCACCTCAGCCGCATCCCTACACAGCCAACGCAAGCCCCACACTCATCACCTCAGCCGCATCCCTACACAGCCAACGCAAGCCCCACACTCCTCATCACCTCAGCCGCATCCCTACACAGCCAACGCAAGCCCCACACTCCTCATCACCTCAGCCGCATCCCTACACAGCCAACGCAAGCCCCACACTCCTCACCTCAGCCGCATCCCTACACAGCCAACACAAGCCCCACACTCCTCATCACCTCAGCCGCATCCCTACACAGCCAACGCAAGCCCCACACTCCTCATCACCTCAGCCGCATCCCTACACAGCCAACGCAAGCCCCACACTCATCACCTCAGCCGCATCCCTACACAGCCAACGCAAGCCCCACACTCCTCATCACCTCAGCCGCATCCCTACACAGCCAACACAAGCCCCACACTCATCACCTCAGCCGCATCCCTACACAGCCAATGCAAGCCCCACACTCCTCCTCACCTCAGCCGCATCCCTACACAGCCAACGCAAGCCCCACACTCCTCACCTCAGCCGCATCCCTACACAGCCAATGCAAGCCCCACACTCATCACCTCAGCCGCATCCCTACACAGCCAACGCAAGCCCCACACTCCTCACCTCAGCCGCATCCCTACACAGCCAACGCAAGCCCCACACTCCTCATCACCTCAGCCGCATCCCTACGCAGCCAACGCAAGCCCCACACTCCTCATCACCTCAGCCGCATCCCTACACAGCCAACGCAAGCCCCACACTCCTCATCACCTCAGCCGCATCCCTACGCAGCCAATGCAAGCCCCACACTCCTCCTCACCTCAGCCGCATCCCTACACAGCCAACGCAAGCCCCACACTCCTCATCACCTCAGCCGCATCCCTACACAGCCAACGCAAGCCCCACACTCATCACCTCAGCCGCATCCCTACACAGCCAACACAAGCCCCACACTCATCACCTCAGCCGCATCCCTACACAGCCAACACAAGCCCCACACTCCTCACCTCAGCCGCATCCCTACACAGCCAACGCAAGCCCCACACTCCTCATCACCTCAGCCGCATCCCTACACAGCCAACGCAAGCCCCACACTCATCACCTCAGCCGCATCCCTACACAGCCAACACAAGCCCCACACTCCTCACCTCAGCCGCATCCCTACACAGCCAACGCAAGCCCCACACTCCTCATCACCTCAGCCGCATCCCTACACAGCCAACGCAAGCCCCACACTCATCACCTCAGCCGCATCCGTACACAGCCAATGCAAGCCCCACACTCCTCATCACCTCAGCCGCATCCCTACACAGCCAATGCAAGCCCCACACTCATCACCTCAGCCGCATCCCTACACAGCCAACGCAAGCCCCACACTCCTCATCACCTCAGCCGCATCCCTACACAGCCAACACAAGCCCCACACTCCTCATCACCTCAGCCGCATCCCTACACAGCCAACGCAAGCCCCACACTCCTCATCACCTCAGCCGCATCCCTACACAGCCAACGCAAGCCCCACACTCATCACCTCAGCCGCATCCCTACACAGCCAATGCAAGCCCCACACTCCTCACCTCAGCCGCATCCCTACACAGCCAATGCAAGCCCCACACTCCTCACCTCAGCCGCATCCCTACACAGCCAACGCAAGCCCCACACTCCTCATCACCTCAGCCGCATCCCTACACAGCCAACACAAGCCCCACACTCCTCATCACCTCAGCCGCATCCCTACACAGCCAACGCAAGCCCCACACTCATCACCTCAGCCGCATCCCTACACAGCCAATGCAAGCCCCACACTCCTCACCTCAGCCGCATCCCTACACAGCCAATGCAAGCCCCACACTCCTCACCTCAGCCGCATCCCTACACAGCCAATGCAAGCCCCACACTCATCACCTCAGCCGCATCCCTACACAGCCAACGCAAGCCCCACACTCATCACCTCAGCCGCATCCCTACACAGCCAATGCAAGCCCCACACTCATCACCTCAGCCGCATCCCTACACAGCAAACGCAAGCCCCACACTCCTCACCTCAGCCGCATCCCTACACAGCCAACGCAAGCCCCACACTCCTCATCACCTCAGCCGCATCCCTACACAGCCAACGCAAGCCCCACACTCCTCATCACCTCAGCCGCATCCCTACGCAGCCAACGCAAGCCCCACACTCCTCCTCACCTCAGCCGCATCCCTACACAGCCAACGCAAGCCCCACACTCATCACCTCAGCCGCATCCCTACACAGCCAACGCAAGCCCCACACTCCTCATCACCTCAGCCGCATCCCTACACAGCCAATGCAAGCCCCACACTCCTCATCACCTCAGCCGCATCCCTACACAGCCAACGCAAGCCCCACACTCCTCACCTCAGCCGCATCCCTACACAGCCAACACAAGCCCCACACTCCTCATCACCTCAGCCGCATCCCTACACAGCCAACACAAGCCCCACACTCCTCATCACCTCAGCCGCATCCCTACACAGCCAACGCAAGCCCCACACTCATCACCTCAGCCGCATCCCTACACAGCCAACGCAAGCCCCACACTCCTCATCACCTCAGCCGCATCCCTACACAGCCAACACAAGCCCCACACTCATCACCTCAGCCGCATCCCTACACAGCCAATGCAAGCCCCACACTCCTCCTCACCTCAGCCGCATCCCTACACAGCCAACGCAAGCCCCACACTCCTCACCTCAGCCGCATCCCTACACAGCCAATGCAAGCCCCACACTCATCACCTCAGCCGCATCCCTACACAGCCAATGCAAGCCCCACACTCCTCACCTCAGCCGCATCCCTACACAGCCAACGCAAGCCCCACACTCCTCATCACCTCAGCCGCATCCCTACACAGCCAACGCAAGCCCCACACTCCTCATCACCTCAGCCGCATCCCTACGCAGCCAACGCAAGCCCCACACTCCTCCTCACCTCAGCCGCATCCCTACACAGCCAACGCAAGCCCCACACTCATCACCTCAGCCGCATCCCTACACAGCCAACGCAAGCCCCACACTCCTCATCACCTCAGCCGCATCCCTACGCAGCCAATGCAAGCCCCACACTCCTCCTCACCTCAGCCGCATCCCTACACAGCCAACGCAAGCCCCACACTCCTCATCACCTCAGCCGCATCCCTACACAGCCAACGCAAGCCCCACACTCATCACCTCAGCCGCATCCCTACACAGCCAACGCAAGCCCCACACTCCTCATCACCTCAGCCGCATCCCTACACAGCCAACACAAGCCCCACACTCATCACCTCAGCCGCATCCCTACACAGCCAACACAAGCCCCACACTCATCACCTCAGCCGCATCCCTACACAGCCAACACAAGCCCCACACTCATCACCTCAGCCGCATCCCTACACAGCCAACGCAAGCCCCACACTCCTCATCACCTCAGCCGCATCCCTACACAGCCAACACAAGCCCCACACTCATCACCTCAGCCGCATCCCTACACAGCCAATGCAAGCCCCACACTCCTCCTCACCTCAGCCGCATCCCTACACAGCCAACACAAGCCCCACACTCCTCACCTCAGCCGCATCCCTACACAGCCAACGCAAGCCCCACACTCATCACCTCAGCCGCATCCCTACACAGCCAACGCAAGCCCCACACTCCTCACCTCAGCCGCATCCCTACACAGCCAACACAAGCCCCACACTCCTCATCACCTCAGCCGCATCCCTACACAGCCAACGCAAGCCCCACACTCCTCATCACCTCAGCCGCATCCCTACACAGCCAACGCAAGCCCCACACTCATCACCTCAGCCGCATCCCTACACAGCCAACGCAAGCCCCACACTCCTCATCACCTCAGCCGCATCCCTACACAGCCAACACAAGCCCCACACTCATCACCTCAGCCGCATCCCTACACAGCCAATGCAAGCCCCACACTCCTCCTCACCTCAGCCGCATCCCTACACAGCCAACGCAAGCCCCACACTCCTCACCTCAGCCGCATCCCTACACAGCCAATGCAAGCCCCACACTCATCACCTCAGCCGCATCCCTACACAGCCAATGCAAGCCCCACACTCCTCACCTCAGCCGCATCCCTACACAGCCAACGCAAGCCCCACACTCCTCATCACCTCAGCCGCATCCCTACACAGCCAACGCAAGCCCCACACTCCTCATCACCTCAGCCGCATCCCTACGCAGCCAACGCAAGCCCCACACTCCTCCTCACCTCAGCCGCATCCCTACACAGCCAACGCAAGCCCCACACTCATCACCTCAGCCGCATCCCTACACAGCCAACGCAAGCCCCACACTCCTCATCACCTCAGCCGCATCCCTACGCAGCCAATGCAAGCCCCACACTCCTCCTCACCTCAGCCGCATCCCTACACAGCCAACGCAAGCCCCACACTCCTCATCACCTCAGCCGCATCCCTACACAGCCAACGCAAGCCCCACACTCATCACCTCAGCCGCATCCCTACACAGCCAACGCAAGCCCCACACTCCTCATCACCTCAGCCGCATCCCTACACAGCCAACACAAGCCCCACACTCATCACCTCAGCCGCATCCCTACACAGCCAACACAAGCCCCACACTCATCACCTCAGCCGCATCCCTACACAGCCAACACAAGCCCCACACTCATCACCTCAGCCGCATCCCTACACAGCCAACGCAAGCCCCACACTCCTCATCACCTCAGCCGCATCCCTACACAGCCAACACAAGCCCCACACTCATCACCTCAGCCGCATCCCTACACAGCCAATGCAAGCCCCACACTCCTCCTCACCTCAGCCGCATCCCTACACAGCCAACACAAGCCCCACACTCCTCACCTCAGCCGCATCCCTACACAGCCAACGCAAGCCCCACACTCATCACCTCAGCCGCATCCCTACGCAGCCAAGGCAAGCCCACACTCATCACTCTGTACCTTCTCTTTCAGCCACCGATGTCATCAACGTCATCAGAGCTCCCTACTATCATAGCTTCCATTAGCAATAATTATTCTAAAGAAAATAAAAATATTTATTGTCCAAAAACTTTTTTTAAAGTGCAGGAATGCCAGCACTATCACTTTCTGTCTTCCTTATTATCGGGGAAATTTTTGTATTACCAAAGATGAGAAGATAAGATGATCTTTAGATAGTTTAATAAACACATTTAAAACGCTTTGAAATTCTTAGATGAAATACAAATCACTTGTCAAAAGTACAATCTTATTTGTCAAAACATGAAATTGGAAATAAGGGAAGACATAGAAATAATAGGCTTGGAGCTGCCAAGCTGACAGGCTGTCTTAAGTGAGGCAGTCAAAACATTCATATGCTAATTTTTAAAGTGCTGCCTCTCTGGCCACCCCACAAAATCACAGAGAGCTTTGTGCTCCTGCTCTAGAGGCCCAAGAATAGGTCAGATAGTGGGCATCCTGACTACCAAATTAAGCACCAGTTTGCACGCAGCTAAGATCCCTGTGAGATGATACTCACTGGTGTGTTTGGTAGGTAATTCCAAAGAGTCAACCCTAAAAAAACACACTCTTCCCACAGATGCGCCCAGCAGTCACTGGCAGTAGCACAGCATGCCAGAGACGTCAACAGCCATCCAAGTACAGTTAAAGGTTCATGGTGCCTCATGACAGGATGGCTGTCAAGAGGCTGAGGCCGAGCTCTGCTTCTGAACAACACACAGCCAAGCAAGTCACATATCTGAAATTATTTCTCTTTCTCTGGGGTTCAGTATGGATGCTGAGGGTTCCGCAGCAGCTGCTTGGCAAGTAGGTGGCACTGAGCTCTTCGCCCAGCCCTTAAAGGCCCTCCTCCTTGCAAAGCTAACAGCTCTCAGGGGAGCAGCTCCAAGGAGCGCTCTCTCCACCAGGTGGGGAGTCAGCACCACAGCGATCTTCTCTCATCTCACCAGGTTTCTGGGATGTACAATGCTCAGCTCTGCTTGGTTAAGGATGGGATGTCCCTAGACTTGAATCCCTGTGTCCTGCGGCTAGAAGGGGATAGGCACGTGTTATTCAGGTATTTACTCAGGGTACCCAGAGAGGGAAAGCCCATGAAGGCAGAAAATAGACAAGGATGCCGGAGATGGGGGAAGCAAAGCCTGCCCGCTAATAGGTATGGAGTTTCTGGAGCCAACTGTGGGGATGGAGACACAGCTTTACTGTTTCCACAAAAAGCCTTGGGATTGCACACTTCAAGAAGCTGTCCTTGCTGGCGTATGAATTAGGCCTTCGTCAGCCATTATCGAGGTGTGCTCGCTGGTTGAAGCTGGGACATGCCATGTCCCCCAAGTGGCTCTTATGTTTGAACACCCGCTTCTGAGCTGGCGCCTGTGGACACCATGGCAGCTTCTGGTCCTGGGGTCCAAGAGGCAGAGGTAGTGAGAAGAGGCTGGAGGGCTGGACCTGAGCCCAGATGTCATATGATGTCGGCCGTCAACTCACACTTCCACCATCACGGCTATGAGTTGTTTTCAACCACAAGCCAGAATAAACCCTTTCTCCCTGAAGTTGTTTTGTCAGGCATTGTGTCAGAGTGATAAGAAAAGTGGCTTTTCTCAAATTCTCAAATGCACGTAAGAAGTTAGACTCAGGCAGGAATGTGACGCGCACCCCTGAACCCCAGCAGGGGAAGCCCAGGACCCAGAACACAAGCCCAACCTCAGCTATAAAACAATTTTTGAGACCTGAAGAAAAAAAAACAGAACCAACAACAAAAAAATTAGTTCACAAGTAATTCTCTCAACTGCAATGGTTTTCTTTTGTGACTTATACATTTGTTTAAAAGGCAGGGTCTCACTGCATGGCCCCAGGCTGGTCCCAAACCCCCGGGGTTAAGCAGTCCTGGTGCGGCAGCTCAAGCCACAGGCATGAACTGTTGTGTCTAATTTTTCATAAGTCTTTGAAATCATCCTCACAGGCTACAGCGTTAGTTTTCTACACTAGAGAATAAAAATGAGCTGGAAACCAGTATCAGCAAGGAAAAGGCCCGCGCTGCAGGGCAGGACGCAGCTATCAGCACACGCCACAGCGCAGACTTAGTTATCATTTGGAGACAGGCTGACCGTACATACCTGCAGCCAAAATGGGTGCCATGCACCTATAACCCCGACAGCTGCAAGCGGAAGAGTCAAGGTTCAGCCAACTGAGACTGCAAGTCAAGAAGAACACGGCGGGGTTGGTGTTCGGGAGGTGACTCTGCTGACACAGGACCTGTCTGTCACAGCAGCATGAAAGGCTGAGCGCAGATCTCCAGAACACACGTGACACAGGGAAAGAGGAGAAGACAGGCGAGACCCTAGGACTCAGCGGCACCTACGCAAGCGGTGTCTCCTTCTGAGCACCAGCAGTCAAACCTCGACTGTCCCCCTTGGTGACACCTGCTGAGCCATCTCACCAGCCCCTATAAACTCTTAAAAATAAACACTATATAATCCTTTTTCTCAGCCTTCCTAAAAATAGTAGGTTATTTTATGTAATTATCAAAAATTTTAACATTGTCACTTGAAAGATAAAAAATTTAAAATCTAATCCTAAAGCATAGTGACTATTCTATCAAAACCAGTTCCACTCCAAGAAAAATCTTAGGGACCCATTCAAATACTATACTGTTCAGTTATTGCCTGCTAAAAATTTGCACTTTATCTAATCAATTTTTTAAATCATGGGTACAGAATCTGTCCATGTCGCCACTACCTTTTATATCTCTAAATGAACTTTCCATATATAAAATTATATCACATAAAACCATACATGGTGCTTGTTTGCTCATTATAAATTCCATTTTCAATTAAAAAATATTTAGTAATTTCATTTGCATGAGTGTGTGTGCTTCCTGCATGTATATAAGCTCCCCAAACATGTGCAGCCTTTAGAAGTCAGGGGGCTGCGCGCCACCACATGAGTGCTGGAGAGCAGACCTGGCTCCTCTGAAGAGCAGTTAGTGCTCTTCACCTGAGCCGTGGCTCCAGCCTCCTCTGTGTTTGTAGCCTGGACAACTCACTAAGCAGAACACAGTGATGTAGGATGTGGAGAAGACAGAGTGTTGTAGAATATTTAAGAGAATACTATTTTTGTACTAAATGTTTGTTCTAATTTCTGAATTAACATATTTGGACTTACTACATGTAAAGTGTTTGGTGTTAATACTATGTCTTAATTTTACATCGAATTCTGTTAAAAGTTTGATCTAAAAAACCCTAGTGTACAATTCAAAATAATATAAAAGAAAATACACAAGAACAATATCAGAGCCAGGTGTGGTGGTGCACACCTGTAATTTCAGCACTCAGGGAGGCAGAGGCAGGCAAATCTCTGTACGCTGGGGGATAGCCTCGTCTACAAACCAAGTCCGAGATAGTGAAGGCTACACACACACACACACACACACAATCATATCTTGAAAAAACAAAACAAAACAAAAGAACAATACTGAGATTCTTTCTTTTTAAATGCTTTTATTTTGCTATTATTATTGGCTGGGGTGTAGGAGGAGTCGTGCCACCGTACACCTGTACAGCTCAGAGGACGCTGCAGGGTCATTTCTCTCCTTCCGCTCGGGATCCGGAGGGTTGAAAGGATGTCAGACTTGGGAGCTCAGCGCCCTTACCCACAGGTAGATAATCAAGCACGCATAACGGGCAGCATCTGCCATAGTACTGGGCAGACTGGGTGGGTGTTTAGCACTAGCCCCTAACTTGTGCCTTTACATTTCCTCACACAAGGCCTCCAGCTCTTTGGATAAGCGTATCAAACGGGGGCTGGAGAGGTGGCTCAGAGGTTAAGAGCGCCGGCTGCTCTTCCAGAGGTCCTGGGTTCAATTCCCAGCAACCACATGGTGGTTACAACCATCTATAATGAGATCTGGTGCCCTCTTCTTGTGTGTATGTGTACATGCAGGCAGAGCACTGTATAGATAATAAATAAATCTTTAAAAAAAAAAAAAGAGTATCAAACCAGAAAAGCGACAGAAAATATAGGGTTATGGTGAGAATTCCAAGAAGAGTCTCAGCACAAAGGCAGCAAGCAATACACTCGCTGCGTCTTCAGGTGTCATCTGAGAGCTGGTGTTCTATTCCCTTCCCTCGCGAGACCCCGTGACCTGCAGGCACAGACATGACCAATCCCACTGTGGACAGAATTGATGTGGCATGCTAATGGTATGTAATTAAGAGGGTATAGCAAGCATGTGGTAAGTCTTAAGAAATCACACACAGTACCAAAAGGATGGTGTGTGAGCCGGCCGCCACTGGCAGACAGCACCAGGCACACAATGACTCCTGCAAGGCCAGAGTTATGTCTGTAATTTGCTCATATAAATGCATTGCACCAGATGGTTTTATAGACTAGCACTCTGCACGGACTGGTGGGTCAGCACCCACGCCTACTGCACGCCACGGGGGCCAGGCTTGAGGAGCACCCCCTTCATCCTTCATTAGTTTCCTAACATAAACCACTTTATTCTTTTTGTGCCTGCTTCCTAAAATCTGTGTTCTCACACCCAATATAAATAGCTACGCAACATCTGCTGTGACCTTGCTAAACTACATTCAGGGAAGACACAAAGTGCCTCCTTCACACGAAACACATCACATGCGTCCAATAGTGCAAATCCTATTTCACCTATTAACTACAATTCTTGAACGTTTAGTAAAAAGTATAAGCTGGAGCTTTTGTTGACTTTTAACGCTGGTTTTCAGCACTACAGTAACCCTGGGCTTGTTGACCGTCGATGCCCAGCTCAGCTGGACGCACCGTGTGAGCCAGCCTGTTCCCAGAGGCAGCTGGGCAGCCGTCTGCTCAGGACAGCAGCGCTCCGTGGAACATGGACGTTTCTTCTATCACGTGTGGCCACCAGGCAATGGACCGTCGCATTAGGTTTTACCACGTGCTGTGCTTTTAAGAATTATGTGTGGCAAGAAAGTACAAAGATAACCCTCCATTGTGTAAAATCTTAGGATTTTTGTTATTATCAGAAAAGAAAAGCAAATCTCAAAGGTCACAGAAAAAAAAATCTACTTCCTTAGAAAAATAAGTTCAAGATAAGAATGCTAGAAAAACTGTGATCTCACACCCACACATCAGGAAGGAATGTGAGCACGACTTGGGGTGACAGACGTCCCGGCTGGCCTACAAATGCGACGGCAGTTACTGGAGGGAGTCTCCGGGTTCAAACGCAGGTCTTCAATCCCAAACCCAGACATGGCAAATGTTTCTCTTTTTTAAGATTTTATTTATTTTATGTATGTGAGCGTTCTATCTGTATACATGTCAGAGGAGAGCATTACAGGGAACAGATGGCCGTGAGCCACCACGTGGTCCCTGGGAATTGAACTCAGGACCTCTGAAAGAGCGGACAGTGCTCTTAACCACTGAGCCATCTCTCCAGCCGGGGCAAATGCTTCTTAAATCAACCATATGAGGAAGGCCTAGGATAAATAGGCCAAGATGTCAAAGTCACATGGGGCTAGTTTCAGCCCACTTGGACAGCTATCATTTTCAGCTGTGTCGGACCTAGCACATCGGTCACTGCTGGGTAAACTGTAACCAGGCCCAACAGACCCAAGCATGAGGTGAGGAATGGGGGTGCACCTGGGTCCCACAGGACGCTCCCTTCTCACCTGTCGAGCTCAGCACATCTGAACAGTACAGAGCATCCTAGGGGTCTGTTGACGTCCCTTCTGGAGCTATGGCACCTGTGGAATCTCACCTAACAAGCACATGTCTTCTGGGGACCTGCCTTGCCTTCGGTAACATGCTTCTGCACCGAGGTGCTTGGCTGTGAATGAACTACTTCCCATCTAAGATGCTTTTACATGATGTTATTATATCCATCACTGTGAGCAACAGGAGCAGGTTATCTCCAGAGGTGCTCCAGGAAAGGCAGCTTTCCATGGTACCAGATCTGAGCCATGGTGACAACAGTCTCCCTGTTCACACATCAACCTGAGTGTTTTCCCACTCCCTAAGTCCCATCACGTACCAATGTTGCAAACGACAACACTTTGCTTAGTCCAACCAGAGTCTTAGTTAACATACAAGCAAACTCAATAAAGTGGAGACATGAGAGGCCATGCAGAGTCATTAGAAAAGAAGCCACGGTCTCTAGTGGCAAAATGCATTTGTCCCCAATGTTAAAAACAACTCATGAAATTTCTAACGTTGACCTTCAGGTAGGCTGCTGTTAAAATGCTCGGCCTTGAAATGCGAGTCTGTACCTGGGAGAATTCTCCAATATAATCACATCTGCTGGGTTTGTCAGTTGCCGCATGAGTTTGTCAGCCAAATAAATCAAATTTTATATTTTAGCCTTAAAGAAATAAGATAAAGAAAAAGTCAGTTTCAAAGAAAGAAACCGAAAGTGACTGGGATGTAAAACAACTGTGTGAAAAGGCAAGTTCAGTGAGTGCTGACGTGAACGGAGACCGACACGCAGGCGTGGCAGGGAGTGAGCGCTCTCATGAGGCAGAGGCAGGTGGCTGGCTGTGGGTTCAAGGCCAGCATGGGTTACATGTTGAGAGGAAAAGGAGAAGAGGCTTCAGCCAACTGGAGAGAATATCATGCACACTCAGGAGAAGGAGTACCGGAAAAGTTACACTCAGAACATGGGGAGGGGGCTGGAGACGTGGCTCAGCGGTTAAGAGCACTGGCTGCTCTTCCAGAGGTCTTGAGTTCAATTCCCAGCAATCACATACTCACAACCAGCTATAACTGTAGCCCCATGAATTCTGATGCCCTCTTCTGGTGTGCAAATGTACATGCAGACAAAATACCAAAATACATAAAATACATAAATAAATCTTAAAAAACAAAAAAAGAAGGTCCAAGGGCTATAGGCTTACAGGAACAAAGAAACCAAAATCAGCTCCGCAGATGAAGCCTATCTCATAAACTCAGTAGTTACTCCCTTCCAGCACGCTGACCTGGCCTCACCTTCAGCAGCAGGGGGCAGGCAGTGGACCGCTGAGCCTGCGAAGTCCCAATGAGGTGAGCGCAGCGGAAGCCTGCTTTCTTTGAGATGCCTTTACGGAACAGGCAGTTATGGGCTACAAGCTCTCCTTCAATCTTCCAAAGACCAACTGTCACTAAAAATGGCTCATTTAACTAGTGATGTAAAAAAGCAACATCCCACCAAATGCCAATATAATGCAGTCTGATCCAGTTCAGTGTTAAGACTCAGGCATCAGCAATACATCGTGCAAGCCAGGCTGGCAGAGGCCTCCTGTCTCAGCTTCCAAGCACCGTGGTTACAGATAAGCCACACGCCCCAGCCTGGTGACAACAGACTTACTTAGAGAACTCTCTGGGAGCCATCAAGGTGGCTAAGTCAACAAGGTGCTTGTTGCCAAGTCTGAAAACTTGAGCTCAATCCCTACAAGTGGTCCTCTGACCTCCACGTGGCACAAATATTAAGATAAACTGGAAAACCATTGCATCATTTGGTGGAGAAAAAGCAGAGTGCTCTCAACAACAAATTTCCTAGAATTCATTACCTAGGAGCAAACGTGAGCACACAAGTTCAGACCAAGGGGAAATCCCGAGGCAGGACTATTAGTGAAACACACATGTCTGTCAGTAACCACAGTTACCCAGCAGGTGCTGCCCTCTGGAGGTTCTACCTTACACACAAAGGCCGGCTGAAGCCAGGGACAGTCTCGGTGCCCTGAAAGGGCAGTGACTGTGCTCAAGGCTGCTTTGAATTTTTAGTTGGTTTTTTTTTTTTAATTTTTAGTTCTTAATAAGTGATGTAAGCCTGGATAATAAATGAATGATGATATCAGAAATCATTTAAAGATCCTGAAGTTTGGGGGAACAGAGTCCCACTGTGTTACCCTGGTTGATGTGGAGCTCACGGAGATCTGAGTGCTGGGACTAGTGGACTGAAGTCAGGGCTGGCAAGTCTGTTTTTCATATGTATAAAAACTAAGACCCAAATTCTGCTCCATACTAAGGTAAATAGGAACTCAGACGGCGTCAGGTTGTGTCTCTCTGCCTTTCCTACTGTTTAGAGGTGCTTATGTGTGTGTGCCTAGTACGAGTGGGCCTTACAGGAAGGCTTACGAACCCTGGACACTGGAGTTAGGGTTGCTGGGAAGTCGCAGTGTGGGTGCAGGGAACCAAACTCGGGGTCCTCTGCAAGAGCGACAAGTGCTCGTGACCCCTGAGCCACCTCCCAGCCCCCAGCTCTCCTCTTTATAACAACTCATGGCAAAGGCTGCCTTATGCAATCACTCTGATCCAGCAGTGGATGTGAGCCTTGGAGAACCGGAAACCCAGAAGAGAGGACGAGGACCTGCCTTCCACAGCCTGTGGGGGGCGCCGAGTTCACGGACATCTGCTCGCTGGCAACGCCTTGAGTTAGAGATCTGTTTTGTGTATGTCTGTGCACTGCCTGTGTCTTTGTACATCAGAGAGCGGTTTAAGTTTATTTTGCTTTACATTTCGATGTGTGTGTTATGTATATATGTATGTATGTATGTTCAGTACATAAAAAGTAAAACTTCAACCATAAATTAGGATGTTATTACTTTTGTTTTGTTTTGTTTTTTGACAGGGTTTCTCTGTGCAGCCTTGGCTGTCCTGGACTCACTCTGTAGACCAGTTTGACCACCATCGCCCAGTTGGAATTATTTTTTTTAATTTTTATTTTATGTGCATTGGTGTTTTGCCTGCATGTCTGATGAAGGTGTCAGATCTTGGAGTTGTGAGCTGCCATGTAGATGCTGGGAATAGAACCCCGGTCCTTTGGAAGAGCATACAGTGCTCCCAACAGCTGAGCCATCTCTCCAGCCCTGATATTATTATTTTTTAAATAGGGACTTTTTTATAAAGATCGGGCTACACGCAAACTACCAGCAATCCTCCTGCCTCTGCCTCCTGAGTGCACAGAAACTCTCACGCAGGTTAATTCCAGCAAGGTTCCCTTGGGGAACTGATGAGCATATTAGGATGAGGGGCTATGACTAGGTAGGGCCACGGCCAACCCTACAGGAGTCTCCTGGAAAGGCCTGTGCTCAGCATGGGTGACGGCTTCCTTACAGCCCGACTGCTGACTCCAGTCCCTCCCCAAGACCAGGGCGCCATGTGAAGTTACTGCACAAGTCATATTCGTGGTTGGGGGGTGTGGCTAGCTGCTCAGACGAGGCTTCTGTGATCTTCCTCCACCCGCTCCTGCTGTAAGGGATTCACCTGCCCGCCGCACCCACCCCTGAAGCTGCCGGTTCGCCCTGAGGGTGACCCTGCACCACAGCAAATACCGACTTGGCAGAACCAACAAAGCCACTGGGGAGAGTGGAGATGTAAGCGACTTATTTCAGAGTTTTTTTAAGGCTCAAAAGCGGCAAGAACCAGTGCATTTGATACCTGGAGTGAAGCCTAGGCTCACACAGGAAGGCGGGCTGGAAGTCTGTGCGGCGCCCTCTCCCCATGCTGTAGAGGGCCTGACCAGTGAAAGCCCAGCGGGCTGCTGGAAAGGAGATGGGCCTGGAGCCGAGCAAAGGCTCTGGAAGGTCTTACCAACTGTATAGCCCGAATAACAGGACTGAAATCTCTGTCTACATAATAACTGTAGGAGAACGGCCTTGGAATTCACGCCCACCACGAGAGGTTCCATCACAGTCAGACATGACGGCAGGGACAGGTGACTTTGCTGAATCAAACATACTTTTAGGCAATAAATAAATAAATAAGTAAATAAATAAATAAATAAATAAAATTAAGTATTTTAAAAAAGATTTACTTCATGTGTGTGTTCATACACGAGTGTGTCCCAGAAGAGCGTGTACTCCCTGGGAGCAGGAGCTGAGGAGGTGTGGGCTCTGGGAGCAGAGCTCCAATCCTTCTCAAGGGCAGCGAGTGCCTTAAACATGCAGCACAGAAGCACATGAGGATGGACCCCGCTCAACTTAAAGTCTTTGCTTTTATTTTTTTATTAAATATTTTTATTTTTACATACACGTTTATATTATTACACATATATACAATAAACTACCTACAGCAAGAACCATGAAATAATCAGGATTATATAAATGTTACATTCTTAGTGTTTTGGCTATTTGTATTTAGCAGCCTTATATTTGGTGCATCTAAAATTCTGAATGAAAATCAGTATCTATCACATCTCATCATTACCAACTTAAAACATCTATCTAGAGCTGAAAACACCTTAAGCTCTAAACAACAAAGCTTAACTGTAAGACTAAACTATCTGGTCTTCAACCCCATCAGAGACTTGAGAAGGAATACAGTTAATTACCTGAGTATACAGGAGGTTCAGGTTAGTAGCATTCCAAATGAGAAGATGAAGGAGATGGTTTGCTACCTGAACAGTCACCCAAAACTCTCTATAACATTGGAGCATCATCTTCAGCCTTCTGTCCCAGTATATCTGACAGACGTATTTGTGAGGCAGGAACTACTGAGGACTTTCTTACCCTGTCTTGGCAGAGTTTGACTGTCGACTCTGCCTGCATCATAGCTTGCCCATTTTTAGGCAGAATTCTGTCCGTTGTAGAAATGAGGACATTTTGCCCAGTGGCTGGTTTGCCGTATTTGAAGCCATCTCCATGAGGAGGCTCTTTGATGCTCATCATCCTCTGTGAGGCAGGCTCTCAGGGTACCTGACATAAACAGATGCCAGTATCTCTTTCACAGGGCTTAAAAACCCCAGATTTGGGGGTGGGGGGGAGGTTCGCCTTTGGCCCCTCTGGTCCTTCCCTCTTGAGCTTCAGGTCCCTGCCCTCCCTTCTCGCCCTGCTTTTTGCTCCCTTTTAATATTTTGGCTTTTGTCTTAGTTTTGATTTCCCCTGTACACTGAATTCTCAAGGCTTAGAATGCACAATAAAGCTTAGTTCCTGGCTTTTCAGCCTGGCCGCCTCCTTTTGGCTCCTTATTCTGGTTGCTGCTTTTTGTGTTTTGGGGGGTAAGGAGACCTTCCCACAGAGAGGCATGGGAACCTGGGTTCTCTCTGTCAGAGGGGGCCCACTTCGCCTGCACTCCCTCAGGAGAGGGGCCGCTGCACAGCCTGAGAGGCTTAAGCTCCCCACCCCTCCCTCACTCAGGTGAGGAAGCTCCACGTGGCAGGCCCCGCCCTCTGTCACAGTGGAGCTATTTGCCAAGCAAGTTCTCCAAGAAACTCAGCAAAGTACAGTAATGTTTAGTTTTGTTTATAAACTTGACTTCAGTCATTTTCAGTGAATGTATAACTTCCTCTGTATTTTCTCAGTGTCCACCCGAGTGTTTTCTAGTTTTTGTTGTTGTTATATAGAGAGTTACTCACAGAATTCTACAACACGGCTCCCAGGGCTCTTAGAAAAAAACCTCCTCTACCCGGGAGCCAAACTGTTGGTATACACCGTATAAAGCTGAACATTTATGTTTCAAAATAAGGCTAAACTACCTTGAAAACCACTATGTCAATTTATCCTCTGACTATTCATGGTGGTAACCAGCCCTCCACCTGGTGCGAAGACAGACCTGGTCTGCCCCCAGCATCACATGAGTCCAGCGCGGCTGTGCCCCCTGCGCCCCCCACCAGCGCTGACCTCTGCTCTCCCCACCAGCGCTGACCTCTGCTCTCCCCACCAGCGCTGACCTCTGCTCTCCCCACCAGCGCTGACCTCTGCTCTCCCCACCAGCGCTGACCTCTGCTCTCCCCACCAGCGCTGACCTCTGCTCTCCCCACCAGCGCTGACCTCTGCTCTCCCCACCAGCGCTGACCTCTGCTGTCCCCACCAGCGCTGACCTCTGCTCTCCCCACCAGCGCTGACCTCTGCTCTCCCCACCAGCGCTGACCTCTGCGCCCCCCACCAGCGCTGACCTCTGCTCTCCCCACCAGCGCTGACCTCTGCTCTCCCCACCAGCGCTGACCTCTGCTCTCCCCACCAGCGCTGACCTCTGCTCTCCCCACCAGCGCTGACCTCTGCTCTCCCCACCAGCGCTGACCTCTGCTCTCCCCACCAGCGCTGACCTCTGCTGTCCCCACCAGCGCTGACCTCTGCGCCCCCCACCAGCGCTGACCTCTGCGCCCCCCACCAGCGCTGACCTCTGCTGTCCCCACCAGCGCTGACCTCTGCGCCCCCCACCAGCGCTGACCTCTGCTCTCCCCACCAGCGCTGACCTCTGCTCTCCCCACCAGCGCTGACCTCTGCGCCCCCCACCAGCGCTGACCTCTGCGCTCCCCACCAGCACTGACCTCTGCGCCCCCCACCAGCGCTGACCTCTGCTCTCCCCACCAGCGCTGACCTCTGCTCTCCCCACCAGCGCTGACCTCTGCTCTCCCCACCAGCGCTGACCTCTGCGCCCCCCACCAGCGCTGACCTCTGCGCCCCCCACCAGCGCTGACCTCTGCGCCCCCCACCAGCGCTGACCTCTGCTCTCCCCACCAGCGCTGACCTCTGCTCTCCCCACCAGCGCTGACCTCTGCGCCCCCCACCAGCGCTGACCTCTGCGCCCCCCACCAGCGCTGACCTCTGCTCTCCCCACGCTCCTTCCCTGCACTCCGCCCTCTTCACCTCACTCCATCCCTGCTCCTCCTCCACACCCACCGTACCCCCTTTCCTTCCCTTCCTTCCCCAAAGCGAATCAAAATAGAACTCATTCATATTTCTAAAATGTTTATTGACTAATATAAGAAATGAGAAGTAAAGCAATAACGAAATAACATTGTCACCCATGAGACTGTGCAGCTCCTTGAGAAGAGAAAGAGACAAGCAGCAAGTTTGTACCACAAAAGACGGGAGGCAGGGAGGGGGCAGAGAGGGGGCGAACGAGGGCTGTGGGCCTGCAGATTTCCACAGCTGCAGATGTGAACTGTCAATCATGACGAATTCCACAGCAACCTGAGGAACCTGCTGCTGCAAGAATTCATGTGAAAAGCATCTGCTTAATGAGAGTTGGAAACAAGCACTGTGCGCACACACACAACACTCACACTTTCAGCAAGCACTGTGTCCACACACACAACGCTCACACTTTCAGCAAGCACTGTGAGCACACACACAACCCTCACACTTTCAGCAAGCACTGTGTGCACACACACAACCCTCACACTTTCAGCAAGCACTGTGAGCACATATACAACCCTCACACTTTTAGCAAGCACTGTGCGCACACACACAACCCTCACACTTTTAGCAAGCACTGTGAGCACACACACACAACCCTCACACTTTCAGCAAGCACTGTGAGCACACACACAACCCTCACACTTTCAGCAAGCACTGGGCACACACACAACCCTCACACTTTCAGCAAGCACTGGGCACACACACAACCCTCACACTTTCAGCAAGCACTGTGTGCACACACACAACCCTCACACTTTCAGCAAGCACTGTGCGCGCACACACAACCCTCACACTATCAGCAAGCACTGTGCACACACACACAACCCTCACACTTTCAGCAAGCACTGTGCGCACACACACAACCCTCACACTTTCAGCAAGCACTGTGCGCACATACACAACCCTCACACTTTCAGCAAGCACTGTGCCCGCACACACACAACACTCACACTTTCAGCAAGCACTGTGCGCACACACACAACCCTCACACTTTCAGCAAGCACTGGGCACACACAACCCTCACACTTTCAATTTTCAGCAAACACTGTGTGCACACAACGTTCACACTTTCAGATGTTGTTTCTCGTGTAATTGAGTTATACGTAGATCCCATCTCACCATGAAACTAAAAATTTTCACCATCAACTTTCTGGCACCAGTCTTGAGACCCAAATGACAGAAAATGCAGTTGGAAGCTTGAAACGTCCAGAAAATTAATTAGTATTTGGCATACTGATGAGAAAAAAAGCAAAAACCTTTCATTCTGCTTGTCAAAAGCAGTCTGGCACATTGCTGCAGCACACCACAATCTGACGACTGGCAGCCAATGCTGTATTTGCATCTCTACAGCGCTTCATTTGCATACACTGAAGAACTGAGTCCACCTCGGGGGCCCGAGGCTCTGGGAGGCTCTCGCTCTCTCTCATGCTAACCTTTTTGAGACTGTTTCTGAGCAAGGAGGCTGCAGAGAGAGGTGGAGGATCCGCAGGCTGTCTGCTGCTCACTGCTGCAAACACGATGCTCTCTGGCAACATTTCTCTATCTTCAAACATTAACCGTGCAAACCTCTGTCTGCATGTCAGGCCTACCTAGCTCACTGTGTGTGTAGTGTGTGTCTGCATGTCAGGCCTACCTAGCTCACTGTGTGTGTAGTGTGTGTCTGCATGTCAGGCCTACCTAGCTCACTGTGTGTGTAGTGTGTGTGTGCATGTCAGGCCTACCTAGCTCACTGTGTGTGTAGTGTGTGTCTGCATGTCAGGCCTACCTAGCTCACTGTGTGTGTAGTGTGTGTGTCTGCATGTCAGGCCTACCTAGCTCACTGTGTGTGTAGTGTGTGTGTGCATGTCAGGCCTACCTAGCTCACTGTGTGTGTAGTATGTGTGTCTGCATGTCAGGGTTACCTAGCTCACTGTGTGTGTAGTGTGTGTCTGCATGTCAGGGTTACCTAGCTCACTGTGTGTGTAGTGTGTGTCTGCATGTCAGGCCTACCTAGCTCACTGTGTGTGTAGTGTGTGTGTCTGCATGTCAGGCCTACCTAGCTCACTGTGTGTGTAGTGTGTGTCTGCATGTCAGGCCTACCTAGCTCACTGTGTGTGTAGTGTGTGTCTGCATGTCAGGCCTACCTAGCTCACTGTGTGTGTAGTGTGTGTCTGCATGTCAGGCCTACCTAGCTCACTGTGTGTGTAGTGTGTGTGTCTGCATGTCAGGGTTACCTAGCTCACTGTGTGTGTAGTGTGTGTGTCTGCATGTCAGGCCTACCTAGCTCACTGTGTGTGTAGTGTGTGTGTCTGCATGTCAGGCCTACCTAGCTCGCTGTGTGTGTAGTGTGTGTGTCTGCATGTCAGGGTTACCTAGCTCGCTGTGTGTGTAGTGTGTGTGTCTGCATGTCAGGCCTACCTAGCTCACTGTGTGTGTAGTGTGTGTGTCTGCATGTCAGGGTTACCTAGCTCACTGTGTGTGTAGTGTGTGTGTCTGCATGTCAGGCCTACCTAGCTCACTGTGTGTGTAGTGTGTGTATCTGCATGTCAGGGTTACCTAGCTCACTGTGTGTGTAGTGTGTGTATCTGCATGTCAGGCCTACCTAGCTCACTGTGTGTGTAGTGTGTGTGTGCATGTCAGGGTTACCTAGCTCACTGTGTTGTAGTATGTGTCTGCATGTCAGGGTTACCTAGCTCGCTGTGTGTGTAGTGTGTGTCTGCATGTCAGGCTTACCTAGCTCACTGTGTGTAGTAGGCCTTACTTTTTAAAGAGTTCATCAGACTACAAGACATGTTGATCATGCTCATTTTCTAAAAGCTAGCTGAGGAGCACGGAGGAGTGTTTGCCTTCCCAGGCCACACTGCCAGCGAGCTGCAGCTGCACGCCCAGACCCAACACCTCACCCTCTGCTGCGCTCTCTTCCCGCCCTTTGCTAACACGGTGACCATTATATAATTTACTTAAAGCCCCAGATGTGTTAAGCTGGGCACCATTAAGAAGTGTTTCTCTGTAACTTGTTTTTTAATGTACACCGGTGCTTCCCCTCATGAGAGCTGCCATGTGGGTGCTGGGAACTGAACCTGGGGCATCTGCAAGAGCAGCCAGTGCTCTCAACTCCCAGCCTCTCTTTGTAGCTCTTTCTCATTTCACCAATATGACAAATGACACAGCACAAATATTCCTATTACTATTAATCTCTGTAGTTTTTACTTGAAATCAAAACTGAGGTAGTACTTCCTCGTTTAAGACGTGCCTGCAACAGTGAGACCCTGCTAGTAATTTACACGCGTGAGTGCACACTGAAAAGAGAGAGGCCTTGTAGAATGTGTACAAATGGCTACGCCTACCTAGGGAAAGTTATGATTTGCAATAATCCAAATTCATGTATATTCTGATGAACAATCCAAGTAAGTCTATACAGCAGTCACTAGAGAGCTCAAGAAAGCTACAGATGAGGCCAGCGCAAACACAGACCTGCTGCAGACGGCAAAGCCCTGACGAGTCACCACGGGACCCGAATCTAGACTGATGCTCAGTGGAGCTCCTTCCCCTAAGCAGCAGGCGGGTGACCTTCAACAGTGATAGCGCTAGCCAATTAGCAGGCTTGTATCACCCCAACCTAGAAGGATTTCAAGCATGATGCAGGATGTACAATAGGTCAGAGTAAAAAGGAGCAGACAATATGAGCTCTGTCACTGCGCAGGCCGTCCCACGGGAATTAGCATCTCACGGCACACAGCGGTCAGTGCACGGCGGTCAGCGCACAGCGGTCAGTGCACCAGCAGCCTGGCTCCCCGTCCCTCATCCACATCAGACGTGAGGAACTACCTCTATTAATAAGTGGGTTTCGTGTCAATCAAGCATCTCCCTTTCCAAAGTAAATCAAAGAGGAGCGCAGATGCTTCAGTGCGACCACTGCTTGCTCCCTCTTTTTCATTGTTCTCAGAAGGCACAGCTAGAAACTGGACATTTTTATACACACTGACCAAGGCACAGCTACGCAAACAAATGACCATACGCCGTCACTCATTCTTCAACCATCCAAAGGAACTGCAGCAAATTCATATAACATAAAATTAGCTATTTAAAACTGAATTATTGCTGGGAGCTAGCATATGCAGTGTGGTATAGACAATCCAGTTCTGAGACACGATCATCAACACAAAGTAGAAGCCGACACCGCTCTGCTCCTCCGGCCTGCTCCTCAGAGCCCCCAGAGCCAGCATCTCAGCTTCCATCCCCACAGACTCCCGCGCTGTGGGCACAACCACACACGCGCCCTTTGTACCTAGATTCCTCTACTTAGCATAATGCCTTTGAGATTCATCTGTGCTGTAGCAAATATCAAAACTCCTTTCCTTTTAATAGTTTAACATACTATCCCATGAATATATGTCATAATCTATCACAAACAGCCTTTTGAGCTATTTTACCCATCAGCTACTGTGAACAGTGCTCCTATTACTGTGTGTGCACATGTGCGTCAAGTCCCTCATTTCATTTCCTCTAGGTATATGCACAGAAGTGAACTGTGCGTGATTACAGTAATTCTGCTTAATTTCTGAGAAATAACTGGGAACTGTTTTCTACAGTCAAACAAGAATACTGTGTGTGAGGGGGGCAGTGGGAGGGAGGGAGGGAGGGAGGGAAGGGATGGGGGAGGGAGGGAGGGAGGGAGGGATGGGGGAGGGAGGGAGGGGGGGAGGGATGGGGGGAGGGAGGGAGGGGGGAAGGAGAGAGACACACCTGTGATGATGTGTGTAAGGACACATGCCCGTGACTGCGGTTTCCTTGCTCACAATTGGCCACAGGTCTGCTTATCCCCACGTCCTTTCTACCCCCAGCCACCACTCTTGGCTTCCTAATTGTGTTCCAGAGGATGCACACTCAGATCACGCTGTTGCATGAGAGGGATTTTACCAACTCAGCCATCGGCCCACCCTCCAAACACCCATTTCAGAAAAAGTTCCTGCAGTAGTGAGGTTTATGTGTCTATGAGGAACAGCAAGAAGGAACTCTTTACTTATGTATTTAACCGTGTATGGGAAAGCCAGGCCGTGACAGACGGCAGTAAGGGCTAGGATAAGTGTGCTTAGCTTAACAGGCGGGCACGGGAGTTTCTGCTTCCCTGACACATCCACAGTATAAAAAGGGAACCTCTCAGCAATCAGAGAAAGAGTTGGGTTTTTTAATAAAGCATTCCTTTGTGGGGTTTTTGTTTTTAATTTGTTTTGTTTTGTTCGTTTGTTGAAGCAGGGTCTCTCTACATTAACCTGCCTCTCCTAGAACTCACTGTGTAGACCCACTGGCCTTGAACTCACAGAGATCCCCCTGCCTCTGCCTCCTAGAACTGGGACTACAGGCCAGTTATGTGAAATATTATTTCTTACATGACATCACTCAAAGCAGTTTCATCTTCCAGATTTGAGTAATGCTCCCTGTATATTTTTTTCTGCTGGTTCAGATTGGCAACTTTCTAGAGCGATTCTTAGCGTTTCCTGTGTTCAGCTGTGCAGTTCTTGAGCACCGCACTCCCTGTGATGAACAATAACATTCCTAACCTGATTATGGTCAGAGCCCAACAACAGTGCAGGGTCAGCACCTTGCAGGTCACAGTCACTTCAGCTCTGTGAAGAAAGAGGCGGCTGCTTAAAATCCTACTTTAAACAACCTGAAGTAAACAAAGTCATCTGGACTGAGCATAGCGTGTATTGACAAGGAGCGACACAACAAGATGCCCTAGCACATGCCTGATGCAACTAGACATGATATAAATTATATCAATAACATACAAGTACATGATAACACACATGGACCTACATAGCTTATATGAGCAAATAATCCCATTCTGAATACACAAAGTTAAGACTTAGGAAGAGAAAGTGAAGTCAGTGCGCACACACATGCACACATGCATACAACAGAGAGTGTACATATGTTGCGAATGAACATGGCTATATTACACATGAGAAATCAAGACTGAGAAAGGCAAAGTGCTATCAGAGACCACACATACATACGCAGGTACACACGCCTTACACGAGTGCAGACCCAGCAAGCACTATGCCATTTTACACGGGGACATGAACACATCAAGACTGTAAATCAAACTCCTGTGGACACTGAGGCACACTGATACATAACTCAGCTTTCCTGGATGTGGCGATCCCAGCACCCACTTAACACCAGCGGAAGGGACACACATCTGCATCCCAGCAAAAGGGAAGGGATGAGAGACACGGCCTGCAGTCTGTCTACAGAATTGATGAGCTGCAACTTCAGGAGAGACCCTGCCTCAAAAATAAGGTGAAACATGATGGAGGAAGACAGTTATGTCATCTCTGCACATGCGCGCGCGCACGCGAACACACACACACACACACACCACACCCCAACACACACACGCACATACACACACCACACACACACCACACCCCAACACACACACACATGCGCACATACACATATCCCAACACACACACCACACCCCAACACATACACACACCACACACACACCACACCCCAACACACACACACACACACACGCGCGCACATACACACACCCCAACACACACCCCACACCCCAACACGCACACAAGCACACACACGCACGCACGCACGCACGCACGCACGCACATACACACACCACACACACCACCACCACATAAACAGGAACTACCACCACCACATATATATACATGCATACACATACCCCACACACACACACACGCGTATACCTCCACACACACCCAAGCGCACATACACCACACACACGCTTGCTCTATGACATCTGTGCTAATATCCTATCACTCCCAAAGTTTACTAACAGTTTTCTGCCTTCTTCACACTCACCAATGATGTGTCACTTCTGTCATTTTTATAGCTTCTCTAAGTCACCCCTGCAAGTCTCAGGGACACAGAGCCTCAAATATTTCTGGTACTTGAGACTTTCAAATCCACCATGTGGTTATTCTCTTTCATATTCCCCGGTCTCCCCCATGGACGCCGAGGTCTTGCCTGAGGAGGAGTTTCTAGGATCCACTGAAGTAGAGACTCCTGCCCTAGAGGGATCCCAGACGGAGGGAAAGGCAGGAAGCAAGCTGGAGAGCTGCCCCATGCGTGTGCCACCACACCTCAGCAGGGGTGGGCCCACACAGACCCCTGTGGTGTTGGGAAAGAGTGGGGCTCCACGGTTCATATGGTGGAACACTTGGTCCCCAGCCAGTGGAACTCTTCAGGGAGGATCAGAGGCACGGCTTGCTTTTTTTTTTTATGGTCTGGTTTGGTTTTTCGAGACAGGGTTTCTCTGTGTATCCCTGACTGTCTTGGACTCACTTTGTAGACCAGGCTGGCCTTAAACTCAGTGATCAGTGATCCCCCTGCCTCTGCCTCCAAAGTGCTGGGATTAAAGGCGTGCACCACCATGTCCTGCTAGGGGAGGCATGGCTGGTTTGGAGGGGGTATGACACTGGGGGAGGGAGGGCTTTGCGGTTTCATAGGCCGCGTGACATTTTCAGTTCTCTGTGCTCTGAGCTGTTCCTGCTCCCGAGCCCTTGCTCCACCTCCATCATTGAGAAATCCAACCCTCTGAACTGTAACCCCAACTAAACGCTTTGGTTTATAAGTTGTTTTTTCACAGCGAGAAAGTAACTAATTAGTACACCCTTTCTCCAAAAAGTGGCTTTTGTCTGTATTCTGTGGCAGCAATGAGAAAAATAACTGATAAAGACACTAAACACAGCCATAAAGATACATTTCCCCAAGAATCTAGAATGACAAAGTCACTGACTCACCTGAGCCACGTCAGTGACAGCCCACGAGGGGTGGGTAAGCCTGTGAGGCATGCACACGACAGCTGCGCCTCCTGCTGACCTCTCAGGACTCACTGCTGTCACTGTCTGAGTCCTCCGACATGACTTCTATGTCTGGCTTGTCTCCTCAGCTTGACGGAACATACACCTAACAGCTCAGTACCCACGAGCCTAATAAAAACACCTGCAAGCAGCTCCCCGGAACGGCCCTCACCATGCGGTGTATTTTGAGTATCTTGTCAGTTTTCAGCCATGGTATTATGCCAAGGTTATTTCATTTTAAAGGTTATCATCCCATCCACTGTAAAATATCACCACCAGAGCAAGTGATAAAGAGTATTTCTGTAATCTGCATGGAGTCCATATATTTAAAGATTAGTAGATTAAGTGATCTCGTTAATACTAAAACCTAGTCTGATCTTTAAAAATTAGATGAATTTTCTTAAGAAACCTAAACTCTTCCATTGCAATAATTCACACAACAACTGAAGCAAACACTCATTAGTTACAACTCATTAATATTCTTGTATATAATGTAAAATAATCTGGGAACCACAATGATCTATAAAAATGATTTTACACAACCTTTATTTAACTTAAATATGAATATGTAAGCTGCTATCTTTACATGTATTATTTTCTTAATTCCTAATTAACCTCACATCCACCCTGCGCTGCTCAGACCTTTTCTCCTTCACTTGGCTTTAAATATATTCTTGTCCAATTCTTCGTGTTCTTGCGTGATTAAAAATGTGTATACGGACTGGAGAGATGGCTCAGTGGTTATGAGCGCCATCTGCTCTTCCAGAGGTCCTGAGTTCAATTCGCAGCAACCACATGGTGGCTCACAGCCACCTATAATGGGATCTGGTGCCCTCTTCTGCAGATAAAGCACTCATATACAATGAATAAAATAAATACATCTTGTTTTTAAATGTGTCCACAATGTTGGTATGGGAGGCAACTGATAGTAATCTTATTATTCTGGGTCTATGGAGTGGAAAAAATGTTGCAAGTGATTTAAAGTTAGAATTTCTGAAATCCTATTTTTTGATGAGTTGTCAAAAGACAAAGAAAGTGAGTATGTGTAAGAGACTCAAATGCTTTAGCCATCTCATGAAAAAACGCATTTCTGGTTGTAATTGTTCAAATTATAGGAAACAAGCTTCTTTTCTTCAGAATCACTAGGAATCAGCCTGACTCACAGGGACCGCTGCATGCAAAGCAGAGGCTGCAGGAGCTCAGGCGCTGCTCACACGCTCACGCCCACGCCTCTGTCTGTGAGGCACACGCAGTGCTAACCCAGCTCTCTAAAGGAATACAAAGACAGATGAAGACAAGTGTAAAAGAAAATTGATTAAACCACCTTAAAAAGAGGCTTTGGTGTAGTCAAATTCTTTATTGTGGAATTTTCCCCCATGGGAGACTGTACAAACGTCTTGTCTAAAGTGTACTAAAATTACAAATCTACATTCACACTAAGGAAAATTGCTTTTTACTTATCAGGGTTGAAAGAAACAAGGAAGGCTTGAAAAACAGTTATTTCCAGGGAAAAAGTGAAGCAGGAGTGTGAAGATATAATAAAAGGGCTATAATCAGAGATACGGGAAGAAGACAAACTGCATTAATTAATTTTCTTTAAGAAATAAGACCAGCTCACTCCGAGATGAATCGTCTCATTTGCCAAGTGTCCCAAGTGGCAAAGCCACACAAATACCTCTGTAATTCTTCATTAGTGCTTCGGCAGGTTAACCATTTGCAGTCTGCCGCCACGGGGCAGGGGTTCCGCCCTTGGGTGGGAAGCACAACTGATCAGCACTTGTGTGTGCGTTTTACAATAACTTCCTTTCTTGAAATAACCAAATAGAACCTGTATGCAGACAAAGGAGGGGGAGGGACCGCTCGGCCAGGCCACGCGCTCCTGCAGACGGGACAGACCCTGCTACACACAGAAACCCTGCCTCGAAAAAAACAAAAGACCACCCAGATCTGGTCTACTTTTCCTGTTAGTTCCGATGGTTGGTTTGGTTTGGTTTTTTCACTTGCCCACGCCTAGGCCAATACCTTTACCTCACCGATTTGCCTCGAATCACCATTTCACATGCGCGTACAACTGAGTGCAGACCATAAGAAGCACAGAGAGTGCGGCACTAGCACCACACGCCAAGTGGCTCCTCTCTCTGTGATACATACAATTTCCTCTGATGATCATCATGAATCAGACAATCTCTTAAATGGCTGAGACTTACTGTAAGGTAATTTTAAAAAATAACCTACGTACAGAGAAACTTGGGGAACCGATGACTCCTCAAGACTCAGTTGAGAAAGTGTGCGGGCACAGTCCTCAGTTTTTATGTATTTCTATGACAGAACTAAGAGTTAGAAAAAAGAGTCTGTGAACATTCTGTTTTTGTCTTTGCTCAGTCCTATGAAGAGATCAGTGTGTGCGGTAAAGAGTTCAGCTAATACGCCCAAGGCACTGAGTTAAATCCTCAAATACACCCCTCCAAAAGAGATAAACATTTTCATCAAAGACTAAGTTTTATGGTACACTAGGTTTTCTTCCAAATTGAAAAGTTTTATGAAAGTTAGAAAATCACTACACTATCCCCATGGGAGAGAGCCAGCCCCTGTCACTATTAGTGATGCTCTGCTCTGCTTGCAGACAGGAGCCTAGCAGAACTGTCTTCTAAGAGGCGTCATGCAGCAGCCGATGGGAACAGATGCAGAGACCCACAGCCAAGCAATAGGCTGAGCTCAGGGAGTCTTGTGGAAGAGTGAGGGAGAAGGACAGAGGGAGCCGGAGGGGTCAAAGACACCACAAGAACCTATAGAGCAAACTAACCAGGGCCCATGATGCACACAGAGACTGACCCACTAACTAAAGAGCATGCATGGACCTAGACACCCATACACACACACACACACACACACAGCTGATGTGCAGTCTGGTCAACATGCGAATCCCCTAACAATGGAAGTAGGGGCTGCCTCTGACTCTGCTGCCTGCCTTTGGATACCTTTCCCCTAGCTGTGCTTCTCGTCTGGCCTCAGTGGGAGAAGATGTGCTTAGTCCTACTGCAACCTAA
Organism: Acomys minous; assembly: GCF_964271855.1. NCBI lineage: Eukaryota > Metazoa > Chordata > Mammalia > Rodentia > Muridae > Acomys > Acomys minous. The sequence goes on from NC_140498.1 coordinate 97,546,966, forward strand.
GGTGCCAGGGTGGGTTGGTACCCTTGGGGGCCCCGCTTCTCTGAGAAGAAGGGGGATGGGGGATGGGTGCATGAGGGTGGGACTGGGAGGGGAGAAGGGAGGGGGTAGGATCAGGCTGTAGAGTGACTAAATAAATAACATTTTAAAAATTTGAAAATTAAAAAAAAAAACTTTTTTTGAAAATGTAAGATGAGTACGTGGTATATACCTGTAACCCCAGACTTTAGGAAGTAGAGTGAGGGGAAGTGGTCATCCTTAGCTACAGTAATGTTAAGATCACCCTAAGGAGACCAAAGATCAGGTTTCAAATTTTTTTAAAGAAGAAATATTTGGGACTGGAGAGATGGCTCAGAGATTAAGAGCACTGACTGCTCTTCCAGAGGTCCTGAGTTTAATTCTCAGCAACCACACGGTGGCTCACAACCATCTATAATGAGATCTGATGCCCTCTTCTGGCCTGCAGAGGTACAAGCAGGCAGAACCCTGTATATTTAATAATAAAAAGTAAATCTAAAAAAAATAAATAAATATTTAATTATGTTAAAGCTTATTACCCAGAGATAAAAGTGGTGACAATTTTGATATAAATATGTAAACATACATCCTAGAATTCTTTGTATAAATATATATTCATCTGTAATAAAAATATGATTAATATCTATCAAGTAGGCTTAATGTACATAAACTATAATCCCAGTACTAAGAAGGTAGAAGTAGAAAGGTCAGAGTTCAAGGCCAGCCTGGGATGCATGAGGCTGTCTCAGAACAACAGTCACGCCAAGCATATCCCACACTGCTGCACGAGAGCAGCAAACTCACAAGTACAAAGAATAAAGCTCCTAACAAGCACTAACACCAACATAAGACTTCCTGACCACGCTTCACACTAACACCAACGTGGCCTTCCTGACCACACTTCACACTAACACCAACGTGGCCTTCCTGACCACACTTCACACTAACACCAAGTAGCCTTCCTGGCCACACTTCCTACTAACATCAACGTGGCCTTCCTGACCACGCTTCACACTAACTCCAAGTAGCCTTCCTGGCCACACTTCACACTAACTCCAAGTAGCCTTCCTGACCACGCTTCACACTAACACCAATGTGGCCTTCCTGGCCACACTTCACACTAACTCCAAGTAGCCTTCCTGACCACGCTTCACACTAACACCAACATGGCCTTCCTGGCCACACTTCACACTAACTCCAAGTAGCCTTCCTGGCCACACTTCACACTAACGCCAATGTGGACTTCCTGGCCATGCTTCACACTAACACCAACGTGGCCTTCCTGGCCACACTTCACACTAACTCCAAGTAGCCTTCCTGACCACGCTTCACACTAACGCCAACGTGGCCTTCCTGGCCACACTTTACACTAACTCCAAGTAGCCTTCCTGGCCACACTTCACACTAACGCCAACATGGCCTTCCTGGCCACACTTCACACTAACTCCAAGTAGCCTTCCTGGCCACACTTCACACTAACACCAACGTGGCCTTCCTGGCCATGCTTCACACTAACACCAGCGTGGCCTTCCTGGCCACACTTCACACTAACTCCAAGTAGCCTTCCTGACCACGCTTCACACTAACACCAACATGGCCTTCCTGGCCACACTTCACACTAACTCCAAGTAGCCTTCCTGGCCACACTTCACACTAACACCAACGTGGCCTTCCTGGCCACACTTCACACTAACGCCAACGTGGACTTCCTGGCCATGCTTCACACTAACACCAACGTGCCCTTCCTGACCACACTTCACACTAACTCCAATGTGGCCTTCCTGGCCATGCTTCACACTAACACCAACGTGGCCTTCCTGACCACTCTTCACATTAACACCAACGTGGCCTTCCTGACCACACTTCACACTAACACCAACGTGGCCTTCCTGACCACGCTTCACACTAGACCAACGTGGCCTTCCTGGCCATGCTTCACACTAACTCCAAGTAGCCTTCCTGGCCACACTTCACACTAACTCCAAGTAGCCTTCCTGGCCATGCTTCACACTAACTCCAAGTAGCTTTCCTGGCCACACTTCACACTAACTCCAAGTAGCCTTCCTGGCCACACTTCACACTAACTCCAAGTAGCCTTCCTGGCCACGCTTCACACTAATTCCAACGTGGCCTTCCTGACCACACTTCACACTAACACCAATGTGGCCTTCCTGACCACGCTTCACACTAACTCCAACATGGCCTTCCTGACCACACTTCACACTAACACCAATGTGGCCTTCCTGACCACACTTCAGGAAGCTGGTCCTCACTCATTCATAGAAATGATAGTTCAACAGTGAGCATGCTTCCTGCTTTTCTGTGTTCACACTTATAGCTGTGGATTAAACTGGATGAGACAAGAAGACTCTGGAAGCCTGTTTATTTATGATACAACACATATTGTTGCCACTGGAAGACAGATCATGAATAAGGATGCCAAGTATTTAATGTGGTACCCTCCATATACTTTTATTTTTCTGTTTTTAAGACAGGGTCTCTCCTTTCTAAGGCTTTTGTTTATGATGGAAAATTGTCAGTTTCCCTTTACTGTACAACTAAATCTAGTAAGTACTATTGTTTTAAGCCCTTTTGTGTGTTTCGGTTTTGGTTGGTTTGGGATTTTTAGGGAGTAGCAGTGTGTGTTTTGAGTCAGAGCCTCATGTAGCTCAGGCGAGACTAAATCTCTGTAGGCTCCTTCTACAGCCCTACTGACTCTCCTGTCCACATTTCTGAAGTACCAAGAGTCCAGACCCTGTGCCCCACGCCTAGCCCAATGTATGGCTTTGCTTGTCTGTTTTTTTTTTCCTGCTGTACCTCATAAGGATTAAAGCTAAAGCTTCACACAGTGAGTTGAGCACTTACGACAATAAGCACATACTAAGTTCAGATCCCAGCATCCATGTGACAAGACTGGACTCTGTGCACACCTTCAGCCCCAGCACCAAGGAGGGACAGAGACCAGACAGTCACAGGGGGTGCTGGCTTCCAGTCTTGCCAGGAAAGTAAAAACAAATGCATGCAAGCTCCAGATGCAGGGGGCACTTCTGCCTCAGCAGGCATGGCCTCAGAGAAGGTGCCTGATGCCATCCTCTGGCTCCCAAATGCCCTCCCACACACACAAGTCACACCCAGAGACACATACACCTACAGGGCTTGTGAATAAGGGTCAGCTCCCAGAACAGGGCACGGAGAGCTCAAGGCTGATGAACTGAAGGAGAAACAGCCATTTTCTCAAATTAAAATGTCATCTGAACTGTACTCAACAGTAACAGACAGCTCTAAACTCTGCAGCACACTCCTGGACTCTGAAAGGTGTCAGTACAAATCCCTAGTTTGTTTGTTTGTTTGCCCCTTGTGTTTGGTTTGGTGCTTTGGACAATGCCTCACACAGCTCGCACTGGCCTTGAACTGCCTCAAGTAGCCCTGGATGATTTTGAACTCCTGACTCGCCTGCTTCTGTCTCCCAAGGCTGATATCACAGGCACAAACTGGAACACTTGGTTTTATACCGTCAAACTCAGGGCTTTGAACATGCTAGGCAAACAGCTACCAGCTGAGCCAAATTCCCAGTTCTGGACTGTTCCTCTGAGACAGGAGCTCGCTCTGTAACCTAGATAGCCACAAACTCACAAGAACCCCTTGCTTCAGTCTCCCATGTCCTAAGAAGATCAGCACAAATTACCACTCGCAGCCTGTCTGGTTTTGTTGCTGTTGTTTTTTGGGGGGGAGGGTTCAAGACAGGGTTTCTCTGTGTGTCCCTGGCTGTCCCAGACTCACTTTTTAGACCACGCTGGCCTCGAACTCACAGAGATCCACCTCTCACTCCCGAGTGCTGGGATTAAAGGTGTGTACTACCATGCTGGGCCCTGTAGGTCTGGTTTTTATTTTTTTATTTTTTGAAATCTTATCAATTTAATGGATAAAATACTCTGGTTTAAAATACATATTTATGTAAATATATAAATTCAAACTTTCCTCCAAAGAATACAAATACCCAGCACTGGGAAAAAAAAACTTTGTCCAACTTCTCTTAAGTCTTCAAGAGCCTGCAAGTAGGAAAGACAACGCCAAGAGCACAAACCACAAGCCAACCGCGCAAAGCTGCAGCGGCGTCCGGCAGCCTCGCGCCACCCCCACCACCACCACCACCCCCCCTTCTGAGGTTTGCTGCTGGTCTTTCCGGCTGACCTCTCAGCTCACATGACTTTACCCAGCGTTCTTACACAAGGACCCATCGGTACAGAGAATGACTACACAGCAGTAATAGCAGAAGCAGTGTAATGGGGGCTTTCTTTCCCTTGATGTGCAGATCTGTTTTATCTTCTGAAATAATATATACTACAGCTAGAACATGTCTAATTACATTAAAGTCTACAATATGCAGAAACCTCAACATTTATATGAGACAATTCCTTATCACAGTGATCCATAATTTTCATTAGCAGGAACAATTTTCACTTATTAACAGGAAAAAATTTCTGCATAGTTGCTGATAACCTGTGCTTCGTAAAGGGATATAAAGAATAAGATAAAGGCTTAGTTACAATGACATAAATGAGGTTAAATAAAGGAAAGCCACACCCAGGTCAGTCACTGGGATGCGTGATCTGTGACTGGAAGGAAACATATCAGCCACCATTAAATTTGCCTTTAAGTTTCTTTTGAAATGGGAAAATATGGCAATCTTATTTAATAAAAGTTTGGAGCCAGAAAGAATAATTCTTCATGGTGTGAGATAATACACCAATGTCTATTTGCAGAGCTTTTGCAAAAAATCATATAAAATAAACATTTCTACAGTACTTGCTATACGCCAAGCGTGAAAGCACACTTAAAACACTACATGTACAGAAGTGACAGGTCACTGCTCACAAGGAATTCACCCTCAGTGTGCACAGCACGTGTAACCTAATTAACACCAACATCTTCCGTGAGTCAGGGGCTACATTGTGAATTCAACCCAACTGCCTGACTCTGCAGCTCTTACTGATCATATGAAGACACAATGTGCACATGCGTGTATGGAAGACCGTGAGAATCTGAAAACCTGGCACAGAATATTATTTGAAGGAAACATTTTACCTCAGTGAAAATAAAGTATGAACTTAGAGGTGAGTAGTGGCAAAAATTGGGATTTAAAATGTTAGCAAAAGTTAGATCATGGCAGTGTGGAATATCATGTTGGAAAAATTAAAGACCTACAGCCTAGTCTAAAAAGCGAGTACAGGACAGCCAAGGCTAACATAGGGAGACCCTGCCTGGAAAAAAAAAAAAAAAAAGGACCTAGACAAATTAGACCCATGCCATATTCAAGGATTGAAAATTCAGTATTGCTTTTAAAAACTGTCCTCAGGCCGGGCTGTGGTGGAACACGCCTTTAATCCCAGCACTTGGGAGGCAGAGGCAGGCGGATTGCTGTGAGTTCGAGGCCATCCTGGTCTACAAAGCAAGTCCGACAGCCAAGGCTACACAGAGAAACCCTGTCTCAAAAAAACAAAAACAAAAACAAAACAAACAAAAAGAAATGACAAAGAAACTTCAACAATGACACCTTAACAATATGGCGGCCTAAGCAAGATTCAAACCAAGGTAACACCGACACCACAAAGTGGAAGCGGGAAATCTTACTGGGCCCTATTCACACACACAGAAATCATGGGCAACTAATGTTAGCTGAGGGAGGAGGAATTATTTTTCCCCAGAGTTATGGTCCCTGTGTTTATCAAAACCAAGTGGAGAGCCCTCAAATAATGCACATACAAGCCACACTAAGCAGACTCGGCAGGCTGCACTTATGTACTGACAGGTGGGCAGCTGGGTCGGCAGACACACAGATATACAGATCTGTCACAGCGACAAAGGGAAAGGCTGACTCTGAAAGCGAGCAAAGGGCCTGTGAGCGAGGCCGGCGGGAGGAGAGTGACTATGAGAAACGATGGAAGTATATTTTAATTTTTAAAAGAAGCTAGGCATGGCAAAAGAAAAAGATAGGAAGAGGGAATAAATCTTCTCACACATGAAAATAAAAAAAGAATAAAGTCTTGTCAATCAAACAGGAAAAACATTAAACTTTATGTACAGTAAAACAAACAACCTACAAAGAACAAACAGTGTGTGTTTTCACTTACAGATCCAGGGTTGAGTGCAGGAAGGAAGGCAGAGTTGTGTAATGAACGCATTTCACTTTGAAAGAAAAAAAGTTCTGCATATACATTGTAGACAAGTGGATATAAAATTATCTAAATGGTCAACTTTATATTCCATGTTTTTATCAAATTAAAAGTAAAATGTTTTTGAATGAATGAAAACACAACACATGGTCCGAAATGTGATATAGACCACATTCACTGCCACTGAAGTGTAAGAGAAGCAGTAGAAAAAGTGATTTGCCAATTTTCTATAGAATCTAGTACATCTGTAATCATCCCCCACAGGCCTGACCCACAAGAAGCTAAAGCACGTACCTACAGAAATGTCAGTATTCGAAGCACGCTGCTCCGCGGTAGCGGAGGAGCACACATGCATCTGGTGTGCAGCTCACGCTGCGTAAGGCCCTGGGTTTGATCCCCAGCACAAAAGTATTAACAGCAGCAACAGAGTCAGCCAGCCTCATCCGTGCTCGCGTGTGAACCAGCTGGCTGCATTCCTGCCACGGGATGGCGTCCATGATACACAGCCCGGCATGGCCACGTGTGGCCACTCACGGCAATCTTCCAGTCCTGCTCTGAGTGCACAGTGACATGCATAGTCCCTATTATTCAATTTCGGGGAAATAAAAAAGCTTACGTTTTTTATGATGATAAAAAAAGGGAAAGAAAAGAAACAAAAATAGAAAAATATAAAGTTTTCTAAAACAAATGATAACTAAAGTACTAAATATGTACTAAATATGTGGGATTGTACTTTAGGTGGGCTCAGAACAAAATGGCCTTAAATGCATACATATGAAAAAAATGACTGAAAAATTAAAAATTTAAGCAACTTTCTCAAAAGGTGAAGAAAAAGTATAAAATTAAAGACAGCAGAACGTAATAATATAAAACAGTTGCACGGATGCTCCCGCAGCAGAGGCTAGCCCTCTGGTGTGTGCACTGGGGTCTGTAATCACAGGACAAGGCCCGACGGAAGGAGGCAAAGGAGGAAGAAGTCGGCACAGGCCCTAGACACGCGCGGGCAGAGAGCACCCAGGACATGCGAGGCTCCGCTCCCCAGGGGATGTGGAGTGATCAGCCAAAGTTAAATAGAAAGCACAAAAGGTTAACAAGGATATGGAGGCACTAGAATCCTCATCAATCATGAAAATTCAGACTGTAATGACCTGCAGGAAGATCACAACAGTGTGAGTCCTCACAGCCGAAGCTTGGGAAGTGCTCATGCGGCCAGCGGTCACAGCAAAGCGCAGCGCTGGACACGGCAAGGAAAGTGAACCAACTGCTGCCACACACGGCACCGATAAATCTTACAGGCAACAAAGCTAAAGGAAGCAGAATAAGTAAACAGCACAAAGAATTGAAGAATCCTGTTTCCCTGCCTGCCCGCCTACTTGCTTACACAGTGCCTCACAGAACCCAGAAAGGACACAAACTTGCTAAGTGGCCAGCGCCAGCTTTGACCGACTCCATTTGTACTAGGCATCTCCCCAGCTCACCAAGAGACTTTCATATAGCTTTGAAGACATTTCATTTGGTGACCTAGATTTTTAAAAAGAAATTATCATACTATAGAGTAGTTATTTTCCAGATAAATCTGAAGACTGCATCTATGCACGTTAACACAAACAGATGAGACAAGGTGTGACGGTTCAGCTAGTTAAGTTGCTTGCCTTCGAGTCTGACAACCGCGCTCCATGCCCAGGCCCCCACAATGGAAGGAGAAAGTGCACCCCAATGTGCCTTCCTCTCGACTGCTACATGGACACCGTGTACACAAGGGCACCACACGTGGCATGAGGGCGCTCACACAAATAAATGTAACTCAAAACAAACATTTTAGAGTCTTTTCATTATGCTGGCCTGGCTATATAAAGCTTGTAAATACACATTTAAAAATCATGACACATATGCATATTCTCTTTTAGTGCAGTGAATTTTTAAAATACAGTTAAGTTTTGAGTATTATAGTATGTTCTGACATTTGTGGTGTGTGTGCGTGTGTGCGTGCGTGTGTGCATGCATGCATATGTGTGTGTGCGATGCTCCAGCATTATAGCGAACCAACAACCTCTGTCATTTCTATAGTTTTGGGAGCTGCTTGTTCTGCACTTTTCCTGCTTATTCAGATAATATTTATCTTTCTTGTGGTGGAAGATTAGTTACAGGCTTACAATTAAGCTTAGTTGTTTAGGATTTAAAAACATGTTTTAGACCTAAAAAGAAATGTTTTTTGTTTAGTAATGCAAGTCATGACGGAAACTGACTTTGGTAGAGATCTTTGAACTCACCAAGATCAGGTAGGTAGGAGGAGAACGCTTCCTCATGGCTGATGTCACCAGCTAGGATGTAGCTTACTAATGTTAGAGAAACAGCCTTTTGGGGGAAATGTTGCAGGGTATTTGATCCTACTGTGAACCCTAAGACTGTGAACTGTAAAAACCTGTTTCTTGCCTGGTGTGGCTGAGCCCTAGCACACACCTTTATCCAGAATCTTTCCCTACACAGGATTTGGTAAAGTTAACCCAGGTCAAGGGGTGAGAGAAGTAACCACCTGACAGGGAGTAAACAGAAGGAAGGGGGGACACTAGGAGAAGGGGATTTAAGACAGTGTGGAGAAGACGGAGCTTTTAGCTTTCAGCTTTGGCTTTTGGCTGAGTGGGAAGATCAGCTGGTGTTTTCTCTGTCTCTCTGTGCTACTGGGTTTTCACCCCAATATCTGGCCCCTGAATCTTTACTGGTAAGATCAAATGATTGGGGTTTTTAATAACACCTGTGTCTAGGCCAAAAGACAGCCTACAAGATGCTCTCCTTCAGGTGCCGGCCACCTTGGCTTTGAGACAGGGTCTCCTGGGACCTGATGCTCCCAGGGTAGAGTAGGCAAGCCCCAGGGATCCGCCTGTCTACCACCCAGACCCAAGATTACAAGCATCCGCTGCCACATGAGTGCCTGGAGCAAGCCCTTGCCTGAACCTTCTCCAGCCCCAGTGTTCTAATTATTTACCGTAAAAGCTTCCTGGTACTAGAAGCTTTTTTTTTTTTTAACCTATAGAGCTGGGGTGTTTGTTTTTTTTTCCAAGACAGTGTCTCTCTGTGTAGCCTTGGCTGTTCTGGACTCACTTGTAGACCAGGCTGGCCTCGAACTCACAGAGATCCGCCTGCCTCTGCCTCCCAAGTGCTGGGATTAAAGGCGTGCGCCACCACACCCGACTAGAGCTGCATTTTTTTAAAGCATATCTTTATCTTTAAAATATATGTAGTATGTAGTTAGCCGGGTGTAGTGGCACATACCTGCAATCCTAGCAATCTGGGAGGCAGAGGAAGGCAGATCCCTGTGAGTTCAAGGCCAACCTGGTCTACAAGTGAGTCCGGGACAACCAAGGCTACACAGAAAACCCCTGTTTTGAAAATACCCAAAAACAAACAAACAAAACCACATTTTTATGTAGTTACTACAATATCTTAATACATATTTTCCAAATAGAACCGAACATAATTGCTGATTTTGGTCTAGAACAGTGATTCTCAACTTGTGGGTCTCAACGCTTTTGGGGGCTGAATGGCACTCTCACACGGGTCACCCCAGACCATCTGCACATCAGATGTTTACACTGTGATTCGCAACAGTAGCAAAAGTACAGTTATGAAGCAGCAACAAAAATAACTTTATGGCTGGGGGGTCACCACAACTTGAGGGACTGGATTAATGAGTCTGGCATTTAGGCAGCTGGAGAACCAGCGCTCTAGAACAAGCCTAGAAAGTGCATCTGATAGCAAGCAGCTAAGAGGTAGCAGCTGTCTCTTCCTACACAGTGAAGCATCAAATTTTGTCTAATACCATCTAATCCCCACTGTCGCTGCAACTGAGAATTTGCAGCTTGCAAAATGCTCATGTGCTGATGTCAGAATCACAGCGCTCCCACTCACTGACAGTAACACAGCAGGGCATCTGCAGAGCCCTTCTGAGGAGGACACCGGGCAAACAGTAAAGGCAGCGCGCCCAAGTTCTAAAGAGCTTTCCACAAATTCTGACGATGGCTGTCACCACAGTGAGCTCATGCAACAGGCCGGCTTCCGTGTACACAAAGGAGAGAGGGAAAGGTCTCCTGCCGCAAGCCGAACACTAACCAGACGCACACCCTAGTCTGCGTGGTCCACTTCCTTCAGAGTAACACATCACATGACCCTATGCCTGCAAAGGTCTACAGCTGACTTCTTTCTTACTTCCTTCCTACTTCCGCCAGCTGTTGACCGAGGGTCTTGGGGATGTTTTTAATTCATATGTCTCTTTTATACTGTATCACATGGACAGTACACATTTAATAATTTGTTGAATTTTTTTTTCTAAAACACTATTGGGACAGGCTCCTAACTCTCTCTCCAGGTACCTGTACTCATTCCTGTGATAAAACACACTTGCAGAATTTCAACTTTGAAACTTACCAACATACCTTTCCTCAGTGCTGCGCACACACCACCCCCTCGGCAGAGCGCCTCCCATGCTCCACCTTCCCTCAAGCCAGGTTCAGCATTACCTCAGGGAAGTGCAGGTCTCCTGGGTCTCACACACTTCATCCCACATTGTACTGCTTGGCACAATTTCTCACTACTACAACTAAAGAATTAATTCTGTGATTGATTACTTTAATATCTGGCTCTCCCTCATGATGTAAGCGCCATGTGACTCAATCCAGTGACTTTTACGATTGACTCAAATTAAGTCGTTGCTGAATAAATGAATTTGGAAATCATTATACATGCGGGAGCAGTGGCACATGCCAGTAAACCCAGCACGCAGGGGGCAGAAGCAGGTGGCTCTCTGTGAATTAGAGACCAGCCTGGTCTACAAAACCAGTACAGAACCACCAAGGCTACACAGAGAAACTCTGTCTCAAAAAAATAAAAATAAAAAATAAAAAAGAGGGGTTGGAGAAATGGCTCAGAGGTTAAGAGCACTGACTGTTCTTCCTGAGGTCCTGAGTTCAATTCCCAGCAACCACATGGTGGCTCACAACCATCTATAATATGATCTGGTGCCCTCTTCTGGCCTGAAGGTGTATGTGCAGATAGAGCACTGTATACATAATAATAAATAAATAAACCTTTAAAAAGAAAGAAAAGAAAATTGTTATACAACTTAATAGATAAACTAAAAAGGTGCTTTAAAATCTTGAGACTTCAGTTTCCAAATCTACAAAATGAAGACAATAGAAATACTGCCTCACTGAGTTGATGAGACGAAAGGTGAATTTCAAGCTATAAAATAGCCTAAACACATTAATCTGTGCATGGTGGCGCACGCCTGTAATCCCATTACTTGGGAGGCAGAGGCAGGCTGATCGCCATGAGTTCGAGGCCAGGCTGGTCTACAAAGCAAGCGTCCAGGACAGCCAGGGCTACACAGGAAAAGTCTGTCTCAAAAAACAAAACAAAACAAAAACATATATTAATCTATTATCACCAGAATATAATTCTTGTTTAATATCTCTATCTTAGTGATATTAGCTTAAAACCTTAAAATGTTACAGATTATCAAGAAGATAACAGATAATACAATTATCTGACGAAATGAACAAGCAGACAGTAGTTCTGGTTGGTAACAGCTCTGAGCTGCTCACCCCAGGCTTCCTGTCTGTCCCGCTCACGGGAAGGCCCGCTGGGCCAGCGCATGCTCCTGAGAGCAGCATTTGCTGTGACCTGGCTCAGGCGAGTACAGCAGCAAAAGTGCAGATCAATGGGAAAAGATGAGTCTTTCCCATTCACTCAGCTTCACCTGAGTCAACAGATTCATGAAAACACGTGGTATGTTATACTTGCTACATTTACAGTCTTTGATCGTTCATACAAGCCTGGCTATAGCAACACACATTTTTTTTCCTGTATCCTACTGTAACCTAATCCTAGAAATAACAGACAAAAGATAAGGTTCCTCTTGACAGTATAAATAAATACACACCAAATTATTCACTAAAAGCATAATTATTAATCACATGCAAATTTATGCTCTGGATGCTGTAGTCTTCCTCCGTATCCCAGTGAAGGTTGAAGGCCACGCGTGCGCCCACGCATACGCATGTACTCATCTCTGTATACAACTGCATACACACGTATGTTGGGATCTAAGACTTGATCCACTGTGTAATTATATGGGGTTTGCCTGCATCCTTGCCTAGAAAGGAGTCTCTCACCCCACCCTCACCACTGTGCTGCCCCACTCACCCTAAACATCGGCTTCGGAAGTCATTCATTCCTAACTCTAGAGAAAGCACTCACTCGCAGCTGGAAAACAGAACACAAAACACAACCACCTTCCTTATATAAGGAAATGGGATGTAAATTAGTCCAACCAATATGGAAGTCGGAATGGAGCCTCCTCAGAGAATTAAGAATCAGAAAGGAAGTTCCAGGAAGTTTTCCTCAGTTTCTATAAATTGTGTCACAATTCTGATGGGAGCTGCCCTGAATCTGTAGGTTGGAGGGATGGCCATTTTCACTCGTTAATTCTACCATCCATGAGCACGGGAGGTCTGACCACCTACTGATGTCTTTCCCCCAATTCAGAACCAAAATCTCTAGGCCAGCAGATCTTAAGGTCTTGAGAAGAGGAAGCAACATTTGTCCAGTGGTGACAGGGCTGACAGTGAGTGGACGCATGCACACTCTGACCCTGCGTCCCCACTATGGAGAGCTGCAGCACGTCAGACAGGGATTCAGCAGGGCACATGAGTGTGCAGTGAGAGTGAGGGCGAGCGAACTAAAGACAAAAGCTCCCTTCTCGCGGACCGCCCGTGGAAGGCGCGGCCCAGATGGAGACTGCTCTTCTGACCTCAAAGGCTCCAGACTCAGGCTGGGCTGCCTCCTCTCAAATGGTGTCACCAGGAACTTCCCTCACAGGAGTGTCCAGCCGCTTAAGGAAACTGAGCTGGTCTCCAAGTGGAAGCGCCACCCGTACTGACTAGTAGTCACAGTTCGGGGAGGGACTCTAACTGCCACTAGAGACAAAAGGGAGTCACTATCCACACCCAGCTACAAGCCCTGCAACCTACAACCGCCTGCCAACACACACGGCTGCAATATCATGTAAATGTAAGGGAAGAACCAACCACTTTCTTAAAAAATCGGATTTAAGGATCAATCCACAAAATGGAACCCAGACTTGACCCTGCTGATGGAGCTAAGAGCCTGATGCCAGATAGATATAGGTCACGGACCCTAGGAAAGTCCCAACTGCTATTATTCTGCACAGTGGCTGTAGCAATAAAATGACTCCTAGTAAGATATTGCTCTACCCGTAAGTCAGTGACACACTCCACCCCATCTAAGAGACGCCTGACTAGACAGCAAGTGACACAGACCCTTATCTCTCTCCCCCTGGAGCATGCAGAGTCCCTTCTGGTACCATGAATTCAGCACAGTAAAGCTCCTTGTAAAGCAACTGCTATACTTGCATGTGTTCCGTGACATAACTGCTATCGTCACCAACAGTGCCTAGCCACTATGAGGCTGTGGAGAACAACCGATGGCCTGCGATGTTTGAGGGATTCCATGGAGTCCCTTTGGCCAAAAACTCAACAAGACAGAACCCACTTCACGGCTGTCCCTATGTAACCCTCTTACTCCATTCTCCCGTCACAGCACTCTACTCTTTCTCCCTCCTTGACAGAAGCCCCTTCTCTTCCTAGGCATGTGCCTGGTACTCAGCTTCTGCGGTTATTTGGACTGCAGCAGGCATATTTAAAGTTTCAAAGCTAGCATACACTTATGAGAGGAAACATGCTGCCTTATAGAGTCAGTCACTGCAGTGAAACACCATGCCCAAAAAGCAAGTTGAGGAGGAAAGGGTTTTTATGGCTTCTGCTTCCACATCATGGTCCACCAGGATAGGAACTCAGGCAGGGCAGGGACCGGGGGGCGGGAACTCAGGCAGGGCAGGGACCTGGGGGCAGGAACTCGGAACCCTCCACTACAAATCACTAATTAATAAAATGGCCCCTAACTGAGTGGTGGTTGTGCACACCTTTAATCCTAGCACTCGGGAGGCAGAGGCAGGCAGCCTGTGAGGTGCGCGGTCAGCGTGGTCTACAAAGCCAGGGCTAAAACAGAGAAACCATATCTTGCAAAAACAAACGAAAATAATTAAAGAAAAGAAAATGCCCACAAATGTAGGGCTTGCCTACGTCCCAGCATTATGAAGGCATTATCTCAATTGACGCTCCCTCCTCTAGCACTCCAGCTTGTATCAAGTTGACATAAAACTTGCCAGGACACAAGCCAAACCTGTTGGCGCACACCTTTAATCCCAGCACCCGGGAGGCAGAGGCAGGCGGATCGCTGTGATTTCAAGGCCAGCCTGGTCTACAAAGCGAGTCTAGGACATCCAAGGCTAACAGAGAGAAACCCTGTCTCAAAAAACCAATTTAATAATTAATAATAATAATAATAACAACAACAACACACAAAAAAAACAGAAAACAAAACTGTGGAGAGCCATGCTAAATTCTGCCATGTCAGAAATCCTGTGCTTAGGCTACAAGCTGTGACCTTCGAGTTGCTGACCTTTGAGGTCTTGTGTTCTAGGCTATCCTGGGACTATTTACCTGTGAAAGAAGTAGGGAAGGCCCAACTTGGAACCACCCAGAGGATCTAGGAAGTTCTTACAGGGAACTACTCAGAGAACTAGGAAGTTCTACAGGGAGCGATTCAGGCTGTTGTATTCCTGCCTGGAGGCTAGGGAGAGCGGGATTAGAACAGATCCTATTGACCTTGCCCTATATATAATCTTACTAGTTGCCATTAAAGTGAGTCTTGATCAGAAATTTCTAGACTTGACTCATTACTTCTCAGACCTCTGTACCCTACTTTCAAATCCCCACTCCCTCTCTCAGGTGAACCCTGATTCGATTTGTCCCGTGGGCCAGGACACATCACAAAACTTGCCAGGACACATAACAATACTAGTCTTTTTTGGATCTGGGTTACCTCACTCAGGATCGCTTTTTTTTTTTTTTTTTTTTTTAAGCTCCATCCACTTACAGAGAAGTTGATAATTTCATTTCCTTAGCAGCTGACTCCCATTCTACTGTACAGATGACCACATTTTCAGCACTCATCACTAACTGATGGACACCAAGGCTGTCTCTGCGGTGGGTGCACAGTCCTCTCTGGTGCATGCCCAGCAGTGGACAGGATGAGCAGGCGTCTCTGCAGTGGGTGCACAGTCCTCTCTGGTGCATGCCCAGCAGTGGACAGGATGAGCAGGTGCCTCTGCAGTGGGTGCACAGTCCTCTCTGGTGCATGCCCAGCAGTAGACAGGATGAGCAGGCGTCTCTGCAGTGGGTGCACAGTCCTCTCTGGTGCATGCCCAGCAGTGGACAGGATGATCAGGGGCCTCTGCAGTGGGTGCACAGTCCTCTCTGGTGCATGCCCAGCAGTAGACAGGATGAGCAGGCGTCTCTGCAGTGGGTGCACAGTCCTCTCTGGTGCATGCCCAGCAGTGGACAGGATGAGCAGGCGTCTCTGCAGTGGGTGCATAGTCCTCTCTGGTGCATGCCCAGCAGTGGACAGGATGAACAGGTGTCTCTGCAGTAGGTGCACAGTCCTCTCTGGTGCATGCCCAGCAGTGGACAGGATGAGCAGGCGTCTCTGCAGTGGGTGCACAGTCCTCTCTGGTGCATGCCCAGCAGTGGACAGGATGAACAGGCGTCTCTGCAGTGGGTGCACAGTCCTCTCTGGTGCATGTCCAGCAGTGGACAGGATGAGCAGGCGTCTCTGCAGTGGGTGCACAGTCCTCTCTGGTGCATGCCCAGCAGTGGACAGGATGAGCAGGCGTCTCTGCAGTGGGTGCGCAGTCCTCTCTGGTGCATGCCCAGCAGTGGACAGGATGAGCAGGCGCCTCTGCAGTGGGTGCACAGTCCTCTCTGGTGCATGTCCAGCAGTGGACAGGATGAGCAGGCGTCTCTGCAGTGGGTGCACAGTCCTCTCTGGTGCATGCCCAGCAGTGGACAGGATGAGCAGGTGCCTCTGCAGTGGGTGCACTGTCCTCTCTGGTGCATGCCCAGCAGTGGACAGGATGAGCAGGTGCCTCTGCAGTGGGTGCACAGTCCTCTCTGGTGCATGCCCAGCAGTGGACAGGATGAGCAGGTGCCTCTGCAGTGGGTGCACAGTCCTCTCTGGTGCATGCCCAGCAGTGGACAGGATGAGCAGGTGTCTCTGCGGTGGGTGCACAGTCCTCTCTGGTGCATGCCCAGCAGTGGACAGGATGAGCAGGCGTCTCTGCTTGGGTGCACAGTCCTCTCTGGTGCATGCTCAGCAGTGGACAGGATGAGCAGGTGTCTCTGCAGTGGGTGCACAGTCCTCTCTGGTGCATGCCCAGCAGTGGACAGGATGAGCAGGGGCCTCTGCAGTGGGTGCACAGTCCTCTCTGGTGCATGCCCAGCAGTGGACAGGATGAGCAGGCGTCTCTGCAGTGGGTGCACAGTCCTCTCTGGTGCATGCCCAGCAGTGGACAGGATGAGCAGGCGTCTCTGCAGTGGGTGCACAGTCCTCTCTGGTGCATGCCCAGCAGTGGACAGGATGAGCAGGGGCCTCTGCAGTGGGTGCACAGTCCTCTCTGGTGCATGCCCAGCAGTGGACAGGATGAGCAGGTGTCTCTGCCGTGGGTGCACAGTCCTCTCTGGTGCATGCCCAGCAGTGGACAGGATGAGCAGGCGTCTCTGCAGTGGGTGCACAGTCCTCTCTGGTGCATGCCCAGCAGTGGACAGGATGAGCAGGTGCCTCTGCGGTGGGTGCACAGTCCTCTCTGGTGCATGCCCAGCAGTGGACAGGATGAGCAGGTGTCTCTGCAGTGGGTGCACAGTCCTCTCTGGTGCATGCCCAGCAGTGGACAGGATGAACAGGTGCCTCTGCGGTGGGTGCACAGTCCTCCCTGGTGCATGCCCAGCAGTGGACAGGATGAGCAGGTGTCTCTGCGGTGGGTGCACAGTCTTCTCTGGTCCATGCCCAGGATGGTAGACCAATCCCCAGCTTCCTGAGGAACAGTCACTCTGATTTCCACAGTGCTGTACCAATCTGTACTCCAATCAGCAATGAATAAGTGTGCTCCTTTCCCTACATCCTCACAAGAAAGTTCTCGTTTGTCTATTGATCTTGGCTAAGGAAACTGAAATCTCAAGTAGTTTTACCTTGCATTCCCTGATGGCTAAGGATGTTGAACATTTCTTTAAGTGCTTCTCAGCCACTTGTGTTTCATCTTCTGAGAATTCCCTGCTTAGTTTTCTATTTTATTTTTTAATTGGGTATTTGGTTTTTTGATGTTCCTTTCTTACTTCTTTATGTATTTTGGATACTAACCCTCTATCAAATATGTCATTCTTTGAAATGGAAGTTTAAGGTCTCTTTAAAAACTCAGTTGTGTCATGTGGTATTTTTCTAGAAGCTGTCTTATGAGCGGGCATATGATGTTTTGCTGAAAACAGACATGTAAGAGGGCACATGATGTTTAGAAAGAACATAAATAGAAAGCCACAGACCGTCTGGTGGCGCTTTTGCATGCTACGCCATGCAACGCTTCGCTGGTCTTCACTAGTCTCCACCTCATGGAGGAAAACGCGCCGGAGAGCTTCCTGCGGCGCTGCAGCTGACTCTGGCCTTCCCACTGACTTCTGCCAATTCCCTGGAGTCGGCTGTTTCTGTTGCATCCTGCTGCTGCTACTGAGCCGTGTGCTGTTTGCTGTTTGCTGTTTGCGATTAGACTGGACTGCTGTGTCCTGACAGGGGAATTACCCCCAAGGAACTCCCTCTATACAAGCCCAAATCCCTGTTACCCTTTCTCTCCTACCTCTGGTCTGTGGGTTAGAAGGAAGGTAAAAGAGTTGAAGAACCCTAAATAAAGTCGGTTTTGAAAAATCTAAGCCTACACTTGGTAAGGACCAATTCCCATTCTGTAGCCTCCTACTTTACCCAAAAGATGGTGTCCTTGGCACTATGGAAGCTTCTGGCTTCACAAGGCCCCATTTATTAAATGTTGGCTCCTCACGTGAAGATGACATATGATATTTTTGCTCCTTGACAGCCAAGGCCTTGTGCTGCCGCAGCCATGGAGGAGGACCCACACGGACCACACCCCGCTTTGGAACGCTAAGCCCTTTTCTTCTTCATGCTGCTTTTCTAGGGTGTTCTATAACATCTACAGAAGAAACCACCAACACAAGAGAAAACGAGTAATAACAAGCATGAAAGGCTAAAAATAGGACAATCAGACATCAAAGGTTGGCCTGGGATACATGAGAATACTGTCTCAGAAAGTTAAAAGAAACAACTAAGGTGTTTATATAGAGAGAAGCATGCTGGATAGACAGGAAGATCGAGGAGCTGGAAAGGCGGCTGACAAGTAGAGTACTTGGTTCAATCACACATGACCAAGACAATGTGTTCCTCAGAACCACAAAGAAAAAACAAAACAAAGATATCACTGGGTGTGACAGCGCAGGCCTTTAATCCCAGCCCTCGGGAGGCAGAGGTCAGCAGATCGCTGTGAGTTCAAGGCCAGCCTGCTCTACAAAGCGAGTTCAGGACAGTCAAGGCTACACAGAGAAACCCTGTGTCAAAAACAAAACCAAAAAAATCCTTCTGGGCTGGAGAGATGGCTCAAAGGTTAAGAGCACTGACTGCTCTTCCAGAGGTCCTGAGTTCAATTCCCAGCAACCACATGGTGGCTCACAACCATCTGTAATGAGATCTGGCGCCCTCTTCTGGTACAGGTGTAGGTGTATGTGCAGGCAGAGCACTGTATATGTAATAAATGAATAAGTCTTTAAAAAAAGATATCAAAATGTTAACAGAACTCTATTATAATAATATTTATTTCATTTATATTTACTATATGTACTATTGTTCTACTATAAATATTAATTTTCTTTGGCTTTTGTTTGTGTGTGTATATGCATGTATGTGTGTGTACATGTTTGTCCATATGTGTGAGTTGCCACAGTATGTGTTCAGAGGTCAGAGGACAACCTTGGGTGTTGGTCTCTGCTGGTTCATGTTTGAAACATGGTTTCAAACTTCCGCACATGCCCTGATGGCTAGCCCACAAGACCGTGAGGCAGGGCTGTCACCAGTCAGGGGCACACCAGCTATTTACATGACAATTCATAGCAGCAGCAAAATTACAGCCAAAAGTAGCAATGGAGATGATTTCCCGGCTGAGGACACCACAACATGAGGGGCTCTATTAAAGGGCCAGAGCATTCAGGAAGGCTGAGAACTCCTGCGCTAAGGCGAGAGCGCACTGGGGCTGCAGACAGGCTGGGCTCTGGGGACGAAAGCTAAGTAAGCAAATACCTGCTGAAGCCATCTCCAAAGCCCCTGCTCCTCTCAAGACACGGCCTTGCTCTGTAGTCTAGACCTTCCTATTTTCACAGCAATCCTCCTGCCTCAGCCTCTCAAATACTGGTATTTCAGGAACACATCACTACTTCAGCACTGTAAACACTGTATTTATTTATTTGTTTATTTAGGACAAAGCCTCATGTGGCTCACGCTGGCCTCACACTTGCTGCTCCCTCCTACTGAGGCTACAGGTGCTGCGCTGCCTTGGTGGTTTCACGCCAGGCTGGGTGTGCGACCTGGATCGTGTGCGTGCTGGGCAAGCATGCCACCTGCTCAGCTGCGTGCCCGGCCGTAAGTAGTGTTTTAGTACAATCATACTATTAGCTGAGGGGCTCTTCTGCACAACATATAAAATAGTCCATTCAAGCATTGAGGTATCCAACTCAAAAAAAAAAAAACAATACTTTATTTTTACTAAAAACACTGTGATTTGATAATCAAAATCCACTAATAAAATAACTGGGTGCTTTGTATTTTATCTCCACGTGTTCTTGTTATAAGCTATTTCTTCTAAGAAACCAATTGCTTTATATATTTGATGCACCCATTAGCGTAACATTAAACATAATATTTTAAATAAGGTAATATGAGTGATTAAAGCAACAATGACACTCTTGATATACTGATGGGTGGAGCCATGACTAGCAGTGTGAACTTGGTGAGTTAGCTGAATAAATTAATCATTTCCATCTGCTGCAACCCCGCACACTAGACGACTTCACCAGCCTTGCTTCAACAGAGACACAAAAGTCTACTTGGTGTTCAAGTCGTACCAACAGAAGGAGCACACCGAGTAAAGCTCTCCAAACAGGCCGCCTCAGAGCCAGCGAACACCCTGCATAAGGCTCTCCAAACAGGCCGCCTCAGAGCCAGCGAGAGGCTGGGAGCTGGGGAACTAGGGGAGAAGCTTTGCAGAGAGCATCACACTTGGCAGCCACTGGTGACTGGATCAGACTCAGCACAGAACATTCTTGTTTTACTTGTCTATATTTTCATAAAAATGATTTTCCATCCCAGCACTTACATCCATCTCTGCGTGGCAGGAAGAGAGCACTGCCTGCCTCCCAGCCCATATGGTATGCATTCGATGACATCATGCCCACCACATTCGCCAAGTTTAACCTCTTGTGCAGACCACCAGAACACAATTCCACAGTCCCTGTGGGACGAGAAAGAGTAGTTCCTGCCGACGGGAGAGGTTATTAATGTTTCATCCGTATGGCCATGCCTCCCTTTCCTCTCATAAATAAAGCCTGTAATCTTACAACGATCCAGCTTTCATTAACCCTTCGCTGTGTTTTCATGCAGGGAAGCACACGCGCCCACTTGGTAGCTGTGTGCTACGGCAGGTGCTGTTTACCATGTCCTTGTTGAAGCCACTACAGACAGATGGAAATTACTATGTGAATTAAACATCATAATTCATGTAATTGATAGTTTCATTAATGACTATGAAATAAAAATCAAAGCAGCTTCTCTATTAAAGAATAGCTTTTGGTAATAACCTGATTTTTTACGGTTAAGCATCTGATTTACAAATTTTAGATGACTAAATGAAGGGTTCTGTGATCCCAGGATGGTTTAAACCTTCACGATTATTTCCAAAGAAGTATTAAAAATCCCAATTTTTTTCTTGAGAAAGGGTCTTGAGACCCCCATGTACCCCAGATTGACTCCAAATTTTACGCAATTCCAAGTCTCAGCCTCCTGCTACTAGGATTACAAATGTGCCACCACACATGGCTCTTACTTATTTTTCAACCAGTAAAAAAATGGAATAAAAAGCAACATTATTCAGATCAAATAATTTTTGAGCCTTGATCACATGTATGAGCCTAGTAAACTAAGAAATTGCTGAAAGGTGAGGCAGAGGCGTGTGTGGCTTCCTTCACGCACCATGTTTACTGAGGAAGCTCAGCAACCAGCCGAGCCTGCAGCACAAGCCGTTCAGGGTTTTCAGGTAAACGCCAAGAACCCTAATGTTTGAGCAACGTAAGGGACCACACTCTCTGGACGCCTATCTGCATACAGGCATGTCTCACAACCACAGTGCGCAGCACATCCAACAGAAGTCACAATCTGGTCAATTTAAGACTAAGTCAAATATTATCAGGCACGTTTTCAAGCCAGGGTCTCACTATGTAGCTCTGGCTGTCCTAGAACTCACTATGAAGACCAGGATGGCTTCAAACTCAAAGAAATCGGCCTCTTGAGTGTTGGATTAAAGGTATGCACCACTATGTCTGCCTAGGACAAAACTCTTGTAACTTTTCTGTCTTTTGAAACTACTCTGAGGTAAGGCCTCAAGCTTGTCACACAGTCAAGGCTGACTCTGCACCTCTGCTTATCCTGCCTCTGTCTCCAAGTACCAATGTCACAGGTCTGCGCTGACTGCCCAGCTCACGTCTTTTAGACCAAAAGAGATGTTGCTATATTTCCGTTTACAAAATAATTTCAGTGAGTTGATGTAATTTGGAAAAAGATGATTTTATTATGCCTTTTAAATGTAAATAATAAGCTACCATGATAACCCCGAGGCTCGAGGCCGTCTAGCCCACTACAGTGCTTCTGAGAACTAAGCACTTTGGGTGCTGGAGAGATAGCGCAGCAGTTACAGACACCGACTGCGGGCTTAGTCCCCCTCACCCACATAAGGAGGCTCACAGCCACCTGCACCTCCAGTTCCAGGAGATGAGACCCCCATCCACCATCCAGAGGCACTGTACACGCATGGTTCACATACAGACAAGACATACACATAAAATAAACACACAGCGCTAGCAAGGTGGCTCAGCAGGTAAAGACGCTCATGGCCGAGTCTGCCGAGCCAAGTTCAGTCTCAGGAACTCACATGGTAGACGGAGAGCACTGACCTGTGCAAGCTCTCCCCTCCTTCATACTCACCCTGTGCCACAGGAGAACTTGAATACACACACACACACACAAGCACACACATGTACACACCACACACACATGTACACACCACACACACATGTACACACCACACACATACCACACAACAAACACACATGTACACCCACACATGAACACACATGCACACACCACACATGAACACACACACCACACAAACCACACACATACACATCACACACAACACATGCACGCGTGCACACACACACCACACAAATACTCACTACATATGAACACACATATATACCACACACACAAACACACATGCACATCAACAAACACCACATGTATGCACGTGTGCACACATACACACCACATGTAAGCACGTGTGCACACACACATGCACACCGTACATCACGCACACATTGTTCTATCTAGAAATGTAAGACAAAAATGGTTCTGAAAACAACCGTGGATCAAATGTAAACTAGGAGCCACATCCCAGGGGAATATGACGGCTCCTAAATGTTGTGATGCTCACCCCGATGTGAGGGATGCTCACACCGTCAGTAGCGAGCACAGGAGAGGGCACACGTTACCAAGAGTGCTTACACCCCACAGTGTGCTCTCTACCAAAGCAGCATGTTGTTCATCCAAAACACAGAACGTCATTTGTCAATGGAAGCTTGGTACTAACACAGTCAGCCTGCTTACTGACAACAACACTACACCCTGGAGGGAATAAATAATACTGTAACTCGTGTAGTACTTTAGGAACTTAGGTTCACAAACAAGCACCGCCACCCAGGTTACAGTTAATGGGTGGCGGAACTAGATTTTCCAGCCTGGTGTGTGTGTGTGTGCAAATACAAACAAATATTCTGTGATGTCATTCCTCCTCAGGTATCATCAGCCCTGTTCTTAAGACAGGGTCTCTCACTGGGACCTGGTGCCCAATGCTTCAGAGATCTGCCAGCTTGTAGTATCACACCCGACAGCGTACATGAGTGCTCACACGTGTGGCAGCACACCCGACAGCGTACATGAGTGCTCACGCATGTAGCATCCCACCCGACAGCATATATGAGTGCTCCCATGTGTGGCAGCACACCAGACAGCGTACATGAGTGCTCACGCATGTAGCATCCCACCCGACAGCATACATGAGTGCTCCTGTGTGTGGCAGCACACCCGACAGCGTACATGAGTGCTCACGCATGTAGCATCCCACCCGACAGCATATATGAGTGCTCCCGTGTGTGGCAGCACACCCGACAGCGTACATGAGTGCTCACGCATGTAGCATCCCACCCGACAGCGTACATGAGTGCTCAGGCTTGCACAGGACTTGTTGTTCTGGTCCTGAAACCGGCCAGGCGTGCTCCAGGTCAGACTGATGTGACAGTTTCAGCACAAAGCGCTGGTCTTCTAAGGACTGCAATGGACACTTTCAAAGCTGTTGCGTCCTAAGCAGATGCTACAACTGCACATAGTACTAAACATACTATCATGCATCCTTCATGTTTACAGTCAAAAGCAGGCAGCACATACAACGGGAGCCCCCTAAATCCCCGCCATCTTAGCACTGCGGTGCAGTGTGCCTTTCAAATGTGTGGAGACGGCAGTGTAAGCCTGCTGGGCTTCCTGTCATATGAAAGCAAAGAAAAAGCATGATGTATGTAACACATAAACCTTCAAAATCATAATTATGCAAAGACTCACAGACAAACTTTGGGCAAAGTGCAGGAAGTGTTAGGGAAGAGTTGGGGGATAGAAGGACCCCAAAGGGACGGGAACTCCACAAGAAGACCAACAGAGCCAACAACTCCAGGTCCAGCGGTGCCTGCAGAGACTGATGCACCAACCAAGGCCCACGCATGGAGAGGACCTAGGCCCCCTGCTTGCATGTGGTCAACAGACAGCTCAGTCTCCATGGTCCCACACTATGGGGAGCAAGGGCTGTCTCTGACATGGACTCCTGTGCCCACTCCTTCATCACTTTCCCACTCGCGGGGCAGCCTTGCCAGGCCACAGAGGAAGAGGACGTAGGCAGTCCAGATGAGACTTGATAGGCTGGGGTCAGATAACAGGGGAGGAGGGCTCCCCCTTTCTGAGGACTACAGAAGGGGGGCAGGGGAGAAGAGGGAGGGACAGTGGGACCAGGAAGAGATGAGGGAGGAGGCTACAATCAGGATGTAAAGTGAACAAATATTTAAAAATAAATTATTCTTTAATAAGAAAGTCATAAATAACAACTATTACTGCTTACTTTGCCTGTTATGAGTTTTCTTTCCTATCATACACTTTCTAGACATAAGAAGCTTAAAGTGAAGTGTCCACATCATGCCAGCGTCCACTCCGCCCATCTGCCATTCGCCTATCTTAATCAAAAGTCCCAGGGGATGGCCCTATAACATGTCAGCTTATGTGAACACACCCCAGAATGTTCCTGCAAAAGAGCATCACCCAAAGACACATTTCTCAGAAAGTACCATGTAAGACTGGAGTAGTTTTTTAATGCACATATGCTTATAACTAATTTATAAATTAGGTGCATTAAGACAACAGTGCCTGGCAAGGTGGTGATCCCAGCACTCGGGAAGAGGGGGAGGCAGGCAGATCTCTGTTTCAAGGGCAGCCTGGTCTCCAGAGCTAGTTCCAGGACAGCTGGAGCTACAAAAGAAACCTTGCTGGGGAAACACACACACACACACACACACACACACACACACACACACACACCAAACAACAACAACAAAACAGGTTCTACTTGAAAATAAATCACGGCAGAGCAGCATTTCTCCTCTGGAAGAGAAGAACTTATAAGCCTGGAGCAGAGCATAACCAAGCAGCCAGCGGAAGGTAAAGTGTCACCACCAAGATCCAACAGAGAAGGGACCGACCCCTGAAGGAAGGAAGAGACCTGTGTGACTTCCTGAGACCCTCTCCTGTCTGCAGGACTCCAGAAGGAAGCTGGGGTCTTTTAGACCAGGGACGGGGAGGGCTATATCCATTACTAATTCACTCACTGCCTCAGACATCCACTTCCTGTGAGGCCAGCGCTTGCCTACGATGAGCATGATGCGGCCCTTTCTCAGTAGAGGGCGCTGCAGGACTACTGTATGAAACTGCTCTCTCTGAGGACACTTGGTGGCGCCTTGCACAATCAAGTCCTAAGAGCACACAGAACCTTAGCAAACTGCAGTGCAGCTGAGCCAGGTGACATCTTCCTGCATGAGCCCCGGATGCTAAGGCTGCCTCCTTCCCAGACAGGTGCTCAGCTCCTTCTGCCATTCCTGTGCCCTCTCATCGCCACAGCCACGGCAGCACGGAACACTGTGCACTCCAGGACTCAGCATGCCAGGGCCCCTGACTTCACTGTGCTCTGTGTTAGCTAATGCTCCAGAGAGCAGCTGTGTGCTCTGTAAACAAATACAGACCATTCCCAGCCACAGAGGCATGCCTCTGTACCCCACGCTCAGTAGCTCACTCTATGCTGAAGAAGTGCACACGTCTGTGGGACATCTCCACAAGTCTGCCCTTTCTCACTTTCTCCCACCCTCTGTCTCCCCTCCTCTTCCTCATCTCCATCTTCCCCTCCCCCTCTCAGCTCTGGAGTATCCTAAAGAATTGTTTTAAGAACAGCTTGATAATTCTGTATACAACACTTCCCCTGTCTGAGTAACGGGCAGCTGACTGGATCAATAAACACATAATTTTAAAAAGGATGAAGCTATAGCAGGGAGAAAAGCCACAGGACAGGGGACATAAAAACATGACTTCAGCCGGGCGTGGTGGCGCACGCCTTTAATCCCAGCACTCAGGAAGCAGAGGCAGGAGGATCACTGTGAGTTAGAGGTCAGCCTGGTCTACAAAGTGACTCCAGGACAGCCAAGGCTAAGTGAAACTCTGTCTCGAAAAAAAAAACAAAAACATGATTTCATAAGCATGCACACTTATACACATAGTTTAATTAGTAAATATACTATATCCTATATGTAGGTAAAATCTTGAAATACACAGATAATCTGTAGTAGTACCAACAAAAAATTAGCTATAGGCATTGCCTCTGGGAAGGAGACCTGCAAAGACAAATTCACGTGCCAGGGCACAGGTGAGGCGGTAAGAAGATAAACTGCATTTCACTCAGCACCAAGCAGTGCCTTTCACATATGGAATCATGTATATGACTTATATAATCAAAATGCATTAATATTTTAATGTGCGTGAGAACTCTGACAGGGAATAAGAACTTAACACCTATGTACTCAGCGTGTGTCCCTCTGCAGGAAGCTATTCGTGAATGAGGTGCTTTGCAAGCCTATAAATAACAGAATAAAATTTTACCATCTATTTATATGAAACACTTAAAATTTGCAGTATTTATGAAGAGATACCCAATGTGCCATAAAAATGAAAATTATAACAGCATTTTCATCTTTATTACTTCATAAATAAGGAATCTGATTTCCTTGAGCCTAAAACCAAAATCTTTATGTTAAATAATGCTGAATTACATACAAAACTTTGGTATCCGACCTCTAGTCCACTGACAGGTCTAGTGCAGTCACAGAACTGTGGAACTAACAAAACTTTGGGTCACGTCCTAATAGACATTCTCCACACTACAGAGAAAGAGAGGGTATGGCAAAAACAGAACAGTGGCCCCGACAAGGCTGAGCACCTTGAAACGCAGTCCTCGATCTGCGAGCAGCACACCACCGCTAAAGAACAAGGGAAACCGCTCAAAACCAGCCAGGATGGAGTCCGTTCTGCTGACTGCAAAGACAATTACTTTATAAAGCATTAACTGATGAGATGCAGGGACGACAGAGTCGGGACACCAGCGCTTAGAAGGGAAAAGAGAGAGAAGACTTGGACTCTCAAGACCAAAGGGCACTGGGGTCCCGTGACGGGTGTGCGGGACACGGGAGCGGGGCTAAGGCAGCCAGTGTGCTGAGTTAGGGTGGGAGATCTGCAGGAGGTGTGCCACGGCGCTCTGCTGCACAGCTGCGCGTGAAAAGATGATAGGTGTGCACCCGCTTCCTTACAGCAGTGGCCTTGGCTTCCACAGGGTGGCTCTGCTGGAGCTGGGGGTCTGGGCACAGCAACTAGTGTAATAAGGGGTGGGAAGTGTGCGCTGGGGC
Source organism: Acomys minous (assembly GCF_964271855.1). Taxonomy (NCBI): domain Eukaryota; kingdom Metazoa; phylum Chordata; class Mammalia; order Rodentia; family Muridae; genus Acomys; species Acomys minous. Next base: position 97,574,540 of record NC_140498.1, read on the forward strand.
AGAAGGGACAAGGAGGCCCTGCAGCACGTACCCACTGCAGAGCTGCAGAGGCTGGGCCAGGACAACGCCACTCTTGTTGTCCTGAGTTTATGACCCAGTATCTGTGGGGTCAAGTATAGATACGGTGGAGGGACTGCCACGGTGAGTGGGGCTGACTTGGAGTAAAGGCGTAAACGGTGAGGGGCTGTAATTAGTCTGCTTGCGCCCTGGCAGGAAGGGCCTGTGGTCCCTGTGGAGAGCCTCCTAGCATTCTGGGCCATGAGAAAGCAACTATTTTTAGAATGTTGGTTAGCAGGGAAGGTGTGTCATCCCTTGAAGACGGAGGCATGGAGGAAGCAAGTAATTTGCACTGTGTGTGTTTTTCTGTAGAGCTGGGATGTAGACTGGGGCGCTATCCTTTGAGGAATGTCGGGATGGGCGGGAATATGGACTTAGTCTACTTGTCTTTCCTGAGGGGTGGACAGTGCGTACCCAGCGCGCGCCTTCTGGAGTTTGGAGCTCGGACAAATGAACATGTTGGGAAGGAAAGCGAGGTGGGAAAGTTCTGTGGGACCCAATAGGGAGGCTTGGAAGGAGAGGCCCCCGCACATGCTCCACCTCATAGATCCTGAGGAAGAGGCGCAGGTGTGCAGCAGTCGGCCTGCTTCCCGGGCAGGAGGGGCTGGAGTTGGGGCTGGTATAAAGCAACCAATGGGGTGAGGAAGGCTAGGAGGGAAGACCTGTGGGACTCAACAGAGCGGAGGTGTGGGGAGGGTGCCAGTTACTCTGACACGTGAGAATCAGACTGGGGGACTGGAGGAACAGAGGAAGAGGAAGGCCTGTAGCTCACCTGTAGCCAGAGCAGCAGGTTTAATTATAACCCTGACACACATACGTTTTGTTCATTCTTCCTTCCCTGCTCTCCCTCATTCTCCTGCCTCCCGCGCCCCTCCCGCGCCCCTCCTGCACCCCTCCTGCACCCCTCCCGCGCCCTTCCCGCACCCCCCCGCGCCCCTCCCGCACCCCTCCCGCGCCCTTCCCGCACCCCCCCCGCGCCCCTCCCGCACCCCTCCCGCGCCCTTCCCGCGCCCTTCCCGCACCCCTCCCGCACCCCTCCCGCGCCCTTCCCGCACCCCCCCGCGCCCCTCCCGCACCCCTCCCGCGCCCTTCCCGCGCCCTTCCCGCACCCCCCCGCGCCCCTCCCGCACCCCTCCCGCGCCCCTCCTGCACCCCTCCCGCGCCCCTCCTGCACCCCTCCCGCACCCCTCCCGCACCCCTCCTGCGCCCCTCCCGCGCCCCTCCCGCACCCCCCCCGCGCCCCTCCCGCACCCCTCCACCTCAAGCACCCTCTTGTTTTCTTGTGGAATTCAGACACATGCATGCCTGCATAGCTGCCCACAGAGGCCAAAAGCATCAGCGTCTCCCCTCAAGCTGTCTTCCAGCCTCTGTCCATTCTTTATTTCCTATTCCTTTCTGTTCTGTTGTCGCACAATAGGGTCTATTACGGAACACAAAGGCGGGCACCACACATCTCTCTAGCCTTTAGTGCACTGTTTAATGTTGAGGAATGTTAAGGAAATGTTCTATTAAATAAGTCTAAGGATATATAGCATTAATTTTTTGTTTGTGTGTGTGTTTGTTTGTTTGTCTGTCTGTGACAGGGTTTCTCTGTGTAGCCTTGGCTGTCCTGGAACTTGCTCTGTAAACCAGGCTGGTCTCTAACTCACAGAAATCCCCCTGCCCCTGCCTCCTGAGTGCTGGGATTAAAGGCGCGTGCCACCACTATCCAACTGCATTAACTATTTCTAGTGAAAACAATAAATAAAAGCATACAACGCCAAGTCCAAGATTTAAACACTGGCTAACGATGCAATCACGCACGCAGGGATATCTGTCGTCACGGCTTCCACCACTCTCATCCCTGTCAAGAATGCAGGACAAGTGGGCGCTTCCATTGCTCATCTCTGGTTATTTAATACCACCGTTCTCTTTTGGAATTCTTTTACGTCATATAAATCTATATAAAGTTTTTCTATTATTTTTATCTAAGTGTTGTCTTCAAAGACAAAAGTCTTAGTTAAACGGTTTTGGATTCTCCTCCTACCTCATCATCGCATGGCTCTGACTTACGCACTGAAGTAAGAATGATTTGCAGCTGCTCTGAACACTATGACCCAGCCCTGGAGCCCTGGAGCCCTGGAGCTGACACGGGGCAAGCACAGGGACTGACCTCTCCCTTAGGAAGGCCAACGCTGTGCCCAGCCAAACGCCTTCACCTTCAGTGCCCACCAAAACGACTGTTTGGATTTGTGAACAGAAGTTCCTATAACTCAGGTGAGAAGGCCAGGCCTACACTGTGACTGCTGAGGCTCTACCAAACGAGACAGGCCTTGTAAAACAAGTACTTTGAAAGGCATATTCAAGGCTAGATTGTAACTATATCTCAGTCATTTTGCTCCAACAACAACAACAACAACAACAACAACAATAATAATAATGCCAGGTGACTCATCAAATAACGGCACCTGCCACAGAGACTGATCAGGTCGTGACCCCCTAGACCCACAGGAGGCAAAGAACCAATTCAAAGAAGAGTTCTCTGACTCCTTCCGCATCCTTTCACCTCAAACACAAAAAATACATATTTAAACAAAAGTATAGAGAGAACGGCTCAGTGGTTAAGAGCACAGACTGTTCTTCCAGAGGATCAGGGTTAAGTTCTCAGCACCTACAGCAGCTCTAGGGGGAAAATATGAGCCCTGACCTCACACAGGCACGCTACACACACACACACACACACAGTCTCACACATAGTCACACAATCACACAGGCACTCTACTCACATGTACACACACACACACACACACACACACGCATGCACACATACACAGATACACTAAATCTTTTTAAAAAAAAATAGAGAGGTATTCAAGTCAATAGACAGTGCTGAGAGCTAGGTGGCTTGAAGAAATTATACATTTTTAGCTGTTCTTAGGGCTGCAGAGGTGGCTAAGTTGGCCCCCAGCTTGCTATGGAAGCTTAAGAAGCAAAGCGTGGGCATCCAGCATCCACAGAAAATGTCACGGGCAAAGGCAGCGACAGCAGACTCCTGGGCGCTCGCTGGCCTGCGCGTCTAGCCAATCAGCAATCTCCAGCTTCAGTGAGAGAAACTGTCTCCAAAATAAAGAGTGACGTAGGGAGATATTTGACACTGACCTTTGGCCTCTACAATCACAGGCACACATGCATACCCCACATGAACATGTACACACAAGGACATCAGCAGCACACACACACACATACACACAATCAGTAAAACTGCATTACAAAACAGTAAAGCTAACAGACTTGAACAGCACAAAAGATACAGACTTCTAGTTTGTAGAAGGAAACAATGTGTGCTCTGTGTACAACTGTTAGTTTCACTGTTAGAAAGAAAATGAAGGCAGCCTTTGACTGAATTGTTTTACTCCCTTGCAGCTATTAGGAGATTGGTTCTGCATACAATGAAGCTTAATTTCTATTGTAAACTTGATTGGATTAGGAACAGCCTAAGACATAATGAGGCATCACTTTGGGGGTGGAAACTTGCAGTTAGGATTAACTCAGAGGGTAGGAAGCAGCCTGGAAAGCTGAGAGCCACGTCCCTTCTCCCTGTGTTCATCCGCACAACACGCAGCACTGCCAGCTACCACAGCAGCACCTGCCTTCTCGGCAGCACCTACAAACCAGGAGCAAAACGAACTGCTGCTCTCTTCTGTTGCTTCTTGTCAAGTATTGGGTCAAAGGAGGGTCCCTAACTCAGGGTTCATGGCTAAAAGAAGGTCCCTAACTCAGGGTTCATGGCTAAAAGAAGGTCCCTAACTCAGGGTTCATGGCTAAAGGAAGGTCCCTAACTCAGGGTTCATGGCTAAAGGAAGGTCCCTAACTCAGGGTTCATGGCTAAAGGAAGGTCCCTAACTCAGGGTTCATGGCTAAAGGAAGGTCCCTAACTCAGGGTTCATGGCTAAAGGAAGGTCCCTAACTCAGGGTTCGTGGCTAAAAGAAGGTCCCTAACTCAGGGTTCATGGCTAAAGGAAGGTCCCTAACTCAGGGTTCATGGCTAAAGGAGGGTCCCTAACTCAGGGTTTGTGGCTTCGTTGGCATCAGCGCTGCTTGGCTGTCTGCTGAGGCTCAGCGACGGTTGGTTGGTTTTGGAGACAGGGTCTCACCATGCAGCCTTGGCTGCAGCAGAACTCACTATGTAGACCATGCTGGCCTTGAGCTCACCTGTCTCTGCTTCCCAAGAACTGGGACTAAAGGTGTTGTGCCTCTGCCCGACATTGTGGACTCAGAGTGCTGAAAGATCACCTCACCTGCTCTCTTAACCTGGTTTCCTTAATAAAGACAAGAAAGAATCTTGTCAAAAATAAAATAACTAACAGGCAAGGATATAACAACTAATTCTCTCCATTACTAGTCCGTACTACACAGGTCCCGCCAACCACAAATCAAACAACGCCCTACAAACACAGGAAACAATCTAAAGCCGATATGTAAGTCTCTCCAGGTCAAGCTCCAAACCAGATTAGGTTCTGCAGGCTCTGCAGGCCTCTTCTCTGGCCTAGTCCTCCCCCTGAATGGTGGTGGCAATGCTTTTCCTCCTGCACCCGACCTGCCAGGAGCGTCCGCTTCTTTTATCTGCTTCTCTGTTGACCCCTGGCCCTCGGGTGGGTGAAGGTGTGCCTCTAAGTGCTAGCTGATCTTGGCATTGTCACCTCTAAGGCCCATCACCAGCCTCACATTTTGTAAATATTCCTCCTTGCTCACTTGCTTACAGTTGTAACAAAGAGCTGACGGCCAGTCTCTGGACAGGAAGTGGAGGGTAGAACTGCTGAGAGAAGAGGCAGGAAGAGAGGAACAGAGAATCGGCAAGAGAGGAGGATGCTGGGAGAAGACGGCTGAGAGATTGGCCACGGGACACAGAGGTGACTGGACAGGCTGCCCTGGAGCAGAGAGGTGGCCACGAGGCAGGACATAATGCCAGGATTGGTTGGGCTAAGGTAGAAACTGGAGACAGGCCAGTAAAAGGCCTAAGCTTTAAACTATGTTAAGAGACTCTGCCGTTTCCCCGCTGATGTCCGTGAGCCCGGCTATAGGCAAGCCAGGCACAGACCGTCCTCTACAGACAGATGTTCTAACGAATAAGTGACCAGTGACTCTGGCTGGCAGCAGTGTGCTGAAGAAGCAGGAGGCAGGGGAAGCACAGGAGGTTTTATATCCTGGTATCACACCGTAGTAGCCAACCAGCTACTGAAGGAAGCAGAGCTGCCTCATACCCTTCAAAACAACGCTGCTTTATTTAATAACTGCGAAGCCTGAGCTGTAAAGCTCAAAGTCGTGCTAACTTTTGTTTTCTTTCTACCTGTATCCATGTCAATCCATCTGAGCTGAGAGGCACGGTGGCAGATGGACACAGCTGGAAGCACTCAGCAAATTAACTGCCATTTGGGGACCTAACCCCCTCCGATGAGCACCCCCTCCAGCCTAACCTTCTCCTGGGTAAGCAGCATCCAATCCCACCATGTTTTTTATTGGCTCATAAACACACTAGTCGTGATGTTTTCCTCGCCATGAAGACTCCCACATTCACATCCAAACCCAGTCAGTGCTGTGGGGATGCACGTGTCAGGTGTCTTCAGAAGACTCCACCTGACTTCGCAGCTGCAGCTTCTGCTAACAGACGCACTCCTGTGCCCTTCAGATCTAAAACCCTGTATCATGACCACTTGGCACGGAGCTCTTACCTAGTCTTTGGTCTGGTTTTCTATGTACTCCTTACATCAGAGAGCTTTAGTTTCTCTGTGTAGCCTTGGCTGTCCTGGACTCACTTTGTAGACCAGGCTGGGCTCGAACTCACAGCGATCCCCCTGCCTCTGCCTCCTCAGTCTGGGATTACAAGCATGGCCCGCTGTGCCTGGTTTAAGGCTTTAACTTTCTCGAGAGCCCCCATCTGATCGCTTTAGTTACTCATCTACTCAAACACTGTCTAGCAAGTGCCCACTCTGCCAGGCTCCGGGAAAATGCCAGCAACACAAAATTCAAAACCAGTAGCTCTGCTCACGACAGACCCTGGTTCTTTCTTTATTTTCCTCTTAATTTTACTAAGCACAGCTAGGAATTGAACTCAGGACCCTGTAAGAGCAGTGTGTGCTCTTAACCTCTGAGCCATCTCTCCAGCCCCCAAATATATGTACTTTAATTCTCAAAAATTTTAATGTAATACAGGACATGATCAATCCATTGATAGACATTTATTTTGAAAAGGTATTTTTCTAGTACTACGATACGTTTTGCCAGATAACATTTTTCTATTCTAAAAGACTTGATCTTTATTTCTGGAATGAGCAAATGATAGTACTGACATTTTGCAGAAATAGATAGTACCATCTCCTACAAGCTCTCAGGGATGGAGAGGCAAAAGGCCAACCCCCATCCCTTTTTTAAAGTCAGCAAGGCTGTGGCTACAGTCTCCTCATTCAAGCAGCAAGTATTTCTAGATGAGGCATTTTAACTATTTTACCAGCCACAGAGTCGTACAAGTCTTCTTACATAAGTCAGTGTCTGGGAACCAGTGACTCCTGCAGCGCACCTCCCCCCCACCCCCACCCCCACCCCACCCACCCACCCCCACCCCCCCCCACCCCCCCCCCCGTGAACCACATCACTGGCTCTAACCACGCTTCCATGCCGACCTAAGCACACAGTACATAGCAGAGCCGCTCCTGACCTGCTCTCACTGCTTGGATCTGCCAAAAGCTATAGAAGAGAGCCGTGAAACATGGACTGCCGTGAAACATGGACTACCGCATTCCCTAAGCTGTCTGAGAACACAAGCTAAGCGATGGGCACTGGAGCCGAGAGCATTGTCCTCACACAACGCATTCCCCAGCTGCCCTGAGCCGCCTGGCATGGGTGCTAGACACTCAACTTTGTCGTCTAAGCACAAGAGATGCTGAGCCATCTTCCCAGCACATGCAGTATTTTATGTTAAAGACATTTAATAAGTATAACAATTATATAATTAAATGTTAATTTTTAATATATAGATATTTAGTAAACATGTTAACAAATCAAATATACCTACATTTATTATTTAAATGTTTTTGATGCACAGTTTGATCTTAGAACTATTTTACAATGGAAAGAAACCTCTGAGGGAATTTCCAGAAAGGCTTAACTGTGGAAGGAAGACCATGGCGAAGGAGGGCGGCAGCATCCCGGAGCTGAGGCCCTACACTGACCACGCAGGACCGCCTCTCACTGCTCCTGACTGTAGACCACACATGACCAGCGGCCGGATGCTCCCAGTGCCGCTGAACCCTGGGAAGCCAGGGTTTCCTTCTGAGTTTTTAACTAATGAAAGAATTTAAGAATAAACTGGGAAAGAGGCTTGGAGACAACGTATTAAAGTTTGAAAGAAAACAACACTACAGGCAACTTGAAATCTCTGCAACTGCCAGGAAAGGAGGAGGTGGACAAAGTCAGGTGTTGGGGTGCACTGTGTGCAGGTGTGCCTCTGTGCTGTCAGCTGCTGACTGCTGTGCTGGCAGAGAAAGTCAGGTGTTGGGGTGCACTGTGTGCAGGTGTGCCTCTGTGCTATCAGCTGCTGACTGCTGTGCTGGCAGGGAGCTAAGTACTAGCCTGATCTGGGCATTGTTATTTCTATAACCCATCAACAGCCTCATTTTCTGTAAACATTCATTTCCCTCGCTTGCCTATTAGATGTAATGAATACTGAGGGCCACAGGGCGTGGTGGCACACGCCTTTAATCCCAGCACTCGGGAAGCAGAGGCAGGCGGATCTATGTGAGTTCGAGGCCAGCCTGGTCTACAAAGTGAGTCCAGGCCATCCAGGGCTACACAGAGAAGCCTTGTCTGGAAGAAGGCGGAAAGAAGCTGATGGCTAATAGGCAAAATTCTCATGCAATTCAAATAAAACAAATACATCTATTTTTTTCAATAAATAAAAAAAAGAAATAGAAATAGGGGCAGCTTATTAAGAAAGGAAAAGTATTCCTAAGAGTGAAAGTGGCAAAAACAGCCAAGCAAAAAGCTCAAGAAACCTTGGGCCACGTGACTCATAGCAGGCCCTCTCCTGCTGGTACTTATGTTCTGTTCCCTGACACACAGCCCAGGTGAGGAAGGACTTGGATGTCCCCTTGGTGTTACGCCCTGGGCCTTGCTCTCCCCCCACCATCCCTCACCCTCTCTCAACCCTGGGCCAGAATAAAAACCCTTCTCTGGCTCCTACTGCTCTACTTATAAATCACGTGTCGACATCATCACGCGTCAACATAGGCAGCAGTTTTTACTGTCACACAAGCACAATCTCTTCACTGCTCATTTTCTTGATGAAACTTGTTATTCTGGAAAAGTAAAGATGCCTAGCTCTTTTTTTTTTTTTTAACCTTTATGTTTTGCCTGCAAGTGTGTCTATGTGAGAATGTCAGATCTTGGAGTCACAGACAGTTGTGAGCTGCCAGGTGGGTGCTAGAACTTGAACCTGGGTCCTCTGGACCCCTTAACCACTGAGCCATCTCTCCAGGCTGACATCTGCCCACAGCTGGATTCATATCTTCAATATAAAAAGAACTTGGCAGAATATGCAAGGAACCAACCAATTGGGCTTACTACTGATCTAAATACATTTTATAGATTAAGAGTTGCTTTCCTAGCCGGGCGTGGTGGCGCACGCCTTTAATCCCAGCACTCGGGAGGCAGAGGCAGGCGGATCGCTGTGAGTTCGAGGCCAGCCTGGTCTACAAAGTGAGTCCAGGACAGCCAAAGCTAACACAGAGACCCTGTCTCGAAAAACCAAAAAAAAAGAGTTGCTTTCCTATTTACCTTTGTTATTTTTATTTAGTTTAGTTTTGTTTTGTTTTGTTTTTTACTACAAAGGGGGAGGAACAGATTCTTTCCTCATTCACCTGAGGTTCTTCTTCAGGTCACCATGGTCATTTGAATAAGAATGACCACCATGGGTCAGTCATCAGGGAAGGTCAGTATTTAAGGAGGACTAGGAGCTGGGCCTTGTTGGAGGAAGTGTGTCACTGGGGTGCACATTAAGGTTTTAATAGTCCACAGCAGGTCCAGTGCCTCTCTCTCTGTCTGACGTTCAGACTGTAGCTCTCAGTTGCTGTTGAAGCCACGAGTCACACAAGCCACAGTGACCCACAGTGAGTTCTTTTGAGAGTTGCCTTGGTCACGCGTCTCTTCTCAGCAATAGAACAGTGACTAGGAAAGCAGGTCCCAGCGGCTGGGGCACTGCTGTGGCCGGCCTGGCCACCCGTGTGCTGGGGAAATACAGAACGGGCAGTAAAGGAAGGTAATTATAAATACCACTAAGGCCAGGTGACCCCCTGCAGAAACAAAGTTATAGCTAACCTAAGTGTTCCTGTCGCACTTTGTTAAGAATGTGTTTGTAGGGCTGGAGAGACGGCTCAGAGTTAAGAGCACCACCTGTTTTTCCAGAGGTCCTGAGTTCAATTCCAGCAACCACATGGTGGTTCACAGCCATCTATAATGAGATCTGGTGCCCTCTTCTGGCCTGCTGGCTCACATGCAGGCAGAGTATTGTATAAATAATAAATACATAAATAAATCTTAAAAAAAAAAGGAATGTGTTTGTAATCAATATGGTAGTTCCTCAGAAGTTGGAATCCACCTACTTCAAATTCCAGGCACACCAGCCTGGTCTACAAAGTGAGTCCAGGACGGCCAAGGCCACACAGAGAAACCTTGTCTCAAAAACACCAAAAAAATAAAAGAAAACAAAACATTCTGCATAGTATTTATTTTTCTGACCCTAGAGATAGAAGCTAGGTCCTCACACATATGAAATGAGGGGCAGCCATGAGGCGATGTCTTACACAAACAGCGAGCGCAGGGTATTATGTTCAACCTCGCGTTAGTGTCGGCCTTGCTGTCCCTTCTCTAGCAAACAGTGGGTAATGGATGGGCTGGAGGTGCGGCAGCCCCTGGCTTTCTTATTACAGGGCTGGCTGCCTCTCAAGTCACTTCCCTGGGTCGTATAGAGGCACCAGGCCGTCCTGTACGCTCAAAGATTTCCTTAGTGTTATATTCAGTTTATTTGCTAATGAGTCCCATTAAATATTGGTTGGTTTGTTTGAGACAGGGTTTCTCTGTGTTAGCCTTGACTGTCCTGGACTCACTCTGCAGACCAGGCTGGCCTCGAACTCACAGAGATCCTCCTGCCTCTGCCTCCCAAGTGCTGGGATTAAAGGCGTGCGCCACCACCGCCCGGCTGGTTTTTTATTTATTTTTATATCATTTATATCTCAATCTATTTGCTTTCCTTAAATAATTCATATGTTGTAACCCTTACAGAGGAAATAACTCAGTCTTTAGATTAAATCCTTATATCCGATTCCAAAAGTATGGCAAAGGCTTACTTAAAATGCTAAAATGCCAGGAGTTTGAAAAAATATATTATGGGGGCCAGAGATATGGCTCAGTGGTTAAGGGCAGTGGCTGTTCTTCCAGAAGACCTGGGTTCAATTCCCAGCACCCACATGGCAGCTCACAATTGTCTATAAGTTCAGTTCTAGGATCGATATCTCTCTCTCTCTCTCTCTCTCTCTCTCTCTCTCTCTCTCTCTCTCTCTCTCTCTCTCTCACACACACACACACACACACACGCACAGGAATAACACCAATGTACATATAAATAAATAACTAAATATGTGTTATGGAGGATAGCTAAACCCATCTGGCCCTGGGCAGGTTTGGGTCAGGATTTTTCTTATTGTTTTTCTGTCTGCCTCCACTTCCCAAATGCTGGTGTTGAAGGCATGTGGCACCATTGCTGTGGTTGCAAAATGTTTAATTACCACTTCTATTTCTACAGGGGTCATACATTTGTTTAAATTATTTATTTCATCTTGACTTGATTTCAGTAGGTCACATATTAAAACAAAACAAAAACCCTCATTCATTCCTTTTAGATTTTCAAGTTCATGGGAATATATATTTTTAAAATATGTCATTATGATTCCCTAAATTAACTCTGTGTGTGTTATTATGTCCTCATAATTCCCTGAATTAACTCAATGTCTACCTTTTCATCAAAACTTTATTTATTTGGATCCTCTATGTCCTTTGGTTAATTTGTTTAAAAGTTTGTTAATCTTGTTTTCTCTAAAAACAAGCTCTTCATTTCATTGATACTTTGTATTGGTTTTTGTTTGTTTCCATTTCACTGATTTCATTCCCAAGATTGATTATTCTTAGGTTTGAGTGTCATTTTTTCCCCTACTACTTTCAAGTGTTTCATTAAGTTATTAGATTTTTGCTTTTGTTTTTTTTTTTTTTTTATTTATTATGTATACAGTGCTCTACCTGCGCATACACCTGCACACCAGAAGAGGGCACCAGATCTCATTATAGATGGCTGTGATCCACCATGTGGTTGCTGGGACTTGAACTCAGGACCTCTGAGAAGAGCAGCCGGTGCTCTTACCCGCTGAGCCATCTCTCCAGCCCCCTCCAGGTTTTTATTCTGTCACTTAGTTCTATGAACTTGCCTCCTAGAACTGCCTTCATTGTGTCTCATAGATTTTGGTATGTTATATTTTCATTTTCATTCAATTTTTAAAAAGAAAATTTAATTCCTTTCTTGATTTCTATCTTGGCTCAGAAATTAGAAACAGTCCAGCTATGTGTGCTAACTGGTTTTACTGTCAACTTGGCACAAGCTGGAGCCGTCGGAAAGGAGAGACCATCAATTGAGAAGAGGCCTCCATAGGACCCAGCCATAAGGCAGTTTCCTAGCGACTGAGTGGGCGGTGCCATCCCGGGCTGGTGTCCTGGGTCCTATAAGCCGGCTGAGCAAGGCAGTGAGCAGCTCCCTCCACGGGTTCTAATCAGCTCCTGCCCCCAGGTTCCTGCCCTGCTTGGGTTCCTGTCCTGACGTCCTTCAGTGACAAGCTATGAAGTGTAAGCCAAATACACCCTTTCCTCCCCGACTTGCTTTTGGTCATGGTGTTTTGCCACAACAATAGAGACCCTACCTAGAACTGATGGATAATGAAAATGGAAAATGATGGCTAAAGAGGTGGCTCAGAGGTTAAGTGCACTGACTGCTCTTCCAGAGGTCCTGAGTTCAATTCCCAGCAACCACAAGGTGGTTCACAACCATCTATAACGTGATCTAATGCCCTCTTCTGTACATGCAGACAGAGCACTCATATACATAAAATAAATAAAATATTTAAAAAAAAGAAACTTGGAAATGAAATATTCCATTTACACAATGGAACACTATTTAACTGTTAAGAAAAATGAAAATTTCAGGTAAATGGATGTACCTAGACACAATCACTCTGGATGAGGTAACCCAGACCCCAAAAAGGAAAATATTGTATGTTTTATCTTATGTGTGAAAGATTTTAAGATTTGGCTTGGAGAGATTGCTCAGAAGTTAAGAGTAGCGGCTGCTCTTCCAAAGATCCTTTTTTGCTTTGTTTTGTTTTTCTTTTTCTTTTTTGAGACAGGGTTTTTCTGTGTAGCCTTGGCTATCCGGGACTCGCTTTGTAGACCAGGCTGGCCTCAAACTCACAGCAATCCTCCTGCCTCTGCCTCCCGAGTACTCCTGAGTTCAATTCCCAGAACCCACATGGTGGCTCACAACCATCTATAATGAGATCCGGTGCCCTCTTCTGGCCTGCAGAAGAAATACTGTATACATAATAAACAATTTTTTTTTTAAAGATTTAGATGTGCGTGTTACACGTCTAGCTAAATTGCTAGGGACCAGGGGGAATAGAGGATCTTCCAGGAAAGGGAAATAGAACATAGTATCATAAAGAGATAAAGAAGAAAGTAAAATAGGAGGGTTAATATCAAAGTAGTAAATATAAGTGTGCAAATGAAAAAAAGCATGGAAACCGGTAAGATAATATGTTGAGTTTGGGGATAACATGTCTAGAGAATGAAAAAAAATTCTAAAAAAAAACAACAACAATGTTATGTCTGAAAATTGGGCCACATCTTTTTGCAAATTAAAAACAGATTGTGGGGGGGGGGCTAGAGTTAGAAAGTTCCTACTCATCAAATTAAAAACAAGAGTTCTATTTATTTAAAAAACAAAAGCAAAACCTAAAACCTTAATGCTGTCAAGCCACACTCTGTGTCCTGAAGTTTTTACAGGGCTGAGTCCACCAGCACATTGTAGGGAGTTTGTAAGTAGCACTTTAAGACACGATAGGAAAGCAGAAACACACCCCTAATACCCCAAGGAAAGTGCGTTCCCAGATCAACAGATGGAATTGATGAAAAAGAAATCACAATTTAGGCTCCATGGTGGTCACATGACGACACAAATGTCAAATGCTGCATTTCTTACAGCCTGTTGCCTGGAGATTGCAGCGCTTGCTCTTTTCTCCACCCTAATAATGTAATCATGTCTCCTCCCTTTCTTCCTGCACAGCATTTCAAATTCTTTTCATTTACAAAGTCACTTTGTAAAGGAACACCATCAAAAAATAAAACATGTATAAATAAAAGTTCAATTTTACTTACAATTTATGATTCATTTTTACTTCCACAAGGAATGTGTATAACCTTTGTATACAAGGATAAAAGTTGCAAATGTGTAACTTTTACAACAGCTCAAACTGCTGCAACAGAATTGCTGCTGTCTAAAAAAGCACATTATATAAAATGCAGGATAAAAACAGGTGACAGCTGTGAGACACCTCTTTTATATAAAACTAGCTGTGTAACACAACAGGAGGTAAACACAGAATGCAGCACCACGGAACAGTATTTTTACTACACTGTGAACTGAGGAGTCACCGTAACTAGCCAAAAACGCCTTGTGGGACCCGTTTTTTCTGTATTTTACACCTGCTTGTTGTGGTATAAACTTAGCTTGCACAAGCTCAGGGACATCAAACATTAACGTCCAGGAGCTTAAAAACATAGCATTAATAACCTATACAGGAAAAATGACAACAAAGCCAGGTGCTGTGGTGCTCACCTGTAATCCCAGCACTGCAGGAGGCAGAGGCAGGCAGACCTCTGTGAGTTCAAGGCCAGCCTAGTCAGCCCAGGACAGCCAGGGCTACACAGAGAAGCCTTGTATTTAAACAAGCAAAAAATAAATAAAATAACTTACACAGATCAAGAAAAGAACAGACAAGGCATGCCTGACTATAACTTAGTAGAAAAACCTAAAGATACAGGTAGACATGTGCAGCCTCGTTTTGTGTCCACCTGCTACAAGCTGGAGTCCTTTGAAAAAAAGGGACCCTCACCTGACAAAACAGCCCTCCATTCTGCCTCCTCCTGCAGGCAAAACTATGGCCCATTTTCTTGACTGATGGTTGATGGGTGAGGACCAAGCTCACTAGGTCTGTGTCATCCCTGGGCAGGTCAGGTGGTCCTGGATGCTGTAAGAAATCGGGCTGAAGGCCTGGCATGGTGCTGCACGCCTTTCATCCCAGCACTAGGGAGGCAGAGGCAGGTGGATCAATGTGAGTTCAAGGCCAGCCAAGGCTACACAGAGAAACCCTGTCTTGGAAAAAAAAGTAAGCAACATGGTTTTCTGTCTGAAAGGGTCTTGTGCAAGAAGCACCATTCCCAGTAATGTCCCGGGTTATACCTTCCAGCATGATTCCTTATCCGCAGGGAGTCCGTCCCTGCCTCCTTCCCAGGCCTCGCTGGCTGTAATGATGACTCCTTGGCTTCTTCCCCTTCTCTTCCGAGGCAGGAGCTCACAGGTACTAGACCAACCTCAAACTTCCTATACAGCCAAAGATGACCCAAGGGAAATGTTCACAGTGGACAAAACCTCAGGCCCTGCACGCAGCTGTAGATCCTTTGGAAGGAGAAAGGGCCAGATGTGCGACTGCTCACTGACTCACAGACTGTAGCCCAGGGGTTGGCTAGAGGGTCAGGGAAAGCAAGGAGCATGACTGGACAGTGGTGAGAACAGCGTGGGGGAAATGTGGCTACATCTCTCCAAATGGGCAAAGGATGTGAAGACTCTTGTGTCCGTGTGAATGAGGACCAAAGGGTGACGTCAGCAGAGGAGGAGTTCAAAACCTCTTTCCCTAGCCATGCCTGCCACTGCCCCATGGGCCCACAAACACAGTAACGTGGCTGTGGTGGCAGAGGTGTACGTTACTCGAGGACTCCTGCTCTCTAAGGCTGATGTGGCCATAGCTGCTGCCGAGTGCCAGATCTACCAGCCAACACTGAGCCACCAACAAGGCACTGTCCCCAGGGGACCATGGACCACCTGGGCCACGCTCATTACGATGGACCACTTCCACTGAGGAGGGGACAGGGCTTTGTCCTTACTGAAATGAAGCAGGGAACCGATTTCGCAGCTATGGAAGCGGGGCAGTGGGCTCCCGCTGTGGACCCCGCTGCTCTGCCATTTCCCCACCATCCTGAAGCAGAGGCTTGAGGACGGGAGCAGTGGCCTCTCACAGCCACAGCCACAATGTCTGCTGGAGGCACAAGCTGGAGGGCTGGGACCCGGATAGAATCCGCAGCCAATATAAGCTACTATTCCTCTTATAGGCAGAAATCAAAGGATGGACTTTCACGGTTGGTTTTTGTGTCAAATGTCCACAAATGAGAATCAGCTGAGTAGGGAGCCACCCCTGAAGAGCTGTCCTGACTGCCCTGGGGGAAGTGGGAAGGCGAGTGTCACAGAGATGACTCTGCTCCTTGCTGGCTTGGCCTTCCTCCTGCTTCTGAGCTGAGCTGCCCTGCGGCTGCTAGTCCCTCCCTTGATGACAGAACCAGACAGAACCAAGGCTTCACTGTCCAGCAGGGACCAGCGGCTCTCTGGGAAACTTCCAGGCCCCAGGCATCACACTGGGACCACTGAGGCAGGCCACCTTGTCGACTGTGTAACTACTGGGTGTTGTGGAGGCCCTAGCCCTACCCCACCCCAGTGAGAGTCAGTGACTGTGGGACTACCCACTGTTGAGAGACCTACACTCAAAGAGTAACTACTGAATTCCTATTTTAAAGCTGACTTAATAAATTCTGAGACGCCGGGCACAGTGGCACACACCTTTAGTCCCAGCACTCGGGAGGCAGAGGCAGGTGGATCTCTATGAGTAGAATCCAGCCTGGTCTACAAAGTGAGTCCAGGACAGCCAGAGCTACACAGAGAAACCCCATCTCAAAAACCCATATAAGCAAATAAATAAATAAATTCTGAGATATATTTCTCCAACCCCTTGGCTCTGTTCCTCCAGAAAAGTTTCAGTAAACTCATTCATGGCCCCACACTTCTGTGGATGGTTTCAGGACACTGGAACGTGAGCTAGCAAGGCCACCTGGTGCTCAGGGCTTTAGAGCCACTGTGCGGGGCAATGCGGGCATGGATGCCAAGTCCCTTAAACACTAGTGAGCATACTTGATTTGCTGAATGAAGTAGCTGTGGTTCTTGTCAACCGGCTGAGCAACCAGTCAGCTGTGAGGGAGAAGAGACCACCATCAAGTCAGGTGGTAGCACACGCCTTTAATCGCAGCACTCGGGAGGCAGAGGCAGGCGGATCTCTGTGAGTTCAAGGCCAGCCTGGTCTACAGAATTTCAGGATAGCCAGGGCTGCACAGAAATGCCTGTCTTGAAGCAAACAAACAAACAAACAAACGCATCACTGAGGCACAATCTTCTGGGATGTGTTTCCTCGGGGTCAGCACACAGAAGGCTGTACTCGGCACTGAACATGGCAAGTGTAGGAGCCTCCCAGGAGGAACAGGGTTCTGACAGCGTGACGAGTCAAGAGGCAGCATCTGAGGCTTGGAACCAAGACAGACCTCGGTGTTGGTGCAAAAATCGAGGCTTGGCACCAGATGGCAGGGTTACAGCCCCCAAAGAGCCCAGCAGAAGCCATGGAGAAGAAGGTGCAGCACAGCTGCAGTACAAACTGTAGCGTTCTGGAAATGCCTGTGCCATGTGAGGACGGATGACCAAACACAGAGGCAGCTGCTGTGCGGAGCCTCTGAGCCTGTAAGTGTGCCGCCAATGGCCAGGCTCTAGAGGTGGAGCACCCCAAGCCCTTCAGAGTCCCCTAAGATCGTGAACGAACCCCAAATGGCAGCCAGACTCGGTTTTACTTTGTACTTGTGTCTTGCCTTTTGGAGTAAGAAAATATGTAATTTATTGTTCATGCTACACAATCCCAGTCAGGAGACTCCATATGTTTTAGAAAGATGAGTGCACACACACACACACACACACACACACACACACACACACACACACACAATACTATAATCACTTTCCAGCCTCTTTTACTCTAACTTCTTAGACGTATTTAGGGAATGTGTTGGTAGGAATGACAGTGACCTCTCTGCCAAGGCTCATATATTTGAATGCTTAGTCCCAAGTTTTTCTCCTCTCCTCTCTCCTCCTCCTTCTTCTTCTTCTTTCTCTCTCTCTCTCTCCCTCCCCCCCCCCTCTGCGGTCTGCTTGTGGATCAGACCTAAGCTCTCAACTCCTGTTCAGAGCCATGCCTGCCTGCCAACTGCCATGCTCCCCAACATGATGTGTGAAACTGCATTTTAAGTTTTAATTCCTGTACTTAGGAGATCTATAAAACAAGCCTGTAATCCCAGCACTGGGGAGGCAGAGGCAGGAGGATCGCTGTGAGTTCGAGGCCAGCCTGGTCTACAAAGTGAGTCCAGGACAGTCAAGGCTACACAGAGAAACCCTGTCTCGAAAATATAAATAAAATAAAATAAGAAGAGAGAGAGATATATATAAAGTGACAATGACTCTAACCTATAGGCCCCACTCGCCCAAGGACAGAAGACTTCCTGGAGTAGTGGGGGCTGCTCATGTACAACAACAGGCCACGTGTTTTCACGTCTAGAACACAGCTAGCTGCCCCACTATAAAGGATGTGCACATGCCTCGGGAGGTACACGGGCAGGACATGTCAGGGAGTGTGCTATCCGCACTGGATGCGCGTAGCTTTGTGGGTTCTGCCTGACTAGCACCTGGCTAGCGTGCCTCCCTGGCATTCTCTGGGAGTCCCAGGCACGGGCCTGGCCAGGTTTAAGAAAGCTTGCTTCAGATTTGCCCTGGAGTTGTGGTAGTGATCGCATTCTCTCCAGGTGCGACTGACAACTGGCCATGGACTTACCCTCTAAAGCCTTCTGGGGAGACTTAGCTTTAACAAAACCCTAGTTTCCAGCGATAAAAGTTGGGGACTAGGAGTTAGGCTCCTTGGTAGGCAGACAGACAGGGAGAGGGTGAACTTCCAAGTTGGCTGGCTTCTTCCTTGCCCTCTTGACGTAAAACAAAAGGCTGGCAGGTTAAAACAAACGCCTTGTGGGCATTTTCTCCAGCAAGCAGGGCACCCTGCTGACGGACTGACCCAACAAATTCAAGGCCAGAAAAGGACACATTTACACAACAGCCTGTGGACCAACCAATTAGCTCTCTCCTGTCTTTCTTCAAACTGAGCAAGCCTCTTTTATGGGAGGAAGCACTTCAGAAACCTTAAAAACCCAGCCCTGAGGAAGAGACTGGACTGTGGGCTGCGGACCACTCTGCCGACTCTGACTGCTCCTGTGTGTGCACATCCCCAGAGTTTCCTGCTGGGTGGAGACCACCAGCTGGCAACTCCAAACAATCTTCTTTTCTGGGTGCTTTGTCCTTTTATATTTATTTTGCTGCTTTTATTTCAAACCATCTGAGAAGACGGTGACCCTCCAAATTGCATAACTCAACTTTGGTCTCTTGACTGCTGAGTGGAGTATATACCACCATACCCAGCTTATTCATTTTTCACATATGTTTTTTTTTAAGGAGTTGTTTTTCGGGAGGGATTTCGAGACAGGGTTTCTCTGTGTAACCTTGGCTATCCTGGACTCGCTATGTAGACCAGGCTGGCCTCGAACTCACAGTGATCCGCCTGCCTCTCCTTCCCAAGTGCTCATAGGAGTTTTTTTAAAGATTTATTTTAAAAAATAAAAAATAAATAAATAAAAATAAATAAATAAATAAAGATTTATAGTTAGGCATGGTGGTAAATGCCTTTAATCCCAGTACCAGGCAGGCAGAGGCAGGCGGATCTCTGTAAGTTTGAGGCCATCCTGGTCTACAAAGCAAGTCCAGGACAGCCAAGGCTACACAGAGAAACCATGTCTTGGAAAACAAAAAACAAAAAAACAAAACACAAAGATTTATTTATTTATTATGTATAGTGTTCTGCCTGCATGTATGCCTACACACCAGAAGAGGGTACCAGATCACACTATAGATTGTGAATTACCGTGTGGATGCCGGGAATTGAACTCAGGACCCACTTAACCTCTGAACCATCTCTCCAGCCCCCATTTAAATTATTTTTAACTAAGAATATATGTGTGTGTGTTTATCTACACACATACATTGCATTACGACAGATATGTGTCATATATACATCATAATGTAATGCTATCATTAAGTTAAAAAACATCTTTATGAACAAAACAACCTGCAGCACCAGGCAGTGCCCGAGGGAAAATAATTGGTTATTATATACTTTTAGATGAGATTTCCCTGATTAAACATCCTTAATACAAGCAGGTACTTGTAGAAATAGTTACTTTTTAGGGGGGCTGGTTTTAGTTTTGTGAGACAGGGTTTCACTGTGTAGCCCTGGCTGGCCTGGAACTCACAGATATCCACCTGCCTCTGCCTGTGGAGCTGGGATCAAAGGTGTGCACCACAACCTGGCTAAACTGGCTCATTTTAAGTTGAATGAGAAAATGTAGTCACTGCACCACATCTAGAAGCTGCATGGATCCTGTGACCATGGACCCTGTGACCATGGATCCTGTCACCATGGACCCTGTGACCATGGATCCTGTCACCATGGACCCTGTGACCATGGATCCTGTCACTATGGATCCTGTCACCATGGATCCTGTCACCATGGATCCTGTCACCGTGGACCCTCATGGACCCTGTCACCATGGAACTGTGAGCATGGACCCTGTCACCATGGGCCCTGTGACCTGTCAAGAAGTTGGGAGGATAAACTGAAACCTAAAACAAGCCAAGGGATGCAGCAGAGGAAGGAGGCAGACTTGCAGCGCACGGAAACGGAAGGCAGTGACAGTTTCCAGTTGTTCTAAGTTTTGCTGAAGTACCCACTCTATGAACATCTATGAACTAATCAATGAAATGTCATCCTAAAAGAAGAAATCAAGACAGACACTTCTGTGAAAGTGAATGAAACTGCTACCTTTGGCCATTTGGGGTTGAGGAGCCGGGCTTGGACTGCATCGTCCAGCGCCCTGTGGTACTGCTGGGTCTTCATGTAGGCAGCAGATCTATTGCTGTATAAAATGCAGTTCTGAGGGTCAACGGCCAGGGCTTCGTCATACAGAGCGATAGCTGTGTGGAAGTCGCCATCGTGACAGGCCTGGTTACTCTGACGAACTTTCTCAACAAATTCAGCTTTGCTCAGTGTTGGTTCATCAGGACTTCTTTGGACAATAGTCTTAGCACCAAAGAGAGGAATCTACGAGCAAAGAAATTGTTATAAGTTCAAATGGTCCAGCGGATTCCTGAGGACCGAAGGCGACGTCCAGTGTCCTCCTTGGTCTCGCGCCACTTAATTCGCTTAGGCAGGGTCTCTTTCTGAATCGGACTTAACCAACCTCGCTTCTCTGAGGTGACTTGTGTCCTTCTAAACAAGAAGCTTCCCCTGAAACAGCTAACAGTACCTGAAATGGACGCACACAGGTGGGAGATGCAGTCGTGGGCAACACACTTACCATGAAGTAGAAGCTGGAGTTTGCATCTTTAAAACCCACATAGAAACCTTGGCAGGTGTGGTGGCCGCCAGTAACGCTCATACTTAGGAGGCACAGACAAGACCCCACAGAGCAAGTTGGCTACACAGAGAAGAATAATTGATTTTTAAAATACGGTGTTGGGGACCAGTCCCATGTATTCTAATGCTAATTACTGCTTGCTGTCTCTGGGGCCCACCTTTTGATTAATAAAAAGCCATCCCACCTGGGCAGGGCAGAGGAGACAGGTGTGGCTAAGGTTCCCGGGCTTAGAGAGAGAGAGGAATCCTGGGAAGAAGAGGAAAGGGACCCAGGAGGTCCCAAGAGAGGAGGAGGAGGAGGAGGCGGCCGCCGTGGGTCAGATGGAGGAGAAGCAAGTGGCTGGCGTGGATGGAGGATTCAGCCCAGGTGAAGAACATTAGCAAGTATATGGGATTATGGATGGGAGGCAGCCTGATGAAAGTTATTAGAAACAGGTGGCGTGGGATGCCTGCCCCACTATGGGAAGCAGTTTAGAGGATTAATGTCTGCCCTGCCCCAGGTTAACTAAGGCTATTTTAAAATATAACAAGTGTCAATATCTTGATTGATAGCTAGCCGGGCACACTGATAATACAGATAATATAAAAACAAGTGGCGCTGGACATGGGCAGGTATCCACACTCTTGAAAATCATACTTTGTCATAGTCTGAAAGGGAGGAATTGCTCCTAGAGAGCATCCATGGGCCAGAGCCAAGACGGCCGCAGACGTGTGGCCAGTTGGAGAGGCAGAACTAGGAGGCTGGCAGTTCTATAAACTGACCTAGGGAATGGAGTTAACTGCCTAAATTAATAATAAAAACTACTATGGTCCCTTTCCAAGCGCCATGGCAAAGGCTCCTGGGTCTTTTCTGGCTTTGCTTGGTGTTTATGAATTTGTTTGCGATGGGCGTAGTCCTTCTCAGGGAGAAGGCAGTGAGCCGAGAAATGTGAAGTTAAGTTACTCGCCACTACACAGGGAAAAGGAACTGCTCTCTTCTCCTTAGAGCTGATAGCAGCTGGGACGCTAAGCTCCTGAGCTGCAGGGTGTTTGTCAGGGCTTTCTGGAAAAGGCCCGCCATAAAGAGAGATGGCCAAAGCTAAATTCCAAGGAATGGCAGACAGGATTTCACTAACTGAAGCCTAAATTGGCACAACTGACTCAAGGCTTAGAATTTTCCTGTTTCCTTGCTTGATTTTTGCTGAGATTTCTAAAGATTTTGACTAAACTGAGATGAAGCAAACAAGACTGTAATGACACTAGTCCTTAATCCCAACGCCTGGGGAAAGCAAAGCCTGGGGAACAACCTGGCCACCACAGGACGTGGCTCCTGCTGATAAGAGAAACAGCCTTAAAAAATTTTAAACTGAAATTTTTTCCTTAAATTTACTGTGTAAGTTCCTTTTTCTTAACAATGGATTCTATGTGCTTACTGATCTAAAGGATGGAGACACATCAATCTGAGGTTTATGTTATAAAAAAGTGATGAAAATGCTTTTGAAAAGGCCAGCCAATCTCCTGTGGAACGTCCACAGAAGATATGGTGCCAAAGGGTAAATTGGCCTAAGAAATATAGTTTGTTGGTAAAAGTAAAGACCAAGGTTGGGCGGGAAGACAGACATGAAGCTGCATGGCTCCCGTCGAGAAAGGCTGAGACAAAACCACCCGCAACAAACGTGAAAAGCCAGGTACAAGATGCCCACGATATACATAAACCCTAGAATAAAATGAGAGTTTATATAAAGTTATTTAACGCTTAATGCCTTTTTCATCTGCTCAGGGCAACCAGCTTGTCTCTACAACATGAAGCATTCTCTCGGGAGACAGGGAGCGGCCTGGCCTACATATCACGCGCCACAGGGCCCAGAGAAGGGCATTTAGAACTATACAATCTTGTTCTCATTTCAATATGATGGTAACTGTATGTTCACTGCTAATGGTGACATTATATTTCATCTTTCAAAGAGGTCAAAATCAAACAGGGCTGGATAAAACAGAGACTGCTAACTTAAAGTTTATGTTTACATGAATTCAAACTGCAGAACAAGCAGTTAACTTACACTGCTAATCCCACCACATGGGAATAGCTGTGAGACTGCCTGAGGCATGCAGATTTACTCGTGTCTTTCCTCTGCTCATACAAAGAGCAGAGAACCAGCCTTAATGCTCTGTGCATCCTGCACACACAGTGCATTCATAGTTTTAGAACTGTATAATGCTTGTGAGAAATTATATGTTTTCAAAATTAAAGAACCGGCTGGGCGTGGTGGCGCACGCCTTTAATCCCAGCCCTCGGGAGGCAGAGGCAGGCGGATCGCTGTGAGTTCCAGGCCAACCTGGTCTACAAAGTGAGTCCAGGACAGCTAAGACTACACAGAGAAACCCTGTCTCGAAAAAACAAAACAAAACAAAACAAAATTAAAGAACCGGACACAGATGCTGGATCAGACCTGAAAGGATTCAGGCCTCCAGCATGCTGAGACGCTGAAATCCTGCATCCCTCATGTTCCAGTCCCAAGTGCTTTGGCTGTGGTTCCTCATCAGAAAAGGACAGCTTCAAAGACGGCTCGCGGTCCCCATTGGTCCAGCATTTCAGACTGTCCCACACAGGACTTATTTTTTGTTTGGTTTGGTTTGGTTTGGTTTTTTGAGACGGGTCTCTCTGCGTAGCCTTTACTGTCCTGGACTTGCTTCATAGACCAAGCTGGCCTCAAACTCACAGCAATCCACCTGCCTCTGCCTCCCAAGTGCTGGGGTTAAAGGCGTGCGCCACCACTGCCTGGCCCACACAGGACTTATATTAAGCCTAGAATTTCTCATCATTTAGAGACTGGACCACAAACACGATTCCTAGCTTGTTTTTTATTTTTGGTTTTTGGTTTTTCAAGACAGAGTTTCTCTGTGTAGCCTTGGCTGTCCTGGACTCTTATAGACCAGGCTGGCCTCGACCTCACAGCGATCCACCTGCCTCTACCTTCCAAGTGCTGGGATTAAAGGCGTGGGCCACCACTGCCTGGCGATTCCTAGCTTGTTCAACCATTTTTTTCCAGTTTTATTTGGGTCTCTACATAGGTATTCTCCGCCCCAAATCAGCCTGAAGAAACTTTAAGACGTCCCATTTCCCTAAAGGGGGGTTGGGTAGGCTTTCGGTTGCTCTCTTGGGCTATAGATCTACATTGTCATTGAGAGATATGAAGCTAGAGGTTGTAAAGAAAGAAAGGGAGTACAGAGATATGTAGGGACGACAGGACAAAAAGTAGATTACTGAATCTGCTTCTCAACTTAAGGCCTTAACTGTTACTCACAAATAAGGTTAATTTTAATTCATTGATATAGAATTTTGTATGTTGATACAAAATAAGTTGAATTTTGATACATTAAAATAGAATTCAAATTTAATATTTCTCTTTACACATTATATTTCTACTCAAATATGAGGTATTGTACATATACAACTCAATTAGTACATGGTTTACTTCCAATACTTTGATAGTGCTATTACAGCCTGTTTATGATAATTAAGAAATACAGTTCACTGTTACTTGATCAGTCATGATCATATCATGTACAAGAACACACATGCTAGGTTCAACAAGTACAGTTCTATAGTTAGGTACGGCCTTCAAAAACCTCAGAGACCTACACAACATGGCATTTAAAATGTTTTTATTATTTTAAAGATTCTTTGACAGTAAGACAGGTTAACTCCTGGCAGCACCCAGCCTAGCACAAAGAAGATGATGAGCATTCAAGAACCTCCTTGTGGAGATGGCTTCGAGTACGGCAAAACAGCTATGGGACAAAAACGTCCTCATTTCTCCCAAAGACAAAGTTCTGCCTAAAAAAGGGCAAGCTTGGACGCAGGCAGAGTCGACGGCCAGACTCTGCCAAGACAGGGCAGGCAAAGTCCTCAGTAGTCCCTGCCTCACAAACATGTCTGTCAGATACACTGGGCCAGAAGGCTGAAGACGATGCTCCAACATTACAAAGAGTTTTGGGTGACCGGTCAGGCAGTAAACTGTCTCTGTCATTTTTTCATTTTAGAAGCTGCCAACCTGCACTTCCTGTTTACTCAGACAGTTAGATTTATATCTTCTCTGGTCTCTGATAGGGTTGAAAACCAGATAGTTTTAAAGTTAAGCTTAGTTGTTTAAGAGTTAAGAAGATACTTTTAGGTCTAGATAAATATTTTAGGTTGATAGAAGCTTTAAGAGATGTTGATTTAGGTTCAAAACTTCAGACTCACCAAGATAGAATAGATAATATTTTCTGCAACCTTACCAAATGCCTCTTGATTAGACATTATGTGTGTAAGTCTTACCTATTGGTTTTTATAGTTTTTCATAACTGTACTTACTATGTATAAAAAGAATGGCCTTGGGCTGGAGAGATGGCTCAGTGGTTAAGAGCGCCGCCTGCTCTTCCAAAGGTCCTGAGTTCAATTCCCAGCAACCACATGGTGGCTCATAACCATCTGTAATGTGATATGGTGCCCTCTTCTGGCTTGCAGAAGCACTGTATACATAATAATAAATAAATAAATCTTTAAAAAAAAAAAAAAAAAGAATGGCCTTTATATTTAGACAGAAAAGGGGAATTGTTGGGGAACAGTCCCATGTATTCTGATGCTAATTACTGCTTGCTGTCTCTGGGGCCCACCTTTTGATTAATAAAAAACCATCCCACCTGGGCAGAGCAGAGGAGATAGGTGTGGCTAAGGTTCCTGGACTTAGAGAGAGAGAGAGGAATCCTGGGAAGAAGAAAGGGACCCAGGAGGTCCCAAGAGGAGGAGGAGGAGGAACCCCCATGGGTCAGATGGAGGAGAAGCACATGGCGGCGTGGATGGAGGATTCGGCCCAGATGAAGAACATTAGCAAGTATATGGGATTATGGATGGGAGGCAGCCTGATGAAAGTTATTAGAAACAGGTGGCACGGGATGCCTGCCCCACTATGGGAAGCAGTTTAGAGGATTAATGTCTGCCCTGCCCTGGCCTGCCCTAAGGCTATTTGAAAATATAACAAGTGTCAGTGTCTTGACTGATTGCTAGCAGGGCAGCTGATAATAAACAATTACTAGGCCCATACAGATAAGTTAGCAACAACAATATGGTGTCTCTAGTCTTGGCTGGCCCGAAACTCAGTATGTAAAACAAGCAGGACTTGATCTCTTTTTTTTTTTCTTTCTTTTTTCTTTTTGGGGTGTGTGTGTGTGTGTGTGTGTGTGTGTGTGTGTGTGTGTGTGTGTGTGTGTGTGTGTGTTTCAAGACAGGGATTCTCTGTGTAACAGCCCTGGCTGACCTGGACTCACTTTGTAGACCAGGCTGGCATTGAACTCACAGAGATCCGCCTGCCTCTGCCTGCCGAGTGCTGGGTCTTTAAGGCACGCGCCACCACGCCCGGCAGGCTCTCATACTTTGGAAGCATGCACTCTTCTCATATTATAGGATGTTACAGTTAAGAGATTGCACTAAGACACAGAAGAGACTTTGAGCAGTGTTGAAACTGTGAAAAAACTATAGAACTTTGGAAACTTTCAACTAAATGCATTTTGCATCATGCTGTGACTAGGAGCAGAATGTGGTGGTGGAATGAAATGTCCCCCACAGGCTCACGTAGTTCAGCACTCTGTCCCTGGTGCTGAGTATTTGGGACTATCTGGAGGCCCAGCACTCCTGGAGCAGCACAGCGCTGTGGGCAGACTGAAGTGTCAGAGTCTCATGCCACCCCAAGCACCCTCTCTTCCTCTGCTTTGTGCTGTGATTCAAGACAGAAGCTCGCAGCATCCTGCTCCAGGCACCCCAGCTGTGGGTCATGTGATGGTCCTTATCCCGCTGCGACAATAAGCCAAACTAAACACTGTGTGAGCTGCCTTAGTCATGGATGCAGTTACCACCGCCATTGTGACAACATCAGCTCTGTCCACCACGACAAAGACGAGACTCGATATCTCACTGCATCTTCATCAATCTTTCTTTTACTCTTTCAATTTTCCCATAGGCGTTTACTTCCTTGGCTCAGGCAGGCTTAGCCCAGGCCACCCTTTCCTTCCTTCCTTCTCCTCCACTTTCCTTTTCTCTTTTGAGGCTCCTGTGAACAGAACATCTGGCTGGCTCCTCAGGGCAGAAAGTCTTTCAGTAGAGTCGCTAGCGTCGTGGAGGTAGAGTCATACAACCTGGGACAACTTAACTTCGTCCTTTCCACAAAGGATGCATTTCGATGTAGTCGCCCTGCCACCAGCTCACTGACCCTTCGTCCCTAGGGATGTGCCACAGCAGCTCAGCGCTGGTCTCGGCGGCTGGCAGATCGGGCACTCGGCAACAGCTGGAGCCACGTCAGCCGTGCTGAGTCCATGTTGTGGACCGCATCCCTGACCTTCATCACTCTACCATGGCCGCTCTGGTCATGGAGCCACCGGGAAATGACAGGGACAGCCGTGGAGGAGGCTGCCCGTCCAGAGAACATGGCGTGCTGTCCGCCTGATTACTCAGCTCCTCCTCTGCTGACATCACATTTCAAGAACATTTACATGGGGCACGAGTATGTTCGCATCCTTTGCCCATCTGCAGAGATACAGATTCATACTTCTTCCCAAAACTCTTTCTCACCAGCTCCAATCACGCTCTTTCTAAGCCCCTGACCAGAGCCAAACCATTGGCTACAGCCCACGAACTGGTAAATAGTCACACGCCTGGCCATTTCTCCTTCTAAACAAAATGTACAGCTATGTGCACTGCCCAAAGTTCTGCCCACTGTAAAGATTTCCCTCCTCAGCAGTCTTTCAGGGCTGTCCCCAAAAAGGCTATGAAGCTGCACCTGTTCAACTGCAGGTGACGCTTGCAGTGTGCACATGGTGGCTTGAAAGACATCGGCTCCCATAGCCTCACAGATTTAAATGCTGGGTCCCCAGCTGGTAGGACTGTTTGGGAAGGGTTAGGAGGTGTGGCTTTGGGGGAAGGTGTGCCACTGGGATGAGCTCTGAGGTTTCAAAAGCCCATGCTACTCCCAGGAAGCTCTCTCTCAACCTCCTGTTTATGGATCCACTGTGAGCTCTCGGCTCCTGCTCCAGCACCTGCCACCCTACCATGCCCATGTGCCCCACTATGATGGGCATGGGTTCTACCGTGAGTCTCTTCCGGAACCATGAGCCCCAAATTAAACGCCTTCTTTTATAAATTGCCTTATATGGTGCTTCGACACAAGCATCAAAACGTGACTTAAGACAGTGCAGAGCCAATAGTAAAAGAAACCCTCATCTTCTCTTCCTTAATCAACTGATCATACCGCACACCCCAAGAGACCACGGCTGCACGCTTACAAGCAGGTGTTGTAACTAGAGGAGAAACCATAACCATTTGGGTATCTTCACGTAAGCCGCCTATGCCCTGGGGGCCTACGTAGGCCCACTGACACATGACACTGCGATCACTTGATAATGTCCAATGTTATTGCTTGATAAGTCAGATAGTGCCTGAGTGGGAAGGGCGAGTCGTGTGGTAACCCGGAGCCTCACCTCACGTCAAATGCTCAGTTTCCGCTAAGGCCCAACAGCAGGCCACAGCTGTGTGCAGAATCACGTGGTCCAAGTGGTGGAGCAGCCTGTACAGCAGCCTGAACCTGCTGAAGGGCCTTCGATTCCACTCAAATCTAGCAGCTTTCTGAGTCACTTGGCGGCTGACATCCCCAGTGACACATGCTGTCTGCAGAGTCCAAACAGCCCCAACAAGCGCTGTGCTTTTTCCGTGGGCATAGGTGTGACTAACAAGGCGCAATATCCTGTGACGAGGAACATCTCTGTACATCCCACACCACTGGACTCCTAAAATTTTCACTGAGGTAGAAGGCACTTGCATTTTAGATACATTTATTTCCCATCATCTTGTCTTAGTAAATGTTCTATTGCTGTGAGGAGACGCCATGGCCATGGCCATTTTTAAAAAAGAAAGCATTTAACTGGCGTTGCTCACAGGTTGAGAGGTTTAGTCCACTGCAAGCACAGCTGGAAGTTTGGTAGCAGGCAGACATGGTGCTAGAGGAGCCGAGTCCTACACCCACATCAGATGGCAGCAGAGTCACGGAGCATGGCCTGAGCATTTGAAACCTCAAAGACCAGCCCAGTGACACACTTCCTAGCAGTGCCACCCCCCGGTGGGCAAGCATTCAAATCCATGAGCCCATGGGGCCGTTCTTATTCAAGCCATACCTCTGAAATGCATATGCATTACCAACGAGTCCAAAACGGCTGCTACTCCAATTGAAGTGATAAGCCTTCCGCCTGAGCATCGCCCATTCACCTGGAGATGAAGGGAAAGCCCGCACTACACGTAGCCAGGGCAACTGGGCCTCATAGAAAACCTTACTGACTTACATGTACCTGACCATCTGGCCCCTCTGGCAGGACTACGCTTTTCTCAGGAAGAGACCTGGGGGCTTTATGGCGGGCCGGGCCTTAACTCTGGTTGTGGCCCTGTGCTGCTCCTTGAGCATGACAGAGGCACGTCCTTTAGGGATGAACCTGCAGGCTGGTCAATCTTGGTGAACATTTACATCCTAGCATTGTACATTTGCTTATCTCTAACAGGCCTGGCAGGCATACTACTCATCTTTGGGGTACTTGGGGGCAGAACCCCCTTACCTAAATTCTACTTTGTGTGAATCCGTGTCCCCTAAACCAACCTATTAACAAGCCTTTGATAACAGCGACTCTATAGCTCTGAGTCTTTTTTTCTTTTTTGGTTTTTCAAGACAGGGTTTCTCGGTGTAGCTTTGGCTGTTGTGGACTCGCTGTGTAGACCAGACTGGCCTCAGACTCATAAAGATCCACCTGCCTCTGTCTCCTGAGTGCTGGGATTAAAGGCGTGTGCCACCATGCCTGGCTAATGCTTTGAGTCTCTTCTGTCACTTGACTCAATCAGCATAACGCGTCAATACAATGAGAAGCCGTAACATTGTGTGGAAGAGACAGATGATCCAGACCCTTCAAACTACGTCATGACACAGGGCTGGAGAATAAATATGCCTTGATGTAAAACAATAAATGCGGAGTGGGGATCAGGTATGGAAAGAGTGGGAGTGAGGGTGGAGAGAGAACAGAAACTGGTGAGGGGGCATCTTTAGGACAAGGGGGGGGTGCAGAAGTCGATGGGGGTGACCCTAGCTGAGAATGTAGTATGGGGAAGGAGGGCTAAGGTAGCTGAAGCCACCCCCTGCCCCCCTGCTGTAGCCAGGTGGGAAGGAGAGAGACATCAACTCACCCATAAAACCTTTCACCCAAAATTCGTCCTGCCTACAAGAAGTGTAGGGATAAAGATGGAGCAGAGATTGAGGGAACAGCAAACCAATGCCTGGCCCAACTTGAGACCCACCCCATGGGAGAGACCCAGCCCCTGTCACTATTAGTGATGCTCTGCTCTGCTTGCAGACAGGAGCCTAGCAGAACTGTCTTCTGAGAGGCTTCATGCAGCAGCCGATGGGAACAGATGCAGAGACGCACAGGCAAACAATAGTCGAGGCTCAGGGAGTCTTGTGGAAGAGTGAGGGAGGACAGAGGGAGCTGGAGGGGTCAAAGACACCACAATTAGACCTACAGGGTCAACTAACAGGTCCATGGAGGCTCACAGAGACTGAACCACCAGCCAAAGAGCATGTAAAGGCTGGATGTAGCAGATGTGCAGCCTGGTCAACATGTGGGTCCCCTAACAATGGGAGCGGCGGCCACCTCGGACTCCATCACCTGCCTTTGGATCCCTTTCCCCTAGCTGTGCTGCCCTGTCAGACCCCAGTGGGAGAAGATGTGCTTAGTCCTGCTGAGGCTTGAAGTACTGGGGTGGGTTGGTACCCCTTGGGCCCACCCCTTCTCTAAGAAGGAGAGGGAGGATTGGGGAATGATGAGGAGACTGAGAGAAGAGGAAGGGGGCTGGGATCAGGTTGTTGAATGAATGAATGAATGAATGAATGAATAAATAAATAAATAAATAAATAAATAAATATGAAAAACAATGAATATGTACTGCTGCTGCACCAGATGAAAGCAAATTGGTTCTGTGGTCCTCATGGACAGATGTGGCTCTGTGTTCTGCTCCATCCGGATGCTACCGCACACCCAGCCAGGAAGAATGAGGCAGAGTCTGAAACAGGTGGGGTCTGCAGCATCTGGGTCCAGATGGAGGTGCAGAGAGGAGGCCTTCCCAAGGAGTGTTACAGCTCTTTCTGGCAATTACAGCCCTTTGCCAAGAGGGAGGAGGATTGGCGAGGGTGGGCAGGTCCCAGAGTCTAGCGGTGAGTGTTCAGAGTGAAAACGCCCTCTCCGAAACAGCCCTTTATGTGTCCCAGCTTAGTGAGACAGCAACTCCTGATAATCTTCAGTGAAACAGCTTGTGCCTGCTTAACAATGAAACCGTGTGTGTGTGTGTGTGTGTGTGTGTGTGTGTGTGTGTGTGTGTGTGTATCTTTTCCATGGTGAACCTTGAGGAGTGGGTTGGCTTGAGAGGTGAGTGCATTCCACTGGTTGTGGCTGGGATGCTGGTGATGCTCTGTTTGCATCCAGTTGCCGGCTCCGTGACTACCTGTGAGTACCACAAGAGTTGAGGGTTGCCAAGTTACATGTGCCAGAACAGCGAGGGAGTTGGAGATTCCTGGGGTCTGAACACACTACACTTCCCAGTTCCGTGCCAGTCCCCCTGGTGGCACGGTCCACATGTCCCACAGACAGACACTGACAAAAGGTATTTGCTAGATCAGAAACTGCATACCATGTACCAGGAGGTGTGTTAATGTGCTCAAGTCGGGGACACCACATCCAGTACAGCAGTTGCAATACACCGTCACTACCTGATTACATTTTCAATAGTCAACTGTCATGATCCATCTGTACTCTGCCCCAGCCAAGCAAAAAGAGTCAAAGGGAGATGTGCTAAGAATACTTCAAGAGCCGGGTGTGGTGGTGCACACCTTCACTCTCAGCACTGTAAGAGGCTGAGGACTTGGGGTTTATTTACTGAGGATGTAGTCTCTCCACCTCCAGCCCCAGCACGCTGCCCTCTCTCCACCTTTGCCAAAGGGAATCAGACCTCATTAATCTTAGCTGTACTGCCAACAATGATCTTCCTGAAAGAGATTTCCAACAAGACAACAGTGATGTCCCTCAGTGTTAGGCCTATAAGCAGACTTAAGGCTAAGCAGGCTCTTAGAGGGAAGATAGAAAGTATAGTATAAATACAGGTAACCTAGGCCAGGCGTGGTGGTGCACGATTTTAATTTGGGAGGCAGAGGCAGGTGGATCTCTGGGAGTTCTAGGCCAGCCTCATCTACAAAGTGAGTTGAGACCAATCAAGGCTACACAGAGAAACCCTGACTCAAAAAAACACAAAAATAAAGCTATATATAAAGAACTTAATAGTATTCATTAATTCACTCAAGAAGAAGTGTGGGATGAAATTTTAAGGATATAATTGTAAATGGAACATTAAACTGACCAGGCTAAGTTTAGCAATATGGGCCCACTGAGCGGAGATTTTAGGTTTAATATGGAGCTTGCACAGTTCTTTAAAAAGTGCCCAAAGTTTGTCTGGTTTGTTGACTGAAGTATTTGCCAAAAGATGGCCCTACTGAGAAGGAGCTAGTGATGTCTGATATCCCTTGGCCGAGTGTCAATCAAGAGATCTTAAGGCTCGGGGAAATTAAAACGCTGATGCAGACGTACTGTAAAAACCCTCTATGATGGGAGGGTCCAGGGGGCATGCCCTTCACCAGTGAGGGAGCCAACACATCTAAAGAGCTTTGTCATACGTGCCAGATCTTAAGAGTCAGAAGCTGCCGCTCAACTGGATAAATTAAATGTAATGGGTTCAGCTGGGCCCTAGGGTGGCTGGGGCCAGGTGGCAGCCCTGAACTGGCAACGGCATTGTGAACACAGTAGCTGTGCTGGGTGGCACAGGAGAGCAATGCTGTGCCGGCCCAGGTCATGCTGGGCAGCACAGGCAGTGTGCAGACGGCTTACACACAGGAGCCGTGAGCGCTGGCTAAGCAGCCAGTGTTTCCAGTAACAAAACAGGGAAGAAAATGACTATACTTGAATTTGATCTGAATAAGCAGGAAAACACTAGAACAAGTGAGAGAAAGGCTACATTGATCATAGCAATAGGGAAACCAGGACTGTCAACCAATTTCCAGACCTGAGCCAGTTTACAGACCCAGAACCCCTTGAAGTTCCTTTGAGCTAGGACCTTGCTAAATACTAAAGAGCTGCACTGTCCGCACTGAAGGAGAGATAAACATGTTTTTTGTTTAGATCACAAGTAGGGGATGAGAGAAAGACTTGCAAGAGAGCAGGTGATGTTTATCCCCTTATTAGTCGAGCCACCGCGTGGAGGAGATTGGTAGTTAACCAGCTGAAAAACATCCTTGAACAAATTCTGAGAGGAAGTATAAATGTGAGCCAAAAACAGGAGGCGGGGCCTCTGGAGACTTGGGATAGTTTCGGCTGTTCATCGCTCCACTTCAAGACGCTCCTAGAGAGAACCGCTTGAGGGAAGGCTTCCGGGCACCAGCTCCTGCTGAGGCTCCCAGTTCTGGTTACTCCAGGTTCCAGCAGAAGAAATCCTCTGATTATGCCAGGAGAATAGTTCCTCAGAACTGATATCCTTACAGTTTCATAATTGTATTCTTTAATCTTCTTTTCCTATTGTTTAGGTTAGTCAGGTTATAAGTGAGGTACTCTTGGTTAATAAGTTCCTAATAAAATATAATTGTTAAGAAAATTGAGCCTACACAGCAGTTCTCCCATCCCTCTACAGGAGAGCCAGGGAGACATAAACAAAGTACAAGCGGCCTCCTGAGAGACCAGCTTCTCCTTCAGGAGACACTTTGAGAAATGAAGAAATGATGGGTGGGTGTCTAATCAACAGAAGGAGGGGCCCTATGTAATTCCCACTCCTCGCCTCAGGCCTTCCATGGGGAAGAATAAAGGGATTATCCTTTGCTCTCTCCAGTTGGTCTTTCATACCAGGGAACAGTGAGGCCCAGACCAGCAGTTTCCCTGAGGGACTGACATCCTTTTACCTGGGTCAGCAGGGAAAGGAGACAACCAGACTTCTTATGAAGGCCTGTTTGGTATGACTTTCAGGAGACCAGAAGTATCACTGGCCGTCCAGGTAAGGCACGCACTCATGGAAGTCGGGGAACTGATGTTCACCACAGTGGCCCTAGTGGGCCCTGAACTCTGAGCTCACTTCCCCAGCTCCATGACGCGAAGTTGGGACAGACATACTTCCCAGAATCCCCACAGCAGGGTAGAAAAGGACCCAGAAATAAACTAAGTAAAAGTACTTCAAGCTTTTAAAACTTCTCGCTTGTCTTGACAGCATACGTCATCTAGTTTTTACAAACATGAAAATGTCTCCAAGTCCTTCTAAAAATAAAGCAGAGCTTAGCTTTCTTTCGAGACAGGGCCTCACTGCATAGTGCTGGCTGATCTGAACTGGCTACACAGAGCAGGTTATTGTCCAGCTTACACCAGACCCACCTGCACCTGTCTCTGCGGCCTGCACCTGTCTCTGCGGCCTGCACCGTCCGCCATGCCCCACTCATCAGGGCACTCGGACGTGAAGTTGCATAATCTGCTCACTTTCCTTTTGTTTTGTTTTTTTGAGACAGGGTCTCTCTGTGTAGCCTTTGCTGTCCTGAACTTGCTTTGTAGGCCCGGCTGGCCCTGAACTCACAGCGATCCCCCTGCCTCTGCCTCCCGAGTGCTGGGATCACAGGTGTGCAGCAGATTTCTAAGAGAATCTGGCTGAGAACACAAGTGGAAGTTTAAAAATTGCCTTTAATGGGGCTGAGTCAGGGTCCCCCAAAGCCACATAAAAGCTAGGCATGGCTAGCCCTGTGGAGAGCGGAGACGGGTCTGGGGACTAGTCAAAACTCAAGCTCCAGGTTCAGCAAGAGACCACGCCTCAAAAACTACACTAGTCTGTCTTGGCGCTCGGGAGGCCGAGGCTGGTGGTCCTGAGTCCAGCCTGGTCGGATGCCCAAGGCCTGGAGTGAGACCGCACAGCTCACAGTGTGACTGCTTGGCCACCAGAGGGGCACTCCTCCAAAGGACTAGGCTGAGCTGTGGCCTTGCTGGAGGTAGTGTGTCACCGGGCGCCTGGCCCAGTGGCTCTCTTCTCCTTCAGATACAAAAGTAGAACTCTCAGCGGTCTCTCCGATGCCGTGTCTCTCCTACTCAGCGCTCTCTCCGATGCCGTGTCTTCCTACTCAGCGCTCTCTCCGATGCCGTGTCTTCCTACTCAGCGCTCTCTCCGATGCCGTGTCTTCCTACTCAGCGCTCTCTCCGATGCCGTGTCTTCCTACTCAGCGCTCTCTCCGATGCCGTGTCTTCCTACTCAGCGCTCTCTCCAATGCCGTGTCTTCCTACTCAGCGCTCTCTCCGATGCCGTGTCTCTCCTACTCAGCGCTCTCTCCGATGCCGTGTCTTCCTACTCAGCGCTCTCTCCGATGCCGTGTCTTCCTACTCAGCGCTCTCTCCGATGCCGTGTCTTCCTACTCAGCGCTCTCTCCGATGCCGTGTCTTCCTACTCAGCGCTCTCTCCGATGCCGTGTCTTCCTACTCAGCGCTCTCTCCGATGCCGTGTCTTCCTACTCAGCGCTCTCTCCGATGCCGTGTCTTCCTACTCAGCGCTCTCTCCGATGCCGTGTCTTCCTACTCAGCGCTCTCTCCGATGCCGTGTCTTCCTACTCAGCGCTCTCTCCGATGCCGTGTCTTCCTACTCAGCGCTCTCTCCGATGCCGTGTCTTCCTACTCAGCGCTCTCTCCGATGCCGTGTCTTCCTACTCAGCGCTCTCTCCGATGCTGTGTCTTCCTACTCAGCGCTCTCTCCGATGCCGTGTCTTCCTACTCAGCGCTCTCTCCGATGCTGTGTCTTCCTACTCAGCGCTCTCTCCGATGCCGTGTCTTCCTACTCAGCGCTCTCTCCGATGCCGTGTCTTCCTACTCAGCGCTCTCTCCGATGCCGTGTCTTCCTACTCAGCGCTCTCTCCGATGCCGTGTCTTCCTACTCAGCGCTCTCTCCGATGCCGTGTCTTCCTACTCAGCGCTCTCTCCAATGCTGTGTCTTCCTACTCAGCGCTCTCTCCGATGCCGTGTCTTCCTACGGGCTAAAGCTGGGAACTGTACACACGCCCCAGCTAAATGCTTTCTTTCATGTGAGCTGCAGTGGTCATAGGGTCTCTTCAGAGCAATAGAACACTGACTAAAATACCTTGTCTCAAAATAAATACTAATAAAAAAGAATAAAGACACTAAACACCAACCTTTAGCCTCCACACACAGACACAAGCCAACTACAGACATAATGCACATGTACACACCTGCACACAGACACACACATACACACATGCACCCACACAATCACATATACACACATACATGTACACACATACACACACTTGCACACATATATATACATGCATGCGTGTATGGCTGGTCGGAAACTCTCTATGTTGACCAGGCTGTCCTCAAACTCACAAGAGATCTGCCTGCCTCTATATGCTGAACGCTGGGATTACAGACATGTGTCACCCCCACCAGCTCCACCGTACTTTTGACTTAAGCCCCCTGTTGCAGACAGGCTGCAGAGCGAACACCACCTGCCACCACCTGCTCTAGCTCCTGGGGTCACTGGGCCACACTCCCTGGCAGGAACCTAAGTGGGAACTATGGGTAGAACTCAGGCCCTCGTGCTTGCAGAGAAATCATCTTACCACTGAGACAGCTCCCCAATCCTAAGGCCACTGACCACTGAGACAGCTCCCCAATCCTAAGGCCACTGACCACTGAGCCAGCTCCCCAATCCTAAGGCCACTGACCACTGAGACAGCTCCCCAATCCTAAGGCCTCTGACTACTGAGCCAGCTCCCCAATCCTAAGGCCTCTGACCACTGAGACAGCTCCCCAATCCTAAGGCCTCTGACCACTGAGCCAGCTCCCCAATCCTAAGGCCTCTGACCACTGAGCCAGCTCCCCAATCCTAAGGCCTCTGACCACTGAGACAGCTCCCCAATCCTAAGGCCTCTGACCACTGAGACAGCTCCCCAATCCTAAGGCCTCTGACCACTGAGCCAGCTCCCCAATCCTAAGGCCTCTGACCACTGAGCCAGCTCCCCAATCCTAAGGCCTCTGACCACTGAGACAGCTCCCCAATCCTAAGGCCTCTGACCACTGAGACAGCTCCCCAATCCTAAGGCCTCTGACCACTGAGACAGCTCCCCAATCCTAAGGCCACTGACCACTGAGCCAGCTCCCCAATCCTAAGGCCACTGACCACTGAGACAGCTCCCCAATCCTAAGGCCTCTGACTACTGAGCCAGCTCCCCAATCCTAAGGCCTCTGACCACTGAGCCAGCTCCCCAATCCTAAGGCCTCTGACCACTGAGCCAGCTCCCCAATCCTAAGGCCTCTGACCACTGAGCCAGCTCCCCAATCCTAAGGCCTCTGACCACTGAGACAGCTCCCCAATCCTAAGGCCTCTGACCACTGAGCCAGCTCCCCAATCCTAAGGCCTCTGACCACTGAGACAGCTCCCCAATCCTAAGGCCTCTGACCACTGAGACAGCTCCCCAATCCTAAGGCCTCTGACTACTGAGCCAGCTCCCCAATCCTAAGGCCTCTGACCACTGAGACAGCTCCCCAATCCTAAGGCCTCTGACCACTGAGACAGCTCCCCAATCCTAAGGCCTCTGACCACTGAGACAGCTCCCCAATCCTAAGGCCTCTGACCACTGAGACAGCTCCCCAATCCTAAGGCCTCTGACTACTGAGCCAGCTCCCCAATCCTAAGGCCTCTGACCACTGAGCCAGCTCCCCAATCCTAAGGCCTCTGACCACTGAGCCAGCTCCCCAATCCTAAGGCCTCTGACCACTGAGCCAGCTCCCCAATCCTAAGGCCTCTGACCACTGAGCCAGCTCCCCAATCCTAAGGCCTCTGACTACTGAGCCAGCTCCCCAATCCTAAGGCCTCTGACCACTGAGACAGCTCCCCAATCCTAAGGCCTCTGACCACTGAGCCAGCTCCACAATCCTAAGGCCTCTGACCACTGAGCCAGCTCCCCAATCCTAAGGCCTCTGACCACTGAGCCAGCTCCCCAATCCTAAGGCCTCTGACCACTGAGCCAGCTCCCCAATCCTAAGGCCTCTGACCACTGAGCCAGCTCCCCAATCCTAAGGCCTCTGACCACTGAGACAGCTCCCCAATCCTAAGGCCTCTGAGCCCTGGGCCAGCTCCCCAATCCTAAGGCCTCTGAGCCCTGGGCCAGCTCCCCAATCCTAAGGCCTCTGAGCCCTGGGCCAGCTCCCCAATCCTAAGGCCTCTGAGCCCTGGGCCAGCTCCACAATGGTAAAGACAGCTTAAGAACAAGGCCATACACTCCAGCACATCTAGAGGCCGCACCATTTCATTCTTCAGCTTGCTCCCCCAGGTGTGATCGCAGCTCCAACAGTTCTTTCTTGGACTTCAAGTCTCCATTTACTGAAAACCCTACTGAAGTGAAATCAGCTGCACGGAGGAGAACGCCCACCCGCCGCATCTAACAATTGTACTGGAAAGCAAAACAAAGCAAACCAAAAACCTACGAAAAAGCGACTGTCGACTTTCCTGAATAAGTAATAACCCAGTTTTGCTTAGATGAAAATGTGAATATTGGTGCTGAGGAGATAACTCGGTCCAACCCACTGGCTGCGCTTGCAAAGGGCCAGCATTCGGTTCTCAGCGCCCAGTTTGTGGCTCACAAGATGTGTAACTCCAGACGGGATCCAATGCCTGTTCCAGCTCTGCAGCCTGTACAACTATACAAACAGAACACTCAAATACATAAGAAAATTAATTTTAAAAGAAAATGTAAATGTTTACCTGTCTCAAAAAAAAAAACTAAATCCTAGAAGATTAATGCCCTCAAATACTATTTTGGTTTGGTTTTGTTTCTTTCAGACAGGGTTTCTCTGTGTAGCCCTGGCTGTCCTGGAACTCACTATGTAGACCAGGCTGGCCTCAAACTCACAGTGATCCACCTGCCTCTGCCTCCTGAGCGCAGCTATCTTTTTTCCATGTACTCTGGAGCTTTGCCTGCCTGTCTATCTGTTTGAAGATGTCAGATCCCCTGGAACTGGAGTTACAGTTGTGAGCTACCTGGGTCCTCTGGAAGACCAGACAGTGCTCTTACCTGCTGAGCCATCTCTCCAGCGCAAAATGATACATTTTAAGTGTAGCCAGGATATACAGAGCTGACACTAATCAACATATACGTTGTATCTTGTTTTCCACTAAAGCACACTGGGAAGATCACATTGTAAACAGTCAGAGAAGTTAACCTGTGTGTTGAGAAAAAATCACACAGGCTGTTTTTATCTCAAAAAGCACCTGAAGTGTCTCAAGGGCTCCTAAACTGCGACTCCGGGGTCATTCAGCCCTACAGATATTTACTGAGCATCTACTATGTGCAAGGAAAATTGTATGTTTACTGGACACCTTACAGCTCGCCCAACTCCCGGAGTCACAACTTCGAGAGCTTGCTAAAAATGTTAAGATCTCTTTCCGTGCCTCAGGAGAAACCACGTTGTGCGTGCGCCCTCCTGGTGTAGTGTGTGGCCTGTTTTAATAAAGTGCTCCCGGTTATTTCTACACCCTGGCTAGTTGGTGGCTTAAAAACACACCCAGAGTGCACGGGGACCGGCCGGACTACTCCAGCCAGGCAAAACCCATGTTGCTCACCATCCTTCACTCTGACACACACACCCAAACCGACACTGCGAAGCCCAGGTGGACCTGAAGCTCTCCAGTATCTGCCGGGGCTTTGGGGGTGGGTGACGCACCGACAACCTTGCTGCCCGCTGCCTACCAACCACACACACCTGGGCTAGCAACACCTGAGCCTCCTGGCAGAGTCACCCCACAGCCGCGCGGTGGGCTCGGGTGAGCCCCCCACCACACCCGTCCCGCTCCGAGGGGGCGGGGTCGAGGAAGAGGAGGTGCGGGACAGGAGGTGCCCGCTGCATTCCAAGCCCCAGGCACAGGCACACGGCCGTGGAAACTGAGGCAGGCAGGCGATGGAAAGGGGCCGCCCAACGGTGCGCTGCGGGGGCTCGAACCCTAAGGAGCGGGCGGAGGGGACCTCCGCCTCCCGGTCACTCGCCAGGCGCCAAGGCCCGGCCCCGGCTCGCACCGACGGAGTTTCACAAAGAAAGTCTCCCGGCCCGCGCCCCGCTCACGCACACTCACCGGCGCCGGCGGAGACTCGGGCTCCCGCCGCCTGCGGCTCCGCGCCGAGGCCGGCTCGGGCGCCAGAGGCAGCGGCTGTTCCATCCCCGCGGGGCCCGGCGGCGGCGGCGGCGGCGTCTGCCTAGAGCTAACGGTCCCGCCAGCTAGGCGCGCGCGCCGCTCCCGCGCGCCATGTTCCTGCCGTGCCTGCCGCGCGCCGCCGAGCGCCCCCGCCCTCTCCGTCCGCGCACGCGCGCGCGCGCGCACCGGGCCAGCTCGCACCCACCGCGCAAGCGCGTCCCCGGCCCCGCGCCCTCCCGAAACCCGCCCGGCCGCTGTTCCCGGCTCCGCGCCGCCGCCCGCCGCACTGCGGACCACCCGGAGGGCACCACGCGGGGCCCGTGTCGGCGACACAGAGCGTGCAGGCGCGCAAGGCCCGGTCGGCCCGAGCTCTCCCTTGTCCAGTGAGGACCGAATCTCCTGCATCCGAGTGCCCGGCGCCTCGTCCCCACCGGGTGCTTCTCTGGAGGCCAGATCTTGTGTTGTGAGCGGCCAAGAACCGAGGGATCCCTAGGAAAGGTGCAACGCCTTTTTAAAAAAAAGGTCTTTAGCCGGGAGTGGTGGCGCACACCTTTAATCCCAGCACTAGGGAGGCAGAGGCTGGTGGACCGCTGTGAGCTCAAGGCCAGCCTGGTCCACAAAGTGAGTCCAGGACAGCCAAGGCTACACAGAGAAACCGTCTTGAAAAAAACAAAAACAACAAAAAAGGTCTTTAAAAACGTCTCGTTAAAAAAAAACTATGAACTTAAGCAGGGCGCAGTGGTGCACGCCTGTAATCCCAGCACTCAGGAGGCAGAGGCAGGCAGATCTCTGAATTCGAGGCCAGCCTGGTCTACAAAACGGGTCCAGGTCAGCCAAGGCTACACAGAAAAACCCTGTCTCGAAGAACCAAAAACAAACAAAAAAACCAAACTATTAACTTGGGGCTGGGGAGATGGCTCATCCAGAGAACCGGGGTTCGATTGCCAGCACCCATATGGCAACACACAACTATTTGCAACCCTAGTTCTGGGGAGACCTGACACCCTCACACAGATAAACGTGCAGATAAAACACCAGTGCACATAAAAATTAAAAAGAAAAAACAAAACTATGAATTTATATCGAGAAATGATGGTGCTTTTAATCTCAGCAGAGAGGCAGAGGCAGTTCCCGGAAAGTCAGGGATACAGGGTTACCGAGAAACCTTGTATCAAAAACTAAAGCAAACAAAAACATGAACTTGTAAAAAAAAAAACATGAACTTGTCAGGAAGTCCAGACAGACTTGATTTCCGCAATGTTCAATGTTCAATGTAGCTAGACTTTTTCTTCCGGGTGAGAAAAATAACGCCTACACACAGGCTGGAGAGATGGCTCAGAGGTTAAGAGCACTGACTGCTCTTCCAGAGGTCCGGGGTTCAATTCCCAGCAACCACATGGCAACTCACAACAGTCAGTAATTCAAATTCCAAGAGATCTTGACACCCTCACACATACATGCAGGCGAAACACCAAAGCACAATTTAAAAATAAACAATGCATATGCAATGCCAGGCTCTCGAAGTGCCATGCACCGTCTTGGCGCCCTCTTTCTTGTCTTCCTTACCTTCACTGCCTTAAATATTCCAACCACCTGAATTCCCACTAGCCCTCTGCAATGGACCAGCCAAACCTCAAGCCTCCCCAGGGAAACCCCAAACCTCCCCTCACAGGAAAAGCTGTTCGCCTTGGTAAAGGGCTTCTGAAACGCAGTGCTGGACCAACAGCCTGGCCAGGAAGCTACAGTGTGGCCTGTCATCAACCAGCAAAGGGACAGAATCTGACAGAAGCTGCTATTAGAACTGCCCGTGTCCCTGTGCCTACTAATTCCAGCCATACGTAGTCCTGACACAAATTCCACTCTTCATGAGGTAAAGTGTAGGCCACCAACAGCGTTTCCATTTCTACACATCCAAGGGCAGCATGGCAGCCAGCCTTAGGGTCCGTAAGAAGCCTCTGTTACAGCCAGCCTTAGGGTCTGTAAGAAGCCTCTGTTACTTGTGGCAATTCCAGGTTTATAGCCCTTTAGGGTTAGCTACAGAGCTGCCCCATGACTCAGCAGTTAAAGCACCTGTTGCTCTTGCTGAGAACTTGGGTTCAAGAATCATCTGTTCCGCCAGGCGGTGGTGGCGCACACCTTT
Organism: Acomys minous; assembly: GCF_964271855.1. Classification (NCBI taxonomy): domain Eukaryota; kingdom Metazoa; phylum Chordata; class Mammalia; order Rodentia; family Muridae; genus Acomys; species Acomys minous. The sequence goes on from NC_140498.1 coordinate 97,616,826, forward strand.
AATCCCAGCACTTGGGAGGCAGAGGCAGGCGGATCATTGTGAGTTCGAGGCCAGCCTGGTCTACAGCCAAAGCTACACAGAGAAACCTTGTCTCAAAAAACAAAACAAAACAAAACCAAGAATCATCTGTTCCATATTTTTTGTTTGTTTGGCTGGTTGGCTGGTTTTTTCGAGACAGGGTTTCTCTGTGTTGTAGCCTTGCTTGTCCTGGACTCGCTTTGTAGACCAGGCAGGCTGGCCTCGAACTCACAGCGATCTGCCTGCCTCTGCCTCCCAAGTGCTGGGATTAAAGGTGTGCACCACCACCTCGAGATCTGTTCCATATTTTTAAAAAAAGCATCTGTAAGTCCAATTCCAGAGGCCTTACAGCCTCTTCTATGTACATCTGTGCAGGCACTACTCATATAAAATAAAAAGAAATCTTTAATCTGGGAGTGTTGGCACACACCTTTAATCCCAGCACTCAGGGAGGCAGAGGCAGGTGGATCTCTGTGAGTTCAAGGCTAGCCTGGTCTACAGAGCAAGCCTAAGACAGCCAGGGCTACACAGAGAAACCCTGTCTCTTTAAAAAAAAAAAAAAAACCAGACAGATGCAGGTGGGTCACTGTGAGTTTGAGGCCAGCCTGGTCTACAAAGCAAGCCTAAGACAGCCAAGACTACACAGAGAAACCCTGTCTTAAATATATATATATATAAAACCCTTAAAAAATATTTAGGCTGGGTGGTGATGGCACTCAAGAGGCACAGGCAAGCAGCTCTCTGAATTCGAGGCCAGCCTGGTCTACAAAGTGTTCTTCACCACCAAACCATCTGTCAACACAGCCCCCTAACATTTTTTTAAATAAAAAGAAAAGTATTCATCTAAATAAACTCATGAAATATAAGCCCAGAGGTCAATTTCCACAAGGTTTTTAATTGTGTACAGTGATGGAAAAGCAACTGTTCCCATCATTAAAATATAGACTAAATTTTTAAAAACTATATAGCCTAAAAAAAAAAAAAAAGGCCTGGTGTTTTGAAAAGCCAGCAGCAGTGTGAAAGGAGGCAGTGCTCACAGCAGTGTCACATGGCCAGGCGCTTCGTGCTCACAGCATCTTCCCCTTGTAGTTCCAAGGGCCGCTTTCGACTAGAAGGCTGGAAGCAAAGCAAAGGAAGAAGTGTTCAAAAGAAAATCATGGCTTCTATCAAAGCTCCTGACAGTTCAGTAAACTGGGGGCATCTAATGGGAAGTGGCAAGGACCAAGAACCACTAGTTGTCATGACAACCGACTCCTCCTACCACACCTCTGGAAGCAAGATGCTCATCTACTCTTTGGTGATCTCTAATCACTAATGGATGCAGTGGTTTTTCTTTTTTCTTCAAGTCTTACAGTGATACAAAAGCCAATTCAAAATTGGACCTTTCCCCTATCTAGCAAAATTCTGGGTGAGGCGTGATGTCAGACAGCAGAGCTCCACCCAGCCCAGGGCCAGGGCCACCGGGGAGCGCACACACTATATTGTGCTACACGGGGTGGGATTATTAAATGCACTTTTTATTTAAAACACCTCCAACTTTAGACAAGTTCCTCAGAATGTGATTCCATGTAGGCTGCAGAGCATCTGACGTGGAGTGCAGCCAACAGCACTGGCTTCACTCGGTCACTGTCTCCTCACACTGTTACGCCTCAGTGCTAAAGGCAGCGTTCACCATGCACTAACCCAGCAGTGGGTGCTGGGGACCTAATCTCCCTCACAGTCTCAAGTTTTGCTGTCTCACGGGAACAATAATCTTTTCAGTCACCGTTTGTTTTCCTGTTTATAAAACCAATAAAGAATACTGAGGATTAAGGAGCAAGATCATGGAACAAAGTAAGACCGGACAGGAAGGAACAAACACACTAGCTTATACTAACAAAGAACTTTAAAAGAATAAAACTACAGCCGGGCTTGGTGGTGCACGCCTTTAATCCCAGCACTCAGGAGGCAGAGGCAGGTGGATCGCTGTGAGTTCGAGGCCAGCCTGGTCTACAAAGCGAGTCCAGGACAGCCAGGACTACACAAGAAACCCTGTCTCAAAAAAACCCAAACCGGCCCACCCCCCCCCCCCAAAGAAGAAATTGCCACAATAAAACCCGTTATCACTCACTAGTACCAATAACAAAAACTGTAAAAGACAAAACCAGTACTCGGGAGGCAGAGGCAGGTGGATTGCTATGAGTTCGAGGCCAGCCTGTTCTACAAAGTGAGTCCAGGATACCCAAGGCTACACAGAGAAACCCTGTCTCAGAAAAAAACAAACAAACAAAAAAAAAACAACAAACAAACAAACAAAAAGGACTTTGGGTCAACAAGCCCCGTCTACTACTCCTGCTCATTCCACACGCTGCACTACTAAATCCTCCAGCGTTGCAGGGATTTATGAAAACAAAGAGCAGAACAGCTCAGGCTGGAGGGCCTGTGTAAGCAGCACACGGCCGCAGGGCCCATCCCGAGGACGGCCAGCAAGCAGAAAGTAAGTGGCCACTCCACTATACTATGTAGACCAAGCTGGCCCATGACTCCCAACCCTCCTGCCTCTGTTGAGATTCAATGGCCTGTCTTAGCCTCCTAAATGCTGAGATTATATGGATGCGTCACCAAGTCTGTCATTAACCCTTTTTTTAAATGTTAAGCACCTGCCACTCCACAGACTCTTCAGTCAGCAGACTTGCTCATCAGCAATTTAATTCTAGTCTAGAGAACAGTCATCAGAATACCTCGGCAGGCGCCAGGGCGAGGGTCGGCAAGTTCTTTTCCTGCACCAGTAGATCCTGAAATTTTTTCTTCATGTACTCATCCTGTGAAGAAATCAAGAAGCATAGATAAGCTGTGTATGAGGAAAAGCAAGCTCCTAGAGTGACAGGTAATGTCCAAGGCTGCCAAGCTGACCGCAAGCCTCATGCCCCTGCTGAAGTTTCCTAATGACGGGGCCACGACTGCTCACCTCTGCCTTCTCAGAGCAGTCAGTGCTCAGGCAGCACTGGCTAAATCACACTGAAGGGTCACAAGCTCTCAGCTGACCAGAGAGCCAGACCCTCAGTTCAGAGGCAGCAGCAGACTGTGAGGGACAGCAGTCAGAAGGCCAGAACATAGAGTTGACACTGTGCCCCGAGTCCTCACAGAACCAAACCCTCCCCTCATAAAGCCAAGTAGGCAGGCCACCCAAACCTAGGGAATTCACACAGCAAGTGCCCAGCAAGTTGACAGAAGGACCGTAAGCCTACAAACCCTCAGGCCCAAACCTCATGAGAAAAGACAGCAATAAACAGGAGCAAACATTAGAGGTATCCCAGGCACCAGGGGAGACAGGTGGAGCAGCAGGGCATAGCAGGGAGAACTTTGCGGCTAGGTGCGTAACTAGCTCCCACTTCCCTCAAGGTAAAATCCCATGGGGTTCAGGGCCTGGACTGTGGAAGCCCCGAGAGGCAGCCTGGCACCGCTCCGTTCTCAGAAACACAAAACATCCACCAAGATGATCAGCTCTTGCAGAAGCCCAACATCAAGCAATGTCCAAGTACCTGTGACTCCAACAACAGGAGACCTGACCTCTCTTCTGGACTCCTCAGGCACTGCACGCGCGCGCACACACACACACACACACACACACACACACACACACACACACAATAAATAAATAAATAAATAAATAAATAAATAAATATAAAAATAAAACAAATCTTCCCAGCATGCACTTGGAGGTCCGAGGTCAACCTTGGGTGTCAGTCCTCACCTTCCATCTTGTTTAACAAGAGTCTCTTGCCCACCACTGTGTACAGTCGAGCTAACCAGACTATGAGCTTCAGAGCAGTCTGCACTCCCGCCCTCTCGGATCTTCATGCACTGAGCCTCGTCCTCTCTTTTCTCCTATCAGTCGTGGGCTTAAACACCCCCAAACTCAACCAAAATGACCCTTTTCTCCAAGTCCACTTATCTAGGTGTGTTACATAACAGAAAGCTAACAGCACAAAGGTCCTGCTCCTGGCTTGGTGCATCCAGAATGGCCTGTGCCTACTTGCATCACAGTCACAAGCCATCAGCTAACAGGAAGATGAGTCTCTCAACATTAGCACAAGTAGCAAGATTTATCTGTAAATCTGTGGTGTCTAAGTTACACTATCCTGCAGAGGCAAGCAGGAAGAGTCTTCTACTTTAGTAAAAGCGAAGCAGGCGGAATGTGAAGGATACCTACCCCACAGCCACACGCAGCTAACAACAAAGCAGAGACGGGGATTCAGAGTCCCCCAAACTGTGAGACTTTCCCGCAGATCCAACCTCATCACCATTAGCAGATGTTTAGACACCCTGCACCCTGCCCCCCTCACCCCGTGCCCACGCTGCTTTTCCAAGAAAGTGTCTACCCAGGGCCAGAGCTGAGCTTCCCAGTTTCCTTCTTGTGAGCAGCACATTTCTTCTGAGACAAGTTCAAGCAAAACGGGCTACACTGACTCTTACATCTCAGGCAAATATAAACCCTGTTGCTAGGCCGCACTGGCCAGCTCCATGCTTTTTCCCCAGAGCTAACACAGAAAGCCAACACAGTACGTTTGCCTCTATTTGGACCCCGGAAGCTGCCCTATTAAGGCAAATGAAAAGAGCCAAGGGGTGCGTTTCTCTTTTTCATCAAAGTTAAATCCCCATACGCAAGGACACTTTTGTTTCCACATGCCTGTCTCCAAGGCCCTTGCTACTTTCAGATCTGTGTGGTCCAGTAAACACTAAATCATCTGACCCATTTCTTCCAGGAGGAGGATCATGTTTCCAAGGCAACACCCAAAACACATATATCTGTTCTGTCCTTTTTTCTTTCTCTCCCCATCCTCCTCCCTTTTTATTTTTAACATTTTACTGCATTTATCATTTATCTTATGTACATGTTTGTGGAACCAGAGGACAACTTTCAGGAGTCAGCACTTTCCTTCCACCATGTGCCTTCTGGGGACCCGTGCTGGACCTGGGGAGCCGTCCCTCTGGCCCAGCTGCCCTCCTTCTCTTATGGATCTGTTGTGGGGTTTTTGGGTTTTGTTTTTGGGTTTTTTTTTTTGTTTTTGTTTTTGGTTTTGGTTTTTTGAGACAGCGTTTTTCTGTGCAGCCTTGGCTGTCCTGGACTCACTTTGTAGACCAGGCTGGCCTCGAACTCATAGCGATCCACCTGCCTCTGCCTCCTGAGCGCTGGGATTAAAGGCATGCGCCACCACACCTGGCTTGATCTGCTGTTCTTAACCTGAGCTGGTCTGAGCAGATCTGAGGTGCAGAGGGCTGCAAGAGAGAAAGGGGACACTCTTCCGGAGCCCAGGAGAGCAGGGAAGCTTGCTTTTCCGAGGTGTTCTCAAAACAGAGAACCCTGGGGGAAGAGCTGCAGCTGCCTGGTTCACAGGGAAGTGTGGCCACGCTGAAGAACAGAATCTCACAGCTACCAGAAAAGCTGCGGGATGCTCTTGTTAATTAATTCCAAGCCAACAACTAATCTCTCACAGTCACAGGCACTCCTGTTCTGGCAGCAGGCTTTAAATGAACTTGGCACAAAAATCTCACAGCAACAGGGACGTGTGAACACAGACGTCACGCAAACTAAAAGGGTGCAGGTGACAGCCTGCACTAAGGGCATGTTTGCCCACCAGGAACAAGAGCGGGACCCTTTACAACATAACCATCTGGCTCAGGAAGTAGCCGGTTCCCTCAGGGGCACTGCCTTCCTGGAGCTGACCCAGGTTTGGTTTTTGGTTTTTTGGGGTTTTTTTGTTTTTGTTTTTTTGTTTTTTTGAGTGAAGGTGAAAAATGGCTGGACCACATCCCAGCCCACTGCACCTGGTAGGAGAGAGCAGAAAAGAAGACAGCTGGGCACTGAGGGAGACCAAGCTCTCAAGGGATTACAGCCACAGAGCCTGACATGAAGTGACCTTGTTCATCCAGGAGCGACAAGTTGGAACACACACATATCCACTCAGTCTATGCCTCCAATCCTCCCCAACTCTTCCTCCCTCCCTGTTTTCCTCCTCCACATGCACGTGTACCCTGATTGAAAACAATTATACACGGGCTGGAGAGGTGGCTCAGAGGTTAAAAACACTGACTGCTTTCCAAAGGTCCTGAGCTCAATTCCCAGCACCCACATGGTGGCTCACAACCATCTATAATGAGATCTGGTGCCCTCTTCTGGCCTGCATGTGTATGTGCAGGCAGAGCACTGTATACATAATAAATAAATCTTTAAGAAAGAAAGAAAACAATTACACAAACACTATACCTACAACCTGACTGAAAACACTTACATAAATGAAACAACATGGAGACTGTGTGTGACTCTCAGCCTCACCTCACGTAAACAGTTCAGGGCTCCCCGGCATTTTAGGCAAACAAGGACTGCTTTGCACCCACCTGAAGCCACGGATGACTCAAGGCTTCCTCTGTGGTAAACCTAGCCTTTGGATCCACAACCAACAGTTTCTTGACAAGGTCCAGAGCTAAAGCAGCAAGAGAATTGGAGAAATGCCAATGAGAAGAACGAATACGTTTCACCTGCATTAGTAACTATGGCCAAACCAAGACCCCCAGCCACACAGCAGCACGGAGCCGCCTGACTTGGTGAGGAGGACCCGCCAAGCCCAGTCCTCTCTGGTTGCGGAAGATTGAGCCTTGGGAACAAGGACACGCGCTCCACCTCTCCCTCCGGGGACATCACAGCCTTTGGCTCCCTGTCCCTAGCTTGCTACTGTACTGAGTTCAGACTGATTTACACTGAACCTTTGCCCAGCACTGAGATGCTCACAATGCTCCTCAACCCCGAAGGCCGGCTCCAATGCGGCGGCTAGAAAGCTGCGGCCCGAACGCAGGAATTCCTTAAATCCTGATGGTTAATACAGTCACCTGGGTTATATCAGTTAACACTTGGCTTTAATCTAATTTTTGTCCAGAAAGTTACACGGTTGCACTTTTAAATTCTACAACACACATAACTGATGACGTTGAACTTAGTTTTTCAAGACGGCATTTCTCTGTGTAGCCCTGGCTGACCTGGACCTCTTTGTAGACCAGCCTGGCCTTGAACTCACAGAGATCCTCCTGCTTCTGCCTCCTGAGTGCTGGGATTAAAGGTGTGTGCCACCCCTGCCTGACACTGAATGTTTTACGCTCTGCTCACTCAAAGAATGTTTGTTAGTAAAAGTTACTTTGTACACTTGAATGGGTGGCAGGCCCTTGAACATGTTATATTAAACCTCCCGCAAAACCTTCCATGTCAGGGTTACTGATCACCTGTTTACAATTAAAGAAAATGTGGACTCGAAAAAGTTAAATAACTTGTCTAAGGGCGCACAACTAACAAACAGCAGGCCTAGGACTTGGGCCCAGGCTCTGACCGGAGAAAACAACAGAACACCCACAGTTCCGAAAACCACGCGTCCTTCCGTATCCATACCCTTCTCTGAGACATCTGTCCAGACTTCAGGGATAAAGTTGTATTTTCCACTGGTGATCTGATCCTTCAGTGACACTTGAGTCTTATGCTCAGAGAAAGGTGGGTACCCACTAAGGCTTAATATTGGTAGAGAGAAAGGAAAAAAGATCAAGTGGCATTCTCAGTGGCATGTGGGGACATTCGTTTCTTCTTCAGCACTGGGGAAAAAAACCAGCTTTTCCTTAAATCAATGACTGAAAAAAAAAAAAAAAGACCTACATCAAACAGAAGCTGTCTGCCTGGACACAGGTACAGTCCCACCCGACCTCATCCGGCCAGACGGTGAGAGATGAAAATGCTTCCTACCAGATGAAGAGGATGACGCCCAAGCTCCAGCAATCCACAGCGCGGCTGTACCCAGCAGTCCCGTTGGAGAGGAGGACCTCAGGAGCCAGGTAAGTGGGCGTACCACACAGAGTCCTCATCAGGGACGTCTCCCCCAAAATCTTGGACTGCCCAAAATCAGTGATCTAAAATTACAAACAAAACAAATGAAACCCAAACATTATCGTATCCCATCACCCCCAAGAGGCCCAGAAACTGGATTGTCTGTATACAGACACCAGCCATTAGCCCAAATACACAATGACATGTCTTTGCAACGTCTTTTGTTTTTTGTTTTTCAAGACAGGGTTTCTCTGTGTAGTCCTGGCTAGCCCGGACTCTCTTTGTAGACCAGGCTGGCCTTGAACACACAGTGATCCACCTGCCTCTGCCTCCCCAGTGCTGAGACTAAAGGCGAGTGCCACCACGCCCGGAGACTCAAGACTCTTAAATCTGACTACACCCTGGAACATCTGGAAGGCCTGGTGGGGAAGAAAGGCACCTGCTGCCACCCTCAAGTTTTATGTTTTGGGGTTCCTTGTTGGTTTTTGTCTGGGAACTGCAGCAGGAGATTCTAACTTGAGTCTGGGCTCAGAAGGAAAGGCAGGAGCCACAACTCAGGGGTCCACTCAGCCCTCTTCCCTCTGCGTGCAGACGTCGCTCGTACACAATGAAGCTCACCAGGGGCTCCTGAGACCCTGAAACCCTAGGTCACCTCAACAGAAACTGCCCAGTATGGAAGTTAGGGTTCTCAACCTTTGGATACTCCTGGGGTTTTTTATGTAAGAAATTAAAAGGCAGTTTTGAACAGAAATATATAGCAGGGGCCAGAGAGGGCGAGAAGATTGCACCTTGATGAGACAGTCCTCTTCCTGAGATGACAAAAGAACATTCTCCGGCTTTAAGTCCCGATGTATAATCCCATTTTCGTGAAGGTACTGTACAAAACGAGAGGCAGGACCGTTGGCTTATACAATGCACACATATAGAGATAGTTACCAACACCCAGCTCTCAGCCTGGGTAAAGCTAAGCTGTATTATGCATAAGCACATTCCTCAAAGTCAGAGCTGAACCAGGGCTGAGCACTTAGAAATTTTCTATTTCAAGATAGGGTTTCTGTTTGGCCTTGGCTGTCCTAGACCCACCAGGCCAGCTTCAAATTCAGACTTAGAAATTTATGTTAGAGAAAACATTTTTCTTTTTCTTCTTCTTCTTCTTCTTCTTTTTTTTTTTTTTTTTTTTTTTTTTTTTTTTTTTTTTTTTTTGTCTTTTTGAGGTAGGGTTTCTCTGTGTAGCCTTGGCTTGGCTGTCCTAGACTCGCTTTATAGACCATGCTAGCCTCAAACTCACGTTGATCCACCGGCCTCTGCCTCCCAAGTGCTGGGATTAAAGGTATGCAACACCACACCTGGCTGAAAATATATATATATATATATATATTTTAAAGATTTATTTATTATATATACAATATGATCAGATCACATTATGGGTGGCTGTGAGCCACCATGTGGTTGCTGGGAATTGAACTCAGGACCTCTGGAAGAGCAGGCAGTGTTCTTAACCACTGAGCCATCTCTCCAGCCCCTAAAATATATTTTTTTAATATTTATTTATTCATATGTATGAGTGCTCTATCTACATATACATTTGCAGGCCAGAAAAGGGCATCAGATAGCATAATAAATAATAGATAATGAGCCATCATGTGGTTGCTGGGAATTGAACTCTGGATCTGGAAGAGCAGCCAGTGCGCTAAACCTCTGAGCCATCTCTCCAGTCCCAGAAAATCTTTTTTTTTTAATATTTTATTTAATTTTAACTTATGTGCATTGGTGTAGGGGTGCCAGATCTTGGAGTTACAGACAGTTGCAAGCTGCCATATGGGTGCTGGGAATTGAACCCGGGTCCTTTGGAAGAACAGGCAATGCTCTTAACCACTGAGCCATCTCTCCAGCCCCCCAGAAAATCTTTTTTTTTTTTTTAAGATTTTATTTATTATTTATACAGTATTCTTGCCCGAATGTGCACCTTCCCGCCACAAGAAGGCACTGGATCTCATTACGGATGGTTGCAAGCCACCATGTAGTTGCTGGGAATTGAACTCAGGACCTTTGGAAGAGCAGCCAGTGCTCTTAACCTCTGAGCCATCTCTCCAGTCCCCAGAAAATCTTTTAAAAGAAAAAAAAAAACATAGAATGGTAAACCTTGTATTTCACAATGCCAGAGAACAAAAAAACCTCTAACACTAACAGACACACAAGATGTCTATTTCAATAAAAATCTAAACAAATGGTAACATATCATAGGAATTCCATCAAAATTTCTCTGTGTAGCCTTAGCTGTCCTGGACTCACTTTTGTAGAGCAGGCTGGCCTCAGCCTTGAACTCACAGAGATCTGTCTGCCTCTGCCTTCCAAGTGCTGAGATTAAAGGTGTGCGCTACCATCTCATGGCTCGAAATAATATTTTTTTTGGTTATCCAATCCCTAAGAATATTTTACAGGGATCTCAAATATACATTAGCAGCTGGGCACTGGTGGCACATGCCTTTACTATCAGCACTTGGGAGGCAGAGCAGGCAGAACTCTGTGAGTTTGAGACTAGCTTGGTCTACAAAGCAAGCTCCAGGACAGCCAGGGCTACACTGAGAAGCCCTGTGTTGAAAAACAACAACAACAACAACAAATAAAAAAAATGCATTTGTGGGGGCTGGAGAGATGGCTCAGCGGTTAAGGCCACTGACTGTTCATCCAGAGGTCCTGAGTTCAATCCCCAGCAACCACATGGTGGCTCACAACCACCTATCATGAGATCTGGTGCCCTCTTCTGGCCTGCAGGTATACATGCAACCAGAGCACTGTATGCATAATAAATAAATCTTTTAAAAAAATTTTTCTATCAGGTATGGTGATGTATGTTTGTTTATATAATGTGTGTCCAAAAAAGAGGAGGGGGCGAGTACGAGAAATAGCTCAGCCCGTAAAGGCTGCAGCCAGCACTGATGACCTCAAGTCCCAGAGTCCACACGATGGGAGAACAAGCTTCTGAGGGCTGTCCTCTAACCTACACACACACACACACACACACGCACGCACACACACACACACACACACGCACACGCACACGCATGCACACGCGCGTGCACGTACACACACACACACGCACGCACACACACGCGCGTGCACGTACACACACACACCGATGGGAGAACAAGCTTCTGAGGGCTGTCCTCTAACCTACACATACGCATGCACACGCGCGTGCACGTACACACACATACACCGATGGGAGAACAAGCTTCTGAGGGCTGTCCTCTAACCTACACACGCGCACACACACACACACACGCGCGCATGCACGCATGCACACGCGCGTGCACGTACACACACACACACTCTCACACACACACGCACACACAGATTTTTCTGTATCAATCCACACTACACACACTGACTCGCGGAGTATGAAGGCGCTCAGCCCCCACCATATTCACACCACACACACTAGACTCACGGAGTATGAAGGCGCTCAGCCCCCACCGTATTCACACCACACACACTAGACTCGTGAGGTATGAAGGCGCTCAGCCCCCACCGTATTCACACCACACACACTGGACTCGTGGGGTATGAAAGCGCTCAGCCCCACCGCATTAGTCCACACCACATTTCTGTAGGAATAAAAACGTCCTGTATGTACAGATCTACGCACAGTTAATCTTGCTGTTGGTCAGTAGATGAGGAAATGAATTAACTAATAAAGAATTAAGTCCCGCACAGACGACAGCCATCATTAAAAATGAACCGTGAGCCAGGCACAGTGGTGCATGCACCTGAGAGGTGAGGGCAGGAACGTCAGAGTTCAAAGCTAGTCTGGCCTAGAGCTAAGTTAAGGTCAGCCCATACTACATGAGACCCTACCTCAAAAAACAAACAAGCAAGCAAGCAAGCAAACTTAAAAAGGGCTGTGGGCTAGGGATACAGGTCGTGTGTGTGTGTGTGTGTGTGTGTGTGTGTGTGTGCGTGTGTGTGTGTGTATGTGTGTGTGTGTATGTGTGTGTGTGTGTATGTGTGTACGTAGGTATATAAAGCATTGGTTCCATCCTCCCCACTATGAAAAGAAAATAAGGTGGGGAGGGATTGTGAGTGGGATCTTGGATCAAGGTAAATACTTTTATTGTAATATTTTTTTTAGTTACGTAAGAGGGAGTTCATGTGCATGTGAGTCCAGGCCATAGAAACCAGAATTATCATTTCCTGGAGCTGAAGTTACAGATGTTGTGAACCACCTAATGTGGGTGCTAGGAACCACACCCCAGTACTCTACAAAATTAGAACCTGCTAGGCCAGGTGTGGTGGCACACTACCTTTAATCCCAGCACTTGGGAGGCAGAGACAGGTAGATCTCTATGAGTTTGAGGCCAGTCTGGTCTACAAAAAGAGTTCCAAGACAGCCAAGACTACACAGAGAAACACTGTCTTGAAAAAAGACAAAAGCAAACAAACAAAAAATCTAGAACCTGCTTGCCAGGTATGGTGGCCCACTACTTTTGATCCTAGCGCTTGGGAGGAAGAGGCAGGTGGGGCTCCATTGAGTTCAAGGCCATCCTGGCCTACAAAGCAGGTCCCAGGACAGCCACGCAGATGCAGCTATTAAACAGAGAAACCCTGCCTCCAAAAACCAAAAAAAAAAGAAAGGGAAAACAAAAAACCCCTAGTACCTGTTCTTAACTGGTTGGCCGTCTGTTCAAGAGAAATTCTTTTTGTTTTGTTTTTTGTTTTGTTTTGGTTTTTTTGAGGCAGGGTTTCTCTGTGTAGCATTGACTGTCCTAGACTCGCTTTGCAGACCAGGCTGGCCTCGAACTCACAGTGATCCGCCTGCCTCTGCCTCCCGAGTGCTGTACATTTTTATTTTTCAAACAAGTTCTCTCTAACTTCCTGGAGCTGGCTTTGAACTTGAGATTCCCAGCTTATGCTCCCTAGGAAGCTGGGACTCCAGGCTGTGCCATCAGATCTGGCGATACCTTCATCTCCTTAATTCCTTTTCTTACTGCCTCTTACACTCATGGCAAAGCCTGATCATCTGGGTGGGCGGTGGAGAGCAGGGGGTTTTGTTTTGTTTTTTCCTAGAACAGAACAGCAAACTATAGGAGCTCTTGAGTTTTATCCTTCGTCCCTGGCTCTTGCCTAGCACCAGAGCGCTTAGCTTACGTGCACAGCTAAAAGCATCTGGTAGAAATAGAGCTTGCAGGTTGCTTCCTTCAGGCGCTGGTTCCCCACCACCCGGTCAAACAGCTCTCCGCCTTCCATCCTGAAACAGAAACAAAGCAGGGCCTTCATCCCTGGAGGCAAAGCACAGACGAAGTAAAGTCATCTAACCCAGCAGAGTAAAGAAGGGAGGGCGAGCCAATGAGCATGTGCCTCATGTAAGAGGCCCGGCCTGGGACTCCAGCACTAAACGCACATCATCTTTTTTCACTTTTAAACTTAATGAGCTTTGGTGGGTGTGATGTGGCTCGCCTTTTAACCCCAGCACTCAGGCAGATCTCAAAGAGTTCAAGGCCGGCCTGCTTGGTCTATATAGCAAGCCCCAGACCAGCCAGGGATACATAAGACCCTCTCTCTAAATAGACAGACAGACAGATAGATGATAGATAGATTAATAGATATAGATAAATAGATGATAAACAGAACGGTAGATAGATAGTGCCAGGAGGTGGTGGCACACCCCTTGAATCCTAGCACTTAGGAAGCAGAAGCAGGCAGACTTTAGTCAGCGGCCAGCCCGGTCTACAGAGCAAGTTCCAGGACAGCCAGGGCTAAAAAAGAAAGCTTGTCTCCAAAAACCAAAACAAACAAACAATCACCATCACTTTTTTAAAAAATATTTTGTATTATGTATACAGTGCTCTGCCTGCATGTACACCCGCAGGCCAGAAGAGGGCATGAGATCATATTATAGATGGTTGTAAGCCACCATATGGTTGCTGGGAATTGAACTCAGGACCTCTGGAAGAGTAGACAGTGCGCTTAACCTGTGAGCCGCCATCTCTCCAGACTGCATTCGCCATCATCTTGAGGGCTGGAGAAATGGTTCAGTGGCTAACAGTGTGGACTGTTGGGCTGACCAGGGCTGACCTGGGCTGACCAGCGTAACAGGGCACCTGCTGGCCTCAGGCTCCCTCGGTGCCTTGCAGCTCTTCTCATCCCACCCCTGCGCTAAACTTCCCCAGCTCAAGGGCTCCCCTCCCCACCGTTCCGGTTCCCACACAGCCCCACGCCCTAGCTGCTGTCGCCTGATCCTCCTAGCCCTCCTCTCTCCTCTGCACTCCTCGCTGCTCCACCTTAACCTGGGGATTTCTCTCCCCGAAACCCAGGGGCTGTCGCTGTCTCTAGCTACGCCCCCTCCCTCCCATGCACGGGGCGTGGCCACGCCCTCACTGCAGTCATGGCTCTTCCTGAATACCTAAGCTCAGTACCCAGAAGCCATCGCAGCCCACTCATGCCTCTAACTCCATCTCCAGGAAACCAAGGCTCACCCCGACCTAGAGCCCGCACATACTCACACCGACATATAGTTAAAAAGAACACAACATTGATCTTGTGACAAATGAATGAGCTGATAAGCCTCATCCACGATCAGCTGCCCAGCTAGAAAAGAGGGCAAGGTGGACCATCCAGCAAGCACTGACTTCTTTGCAAACTTTTAAAAATCTGATGATTCTGCCAGATGTGGTGGCGCATGCCTTTAATCCCAGCACTCGGGAAGCAGAGGCAGGCGGATCTCTGAGGCCAAGGACAGCCTGGTCTACAGAGTTCCAGGACAGCCAGAGTTATATAGAGAAACTCTGTCTTGAAAAACCAAAACACAAAATAAAAATTAAAATAAAACTCTGATTCCAGAAGCTGGTGGGAGTGCCAGGGGCTGGCGTTCCCTCAGTGCTCCTACATAATGCTCAAGTGGGAACAGCCGACCAAGCTGGATCGTCTGACCAGAGCAGTGGGGTCTGAGCCCAGGTCAACCCTTCCTGGTTCTAAGTTTCTGGGTGACTTATATAATCCCTCTGAGCTACATGACAATACTAAAGTTAAATTTTTAAAAATTTTAGTCAAGCGGGCATAGTGGCGCACGCCTGTAATCCCAGCACTGGAGAGGCAGAGGCAGGTGGATCTCGGTAAGTTCGAGGCCAGCCTGGTCTACAAAGTGAGTCCAGGACAGCCAAGGCTACACAGAGAGACCCTGTCTCAAAGAAAAAGAGAAAAAGAAAGGAAGGAAGGAAGTTAAAAAGAAAGAAGAAAAATGGAGTAAGGTGAGCCCAGTGGTAGAGTACTTGTCTTGAGCGCACAGGCCCTAGGTTCAGAACATCCCCCCAATAATCAAAAATAACTATTCTCAAAGGTGACACCACCCACCACAAGACACAACTGGCACTCAGGAGGCAGAGGCTGAGACAGCAAGGACTCAAAGAGATCCTAGCCACAGAAAGAGTTAGCAGCAAGGTGGGCTGGCTACATGAGTCTCCATCTCAAAACCTAGCAACAGTACTAGCTGAGAGAATGTGGGGGCCCGCCATGCACAAGGCACCAGGTTTGAGTCCAACCACAAAGCAAAGTCACTGAGGCGGGTCGTTTCCTTAAAGGAACTTTCAAGGGGGGGCTAAAGCAGTGACTCGCTGTACCGTGCAGGCGCACTGAAAGGACAAGTCCGCTCAAGGCAGACAGCAGCAGTGTGCCCGGGGCTCGCTGCCAAGAAGCAGCAGGCACGGTTCATCATGTTGTCACTACGAGCATTGACTTGTGTTAGCCAGGCAACCACAGAGCCACAGGCAAGACGTTCGCTTAAGTTACCATCGGGAATGCTGTTTGTTAGTAAGCGCTTGTCAAAAAAAAAAAAGCTATTGCTTATAAATTACTTTGTGTAAGGTTAGTATTTTGGTTTCTGGAGACAGGGTTCCTTTGTGTAGGCCCAGAGGTCCTAGAATTAGCTCTGGAGACCACATTGGTCTGAAACTCACAAAGATCTGCCTGCCTTTGCTGGGATTAAAGGCAAGTACCGCCACTGCCAGGCAGTCTAAAGTATTTTTTTAAATGTTTAAAGTTTCCAAGGGTTTGCCTGAATGTGCACGACCATGTAACAGGCCTGAAGTCCATGTAATCCAGAAGGCGTTGGACCCCTTGGAACAAGAGCTAACAGACAGCTGTGCATGCAGGTGCTGGGAAGTGAACCCAGGTCTTCCAGAAGATCACTCTGCGCTCTTAACCACTGAGCCATGTCTCCAGTCTTACTGTATTTATTTATTTTTCTTACTTTCTCTTTTCAGCATCTAGGTCCTTGAACGTGGCAGCAGATGCTTTTACCCAATGAACCATCACGCATCTGTTGTAGTCTTTTTTTTTTTTCCCCCAAGACAGGGTTTCTCTGTGTAGCCTTCGCTGTCCTGGACTCGCTTTGTAGACCAGGCTGGCCTCAAACTCACAGCGATCCGCCTGCCTCTGCCTCCCGAGTGCTGGGGTTAAAGACATGCACCACTACACCCTGCTCCATCTGTCAGAATCTTAATGGCCACTCTTCATGGGCCTCCCTTGCCAGCCAGCAGCACAGGTTTCCTCCCTGACCCAGCAGCTACATACAAGAAGAGGCCCTGACAGATATTCAAGTGCCACCATGCAACCAGGTCCACACGTGATGCAGTGACCAATTCTCTCATGCTGAGTGTGCACATGTGTGCTCCCCACAACTCTCAAAGCATTTAATCCTTACACAAAGTTGACATGTCCAGGAGCAACTATTATCCACACTTAACACTAAGAAAACGAGACTCGGTGAGGTGGGATTAACTCCTCCACGGACAATCAGCTCGTCATGTACAGAGAGTAAAGTTCAACATCAGGCCTCAGATACAGAGCCTGAATCCTACTGTGCCTTTAGAGTCATTTGTGTGTGTGTGTGTGTGTGTGTGTGTGTGTGTGTGTGTGTGGGGTATCTGTGTGGTGTGTGTGTATCTGTGGTGTGGGAGGTGTCTATGTGATGGTGGGATACCTGTGTGGTGTGTATGTGCCTATGTGTGATGTGTGTCTGTGTCTGTGGTGTGTGTATGTCTGTGTGTGTGGTGTGTGTGTGTGGTGTGTGTGTCTGTGTGTGTGGTGTGTGTGTCTGTGTGTGTGTCTGTGTGTGTAGTGTGTGTGTATGTCTGTGTGTGTCTGTGTGTGTGGTGTGTGTGTATGTCTGTGTGTGTCTGTGTGTGTGGTGTGTGTGTATGTCTGTGTGTGTATGTGTCTGTGTGTGTGGTGTGTGTATGTCTGTGTGTGTCTGTGTGTGTGGTGTGTGTGTGTATGTCTGTGTGTGTGCATGTAGTACATTAAGAGCCCCAATACAAGAAAACCAAGTATGCATTCAACTCTTTTTGGTTTTGGTTTGTTTTTCGAGACAAGGTTTCTCTGTGTAGCCCTGGCTGTCCTGGAACTCACTCTGTAGACCAGGCTGATCTTGAACTCAGAAATCCGCCTGCCTCTGCCCCGAGTACTGGGATTAATCCGCCACCACCTCCTGGCTAATCTGCATTCAATTCTCTGCTGGTTTATAAAACTTACATGGAAACATAAATGTAAAAGGTTCGTACTTACAACTCCAGAACAATGTAATAATCTTCTGCATCAAAAACCTCTTTAATCTTGATGATGCACGGCTACAACAGAGAAGGAAGGAGAAATAAGAAACTCCAAACGGAACCCTTACGACAGAAACTGAGGCATCAGGCGGATAAGGAGCAGGCACTGGGCCCTGGTCTGGGGAACTTTTAGGTCAAGTACAGGAAAGGGCAGAATGGAATGTGGCTGACTCCTCACTGGGGACACGTGAGAAACATGTCACCACACAGCGTCAGCAAGGAGTAATTCGCATTTGCACACGAGCCTCCCTATGGATGACAGCAGGTCTCCCCTGCCTTCTTCCTCATTTGTCCACAGCAGGCCTCAGGGAACCTCACACACGGCATGAGTAAAGCCGCAGTAGCTGGGTAGTTGGGAGGAGGAGACCAAAATTCAATACCAGCACAGGAGTGAAGGGCAAATAGGACACAAGACCAGAGACCATGAAACTAACTTGTAATCCCAGCTCTTGGGAGGGCAAGGAAAGAAGAGTGAGGCAAGTTCAAGGCCAGCTTCAGCTATAAAGCAAGTTCAAGGCCAGCCTGGGCAACCTGAGACCCCATCTCAATAACTAAGGCGGAGGAGACCTGGTTAGACCGCCACACAGCCCCGTGCAGTGCCGCTCCCAGACAGGAACCATGAAGAACAGAGCTGGCTGGTAGCCCCTCCCAGCCTTGCGAGCACGGCTGACAGTTTAGGGCCTACCCCTCAGTGCAGGGGACACAGCCACACATACTTAGCATTCTGATTTCCCACCTGGCGAACCTACTGTGTTTGAGATGACAGCCAAGGCAATGACAAGAAAACACTGACTCTGTCAGCAATACAGAACCCACCCTAGGGGGCTGTGACCATGTGACGATTCACGTGAGAACCAGGGAGCCTAGGATACTTTGAGGTTTGAGATTCAGGACCCTGGCAGCCTTCCTTATAGCCAGGGGCTTCCCGCAGTGAACTGTCCGAGACGGCCAGAGAAGACCCCACAGCTTCCCAGCATGTGCTTGGAAATATAGCTCAGTGCTAAGGCAACATTTCCATTTTAATACAGCTCAAATTAACCAGTAAAATATTTAGGGACATGGTATGTAATTGGGATGTATGTGGTGTTTTTTTAATTATATGTATCTGCCTGCCTGTCTGCCTGTCTCTGTACATGCCATGGACCATGTATGGAGGTCAGAGAAGAACTTGTGGGAACTGGTCCTCTCCCACCTCCGTGTGGGTCCCTGGGACCAAACTCAGATGGTCTGGCTTGGCAGCAAGTACTCTCAGCCTATGAGTCATTTTGCCAGCTCTGAATGTTTTTTTTTAAAAAACTGGCAAAGCAGGCCACGGCAGGAAGATTGCTTGGGCCAGGAATCAGAGCCTCGGCTGGCCAATTCAGCCAGTTCCTGTAGAAAAGAACAAAAACAAACTCTACTGAGGAGGCGGAGACAGAAAGATCTGGTGAGTCCAGAATTCCCAGAGCAGCCAGGGCAACAGGGCAGGACTGTCTCCAGACAACAAAAAGAAAGAAATGGAAGACGGGGGAGGTGGAAGGGGAGGGAGGGAGGGAGAGAAAAGGAAAGCAAAGAGAGAGCAGGGAAGGAAGGGGGTAAAGAGGAGCAGGGACAGGAAGCAGGAAGGCCAGGCACCACAGTGTGGAGGGTCAGCAGGTCCACGGGTTATAAACAGGCTGCAGAGACAGTGTATCAAACACAGGAATCTAGAATAAATAAAGCTTCTAGTTTTTAGAGGGGTGTGAGTGGTGGAAGAAATTCTTCTGTCTGGAGGCTACAAGTGAGACCAGGAAATCATTAGTTACACTGGCAAGATTTGTGTCAACTTTAACCCCAGCACCGACTGAGCCTGCGTTCAGGGTGCTCATGAACCGAAGAAGACAGTGAAATAACAAGCAGAGAGAAAGACGGTAGCAAACCCGTGCGCCACAGCCCTTCCCATCTTTTCGAAGGACAACATGGCTTCCAGATATAAAGGCATCCTTACAATAGAGGCGAGGGCCGCTGGTGTGCAACAGGAGTCTCCACATCAATGAACCAGATGTGGGGGCGGGGCTCCCCTTACCTGTCAGGTATCATGGGTCTCACTGGACTACTCGAAGTTGAAGTTATTTAAAAATACCAACATTTTAGATATAATTAATCTCACTAAAACTTTTATTTCATTTGCAAATATGATCACTTATCTTTATAAGATTTTGGTCAAGATCTCAGTAAACATACTGGTCATGACGCCTTTTACACAAGATTGTACTCTCAAGACTTTGAAGTAGAACTCTTCCGAGATAAATAAAAGCTGGGTCCATGTGTGTGTTCACATACGTTCAAAGGAGCCGGGAACCAGCCTCCTACTGCAACCCTCTGAACACATCCCAGACCTTCAGACACGTTACCAGAAGTTAATACTCACATGATTGAGTTTCTTCAAGATTTCTATTTCAGTTTCAACACTGGGAGCTGTGTCCTTAAATAAACAGGATAGCATTAGAGTTCATGAATAATCATAATGGTTAATATTTTAAAATTATATTTACAGTTAAACTTATTAAATAAAGGATGCCTGGGTTACAAACCAGGCTCTGCTTATACAGAGGACACAAAAGTACATATTTATATAAAACACTTTGGGTAAAAAGCTAAGATTTAAACTTTTAAAAATATGTATTTATGGGGCTGGAGAGATGGCTCAGAGATTAAGAGCACTGTCTGCTCTTCTGAAGGTCCTGAGTTCAATTCCCAGCAACCACATGGTGGCTCACAACCACCTGTAAGGAGATCTGGTGCCTTCTTGTGGTGGGCAGGCACACGTGTGGGCAGAAAACTGTATAAATAATAAATAAATCTTTAAAAAAAAAGTATGTATTTTTAATTTTATGTACATTGGTGTTTTGCCTGCATGCACATCTGTGTGAGGGTCCCTAAATCACTGGGACTGGGGGTCTACACCTCTGTGCTGCCATGTGGGCACTGGGAATTGAACACAGGTTAAGAGCAGCCTGTGCTCTTATCCACTGAGCCATCTCTCCAGCCACCACACCCCCAATATTAAAAATGTTTAAATCCGGCCTTTTCCTTTCAGCTCTCACACTCATTACTACAATGAGGGGGCGAGGGTGCGGGTGAGGAGGTTCTGTTACCTGGGAGGTCACATCGAGCCCAGTGAGCAGAATGATTGTGACATAAAGACTGACTGAGTTTTCAACACCCTAGGAGACAGCTCTTCTCCCCTAACCAGGAAGCAAAGCCAGAACCACAAGGCCAAAGGTCTACAGCAAACTGAACACAGACCGGAAATTCCTCTTGCCATGTAAGAATAGAATTATCTTGGGAAAAACAATGTGAAGAACGTTAAAGCCAGAAACAGCTGGCTGCAGAGGAAGAGGAGACCCGGTCCTGTGTTGCTCTGTGTGGAAAAAAACGACGCATTTGGCTACTTCACTCACTCAGTGAGTGAGGGTCACAGAAAAGGTGGTAAGTATCTGCTCAGGAGAAATGGCTTGCATTTTAGACACCTGCAACTGAGGATTACAAATGTTATCTCGGCGGTGGAGTCCCTATCTGGCATTCCTGAGGCCCTGGGTTTTAAAAATATGTGCTTCTAGGGGCTGGAGAGATGGCTCAGCGGATAAGAGCACTGGCTGCTCTTCCAGAGGTCCTGAGTTCAATTCCCAGCAACCACATGGTGGTCACAACCATCTATAACGTAGCCTGATGCCCTCTTCTGGCCTGCAAGTGTATATGTGTACCACTGTATAAATAATAAATAAATAAATCTTTTTTTTAATGTGCTTCTATAACTCATAGTCATTGCTACAGCACCCCAAAAAGCAAAGAACCTGAAGTCACCTCAACAACCAAGTGAGGAACTACCTGCCTAAACCGCGATGAGGCTGGGGCCGTTCCCTCCCAGAGATGCCCGCGAGTCTATGTGCGTCTGTCTGATGTTATCCGGAACATTGACAGTGCTCAGCTCACGCCTCAGGACTGAATGGCACCAGGAAACGTGCCTGAACTGCTGCTGAGACACTCTTCGGAAAACACACAAGGCCCTCTAGGGCAAATGGGGTCGCGGGGGATCAAGACAGGCTCATTTTCCTTCATCATTCTCAAACTGGCACTCAGGAGGGCTGCACCATCAAACTGAGTCCGAATAAACTGCTACCTCAGTCAGGAGCGGAGGCACACGACCTCGGGCAGGAGCAGAGGCACACAACTAAAACCCTAACTGCAGAAGAGGCTAAGATGGCTCCTGCAAGGCCAGCTCAGGCTGGGTGACAATCTGTCTCTTTACTCTTTTGAAGTAAAAAGAGATCACCATAATTTGTAAAACAAATCAAAATCATACAGTGTAGCAGGTATTAAGCATTTCACACTCTAATAAACACTTTCCAAATCAACACGCAGAGTGAGGCATAGCACGTAGGTCAGAATTAAACCCAGCTTTTATGAGACTGTCTTTCCTTCTCACTAGAACTCTTAACTCTCAACTCTCCTTTCTGCTACAGCAACCCAAGCGTCACCTCACTAAATGATTTAAAAAGATGGATGGGGGATGGAGAAATGGCTCAGAGGTTAAGAGCACTGACTGTTATTCCAAAGATCCTGAGTTCAATCCCCAGCAAGCACATGGTGGCTCACAACCATCTGTAATGTGATCTGGTGCCCTCTTCTGGCCTGCGCGTGTATGTGTAGGCCAAACACTATATACATAATAAATTAAAAAAAAAAAAAAAAGATGGATGGCAGGTAAATGACCGTGCAGCTGATGACTAGGAGCAGTCCCTGTGAGATGCACGTGCTGAGAATGGACAGGCGAGCCGTGCAAGCAATGTGAACTCATCTGTCAAAAACACCAGTGTCTGCACCAAGATGAGACGGGCTGAAGGCAGCTGTGAGGCCGCCCTGGGAAGCAGAACCCACTTCCTCCCTGACTCCTTCCTAGTTACCTCAGAATAAGAAAAAGGCCTGTGACTCTGTGTGTAAACAGTTATTTCTAAACTAAGTAGTAATAGTAGTTTCTGAATTAACTAGAAGACACTTAAAGTGTTCAGTGTTGTTTGGCAGTCAAAAATTACTACGTCTAGGGCTAGAGAGACAGCTCAGCAGTTAAGGGTACTGATTGCTCTTCAGGAGGTCCTGAGTTCAATTCCCAGCACCCACATGGTGGCTCACGACCATCTATAATGAGATCTGGTGCCCTCTTCTGGCCTGCAGGTGTACAGGCAAGCAGAGCACTGTATACATAATAATAAAAAAATAAGTCTAGCAGGGCATGGTGGCACACGCCTTTAATCCCAGCACTCAGGAGGCAGAGGCAGGTGGATCGCTGTGAGTTCGAGGCCAGCCTGGTCTACAAAGCAAGTCCAGGACAGCCAAGGCTACAGAGAGACCCTGTCTCCAAATACAAAAACACATAAACAAGTGACCACGTCTGAGCCATCCAAGCTTCCCCAGACTGAAGCACACGCCAAGCTTCCTCAGGAAGTCATGAAGAAATGTGGAGACCCAGGCGGCACCCGACACGGTTCTTACCGGTTCTCTCGATGAGCTGAGCGCAAACCTCCGCTTGCTGATGATCTTGATGGCTACTTTCTTACATGTTTTCCTCTCGAAAGCCATTTTTACCTCCCCACAAGCGCCACTAAGGGGAAAAATATAGACAGTGATTTTTCAAGATGATTTTCATCGTGTCCAAGTCTGCCTTGACAACAAAACAATTAAAGCTGTGGCTGAGGAGGCTGTGCGGGTGGGTAAGGTGCTGATCATGACAGTGTGAGAACCTGAGCGCCAATACCCAGAATCCACGTAACCAGGCTTCGCACTGCGACACCGGAGGCAGAAACAAGGGAACTCCTTCCCCCACCCTCAAGGCTTGAGCCAGGCTGCCTGGCATGCACAGCAGACAACACACACCAACACCCATGGTTGGCTTCTGACCGCCACACAAATTCTGTGGCACATGCACTCCCACACTTGCTTGAGCAGACATACACACACACTTTGTTCACAAAACATTGTTTCCATTGTCCCTATTCTCACCGGAAGGACAGCAGCCATGCAGGCTATGACAGCACACTAGCACACAGCTGCAAGCCTAGCACTGAGGAGGCAGAAGTAGACTGATCTCTTTGATTTTCAGGCCAGCCTGGTCTACAGAGTGAGTTCTAGGCTACACAGAGCAAGGGCTACACAGAGAAACCCTGTCTAAGAAAAAAAAATTTATTTTAAAGGAAAAGAAAAATAAAAAAGACAAAACTGAAAACAATCACCAACAAATAATTAGCATACATAGTTGGTTGGAAACATAAACTGCACCCTATACTACACTGGAAAGTCCTGCACAACTACTCTGGACTCAGTGGGTACCGATGGCAGAGGACCGCCACACAGAACCTGCTGCAGCCCCAGGAAATCTGTTCTGCGAAGTTCAGATCCATCCTAGCAATGCTACTACAGCCGGAACCGTAGACCGCACACTGCCTGTCTGCAGCGGGCAAGAGGGCAGAGCAAAGGCCTCCCAGCTTTCCCACTGTGCTGAGTATGGTGACATGAAATGCAGCACCACAATCATTTCCAGGTGTAGAATTCAGTCCCATCAAGGGCGGTCACAATGTTCTGTGGGCGCTACCATCTAGCTCCAGTTAAGGAGACACCGCCATAGCCTGCCTCTAGCAACCACAATTGGCTTTCTAAAAATCACCTGATACTTCATATCGATGAAATCATATTTCTTTCACTTAGCTTAATGTTTTCAAAGCTCATCCATGTTATCGCAACCACCAGCGCCTCTTTATTACTCATCTGAGACCGGACCTGCGTTGCTGCGTTGCTGCTTTGCTCTTAAACTCTCTAGAGCTTAAACTCTGGAGCTACAGACAGTTGTGAGCCGCCATGCGGGTGCTGGGAGTTGAACCCGGGCCTCTGGAAGATCAGCTGCTGCTCTTAATTGCTGAACCAGCTCTCCAGCCCTGGTTTTCTCCTTCTGCCGTAGACCCCAGAGACTGACTTCAGGTCAGCAGGCCTGTTCAGGCCCCGACTTACTTTTTGTTTTTGTGATAGGCATCATAATCAAAAGCAGTTTGGTAAGGGAAGGGCTTAATTGTCTTACGTGTCCTGATCACAGTCTGCCGTTGAGGGATGTCAAAGTATAAACTCAAAGCCGGGCGGTGGTGGCACACGCCTGTAATCCCAGCACTCGGGAGGCAGAGGCAGGCGGATCTCTGTGAGTTCAAGGCCAGCCCGGTCTACAAAGCGAGTCCAGGACAGCCAAGGCTACACAGAGAAACCCTGTCTCGGGAAAAAAAAAAACCAGATTCTAGTTCTGAAGGCATAAAGGGACCATGGGCAGCAGCTGAGGCCTGGCACCGCATGGCAGGGTTGGGGTAACCCCAAGAGAGGCCAGCAGACAACTGACAGAGACACAGGCCCAGGTGCACTTGGAGAGCTCAGCATAATGGAGAGGTGCAGACTGTGGGATGTCCAAGAGGACAGCAGCAGGCACAGGGTGGTGCCAGCCTACAAGGCAAGCCCTGTGTGCTCTGTGGGGGAAGTGATGCTGCTCACGTCTTCTGCAGTATAAGAGATCATGAGACCCAGACCTTGGACATGATCTACTTACACTGTTGAAATTTGATTTTGCTTTGATCTGACTGTAACCCTGGCTCTTCATTAAAATAATAATAACAGGCCTTTAATAGGCCTTTAATCTCAGCACTTTGGAGGCAGGGGCAGGCGGATCTCTGTGAGTTCAAGGCCAGCCTGGTCTACAAAGCAAGTACAGGGCAGTCAAGGCTACACAGAGAAACCCTATCTCAAAAAACCAAAAATTAAAAATAAAAACATACCAGCACTCGGGAGGCAGAGGCAGGCGGATCTCTGTGAGTTCAAGGCCAGCCTGGTCTACAAAGTGAGTCCAGGACGGCCAAGGCTACACAGAGAAACCCTGTCTCGAAGAAAAAAAAAAAAAAGAAGAAGAAGCTAAGGGCTAGAGAGGTGGCTCAGTGGTTAAGAGCGCCACCTGCTCTTCCAGAGGTCCTGAGTTCAATTCCCAGCAACCACATGGTGGTTCACAACCATCTATAATGTGAACTAATGCCCTCTTCTGGTGTGCAGGTGTACATAAAGGCAGAGCACTGCATACATAATAATAAATAAATAAATCTTTAAAAAAAAGAAAGAAAAAGAAAAAGGAAAAAAAAAAAAGGTGTCGGACCCCCTGGAATTAAGAGCTGCAGCAGCTGTACGCCATCACGCAGGCACTGGCAATCAACCCTGGGGCCTCTAGAAGAGCAACCAGTGCTCTTAGTGGATAAGCCAGCTCTCCAGCCCCAAATTGCGTTTTTGTTTTTATTTTGTAGACTCACTTTATAGACCAGGCTGGCCTCGAACTCACAACGATCCGCCTGCCTCTGCCTCCCGAGTGCTGGGATTAAAGGCGTGCGCCACCACCGCCCGGCTTTGAGTTTATACTTTGACATCCCTCAACGGCAGACTGTGATCAGGACACGTAAGACAATTAAGCCCTTCCCTTACCAAACTGCTTTTGATTATGATGCCTATCACAAAAACAAAAAGTAAGTCGGGGCCTGAACAGGCCTGCTGACCTGAAGTCAGTCTCTGGGGTCTACGGCAGAAGGAGAAAACCAGGGCTGGAGAGCTGGTTCAGCAATTAAGAGCAGCAGCTGATCTTCCAGAGGCCCGGGTTCAACTCCCAGCACCCGCATGGCGGCTCACAACTGTCTGTAGCTCCAGTTCCAGAGGATCTGGCACTCTCACTCAGACACAAGTCAACAAGAACATCAATACAAATAGAAATAAATAAATGAGAGACTCCTGAAGGTTTTCCTCTGAGCTCCACATACACACCATGGTGTACTTATTACATGTACCTCATACATACACACACACACACACACACACACACACATCACACACACACACATACACACACACACATCACACAACACACACACACACCACACACACACACACATACACACACATCACACACACATACACACACATACACACACACACACACACACACACACACACACACACACACTCATACCCACATCACAGCAGTCACACAGAAAACACATACAATCACAGACTCACACACATACACAGAGAAGGAGAAAGAAGCAATTCAGTAATTTTTCTTTTCTTTTCTTTATTTATTTATTTATTTGATTTTTTTGAGACAGGGTTTTTCTGGGTAGCCTTGGCTGTCCTAGACCAGGCTGGCCTCAAACTCACAGCTATCCACCCGCCTCTGCCTCCCAAGTGCTGGGATTAAAGGCGTGCACCACTACCCCTGGCTTTTCAATAATTCTTAACTAGCAAAAAATGCACTGCATATGGTAGCTCATGCCTGTAAACTGAGGCAGAGAAATACCCATGAATTTGAGGTCAGCCTGGGCTACACTGTGAGTACATGCCAGTTTAAGCTATGGCGTGAGTCCCTGTCTCAAAGGGGGGAAAAAAGCCAAAAACTTAACTAAGTAATTAGCTTAGAGATGAGGCTCAGTAGCACTCTCCCAAACATGCAGAGGACCCCAGACCAACACTGGCATCACTAAACACAAACACACAAACAAGGCAGGGCCAGCGAAACTACTCAGCATGTAATGGCGGCTACCACGGAGCCTGATGTCCTGCACCCAAGGCACATGGTAGGAGAGACCTGACCGCTGCAAGTGGTCCTCTGGCCTCCACATGCTCACTGTGGCACGTGCACCCCCACACACAGGCACCTAAGGCATGAGGGCCAGACCTGGACACCTGTCTGGGGAGACAGAGGCAAGAGGAGCAGTTCAAGATCGTCACTGATTTGAGTCCAGTGTAAACTACATGAAAAAAAAGAAGAGAAAAAGCAAACCAGGCAGGCGTGGTGCTGCCCACCTCTAATCCTGGCACGTGGGAGGCAAAGCCAGGAGAAACCTGTGAGTTCTAGGCTAGTCAGGGCAGCAGTGAGGCCCTATCTCAAAAACTACTCAGTTAAATAAAATAAAATAAAGAGCTGGGAAGATATCTCAGCCTATAAAACAATCGCTGCACAAGACCTGAGTCTGGATCCCCAGCACCCACATAAAAAGCCTGTCTCCGACTGCAGTGCTGGTGAGGTGAAGACAGGAACAGCCTAGGGGCTTGCTAAGCACCAGCTAAGCCGGGTCAGCAAGCGCCACGTTCTATGCGCTACGGTCCAGAGCGGAGGGTCATGGAAGAAGACAGCAGATGCTGACCTCGGGACTTTACATGCAATCATTCTTACACACACACACACACACACACACACACACAGGCACACACACACACACATGCACACACACACACACACACACACACACACGCACACACACACACTAAGCCTGGTGGCACAAGCACTAAAACTTATAAGGAAAAAGAGTTTATTTAAACTAATCATTATCAAATAAATCAGTAGTAGAAGCTATAACAGAGTTTAACAATCAGCTATGTTACAAATAATAATGCTATAAACTCAAGCACAAAAAAACCAAACTATGAAAAGACATAGAAAAAAATTAGTTTTAGTTTATTATATAAAGAAAAAATTTACCTTCCAAGAGTTTTTGACATGATGTATTCATCTCTTAATTCCTTAGGATAAACTGACTGATCATCTACAGTGAGATCAAAAAATACAAAAACTGAGGGGGAAAAAAGACAGAAATGGGCTTGTTAATTCGTGACTAGAAAACTAGTTTCTAAAATCTAGCTCTATAAAGAATATGTTACAGGATTATATATATCAGATAATAGAAATGAATTATCTTTAGTCCAAGGGCCAGCAAGATAGCCCAGTAGGTTAAACCACTTGCTGTGTATGCCCGACAGCTCCAGGGTAATGGCACGTAGGAGAAAACCGCCTCCCAACAGCTGTTCTCAGACCCTACACGCACACGGTAATGTGTAAGCCTGCACACGCACCAAAATCTTTCTCCCTTCCCTCTCCTTCCCCACCCCCCCCCACACTACCCCCTGGCCTCCACACCTACACAAACGCACAAACACATCCACACGTACATATGCCACACACACAAAGAAAATACTCAGCCCCTGGCAAGGCAGAGGTAGGCGGATCTCTGAGTTCAAGACCAGCCTGGTCTACACAGGGAATTCTAAGACAGCCATATAGTTAGACCATGTCTCAAAAATAAAAACAAACAAAACAAAAGCTCCACAACTCAGGCAACTGAGTAAACTCTTGAACGCTAACTCACGTCACTTGACTGATTTAAAGCACAATCTATAAAGACACAAAAGTTCCCCTTACAGGTCAGAGGAGCCCATTAGCCACGAGACAACAACATTACCTTTATTTCTACACAGTGAAAGCGCAATTTCAGAGTTGTTACTCAAAGGGCGGCGTTTCCCTTTCCCTATGAGCTCACTATTTACAAAGGTTCCGTTCCCACTGTGATCTTCGATGTACACAATGTGAGAATTTTTAGGGCCCATTTCCTGAAATAGAGAACATTCCATTTCCACACTTTGACAGCAGGAGTTAACAGGGCAGGGCACCCACGAGCAACGGCAAGGTGGATCAGCAGCTCCCCGGGGAGTAGCAGTCACCTACCCTGAAAATGCAGAAGTGCTTCTTGCTATAGGTGCGGTATTTCTCGGTCCTTCTCAAGAGCGGCCCGTCAAAGCAATATTCACAGCTTTTATCCCTCCCAAACCAGTAGTTGTCGTTAACACAGTCTGTTAATACAGAAGCACACAGCAGAGGATTGGAATTCCACGCAGCAAACACGCATCAATGATGCTAACTAGGAAACGGCGATCAACACACATGTGAGCCCAGCATCTGGGAGGCTCACACGGAGGCTCAAGGCCACTCACACCTACATGAGAAGATACTGCAAAATAGAAGTGTGCAAGAAGACGATCGCAAGTGTAGATTTGATTTTCAAAATTTTCTATTAAAAGCTGGGGACACAGGCTGGGCGTGGTGGTGCACGCCTTTGACCCCAGCACTCAGGAGACAGAAGCAGGTGGATCACTGTGAGTTCAAGGCCTGCCTGGTCTACAGAGTGAGTCCGAGACAGCCAAGGCTACACAGAGAAACCCTGTCTCGGAAAACCCTGTCTCAAAAACAAAAGGGCCAGCTTCTGACCCTTCTGCCTCAATGTCCCCGATACTGGGCTAGCAATCAAGTGCCAACCATTCCCAATTTATGTGGTGCTAGGGATAAACCCAGAGCTTGGCACACACTAGGCAAGCACTCTACCAACTGAGTTACATCCCAGCACTGTCTATTTGTTTTTGAGAAAGTCTGACGTAACCCAGCTGGATTTGAATGTCATGAATGAAATTTTGATCCTCCTCCCTCACCCTCCCAAGTGCCAAGATTGCAGGCATGTGCCACTACACCAGCTTGTAACCCTGGGTTAAATAATTAATGGTTTATACATAACCATGAAATGAAAAGCAGCCATTAAAACGTTTTTAAAAAGCTGGGCGGTGGTTGTGCACGCCTTTAATCCCAGCACTTGGGAGGCAGAGGCAGGCAGATTGCTGAGAGTTAGAGGCCAGCCTGGTCTACAGAGTGAGTCCAAGACAGCCAAAGCTACACAGAGAAACCTTGTCTCAAAAACAAAACAAACAAACAAACAAAAAACGCAGATTCAAAAATGCTCAAAAAATAGTAGCAA
Organism: Acomys minous; assembly: GCF_964271855.1. Classification (NCBI taxonomy): domain Eukaryota; kingdom Metazoa; phylum Chordata; class Mammalia; order Rodentia; family Muridae; genus Acomys; species Acomys minous. The sequence goes on from NC_140498.1 coordinate 97,646,948, forward strand.
GGTGTCGTACTGATGTCTACAGTCCACACATGTAACCCAGCATTTGGAAGGCTGAGGCAGAACTATTATGAGTTAAAGTTAGTGAGTTCCAAGTTAGGTGAGGCTAAAAACTGAGGCTCTGTTCCCCAAATAAACAGTCAGCTGCACAGCCAGACTATCAACATAGCATTTACATGAGTTTCATAAAACAAAAGAAGGGATCAGACTTGTATATCGGGATGTACAAGACATTGTGCAAAGAAACAAAAGGCTGCCGGGTGGTGGCGTGCACCTTTAGTCCCAGCACTTCAGAGGCAGAGGCAGGTCGATCTCTGTGAGTTCAAGGCCAGCCTGGTCTACAGAGCGAGTTCCAGGACAGCTTGAGCTATTACACAGAGAGACCCTGTCTTGGGGATAGGGGTGGGGAGAAACAAACAAACAAAAGGCTGGGTTCTGGGAAGATACCCCACATTCACAGAATAAAGGTAACATGGTTATTAAGTGTTCGTTCTTCTGGGGACACAGCTGCAATTACCGCCCTGGGGTCAGGAGACCAAGCTAAGAGCATGGTGAGCAGGCCTGGCTGCGTGATGAAATAACAGTGATGGCTAACCTTGACTGTCAGCCTGACTGCTCTTCCAAAGGTCATGAGTTCAATTCCCAGCAACCACATGTTGTCTCACAACCATCTATAACAAGATCTGTATACATAATAAATAAATAAATAAATAAATTCTTTTTTAAAAAAAAAACTTTTCTCTCTGCTGTTATTATCTCTGTAAAAAACAAACAAACAAACAAACAAACTTTTTCTCAGTGCCCAGTGGCACATGCCTGTAATCCCAACACTTGGGAAGCAGAGGCAGGTGGATCTCTGTGAGTTCTAGGACAGTCTGGTCTACAAAACAAAGCCAGGACAGCCAGGGCTACACACAGAGAAACCCTGTCTCAAAACAACAACAAAAAAAAAAATAAATAAATAAATAAATAAATAAAAATAAAAAAAACAAACCAATCCAAACAACAACAACAAAACCCCTTTTGTCTCACCTCCAAACAGTTATGGGGCCCTGAGACCTCTGTTGCCACAAGCTAACCACATTCCGTTTCTCTGAGCCATATACTGTATTACATAACAAAAAGAGCCTTACCCAGATTGGGGAATCCATCCTGAAGAGCCCACAGCCGAGCCCAAGGGACAGGTCCAGACTCTTCAGGTTCCTGGTCCTCGGGAATAGAACCAAGTTCCTGGGTGGACACTGTGTCTAAAGAGCTCAGCGTCCCCGAGCTGGAGTGGGAGGACTGGCTGGAGGACTGCACTGTGCTGGTGGAGGACCCTGATGTGCCCTGACACTGTGAGGAGAGGTCGTGCAGCTGAGACGAAGGGCCTTGGGACTGCGTGAAGCCACCTTGGGGCTGTGACCAGGGACCACTGCCATGGGCCTTCGAGGTGCTGCTGCCTTGGGACTGCGTGAAGCCACCTTGGGGCTGTGACCAGGGACCACTGCCATGCGCCTTCGAGCTGCTGCTGCCTTGGGACTGCTGACTCTTCATATCTGGCCTCCAAAACAAGAGTCCAACAGTCAGGTGACACTTCAGGGACAAGGCTGAAAACTCAAGAGTTAGGAGCGGGAGAGGTGACTCAGCAGGAAAGCGCACCTACTATTCTGGCAGAGCCCAAGTTCGGTCATGTCCCAGCACCCAAGTTTGGCAGCTCAAGATTGCCTGTAACTCCAACTCCAGCGGATCCGAAGTGGATCTTGGCTTTCGCAGGAACCAGCACTCACGTGTGCACACTCTCACACACGTAACATAATTAAAAAGAATAAATCTTGCCAGGTGCAGCCTTTAATCCCAGCACTGGGGGAGGCAGAGACAGAAGTATCTCTCTGAGTTCGAGGCCGGCCTCGTATACAAAGTGAGCCCAGGACAACCAAAACTATACAGAGAAGCCTATCTCTAAAAACAAAAACAAAATAATAATAATAATAATAATAATAATAATAATAATAAAATAATATTTACCCCCAAATCAGTGAGGAATGCGGATGGTACTTAATGGTGGCTCACTTGCCTAACAGATGCAAAGTCCTAGATTAAAATCCCCAGGACCGCCAAACATACAAAATAAAGAATGGGCTGGGGAGACGTCGTCGCTGCGGTCTTTTGAGTTCCCAGCACCCACGTCATCACCAAAGACCTGTAATTCCAGCCCTTGCGGGAATACAGTGCCCTCTGCTGGCCTCCGTGAGAACTGCACAGACTTACACAGACAAGAGCTTCACAAATAAAGTTTAAAGGAACAGGCAAGGCACCATCATGACCGCCTCAAAAAGAAAGGCGGGGCCATCGATGAGTGAAAACAAAAGCAAAAAGCAAAGTGGCTGCAGCAAAATCCCGTAATTATGAAGGGAACCCCAGAGGCCACTTGCTTACAGAGCCTTCCACCATCTCTCCTCCGTGCCCGGAGGCTGAGCACGGCCGGCTGCCCTCCCCTCCTCCGCTGCTTGCCACGCTGCCCCACACGGATGCTCATGCTCCTGCAGAGCCGAGCAGCGAAGGCGGGGCTCCCGGCAGGTGTTTGGGGGCAGTGACTCTAGGGGCTGGCATGATCACTACTAACATTTACAACGTTCGCTCTGGCACCGAACGCCCGACGCCCCCCGCCTGCCCGTGTGCCCAGACCTGCCTCAGCTTGTAAGAAAAAAAAAAAGGAAATGTGAACTTCCCCTCGAAGGGCAGCTACACGAGTGAGCGGACAGAGCGGAAGCTGCGGGGGGGGCCCACTCGCGGAAGACCGTGAGAACCGTACCCGAACCCTCGAACACTCGAGAACAGTTTCCCACTGGGGACTCACCGCGAAGGGACCACCAGGAGCCGCGAACACCCCACAGCCACAGCCACAGCCACAGCCACTGGCGTGGCGCTAAACCTACCGATACAAACTCCACCCCCAACCAATCAAAACGCTTTCTTCCCCCCCGCAGGACCAATAAGAAAACGCGAATGTGACCGCACCGCTTAGCCCCGAGGCTTGCCGGGAGTTGTAGTCTAGATCGCAGAACAGGACTCGCGGCCCCTCGGTTTCCCGCGGCTGGTCCCGCCTCCTCGGCTCCCTAACCAATCAGCGGCGAGTCGCTCTTTCCGCTTTTCCCTGGGGGCGGGGGGGTGTCTGGCAACCCGGGCCGGCGGGCGGGTATCCCGATGTTGGGGTGCCGGGCCCGGGCTTTGCTCTGCGCGTGGGAGGTGCGGCCGGCCGGGTTCCTGGGACGGAGCCCGCTGAGCAGCAATGGCGCCTCGGGGAAGAGCGGCGCGCCGCAATGCTGGAACTGCGGCCGCGCCAGGGGTGCCGGGTGCGGGGACGAGTTGTTCTGCGCGCACTGCCGCGCGCTGCAGCCTCCCGACCCCGCCCGGGACTACTTCAGCCTCATGAACTGGTACGGGCGCCGGGGCTGGAGGGCGAGTCGGGCAGGCAGCCATAACCCGTCTGCGGGCCTGTCAGCCAGTTGGGAAACTGAGGCAGGAGGGCCACAGTTCCAAGCCTCCTTAGGCAGTTCACCCAGGCTGATTGGCACTTACTCAATATAGTACCTAGTGAGATTTCAGGAAGTTTTCCTGAGAGGGAGAGGAAATAAAGTCACAGGCTGGGGAGAAGGTGACGGTGGAGGCGGCGACGGAAGGACACAGGTGTGAAGTGGCTGGTGCCCCCTAAGGTCTTGGGAAGAGGAGGCTGGAGGCTCGGGAATTCAAGACTCGCCTCTGCCACAAGGGCACTAAACGTCAGCCACAAAAGGAACCGGCTTACAGTGTAGGGAGGTGTGCGGGATGGGACTTCTGAAAAAGAGGAACAGGAAGGGGGCGGGCTTTATGGTGATTTTGTTTTTCTAGCACAGTCTCACCCTGTAGTCTTGCCAGGCCTGGAACTCGCAGATGTCCCACCTTCCTCTGCCGCCCCAGTGCTGGCATTAAAAGAGTGCTAGACCAAGGTAGGAGGATTCCTCAGGTGGAAAGCAGCCACAAAAGTAGGGAACATCTCACCACGAGGTTTTTTGAGACAGGGTTCCTCTTGTGTAGCCTTGGCCGCCCTGGACTTGCAACCACCGACCCGCCTCTGCCTCCCTGAATGCTGGGACTGCAGGTGCGTGCTACCACACTCGACTTAAGTAATTTTTTAAAAGAGAAAATAAAAATAAAACAAGCCAGGTGAGTTGGTGTATGCCTGTGAGCCCAGAACTCAAGGGTAAGACAGGAGGATTACAAATGTGAGGGCAACCTGAGCTACACCGAAAGCTTGCTAAGACTCTGAGCTAGAGGAGACTGGATCTCAAAAATCAAATACAATGAATAAGACAAACCCAGTGTGGTGGCATATACTTAGAATCCCGTTATTTAAGAGGCTGAAGGACAAGGGACACAAGTTGGAGCCCAACATATGCTAAGCGAAGGCTAAGATTTAGTTCAAGCTGAAGACCTGAAGGAGAGAGATCAAGAAATGTTTGCCATAGTTTGTTTCCCCCTGCCTTTTTCTTGGAGATAGAGGTACAGTACACGTGCATGGTGGCGCACACCTTTAATCCCAGCACTCAGGAGGCAGAGGCAGGCGGATCGATGTGTGTTTGAGGTCAGCCTCCTCTACAGAGTGAGTCCAGGACAACCATAGCTACACAGAGAGACCCTGTCTCGAAAACAAAAACTGTTTCACCGGGTCAGGTCGTGGTGATGCATGCCCTTTAATCTCAACACTGGGAGGCAGAGATCTCTGAATTCAAGGCCAGTCTGGTCTACCAAGCAAGTTCCAGGACAACCAGGGATACACAGAGAACCCCTGTCTCATCTCAAAAAGAAAAGTAAAAGATGTGGTACAGAGGAGGAAATGGCTTGATGTTAAAGTCCCTGCCCAGCATGCCAAAAAGCCTAGGTCAGTCTTCAGCACAGAAAAGTAAATAAGTAAATGAAAGGTAGCAAGGCCAGCCAGGAACTCTAAACTCTGGGACACATTTTCACCCGCCGCTGAATGCTTGCCATGGGTCGCACTGACCTTAGCCCCTGATTTGTCAGGCTTCATGCAGTCACTGCAGGGTCTTTGCATTTACATGTCGCTCCGTCTCATCCCTTGCTGGTCTTTGACCTTTCAGCAGTGGCGCCATTCACGTCTCCTCTCAAATGTCATTCACATCCACCGATTCTGAGCCTGTTCAATTTCCCTTCACTACAACTGCCACATCTTTGTTATTTGTTTTTCAAGGCAGGGTTTCTCCACGCAGCCCTGGCTGTTCAGGCTGGCCTTGAACTCAGATATCCGACTACCTCTGCCTCCCCAAGTGCTGGGATTACAGGCATGCACCACCACATCCAGCTTGCACCTAACCTTTGTTGGGGCTGGAGAGATGGCTCAGAGGTTAAGAGCGTTGCCTGCTCTTCCAGAGGTCCTGAGTTCTCACAACCACATGGTGGCTCACAGCCAGCTATAATGAGATCTGGTGCCCTCTTCCGGTCTGCAGGTGTACATGCAGGCAGAACACTGTGTACATAATCAATAAATCTAAAAAAAAAATAATAACCTTTGTTTATATCTTTAGTACATCTTCCCCAAGAGCAAAACCAGACCCTAGTAAGTGCCTGTAAATCCTGTTGCATGACTGACATCTGGTTTCCTTACAGCAACCGATCCTTCAGGGTGGATACCATGAAACTTCAGCACAGGTACCAACAACTACAACGTCTTGTCCATCCAGATTTCTTCAGCCAAAAGTCTCAGGTATTTACTGAGCACTCCTCATATTCCCCTTGTATGTGCACAGCTGGGTAGGTGGCACTGTTGATCTGGGAAAGAATTGGACCGCTAGCTCCCCCCTGTGGCAGCCTGCCCCTAGACAGCCAGGTCCCAGAGGTGTCACTTCCTCACAGCTGTTATCTGACTTCCCAGATAACTGAAAACCAGACGACTCCTCCAACAGCAGGTCTGCGCGCGCACCCCCACCCGCAATCCCTGAAACAGGGTTTCTCTAGCCCTGGCTGTCTTGGACTCACTTTGTAGACCAGGCTGGCCTTGAACTCACAGCGATCTGCCAGCCTCTGCCTCCCGAGTGCTGGGATTAAGCGCATGCGCCACCACGCCCGGCTCCAACAGCAGTTCTACTTTGACCATATTCCTTAAAGGTCTGTATATCGCTGTGTTATAAAAGTTTGGAGCCAGGCAGTGGTGGTGCATGCCTGCCCTTGGGAGGCAGAGGCAGGTGAATCTCTTTGAGTTCGAGGCCAGCCTGGTCTACAAAGCGAGTCCAGGACGGCCAAGGCTACACAGAGAAACCCTGTCTCAAAAAACCAAAAAAAAAAAAGAGGACTGGCTCTTGTGATACTAAAACTGTGTTTCTCTCTCTGAACAGACTGAAAAGCACTTCTCAGAGACGCACTCGACCCTGGTGAATGACGCCTATAAGACTCTACAGGCCCCCCTGAGCAGGGGACTCTATCTTGTAAGGTGATTTCCCACCAGTCTGTATGAGACCTGGCTAGGCCAGGAAGCTAATGATATTTAGCCTCAAAAATACTACAGAAGCCGGGCGTGGTGGTGCACGCCTTTAATCCCAGCACTTGGGAGGCAGAGGCAGGTGGGTCACTGTGAGTTCGAGGCCAGCCTGGTCTACAAAGCGAGTCCAGGACAGCCAAGGCTACACAGAGAAACCATGTCTTGAAAAAAAAAAAACCTACAGAAGAAAAAGGGAAGAAAAAGATTCTATATAAGTTTTTGTTTGTTTGTTTGTTCTTTGTTTTTTGTTGTTGTTGTTTTTTGAGACAGGGTTTCTCTGTGTAGCCTTGGCTGTCCTGGACTCACTTTGTAGACTAGGCTGGCCTCGAACTCACAGCGATCCACCTGCCTCTGCCCCCCAAGTCCTGGGATCGAAAGCATGTGCCACCACGCCCAGCTTTTCTTAGTGTTCTTTGTAAATCTATTTTGCTTGTTTTTTGTTTCTTTGAAACAGAACCTCAGCTGGGCTTGGTGGTGCACGCCTTTAATCTCAGCACTCAGGAGGCAGAGGCAGGCGGGTCTTTGTGGGTTAGAGGCTGGCCTGGATCCTTTCATGTATCTTTACTTACCCTGAATGCATCGTTTTAACTGTTTTCCATAAATCTGATGGTGGTCAGAGTGCTTGGGAGGTTTTTTTCCAAGAACATCTGGACAGTGTTAGAATAGAGTGAGGTGTGACTATCCAAGGCACACCTGCAGATGGCGCAGAGTGAGTGAGCTCCTGCACTCTTGTCTCGCCTGGGCGTGTGACCCTGGGGCAGAGTGCTTCTGTGTTTAGCAGGGACCAGGAAGCTCCAGCCACACCTCCTGCTGAACCCCAGGTCTTCCCCTGGAGTGTCAGTGTACTCTGAAGGAGTGAGCAGGACGGACATGACCCTGCCCTGTCCTCCTCCCCAACAGCTAAAGCTCCAAGGAATAGAAATTCCTGAAGGGACAGACTGTGGAGCAGACAGCCAGTTCCTCGTGGAAATAATGGAAATCAATGAAAAACTCGCAGACGCTCAGAGTGAGGCTGCCATGGAAGAGATAGAGTCCACTGTCAGAGGTAACAGACAAGGTCTAACCGGTGTGCTTTATTTCCCTTGGGAGCGCGTGACTACATTAAAGGCGGCATGAAAAGAAAGACGCCATTTGCCGCCGTCATCTTCATACGAGGAGTTCTGTGTCTCTGGTCACGCTATGTGGAAGACAGACTTAAACCAAGAACGTGGTCATACGCTGCGCATCACAGAGACTGCTTCCACTCAGGGTGTAACTTAGATGCTGGTATCACCTCTAGTGAGGAGAATGAGCCCGATGTTGGTAGAAGTGCCCGGGTCACACGGAGATCTGCAGAGGGCAAGCACTAAGCACTGAAGCCCGGCCCTTCTGATCACACCTGCTTTAGTTTCCATTTCCTTCCGTAGCGTGTCAGTCGGGGCTCTCTAGAAAACCAGTAGAGTACAGGTCTAATTATTTCACAAAATCGGCCCAAGTGTGTGTGAGGCTGACACAGAGAGAAACTACAGGGCAAGGCCTGGGGTGATACGGTATTTATGTGCATGTGTGTTTGCCGCACAGCCTTGAGGACTTGAGTTCAATCCCCACAAGTTGTCTCTATGTATACCATACAGGTGCTGTGGCACACGCAAACACATACATACACATACAAACATATACACATATAAACATGCACACAAACATAAGCATACAAACACACACATACAAACTCTCTAAGTAAATGTAATTTTAAAAAAAAGGGGATGGTGTCTGAGAAATAACACAGAAATGACTGCTGGCCTTGACACACTTGCATACACACAGACACACACACATGCACATATATATACAGGTACATGTGCACCTGCATACACAGATTGCACATACACATGCACAAATCTAAAAAGCAGTACAGCAAGCCAAAAAATTCAGTTTGGATTTTTTTTTTTTTTTGGGTTTTTTAGAGACAGGGTTTCTCTGTGTAGCCTGGGCTGTCCTGGACTCACTTTGTAGACCAGGCTGGCCTCAAACTCACAGCGATCCGCCCACCTCTGCCTCCTGAGTGCTGAGATTACAGGCGTGTGCCACCATGCCCACCTCCAAATAAGTCATTTTTTAAAAGCAAGTGCCCTACAGGCTTGCCTGTAGCCCAGCTGAGGTTCCCTCCTCTCAGATGACTCTAACTTGTGTCAAGTTGACATAAAGCTAGCCAGCACAAGGGTGATGTTTACCCTGACTGTAGATGTGAGAAGAGGAAAATCAACGGTGATGGCTGCATCTTTGGAAACCCCTCGTTTTGTGATGAGCAGCACTAGGAAGGTGGTTCCTGTGCCTGTGAGTGGTGAGTGCTGACGTGTGGAAGGCTGCTGGGAGAGACTCCTGTGCTGATTATGTTTCCATCATGATAAAAAAAAAAAAGTACCTGAGAACTAGGCACAGTGGCGCACACCTGTAATCCCAGCACTCGGGAGGCAGAGGCAGGTGGATCGCTGTGAGTTCAAGGCCAGCCTGGTCTACAAAGGAGTCCAGGACAGCCAGGGCTCCAGAAAAACCTTGTCTGGAAAAACACAAAAAAGTGACTGGAAAGAAGAGAGAAGCTTTCTTCTGACTCACACTTTCAGAGGTTCAGTCCGTGGTTGTCCCAGCTGCTCCTGGACTGAGGCAGGAGGACAGAAGGGAGGAAGCCAAGAGAGAAGCACCAGAGCCCTGCCTGGGGTCCCATTCCTGGACAACCTCTCTATAGCGTCCTGACCTCCCTCCAGGCCCCCCTCCTAAAGTGCCCGCCCTCCTTTTAGCAACACGGGTCACCAGCCAAGCTTTTAACAGCAGACGGTTGAGGGACATTTATCCAAACTGAGGAGATCTCGCCCTTCATGTTCCCCCTTAGGAGATTTCATAGCCACTTTACAAGCTTTGGCCATTGCCTCCAGGCCTTCCATGGGCGCAAGTGTACTGTGGGTACTGCGTTGAACATTAGCTGCTGGACAGGCAGGTCCGCACCTACCTATAAGCCCAGAAGTCAAGGGAGAGACAGGGCGGCGGTGAGTTCAGGGCTAGCCTGGCCAACACGGTGAAGCCCTGTGTCAAAAGGAATGGAGGATTGAGAGTGCAGCTCAGCAACAGTGTGTGCGGAGCGTGCCTGAGGCCCTGGGCTGTCCTCAGGACACAGACAGGCGAAGGGTGTCGTACGGCCTTGAGCCCAGTTCCTTCCTGTGTATAGAGCAGCTTGGTCCCAGAGTGTTGTCTTCATAGAGTAAGTATGTATTTATTCACTATGATTATAGATTTATTCAAATGGAAAATATTAAAATAGTTATTTTCCTCTTTCAGCTAAACAGAAAGAATTTACTGACAGTGTAAACAGAGCTTTTGAACAAGGTATTTTATTCCTTTTTTTATATTTCCTATTACATTTATTTAGTGTGTGGGTGTGGGCACGCGTGAGGAGATCACGGGACAGCTCTCGTTTTCTACCGTGGGGTCTCCAGAGGTCAAACTTAGGTTGTCAAGATTCAGTGGCAAGTAAGTGCCTTTACCCACTGGGTCTTTTAGACTTGGCTTATTCATTTTTTTTTTCTTCTTTTAATTTTTTTTTTACTTACATGTGTAAGTGTTTTGCCTGCATGTATGTATGTGTACCACATGTGTGCCTGGTGGAACTGGGGTTACAGGCAGCTTTCAGCCGCCGTCGAGCACTAGGAATTGAGCCAGGTGCTCTGGAGGAGTGAAGAGCGCGCTTAACTGCTGTGCCATCTCTCCAGCTCTTTCACTCTAGTAACTGCAGAAATTATAAACACTGAGGCTTTTTCTCAGGGGTGGAAAGTGTATAGCGAATCCCCTTTCCTTCAATAAATATTAAATAAATTCACACTTCTAATAAATTCATATCTTTTACAAAAACAAAAACTTGGTCAGGCCAGGCATGGTGGCAGACGCCTTTAATCCCAGCACTTGGGAGGCAGTAGCAGGTGGATCGCTGTGAGTTCAAGGCCAGCCTGGTCTACAAAGCCAGTCCAGGACACCCAAGGCTACACAGAGACACCCTGTCTCAAAAAACAAAAACAAAAAACTTGGATAGCAATGTGGAAGAGTGACCTGGAAGCAACAAAAGATACAGAGAAAGGAGAAATCCAAACTCTATGAGCCGACACGCACACAGGGACTTTGGTTTGGTTTTTTAGGGTTTTTTTAGGGGGAGGGGTTGGTTGATTGTTCTGTTTTGTTTGAGACAGGGTTTCTATCTATAGCCCTGAATGACTTTCTGTGTAAACCAGATGGGTCTCAACTCACAGAGATCAGCCTGCCTCTGCTGAGATTAAAGGCATGTGCATGTGCCACTGTGCCCAGCCTGGTTTGCTTCTGTGTAACTTAATGTCCTCTAAGCAAACTTATTGATAGATCCTCTAAACTTTCTATACACTGGTTTATCTTTTTGTGTGTTTATTTTGTTTTTTGAGGCAGGGTTTCTCTGTGTAGCCCTGGCTGTCCTGTAGACCAGGCTGACCTCGAACTCACAGAGGTCCACCTGCCTCTGCCTCCGCCTCCCCAGTGCTGGGATTAAAGGCGGGCGCCACCACGCCCAGCCTGCATCCCCAGCTTTTAACCATAACCATATCCCTGGTTACAGCAGCCAAACATCTATCTAGACTTTGGCAAATGTTGCTGTAGGGCACACTCGTCCTCAAGTGAGGCTCAGCCTGGGGGCCCTTTGACGGGCGGCCTGGGGTGCCAGAGTTGGGCTCCACTGTTTCCTGATGTGATTGTTTCTTGTTTATTTCAGGTGACTTTGAAAAAGCCAAGGAAATTCTAACCAAGATGAAATACTTTTCAAATATAGAAGAAAAGATCAAGTTGAACAAGAATCCCCTCTAGTTGTCAATGAAACTTTACAAATAAACTCGCTCTTTCTGTTCCGGCTTCTGCTAATTGGAAATAGGCATGGGGGCTGTGGCGGAGCTCAGGGATAGAGCACTTGCCTAGCAGATGGAAGGCCCTGGACTTGAACCCCGTTACCACAGGAAGTGAGGAGAGAGGCGAAGAGGACAGGCTTAACCCTAGCATTGGCTGAGATACTAACAGCTGGCAGAGTGTGTGGTGCTGCGATACGTCATGCATCCCACCTAGGCAAGGGGATGCGGGTGGAACTGGGGCCCCCTGATCCACTGTGCTCCTGAGTCTATCCTCTGAGCCAGACAGGCACCATCTCCAGGAGTTCAGCTGTTCCTGCTTGCGGAACCATCACCACGGCTCGGCTTGCTAACTGTTGACGTTCTGTAGTGTCAGGCCGATCCTCGCAGCCAGTTGCAATTCTGCCCTAATGGCATGGGACCTCCTTCTCAGGAGGGGCTAAGTGGATAGGCGAAGAGAGCTGAAGGAAGGGAAGAGGGGTCCATCCATCTACACAGCCGTGAGGGAGTCGCTGTCCATGCTGGGTGCCGGCCTTCCTGTGCACCCATGATCTAACAAACTCATTGGTTCCCCAGGGTGAGCTTTGGTTTGCCTTAACTGGGTGCAGGGGCTGTGTTGTCACTGTCATGGCCGAGCTCCACCGTCCAGTACAAGCAGCCAGGCGGCCTGGAGGAGAGTGTGAAACAGGCAACACTTGTCAGTGGTTTTCCCCCCGGCGGCCTGGCCTTCAGGAAGGTGTATTATCTATCCACTTTGTCCCTGTAGCCTTGGGAACAAGCCAGGCCACCTAGAGTTCTTGTAGATAATGTTATCCCGTCTCAAAAAAGATGGAGGTAAAAAAGGCAAAAATCAAACAAGAATGAGTCTTGTAACAGCAGCCATGTTTTATGCTTCCTGGTCCTCACCTCAGAGGCATAACTCACCTCAAAGTGGGTTACAGAGAATTTATTCTGGAGCCAAATACGAATGGCTGTGGCGTGGGAAGACAGATTTAGATTATCCCAAATTCCATGTTCCAATATGGAAGCAGCTTCATGAAGTTTTTATAGTCAAAGTTTTTATAGAACAAAGTCATAAATCAAGGCTCCTTTCACATCAGCCTCAGAAACATTGTTAGGGAGTTAGAGCGATGCAGAGAAATCTCATCCGTAGGCCTCAGGTGCTACGATGAGCCTTCGGTTGGTAGACGCTACAGTTTGCTAACACATTCCAAAAGATCTCTCCCTGCTAGTCACAGAGCGTTAGGCCTCACTCTGGTGGGCAAGGAATGTAAGTTTATGGAACTAAAGAAAGCTCTGCTACATTCCAAAATCATGCAAGTTCTAACCACTTAACTGTCCTTGAGAAGGTTTGGTTTGCTTCCTGCTGGGAGCTTGTGTCACACTGGGCAGCTGACTTGTCATTGCTTGCTCTTACAGCGTGGCTGCCTCCACCTGGATCTTTGGGAACGCAGTTTAAGCTTTTGTTTTTTGGCTTGTTGTTTTTTGTTGTTGTTTGGTTGGTTTGTTGGTTGCTTGTTTTTTTGGTTGGTTTGTTTGTTTGTTTGTTTTGAGACAGGGTTTCTCTGTATAAACTTGGTTGCTCACTTTGTAGAGCAGGCTGACCTCGAACTCACAGAGCTCGCCTGCCTCTGCCTCCTGCCTGCTGGGGTTACAGGCACGCGCCATGGCACCCAGCTGTAACTTCACATTTTTATAAATACAGAAAAGAAAACTTGGTTAACAATGAGGAAGAGGGGGACCTGGAAATCCAACATCCGGGAAAATCCAACATCCGTGAGCCAGCATGCACACAAGGGTTGTTCGTTTTTATTTTTGTTTTTGTTTTGAGACAGGGTCTCTCTTTAAAGCTCCAGCTGACCTGAAACTCTCTCTGTAGACCAGGCTGAGATCTGCCTCCTGAGTGCTGGGACTAGAGGTGTGCACCACCACACTTGGCTGGATGGGGGTCTGGTATGAGAGACCATGGTAACCTGAGACTATCCAATACTGCCATTGCCGGAAATAGGAAATATGGGAAAGACTTTAAAACAGGCAGCCTGGCTTCCGAGGCTACGGGATAAGGGAGCAAGCGGGAGCAGCCCAAGTGCAACAGAAGCAGAGAAACCACCGTCTATCCTTGAGACTCAAGCTGCACAGCCTCAGGCAATGCAAGGGAACCAGTCCCTGACGGATGCGCTCCTGTGAGCCACCAGGCACATTGGGTCATCAGCACTGGCGAGCTGCATGGAGATTGTGCTGGAGGACAAAAGGAGAGAGACAGGCACACTGAGGGACCTAGGTGTGAGGGGAGCCATGTATGATCTGCAGTTCACACAGGTCGGTGTTCACTGGAACAGCTGCGCCCGGCAGGGTCCTCGAGGCTGCCATAGAGCCGTTAGCAGCTTCGCTGAGCCCTCTGGTGGGGGCAGGATCTGTATGAAGTAGGAAAGGCTTTGGAGGCTCTAAGTAAGTTAGATAAACAAGGAAAGAGTGTCTGTAAAGTCAAAGAGTAGCCAAAGGCAGGCGTGGTGGCTCCCACCTTTAATCCTAGCCTTAGGGAGGCAGAGGCAGGTGGATCGCTGTGAGTTCGAGGCCAGCCTGGTTTACAAAGTGAGTCCAGGACAGCCAAGATAACAGAGAAACCCTGTGTCGAAAAAAAGGAAGACCAAAACAGAGGAGGAAGTCTGTCTAGGTTACTTGAAGGCAAATGCAACAAGATTTGTACCCAGCCTCAATTTCTAAGGGAAAAAAAATAACTTCAAGTCAGATTCTATGCTAAGGAGCTCTGGAAGGTAAAGTCTGAGGGTCGGCTCAGAAGATATCCACAGTAAAACGGGGCCTGTGCCTGTCCCAGGGGTGGGCAGTTATCCAGACTCAGAGGGAAGCTCTTTATCCTGGGAAAGGGATGTGCTGGGAGTGGAGCTCGCTGACTTCCCATCCCCTGCTGTGCTGCTCTTGTCATGTCTGTCCTCGGCCACCAGCACTTCTCACAGCATCACCTCCTGCTGGGGTGGACCCTGTCTGTCAAGCAGGCATGTGGCGTCATGCCCCACCTACATCCCCTACCCAGGAGGCCTCACCTTGATTACAGAGACCACCCCTTGGCCCAGCCACAAGCCCTGTAGGAGCAACCACCATCTCTAAAGTCCCTTTGCAAACACCGGCCCCTCGTGCAGCTTTGGATCAGTTGCACGAGCCGTTTGTTGGTCTCACTGCTCATATCAGGGACAGCCACTGCTCGGCCCAAACCCATCTTCAGTTTCAGTGTATCCTGCCCTCTAGGCCAAAGGTGGCTGAACATTCTTCCCAGGAGAAGATGTTAAGCAGTGCCCGCCCCTCCTCCCCAAGACTCTGCCTGAGTTCACTCTGGAGAAGCAGGCCTTTTATTGGGGTTCCCCACGGTCGTGGGCTCCCTTTAACAACTGGAAAGCCTTACCGCAAAGGGAAGAGGGCCGCTGCCTGCAGCTGCATGGATGGGGCTCTCTCTGCTCACCCTGGCATGCTTACAGACCATACCTGTGTACGTTGTATACACACATGGCCCCTTCGCCAGGCTGCCGGAACCATTGTCAGTTTGTAGGGAGCAAATGGATACTAGGCTAGAGAGCCTGTATATGTGTGGTGTATGTGCAGTGTGTGTGTGTGTGTGTGTGTGTGTGTGTGTGTGTGTGTGTTGTGTATGTGGTGTGTGCACTGTTTGTGTGTGGTGTGTGCAGTATGTGTGTGGTGTGTACAGTGTGTGTGTGCTGTGTTTTACAGTGTGTATGTGTGGTGTGTGCAGCGTGTGTGGTGTATACAGGGTGTGTGGTATGTGCAGTGTGTGTGATGTGTTTTACAGTGTGTATGTGTGGTGTGTGCAGTGTGTGTGATGTGTTTTACAGTGTGTATGTGTGGTGTGTGCAGTGTGTGTGGTGTATACAGGGTGTGTGGTGTGTGCAGTGTGTGTATGCTTTTTTTTTTTTAAGATGGTGAGGTGTCAGAGATTTTTTTTTTCTTTTTCTTTTTTTTTTTTTTAAAGATTTATTTATTAAGTATACAGTGTTGTCTGCTTGTACACCTGCAGGCCAAAAGAGGGCATCAGGTTACATTATAGATGGCTGTGAGCCACCATATGGTTGCTGGGAATTGAACTCAGGACCTTTGGAAGAGCAGGTGGTGCTCTTAACCACTGAGCCATCTCTCCAGCCCGTGTGTGTTTTACAGTGTGTATGTGTGGTGTGTGCAGTGTGTGTGGTGTATACAGGGTGTGTGGTGTGTGCAGTGTGTGTGTGATGTGTTTTACAGTGTGTATGTGTGGTGTGTGCAGTGTGTGTGGTGTATACAGGGTGTGTGGTGTGTGGTGTGTGTGTGATGTGTTTTACAGTGTGTATGTGTGGTGTGTGCAGTGTGTGTGTGATGTGTTTTACAGTGTGTATGTGTGGTGTATGCAGTGTGTGTGTGATGTGTTTTACAGTGTGTATGTATGGTGTGTACAGTGTGTTATGGTGTGTGTACAGTGTATGTGTGCATGAGAGAGAGAGAGAGAGAGACATCAGTCAGGAGGGCTGATCATTTACAAGGGGTTGCAGCTGAGCTAGCTCCCCAAGATAGTGGTTGCTTGCCAGAAACAGTCACTCACAACAGGGGCTTGTGTGCCAAGCCAGTAACGTGGAGAACTCCAGAAGACAACACCTGATATCACACTCTGGCCTCTCCATGTACACGTACAGTCTCACACATGCATACTCATGCATGTGCCACATAAGCACACACATACAAAGCGTGTCAGAACCAATTGTCCAAACCAACTCTGAGGCAGCACGTTGACCCTGTCTGAAAATGTGAATTTTGCCAGGCATGGTGGCACACTCCTTTAATCCCAGCACTTGGGAGACAGAGGCAGGTGGATTGCTATGAGTTTGAGGCCAGCCTGGTCTACAAAGTGAGTCCAGGACAGCCAGGGCTACACAGGGAGATCTTGCCTCGAAAAAACAAAAACAAGAAAACAAAATAGGGAATTTTGAGGTTCCTGATATAGGTTTACTCAGTTAACAGGACTTACTGATCCGCACAGCAGAGCTGCTTGGCCTGACGCTATCTGAGTGTATCAGTGCTGTCTCCACCTGCCCCACAGTTTACAGACAGAGTCAGTTACTTGTCTCAACACACCAGGAGCCCTTTAAGCAAATAATTACAATGCAAGCAAACGGCTGATTAGGGTGAATGCTCCTGCGACAACGGAGATGAAAGGAGGTTACAACACCTGAGAGGACAGTTCTCAACAAGGATCAACCAAACCAGTCTGACCGCAAAGAGAAAGCCGAGAAACACTGACAACCCTAAGGGCCGTGAGAGAAAGTCTCACTTTACCTGTCCCATTAGCTGGGAAGGAGGCTGCTTATTCCTAATTTGGGACACAAACTGAGAAGATGTCGCTTCTGAGACCAGTGAGCGTCCTGGTTTGCTTTATATTGCTGTGGCCAACACCATAGCAGCCAGTTGGGAACGAGAGGCTTTGTTCCATCTTGTCACACCATAGTCTGTCTCTGAGGAGACTCAGAGCAGAGCTGTGAGTGGGATTGAAGGACCAAGGAGGAAGAACTCTTTCTCAGACCCAAATGCCTACAGGTGTCCCTGTGCACAGGGGGCCAGGCCCTCCCGTGGACATCATCAATCAAGAGAATGCCCCCAGACTTGCGTGCTGATCAGTTGGATAAAAGCAATTACTCACCTGACATTCCCTCTTGCCAGTTTGTCTTGTTGACAATAACACCCCGCATATTGACGACCACCCCGCATATTGACCCCTTGTCAACATGACACATCACTATTAAACCATAACCTACCTTTTGTTTTGTTTTGGTTTGGTTTGGTTTTGGTTTTTCAAGACAGGGTCTCTCTGTGTAGCCTTGGCTGTCCTGGACTTGTTTTGTAGACCAGGCTGGCCTCGAACTCACAGCAATCAGCCTGCCTCTGCCTCCCGAGTGCTGGGATTAAAGGCATGCGCCACCACGCCCGGCTTAACCTACCTTTTTTTTAAATCACCAAGACCTTATGTTCATATCACAATATAAAATATAGTATAGTCTACAAAGTGAGTCTAGGACAGCCAAAGATGCACGGAGAAACCATGTCTCATAAAACCAAAAATAAATAAATAAATCAATAAATAAAATATAGTATAACTTTAAAAGTCTCAGAGTCAGCAGGAGTGGTAGCGCACGCCTTTAATCCCAGCACTCAGGAGGCAGAGGCAGGCAGATCGCTGTGAGTTCGAGGCCAGCCTGGTTTACAAAGTGAGTCCAGGACAGGCAAGGCTACACAGAAAAACTCTGTCTCAAAAAAAAAAAAAAGAAAGAAAAAGAAGAGGAGGAAGAGGAAGAAGAAGGCAGCAACTTTCTCTCCAGACATGGTGACACCTTTGATCCCAACACTAGGGAGGCAGAGGCAGGCAGGTCTCTGACCCTGGTCTACAGAGATAGTTCCAGGACGGCCAGGCCTACACAGAGAAACTCTGTCTCAAAGACCGAGTCTTTCCTTTTTTAGATCTGGGAACTGCACAACCTTGGGTTTGTAAGGCTCACTGGTCTCATAGGCTCTTTTACCTGTGGTGACCAGTACATGGTGATGGTGTAGGAGTGACACCCAAGATGCTCTGAGACTTAGTGCTCCCAAAAAAGCCATGGCCACTACTTGCTTGCTTCGTACATTTTTTTTTTTTCTGAGACAGGGTTTCCCTGTGTATCCTTGCCTGTCCTGGACTGCACCTGGCTCTGTTTGTATTTCTTTGTTTTGTTTTGTGGTTTTTCTTTCTTTTCTTTTTTTTTTTGTTTGTGCACCACCACCGCCCTGCACATTGCAGAATATTTGATCACACTGTGTGAACTTTCTGTTTATTGTAAACAGGTAATAGTTGTGTGGTTCAGCCCTAACACAGACTTTTAATCTAAGAGCTTTCTGTAAACGGGGTTAAATAAGCTCCAGCTTAATAAAATATATTTAAAAAAAAATAAGCTCCAGCATAGGTCAAGAGGTGGAGCAAGCAGCCAGGTGACAGAGAGTGAACACAGGAAAAGCTATAGAGTGAAAGGAAGTCAGGAGGAGGAGTAGAGAGAAACACCCAGGAAGTAGAACGGAGGGACGTTGAGTTGATGAGTGTTTAAGACTTTTTCCTTCTGGGATGTCAGCTGAGTAGGAAGGTCAGCTGGTGCCTTCTCTGCCTCTGAGCTAGTAGGCTTTCACCACAGCCCCTGGCTCCTGAGTCTCTATTGTTATAAACAACACCAGCCTACATTACTTATCTTAAGTAACAGCTAACAAATTCATCTAAGGCTTATGGGACTATTGCTTAATGAGGTAGACAAATAGGCCAGGAGTGAACAGTTCTTGCTGATGGGGGAGGACACACTGCCCAAACACGGTCACCTTCGGAGACCCACCCAGAAAACACCCAACACGTCTTTCAAGAAGCCATATAGGAAACAAGGTCACTCCTGGCTTCCTAAGAAGTGTTATACAGAAACAGTTTCACTTGATTCTTACACCCATCCTAACCCTGGCCCTCCTTGGTGGCACAGGCCTTCAATCCCAGCACTTGGGAGGCAGAGGCAGGTGGATTGCTGTGAGTTCAAAGCCAGCCTGGTCTACAAAGGGGGTTCAGATCAGCCAAGGTTACACAGAGAAACACTGTCTTGAAAAACAAAACAAAACAGAACAGAGCACCTAACCCTGTCCCTCAATCTAACTCCAGTATTTACTCTAAAATAAGTTTAGCCTTAACCATAACCTTTTATCTGTCTCTAGACTTAATCATATACGAAAACCTAGCTCTAAACTTAACCCTAGTTTTTTTTTTAAGATTTTATTTATTTATTATAGATACCCAATGTTTTGCCTGCATGAACATCAGAAGAGGGCATCAGATCTCATTATAGATGGGTTGTGAGCCACCATGTGGCCCCTTAACCCTAGTTCTGACCCCCAGAACAGACCCGTGACTGAACATTAGCCATAAACATATCCCAACAAGCACCAATTCCTAACCCTGAGCCCAAACTTAGAACTAGCCCCCACCAAAGCCTCAATGACTAGAGCTTGCCCTAACCCATCCCTGCACCGTCACCCAAACGCTAAAGCTAACAGGAACAATAACCCAACTGTAGCCTCAACCTAGCATGAGGCCCATCCTAACTCAGTTTTGGAGTCATTTATTTTTGTAGATGAGTGCTCTGGCTGCCTGTGCACCTGCATGATGGTCATGAGCCACCATGTGGTTGCTGGGAATTGAACTCAGGACCTCTGGAAGAGCAGATCTTAACCACTGAGCTATCATCTCTCCAGCCTGGCCCATCCTCACTTTAATTAGCCTGGAACAAAGTCTGATTCCTCACCATAACCCTAACCCTAAGTGTAATTATAACAATATCATTAGCCTCAATTTTAACCATAAAGCGGGACCTAGACCTAAGTCTACCCCTAGCCGAACCCCTAACACCAACACTGTATAATCCTAAGCCAATCGCAACCCTTACCTGAGCAAACAGCAAACAAAAACCTTACCTGAACTCTAATTCAATTATTAAACACAATTCTAATGATAGTTTAGACCAAACCAAAACCCAGCCATAAATTCAAGCTAGCCCTGAGTCTAGCTATAACATTGCTGAGCCCTAACCTAACCAATCACATAGCACTAGCCCTAATGCAAACTCTATCTCTACCTAAGCCTTAAGCATTTTGCTACCCATAACTCTAACCATAGATTTGAAATGAATCCTAACCCTAACCCAACCCTGACCTTCTCTAAACATAGTTATGCACCTAACTCTAGCCCTAAACCTAATGATCTGACATTGCACTGACCTCAGCACTAAACAAAAAGCGAAGCTTAAATTTTTTTAAATTTTTATTTATTTTATTTTATTTTATTTTTTATTATTTTTTAAAATATTTTATTTAGTTTTAATCTATGTGCATTGGTGTGAAAGTGTCGGATCTTGGAGTTACAGACAGTTTTGAGCTGCCATGTGGTTGCTGGGAATTGAACCCGGGTCCTTTGGAAGAACAGGCAGTGCTCTTAACCACTGAGCCATCTCTCCAGGCCCCGTGAAGCATAAACTATACTCTAACCCTTACTTAGTCCTAGCCTAAACCTTGCTCTAACCATAATATAAAACCTGACCATAACCCTAGCCGCAAACCAAAAATTAAACCTAGTCCTGAACCTAAAACTAGTCTTTTGTTTGTTTGGTTGGTTGGTTGTTTGGTTGTTGTTGTTTTGTCCAGACAGGGTTTCTCTGTGTAGCCTTGTCAGTCCCAGACTTGCTCTGTAGACGAGACTGCCCTCAAACTCAATGCAGTCCACCTGCCTGTGCCTCTTGAGTGCTGGGATTACATGCACCACCATGCCCGGCTGAAAACCAGTCTTTTCTTTTTTATGGGTTTTTTTCAAGACAAGGTTTCTCTGTGTAGCCTTGGCTCTCCTGGAATCTGTTTGTAGGCTAGCCCCAGTAACAGCAGTGACCCTTGTCCTACCAGACAAGCTCTAAACCCATCCAAAACTCAAAATTTATCCCAGCTCTAACACTAAGCTGAACCCTAATCCTAACCCTAGATCCAGCCTTATCCCTAACCCTGACTTTACCCCTAACCGCTACCACAGCCTAACTGTTGACCACAGCCCTAGCCATAACGCCAAACCAAACCCCAGCCAGACGTTCACCACAGGCGTAACCAGAAGCCTCAGCCTCACAGCAGCCTCACACCTAACCCCTTCCAGAACTCTATCCCTGCGATAA
Source organism: Acomys minous (assembly GCF_964271855.1). Classification (NCBI taxonomy): domain Eukaryota; kingdom Metazoa; phylum Chordata; class Mammalia; order Rodentia; family Muridae; genus Acomys; species Acomys minous. The sequence continues at coordinate 97,668,100 of NC_140498.1, forward strand.
ACTCAACTCTAACCCAACTTAGAACTTTAGTGCTAGCTCTAACCCTGAAGTTACATATAACCCCAGCTACACCGTCACTCATACTACATTCCATACTATGTATTGCCCCAGCTACAAACTAACCTGAAATATAATCGAACCTTAACCCCAACGTAGTACTGAGCTCTAACCTTAACCCCATATAAACTCTAATAATAGCCTCTAAACCTAACATTAATCCTAACTATAAACCTAAACCTGGCGCGTGGTGGCGCTCGCCTTTAATCCCAGCACTTAGAAGGCAGAGGCAGGAGGATCTCTGAGTTTAAGGCCAGCTTGGTTGGGGGTTGAGGTGGTTGGAGTGGGGCAGGAGAAATGGCTCAGAGGTTAAGAGCACTGTCTGCTATTCCAGAGGTCCTGAGTTCAATTCCCAGCAACCACATGGTGGCTCACAGCCATCTTTACTGAGGCCCTCTTCTGGCCTGCTGGTGTACATGCAGATAGAGCTCTCATATACATAAAATAAATACATAAATCTTAAAAAAAAAAAAAAGTCCAGCTTGGTCAACAGAGTTTCTGGACAACCAGGGCTATCCAGAGAAGGCAAAAACAAACAAATAAAATAATAATAAATAAATTAGAAGTCCTACATGTAGCCAAGCCTAAACTCTAATCCTAGCTACAAACTTAACCTTAGCTAAAATAAACCTAAATCTAGCCAGGCCCTAAATCAGTGGTCAAGACCCCTTTGGGGGTGTTGAATAGCCCTTTCACAGGGGTTGCATATCAGATATTTATATTACATTACAATTCATAAGAGCAACAGAATTACAATTTAGAAGTAGCAATGAAAATAATCTTACGGTTGAGGTCACACCGATAAGGCACTGCCTTAACAGGTCGGTCACAGCATTAGGACGGCTGAAAACCACTGCCCTACATAGAAACATAAGCATAAACATGCCCCGGTCACTGACTCTGGTCCTAACCCAAACACTGGACCTAGCCCTAAAGCGAGCACCCCCTGACCATGAAGGAGCACAAATCTCAACCCCATCCATCAACTTAACCCTGGGACAACTCTGTGCTAACACTAGATCTAAGTTTATGCATAACATATTGCTTAACCCAAAGTTTCTCCCTAGCACACCCCTAACTCTATTCCTACCAAAATCATAACCCTAACCCTAATATAAAAGGAACTTTTTTTGGTTCTTCAAGACAGGATTTCTCTGTGTAGTCTTGGCTGTCCTGAACTCACTTTGTAGACCAGGCTGGCCTCGAACACAGTAGATCTGCCGGCCTTTGCCTCCCAAGTGCTGGGATTAAAGGTGTGCGCCACCACAGCTGGCGTAAAAGGAACTTTTATTCTCCTGGCTCAGTTACTGTCTTGGAGGTTTACTGCCTCTGTCTGCTAACAGAGGCCTAGTCCCGGAAACTTCTAGCCTCTGTATAATCTAACCCAGGCCTAGAATGTTTCAGCCTCTGAGACTTAGTGCTTACTGAGCTCACCCTTACTTGCTCTTTCTGAGCTCTGGGCTGGCTGGCTCAGCTCAGCTGTCCTGGCTTGCTCTCCTCTCTTAGCTGACCTACTCAGTCTGGCTTCTCTCTCTCTTGGTCCGTCCAGCCATCTGCTCTAACCTCCTGGCTCCTTCTCACTCTCGGGCTCATTTGGTCTTGACCTGAGTTCTCTCCCTGTGACCCGTCTCTCCATTGCTGCCCTGCATTGCCCCTTGAGTAGCTTCCCTTTCCTCTTTCTCCTTGTGAGTTGGGCGTATCCTATTCTGTCAAATCTTCTCTGATTTGTCGCTTTTTCTGCCACTCAATTAAACATCACTTTCAAACTTGGGTGCTGCCTTCTACAAACCAACTTTACCTTTTTTGGGAAAAAAGGTGTGTGTCACCACACCTTGACTTAAGTTTTTCTTTACATCAAACTTGCTCTATCTTTTTTTTTTTTTAGTTTTTCAAGACAGGGTTTCTCTGTGTTTTCTTGGCAGTTCTAGGCTCGCTTTGTACACCAGGCTGGCCTCGAACTCACAGCGATTCACCTGCCTCTGCCTCCCGAGTGTGGGATTAAAGGCGCGCGCCACCATGCCCGGCTCAAACTTGCTCTATCTATACCAGGCTGACCTTGAATTCAGAGGTCTGCTTGCCTCTGCTGGATAAAGTTCAAGTCTGACTTCCCCAGACAGTCGGTTCTATGAAGGCCGATTCCCTTTTTTTAATAGGGATTCTCCACTCTACCTGATCGGGTAATCCCAGATTTTATAAGATGCACCACATTGGCCTCAGGGAAGATTTCAAGCCTCTTTCCGGACAGGGAACTTGAGCAAGCCCAGGGAATTCCTGGAAGCACCCCGCCCCATGCTGAGATCCTAGCCTCCAGCAAATGACCTGTAACTGTACCTAGAAGTGAACCTCTCACTCCTGAGATAATCAAGTACTGTTTTCCCCTTCTTTATTTTGTTTGGTTTTGGTTTTGGTTTTTTGAGACAGGGTTTCTCTGTGTAGCCTTGGCTGTCCTGCACTCGTACCAAGCCTACATCTTACATACAACCATAACCCAAGCACTAACCCTAATCCTAACCCTAACGCTGAACATACAAGTATGTGAGCATACATACATATATATATATACCAACGTACAACAGATCTGGGAAATGCAAGTGGGTGAGCTTACATATATAAGCCTACCCATGACAGAGCTGGAAAAAATGTGTGTCAATATGGACATACACACCTACATGCATTTATACCTACGTATGCCAGCCAGGAAAAATGCATGTATAGCCAAGAACACAGTCATCTACGTATGACAGAGCTAGGAAATACAAGCGTGTGAGCGTGCACATAAACACATAACATAAGAAAGAGTCACAGAGCTGGGTGTGGTGGCACATGCCTTTAATCCCAGCACTGGGGAGGCAGAGGCAGGTAGATTTCTCTGAGTTCGAGGCCAGCCTGGTCTACAAAGCAAGCTCAGGACAGCCAGGGCTACACAGAGAAACCCTGTCTTGAAAAAACAAAAACAAAACCAAAAAAAAATAAAAAATAAAAACAAAAAATAGTCAGACATACGTATGTGTGAATGCATATATGATATTAGGCACATGCATTTTGTAGCTTTGTCATATGTAGGCAAATATGTTCATTTTTATATACATATATTTCTTTAGTTCTGTCATATGCAGGTATATATGTTCATATAAATGTATTTCCTTTTTTGTTGTTGTTGCTGTTTTGGGGTTTTTTGTTGCTTTTCTGTTTCTGTTTTTGGTTTTTCGAGACAGGGTTTCTCTGTGTGTAGCCTTAGCTGTCCTGGACTTACTTTGTAGACCAGGCTGGACTGGAACTTACAGTGATCCACCTGCCTCTGCTTCCTGAGTGCTGGGATTAAAGGCATGAGCCACCACGCCCAGCCTCCTTTTTCTTTCATATGTATTTTTCAGGTTTGAAATATGTAGATGTATATATTCATACATGCATTTCCTGTCTTTTATATGTTTGATCATGCATGTATATACCCTCCTATGAAAAAACAAGGAAATACATTCCTGTGACTCTAAACACACACACATACATATGTATGTACACATACACCCACAAGTGATAGAGCTTTGAAATATGTAAGTGTATTAGCCTGTACATTGAGGTCTAGTTATGAGAGCTCCAGGCAATACAAGTGTGTACACATGCAAATATCTAGCTACATGTGACAGACCTAGAAAAAAAACAAGGAAATACAGACCATCATATAAAAAATAAGAAATACACGTGTGTGAAACTGAACACATATACCTACATACATATAACAGAAATAGGAAAATGTATATAAAAATGCACATACATACCTACATGTGACAAATCTGTATGTTGTATATATGTGAACATACACATATATGCCTAAATGTAATGAAGCTAGAAAATACATTTGTGTATGAACCTTCACATTTACACCAATATATGACAAAGCCAGGAAATGTGTGTCTGTAAATATGAAAATAGATATCTACATAGGACAAAGCCTGGGCACTTGAGAGGCAGAGGCAGGTGGATCTCTATGAGTTCGAGGCCAACCTGATCTACAAAATGAGTCCAGGACAGCCAGGAATACAAAAGAAACCCTGTCTTGAAAAACTAAAAAAAGGGCCGGGCGGTGGTGGGGCACGCCTTTAATCCCAGCACTTGGGAGGCAGAGGCAGGCAAATCGCTGTGAGTTCGAAGCCAGCCTGGTCTACAAAGTGAGTCTAGGCCAGCCAAGGCTACACAGAGAGACCCTGTCTCGAAAAACCAAAAAAAAAATAAATAAATAAATAAAAGAAAAACTAAAAAAAAAAAAAACCTAATTAAAAAAAAAAAAGCCGCGTGGGCCAGCATACCCATTTACCTTCATGTGACCTGGCTTGGAAATGTCATGTTAGTCAACACATACTTATAGCCCCCAAATGACCTAAGGCTAAGAAGTGGCGTGAGGGCAAACACGACTCTACACCCCCTAAATAACAGGGCTCATAAATATCAAATCCTCCATCATTGTCCATACAGTTCCCCATGTTTCCAGCTCCAACATGGAGCCAAGGCTACACAGAGAAACCCTGCCTCAAAAAACCCAACCAACCCAAACCAAGCCAAGACAGGCACATGGACCCACCTGGCCACCCCCTCCCCATGTAAACAGGTTTGGAAATGGCTTACGGGTGAGCACACCCACACTCCCGCTCCCTGTGACCCAGCTTGGATATAGCATGGTGGCACACATGCCTACGTTCTCCCCCATTTGATTAGACTCAGAAGTACCATGTGGGTGAAAATGCCCTTATCCCCTCTCCAATGTGACCAGACTCGGAAATGACATGTGAGTCAACAGGCCTAGACAATCTCCCGTAATAGAATTTGCAAAGGCAGATGGTGGAGCTCTGTGTTCAAGGCCAGCTTGGTCTACAGAGTGAGTTCCAGGACAGTCAAAAAGAAAAAGAAAAAAAAATTGGGCTAATACGCCCATAAGCTTGCTCCTCTATATTACAGGGCTCAGAACTGGCATGTGGGCCAATACCTTATACCCCCCCCCCCCCCCCCCGCCAAATGACCAGGCTCAAAAACCTGCCTGTACAGTCTTCCTTGTACCTGGGCTCACAACAGGCATGTGGCAAATATGCCCGTACAACATTCCCTTTCCATGATGTTCAAAAACGACAAACAGACCAACGTGCCCTTACGACCTCCATTTGAGCAGCCTCTTAAATGCCATGTGGGCAAACATACTGCCCACCATATGACGACCAGACTCAAAACAGGCATGTGAGCCAACATGCAAATACACCTGCCATGTTACCAGGATCAGAAACAGCATGTTGACCAACATAACGAAACTGGCATGTGAGTCAACATGCACACAACTCCCCATATGATCAGAATTACAAGTAACATGTGCTTCAAGTGACCATCTTTAAAATATACATGTGGGCTGGGCATGGTGATGCACACCTGTAATCCCAGCACTCGGGAGGCAGAGGCAGGTAGATCGCTGTGAGTTCGAGGCCAGCCTGGTCTACAAAGTGACTCCAGGACAGCCAAGGCTACACAGAGACACTCTGTCTCAAAAAACCAAACCAACCAAAGAAACAAAAAAGACACATCCAAAAAACAAACAAACAAACAAAAAACCCCACATGTGGGCCAACGTGGCTATATAGTCTTCCAAGTTACCGGGTCCATATACCCCCTCCATGTAACTAGGTTCCAAAATGTCTTGAGGTAAAACATTCCCAATGCACGCACACCTCCCAGACAGCGGTTCTCAGAACGGCTTCCGGGCAAACACATCCTATGAACAGGTTCTGAATTAGGATGTGGACCCACATGCCCATGCTCCCCTCCATGTGAGGAGTGGTAAATGGCAGGTTTTCCAACGTGTGCACACTGTCCCACAAAATACACATGTGTGTAATGGAATTCTAGCAGAATCAGCATACTTAGGATAAACATGAGAATAAAATAGTTAAGCCTGGCCGGGCGTGGTGGCGCACGCCTTCAATCCCAGCACTCGGGAGGCAGAGGCGGGCGGATCGCTGTGAGTTAGAGGCCAGCCTGGTCTACAAAGTGAGTCCAGGACAGCCAAGGCTAACACAGAGAGACCCTGTCTCAAAAAACAAAACAAAACAAAACAAAAAATAGTTAAGCCTGGCGTGGTGGCACACACCTTTAATCCCAGCACTTGGGGAGGCAGAGGCAAGCAATTCTCTGTGAGTTCAGGGCCAGCCTGGTCTACAAAGAGAGTTCAGGACAGCCAAGGCTACACAGAGAAACCCTGTCTCAAAAAACCAAAAAAAAAAAAAAAAAAGAAGAAGGAAGAGGAGGAAGTTTTCACCAGATGTAGATTAAGCTTCAGAATGAAGAGATGTTTTCTAGAAGCTCTATGACCTTGAAGACGTCACTGTAGAAAACTGGTTGTTTCCTGTCATCTATGGAGTGTTTTCTGCAGAGGCTCTACAGCCTGTGCATGACGTTGGCCCTGGCGCACCTGGAATGCCTTGCATTTTTGATACTGCAAACAGTGCTCGGTAAGGACTCAGGCTGCAGGGCCCTGATGTTTTTCCTTAGGAAATGTATAGATTAGATATGGGGCTTTGGTATGAGGAACTTGTATCAAAAAACAAAACAAAACACTTTTATTTAGCAACCAAAGAATAAACTTCCCCCGGGGCTGAGGATAAGCCCATGAGAGGCTGACCCACCCAGCTGCTAAGAAGCCTTAGTTCAGAGGCCGGCTGATCGCTGTGAGTTTAAGGCCAGCCTGGTCTACAAAGTGAGTCCAGGACACAGCCAAGGCTAACACAGAGAGACCCTGTTTCGAAAAACCAAAAAAAAAAAAAAAAAAAAAAAAAGAAGAAGAAGAAGAAGAAGACTTAGTTCATCCTGTAGTGCCTCTCTGTCTCCCACCGACTGGAGTAACTGGAAACACTGACACGTGTGGGACAGCATGCCCAGAGATGCCGCACGTGACCAGATTTGGAAATGGCACGTGGCCAACATGTACATATACCACCGCTATGTGTCTGTGCTCAGAAATGGCATTTAAGATAACACACACACATATACCCACCTATGTGGCCCAGTTCGGAAATGGTATGTGCGCAAACATACTTACATACCTCTCCCATGTGACAGAGCTTGTAAAAAATGTCATGTCGGCCAACATGTCTATGTAAACGGGCTCAGAAATGACAAGTGGGTCAACATGCCCGTGGGGTCCCCGTATCACCAGCCTCAAAACAGGCATGTGGGCCATCGAGGCCACTCCCCATCCCCACCCCATGTAAATGGGCTAGGAAATGGCTTTATGGGACATAGAGATATAGATATAGATCTCCCATATGGCCGGGCTGGGGTAGGGCATGTATGCTCACATGTTCACACATCTCAGCTCAGAACAGGCACACCCATACACATAACATGAGTGTGCTTGGAAATGGCATGTGGAAATCGCATGTGGAAATCGCACAGACACCCATATAAACAGCCTACGATATGGCATGTGGTCCAACATATCAAGCCCCCCCAAACGACAGTGATTGTAAATACCAAGTGCTCCCACATGCCCATCAGCCCCCCTCCATGCGACCAGACAACAAAAAAGAACCCCTGAGTCTAACTGACCAGGCAGGACGGTGGCAGGAGAACCAGGTGTCAGTGATTATCTTTTGCTTTGTGATAAGCTCTGGGGTAGCCTGGGCTACAGTAGATCCTGCCTCAAAACTTCCCCTAACAACAAAAATTAAATAAGATAAGAAATGAAGCTGAAAGGGCTTGGTGAGGTGGCTCCATGGATAAAGGCATTTAATGCTACCAAACGTGACAGCCTGAATTCAGTGCTGGAGCCACAATGTGGACAGAACCAACTTGCAGGTTTCCCTCTGACCTCCGCATGGGCACGTTCTTAGGTCTTCAGGCACACACACAAAATAAACGAATGTAATAAGAAAAGAAAAGCTGAGCCTGGCGGTGGGACGACGGTGGCGCACACCTTTAAACTCAACACTCAGGAAACAGAGGCAGATGGATCTCTTTGAGCGGGGAGGCCAGCCAAGGCTACACGGAGAAACCCTGTCTCGAAAAACAACAAACAAACAAACAAACAAACAAACAGAGACTAGTGGTGCCTGCCTATAATTCCAGTACTGAAGAGGAAGAGGCTGGGGGTATCTGTGAGTTCGCTACATTGTGAGAAGATCCTGTTTAAGAAGCCGGGAGTGCAGAGGCAGGCAGATTTCTGACTTTGAGGTCAGCCTGTCTACAGCAGAAGTTGCTAGACAGGCGGGGAAACAAAAAGAGATCCTGTCTCAACCTCCCAATCTCCCCCCAAAGCATAAAAAAACAAACCAACCAGGGAGTAGGGAGGGCACGGGGCGGGGCTAGAGAGAAAACTGCCTGTAACTCCAGGATCCGACCCCCTCTGCTCTCCTGCACACACATGGCGCACATAAACTCTGTGGGCACACGCAAATACGCATGAATAGAAGTAAATTAATAAAGAAAAAAAATGCCTAGGGCAGAGCAAGGAGCCGCAGGCAGGCAGAGATAGCCAGACCTCCCCACGCCCTGTGCGCACCGGCCCCGCCCATAACCGGGGCCCCTCGCCTAAGCCCCGCCCACCACAGGGCCGGTCCCCGGCGAGGCTCCACCCTCCCTAGGCCCCGCCCCGCCCCACCACCCACGAGGTACCCTCCATTTCGGACCCGCCCCTTGCCCAGCTCCACCACCTGAGAGGTCCGGGTTCCGCAGGCCCCGCCCCTCGCCCCGCCTCCGCGCACTGCGGCTGCGCCGGCGTCTCAGGCTCCGAGGCCCCGGTGCCGCGGATCTTTTGTTTCCCCCGCGGGGCTCCCGGCCGCAACGTCAGTCAGAGCCCGGGTCGGAGCCCGAGTGTGTTAGAGCCGAAGGCCGAGTCGGAGTGGGGTCCGACTGTCATCGCCGGAAGGGTGCTGGGGGGGGACCCCGAGGCAGCGCACCCCTCCGTCCGCCGGCCTGTGGGACTGGGACCCGGCCCAGGCCTGCCCGATGGGGCGCGCGGCCCCGGCCAGGAGCCCGCGCCTCCGGCCCCGCGTTCGCGGCCCGCCTGCCTCCCGCGCCGTCGCCTGAGCCCAGCGCACCCCGGAGCGCCGCCCCCGGGCCCGCGCCCCCGGCCCGCGCGCGCCATGGAGCCGGGCCGCGGCGGCGGCGTCGAGACCGTGGGCAAGTTCGAGTTCTCCCGCAAGGACCTGATTGGTCACGGCGCCTTCGCTGTGGTCTTCAAGGGTCGCCACCGCGAGGTGGGTGAGGCTCCCGGGGCCCCCCAGCCCTGGAAACCCACCTGCTATTCTAGGGCCAGAAGCCAGGAGTCACCAGCCCAGGATTCCCTAGTCCTGATGTGAGACCAGTAGTGTGCTTACCTAGCCTGGCATTCCATCCGCTCAGATTCCAGGCCCAGGAGAGAGAAGCCTACCTGCCTGCCTCTGGCGTCCTCCCATCCCACGACCCTTGTTGGGACAGCCACCCTAGGCCAACAATGTGTTCCCACCTTGCGGGGCAGAGGGAGGGACGTTCTGGGTCCTGAAGGTCCACGTCTGTCTTTTCAGAGGCACGACTTGGAGGTGGCCGTCAAATGCATTAACAAAAAGAACCTTGCCAAGTCTCAGACACTGCTGGGAAAGGAAATCAAAATCCTGAAGGTGAGCCAGCCGCCGCCTCGAGGGAGGGGGAGAGAGTGGGTCAGTTCTTGTCTCGCTCATGAGAAACTTGGGTTTGTGTCCTAGGAACTAAAGCACGAAAACATTGTGGCGCTGTATGACTTCCAGGTAAGGCCCGAGGCTTCTGCTCTGGGCTTGGGGGAGGGGTAATGTTATTCTTGCAGGTGACCCATTCACAGTCTCAGGCGCTAGGCTGCCCGGGGCTGGTGCCCCCATTGGGCAGTTGATGGCTCTAGGTTAGTATTTGGCGTAGGGGAGCTGGATCTCCGAAGGTGGTGTCTCTGGCTTGCCCATTTCTGAGGCCACAAAGGGCCAGGGAGACCCTCTTCTGGTCCAAGTTTGTCCTGGCTTACCCTGGGTCTTGGGGGCCTCCCTAGCTTATCTGTTGCCTCTTGAGGAAGGAAGGCAGCAGTAAACGCTAGCGTTGAACCTCTGGCGATTGCATAGCTCGCGTCGTGTGTGGTTTGGGTTTAGTGCGCCCTGTTGATAAGGACCCTTTCCTCTCCTCAGTGTCTGACCTAGTGGCCTTTTACTGCATCTAAGTGTCCCAGGCAGGCCCACCTGTCTGGGCTGGCGGGTTTGTTTGTTGACATTGCTTCAGCGGCCTGGCATTGGCCGGCCCACTCCTGCGTCAGAGGCTGGGAGGGGGAGGGGTTGCTGGAGATTCCTTCTTGCCGGCAGTTGGGGCTGGGCCCACTGGACCCGGCAGCAGGATGCCGCCACCTCAGAACTGGCTGCCTCAGCAAGCCAGCTAGCTGACCAGTCATCCTCAGTGCTGCCCTCCAGGTCCCCAAGCCCAGTGGTGGCAGGGGCTGAAGGCCCTTAATGTGCTGTGTGGGGACCGGGAACCCTAGGTGCTGGTCCCTGAGCAAAATGCTGACTAATGATTTTGAAACCTGTTTACTGGGGCCACGGGACCAACCCTGGCTGAGGGAAGTTTCAGGCGGGCAGCTGTGTTTTGGTGGCCACCTCCCCTCCCTTCCTCTCTTCCTCCCCGGGTTCCTTTTCCACCTTTACCTTTGGGGCTGTGACATGTCATGAGGTGACATGAGCAGGGCCTAGGTCCAGTGTGACAGGGAGTACCTGGCAACAGCTGGAGACACTGTGTACTGGGTCCAGGAGGTTGCCCTTCTGAGCCTGCCTTTCCTTCCCTCCCCGTGCCTCTTTCTGCCCCCATCCCGTGCTCCAGGAAGGGCCAGGTCAGCACAGCCCGTGTGCCTCTTAGAGAACCCAAGGCTGAGTAGATTAGCGACAGACTCTGGCTCTTTGCACCCTGTGGTCCCCTCCGGCCTCCCACAGTCCCCTTGCAGGGTGTTTCCACGGTGGTCTGGCTAGAACTGAACAGATAATGCTTAGGTCCACTCAAGACTTGAGCCCTTGGCTTTCACTTGCTCTGCTTCATCTCACCAAGCCCCGACTGCCATGTCCTCCAGGACTGGCAAGGCTGTGGCTTCCTCTGCCCGGAGAGAAATGCTGAGAGATGCCAGTCCCTGCCCTCTCCCAAGGACTCAGGCCCTTCGCCCCGTGGCATGTGGGTTGTTGCTCAGTATCCTTGATATTTAAGACATCCACTTTGAGCCGGGAGTGGTGGCGCACACCTTTAGTCCCAGCACTCAGGAGGCCTCTGAGTTTGAGGCCAGCCTGGTCTACAAAGTGAGTCCAGGACAGCCAAGGCTACACAGAGACCTGGTCTGGTGGGGGGAGGGGAATTGTTCTCCAGTCCTTGTGCAGAGGAGGGTAGCTGTCCTTCTCTCCTCTTAGGCGTCTCCACAGTTTTGAGGTTACTCCCTAGAGATGGCAGCTGCTGCCGTCTACCTCACTGTCCTCCATGGTCTCTTGGGGAAGGCAAGAAGCTTCAGTTTCTTGTCACATGTTGATGTCTCGTCTGCTCTGAAGACCCACACTTGGTTCTACTGGAATGGTAGCTCGCAGGCCCAGTGTTGAGAGGTGGCTGCCACGAAATGGTCACCTGGGTTGGGCCACACATGCTGTGCCATCACTTCCTCTGTCAGGCCGCAGGTTAGGACACTGGGAACACAGGTGCTGTTTGCTGTTTCTCTGCTGCTGTGGTTATTTAAGGCCATGTGGTGCCTAGGGCTTGACTGCTGTGGTTCACTTTACTACCCTAACCCCTCCTGAGGGACACAAGCTATTCTGGGATTCTGGCAAGCCGAAATGTGGTCATGACTGTCCTTGGGCTCTTGGCTAGGATAGACATGTAGATGGATTCCTAGAAGTCGGAGCCCTGGGCAAGAGGTGTACATACTGTAGTTTGAGTGACTGTTGTCCAATGGCCCAGAGAGACAGTGCCAGTGTTCATCTGGCGAGAGGTGTACATACTGTAGTTTGAGTGACTGTTGTCCAATGGCCCAGAGAGACAGTGCCAGTGTTCATCTGGCGAGAGGTGTACATACTGTAGCTTGAGTGACTGTTGTCCAATGGCCCAGAGAGACAGTGCCAGTGTTCATCTGGCGAGAGGTGTACATACTGTAGCTTGAGTGACTGTTGTCCAATGGCCCCAGAGAGATAGTGCCAGTGTTCATCTGGCGAGAGGTGTACATACTGTAGCTTGAGTGACTGTTGTCCAATGGCCCAGAGAGACAGTGCCAGTGTTCATCTGGCGAGAGGTGTACATACTGTAGTTTGAGTGACTGTTGTCAAATAGCCCCAGAGAGACAGTGTTCATCTGGCAGCTGTCCATCTCCTGAGGTTGCACTGGCTCAAAGCTTATCTCTTCAGTCAAATCTTACTAGTGTTTTTGTTTGTTGGTTGGTTGGTTTTTTATATTTATTTATTTATTTATTTTTGAGACAGGGTTTCATTGTGTAACCCTGGCTGTCCTGAAACTAATTCTGAAGAACAGGCTGGCCTTGAACACAGAGATCCGACTGCTGCTGCCTCCTGATTGGGGTTAAAGGCATGCACCGACATCATAAGGCTAGTGTTTGTTTTGTTTTGTTTAAGATTTATTTATTTATTCAGGCTGGGTGTTCTGGTGCATGCTTTTATTCCCAGCACTTTGAAGCAGAGGCAGGCAGATTGCTGTGAGTTCGAGGCCAGCCTGGACAACAAAGTGAATCCAGGACAGTCAAGGCTACACAGAAACCCTGTCTTGAAAAAACAAAACAAAATACATGCACAAAGATTTATTTACTCATGTATATGTATGAGTTTAGGCCAGAAGCAGATCATTTCTCTCCCCCCACCTCGGAACTCAGGGATCCACCTGGCTCTGCTGCCGAGTGCTGGGATTAAAGGTGTGTATCACCATGCCCAGCCAGATGCTACATCTCTTGTAGCTAGAGTTATAGGCAGCTGTGAGTTGTCCAAGAAGGATGCTAGGCATTAGAAAATAGATCCTTGGGCTGGAGAGATGGCTCGGTGGTTAAGAGCACTATCCTGCTCTTCAAAAGGACCTGGGTTCAATTCCCAGCACCCATGTGGCAGCTCACAGCTGTCTGTAACTCCAATTCTAAGAGATCTGACACCGATATATACTGATGCACATAAAAAAAAAAATAAAAAATAGGCTGGACAGTGGTGGCGCACACCTTTGATCCTAGCACTTGGGAGGTGGAGGCTGGTGGATCTCTGAGTTCGAGGCCAGCCTGATCTACAGAGCGAGTTCCAGGACAGCCAGAGCCGTTACACCGAGAAACCAAAAAAAAAGAAAAGGAAAGAAACAAAGAAAAGAAAAGGGCTGGAGAGATGGCTCAGAGGTTAAGAGTACTGTCCGTTCTTCCAAAAGGTCCTGAGTTCAATTCCCAGCAACCACATGGGAGGCAGAGTCAGGCAGATAACTGAATTCGAGGCCAGCCTGGTCTACTAAGCAAGTCCAGGACAGCCAAGGCTACACAGAGAAACCTTGTCTTAAAAAAAAAGAAAAAAAGAAAGAAAGAAAGGGAACAGGCAGAAGTCTTTTGCTTTTGTTTGTTTGTTTTCCAAGACAGGGTTTCTCTATGTTAGCCTTGACTGTCCTGAACTCCCTTTGTAGACCAGGCTGGCCTCGAACTCTCAGCGATCCACCTGCCTCTGCCTCCCCAGTGCTGAGATTACAGTCGTGCGCCACCACACCTGACACAAGAGCCAGTGCTCTTAACAGCTGAGGCCTCATGGCCGGCATCTTGAGTAGTGGTAAACAAATACACTTTGTCTCCCATGTTGGAAGCAGGGTGCTGTCGTCTCTGAGGGTCTGACCCTGAGTGTCGCCTTGCCTTGTCGCTTTATGTCAGGCTGGCAGCAAGTTGTCTCCTCATGGCCTGTGCTTGCTCCTGCAAAGACCAGGGTCTGTGGTGACAACCTGAGGTCAGGCTCTTAAAGCTGCCCACTTGGTGCTGTCTGTCTATGCAAGTGTTGGTGATTTGTCTCTGATAGGTCACACATAGGTGTGTGACCCTCCCCTCGCTTGTGTTTGGTCTGTGTGTCTGAGACAAAGGCTCTCGCCAGGGCAGCCCCCATGCAGGCTGCCTTCCTGCACCTGGCAGAAGCAGCTTAAGGGAGGAGGAGTTTAATTCGGCTTCAGGTTCTAGTTGGCCATCAGCCTGCAGGTGCCTGGCCATGGCCGCCCCAGCCATGCTGCCACCAGCTGGGGACCAAGTGTTCAAACATGGGCACCTGTGCTGGCATATTCAGACCACACATGACACTGACCAGGTGTGGGTGCAGGGCAATCCCAGCCCATGGGAGGCAGATCCCTGAGTTCCAGGCCAGCCTGGTCTACACAGTGAGTGCCAGGCCAGTCAGAGCTACATAGTGAGACCCTGTCCCCCACAATCAAAACCAAACCATAATGCCAGCTCCTTCCTATTCCTGGTCGTGCTGATGGTCCAGCCTAGGTCCCTGAGCTCCACCAGAGCGATGGGGAGGAACACTCAGGGTGATACAGGCTCTCTCCTGCCATCTCACACTGTGTGCTGCCATAGGTGGGCTTGCTCAGTCCCTGTCTACCTGCCAGCCTTGCTGTTTATGACTCCCTGGAGATGAGTACGCTGTCTGGCCGGTTCTCTGAAGCCCTACGCCTTGCCAGGTTGTCCCAGGCTGACTCACCTCCACCTTGCAGACAGACCAGCTCCCAGTTCTTCTGTCTGGGTTAGGGGAGTGCCTGCAGTTACTGTTGGCCTGGGATGGGCATTTGGTTGTGGCCTTCCCACTCACAGTGGAGAAAGGCCTTTTGTTTTTGATTTTTGGTGTGTTTTTGTTTTTGTTTTTGTTATTCAAGACAAGGTCTCTGTGTAGCCTTGGCTGTCCTAGACTCACGCTGTAGACTAGGCTGGGCCCTAACTCAAGAGACCCACCTGCCGCTGCCTCCCGAGTGCTGGATCACAGGTGTGCCTACCACGCCTGGCTGGAGATCGTTCTTATCTTGTGGGTTCAGTCAGAGATAGGCCAGAATTCAAGTAAGTCAGCAGCAGCCTGTATACGTGCAAAACGGAATATACATTTTTCTCTCTTTTCCTTCCCTTTTTTTTTTTTTTAAAACAGGTGTATCCCAAACTGGTCTGGAGCTCACTATGTAGGCAGGCTCTGAATTTGAGAGTTCTGTCTGTCTCTGCCTTTCCAGTGCTGGGATCAAAGGCATGCACTACCACAGCCACCACACTCAACTCTTTCTTTGTTTTTCAAATCAGGGTTTCCTAAATCCAAACTAACCTTAAACTCCATGAATTTCTGATAGTGCTCCCTTCACTTTGGGACTAAAGGCATACACCATCAATGCATCCAGCGCTCAGATATGTAGCGTTAGCTGGCATTGGATTTGTGATCCTCCTATCTCATCCTGCTAGATGCTGGGGTTACAAATGGGCGCCACTATACTGAACTTGCTTGTTTTATTTTTTTAATTCTTTTATTTTCATATCTATGGGTGTATTGCTTGAATATATGCCTGCATCACTGGCATTCCTGGTGTCTGTAAAGGAGGAAAGAGGGTGTTGGATCCCTGAACTGGAATTCCAGGTGGTTGCCCCCATGTGGGTGCTGAGAGTAAAACCCTGGTCCTCTGCAACAGCATCCAGTTCTCTTAAACACTGAGCCTTCTCTGCAGCACCTCCCTTTAGTAATTAATTAATTAGTTTATTTATTTATTTAGGTTTTTTGAGACGAGTTCTCTGTAACAGCCCTGGCTGATGTGGAACTATCTCAGACTCAGAGATCTGCCTGCCTCTGCCTCCCAAGCACTGGGATTAAAGGCGTGCTCCACCACCCGGTAAAACAAATGCTCTCTAGCCACCTTTCCAGCTATTTAAACCCGACCCTAATTTATCTTTTTAAGTCTGAAATGATGGGTTGATGTTGAACCAGGAATTCAACTCAGGTTGTCAGGCCTGCTGACAGATTCTTTTACCTGCTGGACCAAGGATTTTACCTTTTGAGTTGTAGATAACATAAAAATACTGAGGGTGCAAAGCTTGTGATGAAATCCACACTAAAGCCTCTGGCTGTGTGGGATAGACGCCAAGTTCCAGAGGTGCCTGCCCCTTGTAGCTCTGGTCTGGTCTCATGTCTGCCTGGCCTGTGTACTTCTTGCAAGGAGATTGTTTCTTTGTTGAGGGAAGCCTTCTGGCTTTTGGTGGCGAGTAGGAGGCACCTTTTTGACTGTAGTGTCTACACTGGTCAGGATTGCTGTAGATAGATTTTAGGAGTACAGTCCCAGAGAGGAATTCCGTGGAGCTATTCCTAAGGAACCACTCTGCTCCTCTGCACTATCTTGAGGTCTCAGAGAGGGGCTGGCTATTCACAGTGCAGAAGTTGGTGCATGACCGGAGGCCTGCAGACCCTACTGGATGCAACGTGTCTCCTCCAGGAGGCTGCAACAATGGGTGGCTGCTGGAGCCCACTGTGGTCAAGTGGACCTTCCTTTTACACACCCCCACACCCCCACACACACTTTCACACACACTCTCTCACACACAGTCACACAAATACAGCCACACATACAACCACACACTCATAGTCCCACACACTCACCGCCTCATACACACACTCACAGTCACACAGGCACACACATTCACACACTCACAGTCACACACACAGTCACATGCTCACAGTCACACAGACAGCCCCCCCCCCCCAGTGCTATGAGCTGGCCTTCCTTCTGTCAGCCTTGTCACCGCCTGTAGTCCAGAAACCTGGCTCCTCAGGAGTTAAGTGGGTCAGTGCTCGACACCCGCCTGCCAGATCCAGCCTGAGATCACCAGACGAGAGTGGAGCAGGCAGAGGGTGGAGAGCTGGGATCCTATTAAGCAAAATATGTCAGTGTCTGGGGCGGGGCAGCCTCCTACGTGCCCAGATGCCCGTAGCTTCCCAGGATGCTGGACTCTTAGACCAGCAGTGCATGCTGAGGATAGCAGGCCCAGCCCTTGCAGGTGCTGACTCTGTTCTCCATCTGAAGTGTCTGTTGTCCTTGTGAGTAAGTCTTCCCCTCACACAGGAAGGGAAGCTCGGCAAAAGAGTGTCTGCCTCCAAGACCTGCCTTGCTCTACTGCCAGCTGGGACTGGCCCACTGGCCACCCTCTGTCACCCTCCTCCCTTCACGGGCTGGGTGATGGGACCTGGCTGGCAGACGGCAGTGTTGGGAGCCTGCCTAGGGTGTTCCCCGTGGTGCTCAGTGTGGGAGCCTGGGTGGCTGCTGTCTGCTCTCTGCTTAGTAGCCTGCACTGTGTGCTGGGATTGAAGTTCCACTCGAGCTGAGCAGAGGCTGGAGACGGTGGTGCCTGTTGCAGAGGAGGGCACCCCGTCATCATGGAGGGACAGGTCTAGGTGGCCTGTGGCCCTGGAAAAGGTCTTGCTTAGAGGCCTTCCTGCTTTGCAGTTTGCCTCAACTCCTCACTCCTCCCAGGCTGGAGGCAGCACGGCCTAGCCCTGGAAGCCAGGCAGGAATGGTCTAAGTTGGTCGGGATTGGCTGGGTGTTGGCTTAAGCAGGGGCTGGAAGACGGCATGAAAGCCAGCCTGCCCGGGCGAGCCCCGCTGCTGCACAGAGCTGGGCATGTTTCTTGGTTTCTTGGGTCTTGGCTCATTCATTTGTGAAACTGGCTGGGGAACATCCTGTGCCTGGTTCCCTGTGGGGCTCAGGGAGATGGAGCAGTGGGACAGAAGGTTCGAGGAACAGGCCTGAGGGGGCTTGCCAAGATGGTGCTACTAGTGGGGCAGTAAGGCCACAGCTCAGGCCTGGTGGGAGTGCTCGTTGCTCTCTTGGGACAGGAGGTCAGAGTGGGGTGACAAGCTGACTGTTGTGAATTGTGGACCCCAGTCTACCAGAGCCCTTCTGGGAGAGGCTGTGTAGTTGCTGAAGCCTTGTGGTTCACATCAGCTTTGCTTCTAGGGAGGCAGCAGGCAGTTGCTGTGTGTCAGGACACGTTTACAGGTGACAGCTGCTATCTGTAGCGCTTGGTTGGGATCCTAGCTTAATACTACGGGTGGCCAGCCTGGTCCACAAAGTGAGTCTAGGATAGCCAAGGCTACACAGGGAAACCCTGTCTCCAAAAACCAAACACCAAAACCAAAACAAAAAAAAACTAGGGGAGGTACCACTTCCCAGAACTTTTATCTGTCCTTGTCACTGTTCCTGCTTGTCCTGGCTGGGTAGATGAGTTTGAGGCTCTGGGACAGACCATGTCCTAATGATAAAGACAGGCCTGGGTCCCTACCTGTCACCCCTCTGATGTGTGTGTGTCCCACAAGTGACACCAGAGGCCTGCCTTGCCTGTGCTGGTGCTGCAGAGACAAGCCCTCTTAGATACAGAAGGAGCCGGTTGTGTGTCTGTGGCCTTGGCTGTGCCTTGAGCTCTCTAGCTCCCGCTTCAGCCAAGCGGAAGGAGCCTCAGGTGGTTTCTTCAATTTGGTCTCCATCCTACCTAGACATTATCCCTCCATTCTGGGCCCCTAACCTCCTTCCTGGTTTGTTCCTCTGCCCTCCTTTTGTGGCTCCTCAGACTGGGGGCCCTACAGAGCATGACCTGCCCAGAGTCTGTCCCCTGCAGCTGGCCTGGGAGGCAGAGGTGAGAGTAGAGCCAGATGGGGCCAAGCCGAGGCTCCTCATCTCTGGCAGGGCAGGGCAGCTGAGGAAGGGCCGTGGGTTCTGGCCTTCAGGCCTTCACAAAGCAGTCTAGGCCTGTCTTTGTGACTAGCCTCCCACATGGGCTACACCCAGTTTGTCAGTCTTAGGAACACACTGGAGTGGGACAGCCGGACTGCCTGAGCACACTTCATGGCTCCCCAACCTCGCTGGTGCAGCTCTGGGGCACATGGGAGGGCTCTTTGTATATTCACATCCTAGGTGCTTAGATACTTTGTGTCTGTCGATCATGAGGAGTTCATGTGCAGGCTGTAGCCATGGGGGCTGTGCTGGGGGCATCTGGGGCTGAGGGTTTCTGCCCCCATCGGGCCCCTGCAGGCTATGAGAAACACTTTGTCTGCAGTCTCTTTTTGGTCTGGGCCCTCTCCATCTTCAGCTGAGTTCCTTAGGAGCAGGAGGTGCTGGAGGAATAGGGTGGGGCTGGAGTGGGGAGGCCTTTTTCCTGTGGTTCCCAAGACCAACTGTCCATCTGGCTGCTACATTTCAGGGATCATGCTGCCTGCAGAAAGACTTGTAGGTTGTTTAGATCTGGCCTGTCTGGCTTGGTGCCCCGGGGTCCCGAGTTTGTCAATGCGGGCTGTGAGGGTGGTGGTGGTTGTGGTTATGAGGAGTGATTTACTAAGGGAGGCACCACAGCGTGGGGCTTGGCCCTGTCGAATGGATGGTCCCTGTTCACAGCAGGCTGTTATTGCTGGGTACTTGACTAGAGTAGGGACCATACCGGTACCCAGGTGAGGGTTTGCCTGAGCTTGAGACAGAGCAGTGGACGGAGGAGACCTTCCTGTTGCTGACCCAGCCTGACAGTACCAGCCTGTAATCTGGTTTGTGGATTCCAGAGCCGGGAGCAGAGTAGCGCTTGAGCCTAAGCATCAAGGCCAGCTCCCTTTGGGCAGGAGTTACCTTCCTAGGTCATGAGCCACATACATATCAGCCTTTTCATGCCTTGAGCCTTGTGGAGATGGGGTCTCAAGCACCAAGGCCATATTTAGTATGACCGTGACAACAGGTACACACTCCCCAAGCCATTTGCCACAGGTGTCCTCACCACAATGGACACAGGCCTGGCCATGTTCATTCAGCTTCAAGCCACTTGGATAGATGGCATGTTGAGGGTGCCTGTTGTCCCGTGTGCTCTTCTAAGTAATGTCCAGTGTGAGACTATACAGTGTACTCTCCCATCTCAAATGGCTTGTTCTGTCTTACAGGAAATGGCCAATTCTGTCTACCTGGTCATGGAGGTGAGTTCCCATGGAGCCAGGGCACAGGGGTACACGAGTATAAGCATGAACTATCGACACTCCTAGCTGGGATTTTGGGGATACCTGCACTGGAAAGGTATGGGGCTAAAGAGTCTAGGAAGGCTCAGAGTCTGGAGGTTCTCTGGCCGTGTCCTGATGGTATCTGTCTTGTCTTTTGCAGTACTGTAATGGTGGAGACCTGGCTGACTACCTGCACAGTGAGTAGGCACACCCCAGACTGCGGCCTCAGATGCTGCCAGCTTGCTTTGCCCCTGCTGGGTTGTGGCGTTGATCCTGCTGCTTGGGCTGAATAGGAAGTGAACCCAGCTCTTACTGCCCTTCAGTCTGAGCACCTCAGCTATTTATGGAGTGTCTCCCCCATGCTAGGTGGGTGGCAGAAGCAGAATAGTCGGGTTCTGTTTTGCCCCGGATGAGGACATGAGCAGGGTCGGTGGGTCCAGCAAGCACTGGCAGCCATGGACATAGGGAGGCACAGCTTTCATGATGGGCCAGTGGGCAGCGTTAGAGTATTGTGCAGTTGTGCCAAGAGAGCTCTCTGGGAGTATCTGATGGGTACCGGCTGAGAGGGGCCCCCAGGCAGAGCAGGGAAGCTTCAGGCAGCAGGAGAGCTCAGGGGCCGCTGGCACACAGCAAATGGTGGGGCTTGGTGAGCAGAGTGAAGGAGTTCCGGATCTCTTCCATGGGTCTCTGAGGGTTGGAGAGCAGGGCAAGTGGAGACGATGTAGGGCCCAAGGCCCAAGGCCTAGAAGGGAGCAGTGGCTATCTATGACTCAGTCAGAGTGGCAGACACCCCTTGGCAGACACCAGCAGGGATCGATGGCTCAAAGCAGTCCCTCCTAGATGGTGCCTTCTGCCTTAGGCTGTGACAGAAGTAGCAGCTCCGTAGCCTCCTCTTAAGGGTACGGCATCTCCAAGCACCTTTCTCCAAAGGCACACAGGCCCTGGTGTTTGGCACCTCCCTCTACTGGACCCCAGGACACGCCCAAGCCTGGGCACTGGCTTCTAGCTGAGCCATCAGAGAAGACCCTGGGTCTGAGGGCCCTGTGCAGTCGGCTGAGACGGCTGTGCAGTAGGTGTAGCTGCGCTGACTGTGCGCTCCTGGCCGCAGGTGCAGTATGGCCTGTCAGCTCACTGCACGCTCAGGTTCACGTGGCTGAGCCGTGCCTGGCTTTGCCCGCTCAGTATTTGTTCCTGTCCTCTGGGGCAGCCACACAACATCCTCCTCCACGACCTTCAGTAGTTGGGCAGTTCCTGGCAAGTTTCCAGGCTCCACAGGTGTTAGGTCGGCCCTTGGCCAACTATCAATGGCCCAGGGAAGAGTGAGCAGGCCAGACAGGGTGCATACGGACCCTGTGCATGTGTGTGTTTCAGTTCCAGTGCTGCCTCACCAACTGCCCGTCTGTCAAGTGATTGGGCTGTGGTGAGCTGGGTAGTCCAGGCTGGATCTAAAGGGAATGTTTGTTTGTTCTCATTTTGGTTTTGCGCCATCTCTCCAGCAGTTTGTTTATTTTCAGTTTGTATGTGCCAAGTGTGTGTGTCTAAGGTGTACATGTTTCGGTGTCTGCCTGCCAGCCTTTTCAGATCCGGTTATCAGTGAGTTGCCAATTGTGAAGCCTTCACCCCGTCTGGCCTGAACACAGTGGGCTCAGGGCTCTGCTTCGAGTTCCCTTCTATTTACTTTTTGTTGTTGTTTTTGTTTTGTTTTGAGACAGAGTTTCTCTGTGTAGCCTTGGCTGTCCTAGACTCACTTTGTAGTCCAGGCTGCCCTCGAACTCATAGCAACCTGCCTGCCTCTGCCTCCTGAGTTCTGGCATTAAAGGTGTGTACCACCATGCCCAGCTTTGTTTGCATTTTAAAAAAAATACTTTTTGCTGGGTGGTGGTAGCTCCCACCTTTAATCCCAGAACTCTGGAGTTCTCTGCCGGCCTGGTCTACAAAGTGAGTTCTAGAGTAGTCAGGGCTACACAGTTAAACCTTGTCTGGAAAAACCAAGACAGATATAGATAGATAGATGGATGGATGGAGTAAATAAACAGAATAAGTAAATAATAAAACCTTTTCATTTGTTTCTAATGTGTCTGTCTGTAGACGAGGTGCATTCCTGGCACTTGCCAAAGGGTGCTGGAAACGTTGGGCCTGGGGTTACAGATGGTTATGAGCCACCATGTAGGTGATGAGAACCAAACCCAGATTCTCTGTGAGAGCAGCAAGTGCTCTTAACTGCTGAGGCATCTTTCCAGCCCCTGTACCTACTTTTACTTAAACTTGCATTTGGGAGGCTACTGTGGACGAGGTCCCCAGAAGTAGGGACAAAGCCTAGTGATCGACTCTCTTAGGGATGTGGAAGATCCTAGAAGGTGTCGACGGAGAAGCAGCAACCAGGAAGTGCAGAGTGCTGTCAGCAGCACCACGAGCTAGCAGTTAGGGTTGCTGTGAGTGGGGGTCCTTAAGGAATGTTTGGCAAGAGCGGCAGGTGGACTTTAGGCTTGAAATAAACAGAGAACAGCTTCTTCTGGCGGTTGCAAGATGAGCTGGCCTAGGTGTCTAGTGGTTTGCAGCCCTGTGTGTTGGAGGCCTCTTGGGGAGCAGCAATGCTGCTCAGCCCCCTGAGTCTGCTTTCTTTACAGCCATGCGCACCCTGAGTGAAGACACCGTCAGGCTGTTCCTGCAACAGATCGCTGGTGCCATGCAGCTCTTGCACAGCAAGGGCATCATCCACCGCGATTTGAAGCCCCAGAACATTCTGCTGTCCAATCCTGGGGGTCGCCGTGCCAACCCCAGTAACATCCGAGTCAAGATTGGTGAGACCTGTTTGGGTGGTGGCTCCCTGAGAGACTGCAGCAAGGGACCCTGCCCACAGCAGTTCTGAGCTCAGGCCATCTGGGTGCTTCTCCTGCAGCTGACTTTGGATTCGCCCGGTACCTCCAGAGCAACATGATGGCGGCCACACTCTGTGGTTCTCCTATGTACATGGTACGAGCCTGTTCATGCATGGTTCAGGACCACTTAACTCAACACCAGCTACCCTGAAGAGTGAGGGGCAGGGGCCAGCCTCCAACCTGAGACCCTTCCAGGAAGGCCAGGCCCTCCAAAGATCAGCTGGCCTCCTTTTGGATTGCAGTCAGAGTTGTAGTACCATTGTAATGTGAAAACTGGTTGGGTTAGCCGGGTGTGGTGGCGACACCTTTAATCCCAGCACCGGGGAGGCAGAGGAAAGGCAGGTGGATCCCTGTGAGTTCGAGGCCAGCCTGGTCTACTAAGTGAGTCCTGGACAGCCAAGACTACACAGAAACCCTGTCTCAAAAAAAAAAAAAACAAGTGGTTGGGTGGTGTGTATTGGTTGCCTGGCACCTGTTACTGGTTACTGCATACTAGTATACAGTAGTGCTGATCTGTGTTGTCACCCTGTAGGCCCCTGAGGTCATCATGTCCCAGCACTACGATGGGAAGGCTGACCTGTGGAGCATTGGCACCATTGTCTACCAGTGTCTGACAGGGAAAGCCCCTTTTCAGGTGAGTGAGCCCCACGGCATTAAGAGATTAGTGAGCCCCAAAGTCCTAGCCTGTGTTCCCTAGATGAAAGCCCTCACTATACTGTTCCATGGTCACCGTAATACTGCATTTCCTATTGTCAGGTAGCCCTAGGCCCTGACCAGTCACTACTGACCCTGACATACAAGCACATCCTGCCTAGCAGAGCACCCTCTTACACAGGGCTTAAGCCATGCATACCTCTTTACTTGGTAAGTTAAAGGTCACTTCTGCTATGAGCCCCACCGGAGATCAGAGTCATGTCTGAATATTGATACACTGGGTTAAGATCTCCTGACCTTCCATCCATCCTTGCATCTAAAACATAACCTAAGCATTAGTGTTCTTCACCTGGAGGCAAGTCTGCATCAAGGGGAATTTGAGAACCAAGCGTGCGTCTGCCTTGGCAAGATATGATATTGACGCCTGGGGTGTCCCCAAGCTGATAGGGCTGCCATTATAGCTTCTACTAGTCAACATTGACCATTCAGGCCAGGAGTTAGCTTTGCTACCTCTCACTGGGATGTCAGCTCGTGAGCCTCCCAGATGTGTCCCCCAGCAGGTATTCAGTGAGGGATTCCCTGTTCGGTCCTGGCCACTCCCTTCTCAGCTAGAGGGTCTAGTGATTCTCTCTGTCACCTGTCTTCCCATTGTCCTTGTGTGCACATGGCATATGAGCTGCCTAGGGGTCCTCGCTCTAGGGTGTGTGGGGGTGCACGTGGCATATGAGCTGCCCAGGGGTCCTCTCTCTGGGGTGTGTGGGGGTGCACGTGGCATATGAGCTGCCCAGGGGTCCTCTCTCCGGGATGTGTGGGGGTGCACGTGGCATATGAGCTGCCCAGGGGTCTTCTCTATCAGGTCTCTGGAAGTGAAGGTACTGGAAAGGCGTAGCAATGACAGTTGTCAGGGCCCTGTGGTAACTGTTTCATTGCTGTCTCCACAGGCCAGCAGCCCTCAGGACTTGCGTCTGTTTTATGAGAAGAACAAGACACTAGTTCCTGCGTAAGCATCTCTCCCTACTCCCCAGGGTGGGTCCACCCTGGCAGCTCACAACTTAACTCAAACCCATCCTCTCTCCCAGCATCCCACGGGAGACATCAGCTCCCCTGCGGCAGCTGCTCCTAGCTCTGTTGCAACGTAACCACAAGGACCGCATGGACTTTGGTGAGCGCAGGCCACTTGCTTGGTCTTGGGTCCTACATCTGGCTGCCATTATGTTAGCTGGGCTCCTGAACCCCAGCAAGGCCGGCACACTGAAGGCTGCTGAGGTTGGGGCCACATGTTCTCAGGAGCCATGGTCTGGGCCTCTGCCTAAGTAGCTGGGATCAGGCTGTCTGGGTCAGGGGCATCAAGATAATTCACTCCTTTATCCACAGATGAATTTTTCCACCACCCTTTCTTAGATGCCAGCACCCCCATCAAGAAGTGTGAGTCTCTGGGGGTTTTGGGCACAAATAGGGCTTGTAACATGTTCCCTATAAGTACCACATTGCTATCTTGGGGGACACCTTGGAAAGATGGGCACCTGGTTCTGCCTCCTTTAAGGCCTTGTGTACCTAGGTGGCTCTGATGTTATGGGCTTGGGGACACTGGAGGTACCAGTGCAGGGTGGTGTAACTTGCTGCTGCCTGCTTGTCACTGGTGAGAACTGGATGATGCCAGTCAAGGGCAGCCACGTCTCTAGAGCTGGAGGGGGGGACCAGCAGTGTGCAGAGTGACCCACATCCCTTTTGCAGCCCCACCTGTGCCTGTGCCCTCATACCCAAGCTCAGGGTCCGGCAGCAGCTCCAGCAGCAGCTCTGCGTCCCACCTGGCATCTCCACCGGTGAGTTGGCTTTTTGGGTTTCTGTTGGGCTATGGAATGCAGACATAGATCTACCTGCCTCTGGTTCTTACATGCTTCAGGCATGATCTGTGTAGCCTGTATCCCGTATGGCTGGCGGGGAGGGGCTTGCCTTTAATATTTGAAAGAGCACACTCTGCTGTGTTGTAGGAAATGTCCAAGCCCAGCCACTTGGCTCAGCACCACTGTGCTGGTCTGCGTTACCCCTGGGGAGGTTGGTTGCCTATGGACCCAGCTCACCAGCCTTGCTCTGTTCTGCAGTCCCTAGGGGAGATGCCGCAGCTGCAGAAGACCCTTACCTCCCCAGCCGACGCTGCTGGCTTTCTGCAGGGCTCCCGGGACTCTGGTGGCAGCAGCAAAGATTCTTGTGACACAGATGACTTTGTCATGGTCCCAGCCCAGTTTCCAGGTCAGCCCCACTCTGCAGGGAGGCAGCCTGCCTCACAGTGTTTGTTGGGGAGGGGGGGTATAGGAGCTTTGTCAGCCAGCTTTGGGTACATGCACATGATATGGGCGTGGTCATAGAGTCTTTGTAGTCCTGAGCATGGGGCTCAGACCTGTCTTCCTGTGACCACTGGACTGGGTTCTAAAGCTTTGAGCTTTCTGGGGAGAATGTCACCACCACCGGTGTGTCTGAAAGCCCTTGTGGTCAGGTTCTAGAGCATTAAAAAATAAAAAAAGGACGTGGTTGGTCCAGGTGGTATATGTACAACACAGAGGTGGCTCAGAAGGTTTGCCATGCCAGTGGCTTGGAGTAGATGTCCCTTTCTCTGGGACGCCACAAAGTCGCTGTATTAGCATGTAACAGCACTGCCCCGACTGCACACTCTGGGAGAAAGGGAACATTGGACAGAACACAGAGAGCCTGAGAGAGGGTCAGGTGAGCCAAGGAGAGCAGAGGACACCTTGGCCAGGTGCTGTCTTCTTCTACAGGTGATCTGGTAGCTGAGGCAGCCAGTGCCAAGCCCCCACCTGACAGCCTACTATGTAGTGGGTGAGTCCCCCCCCTTTTTTTTTTTGAGACAGGGTTTCTCTGTGTAGCCTTGGCTATCCTGAACTTGCTGTGTAGACCAGGCTCGAACTCATAGTAATCCACCTGCCTCTGTGTGCCACCACACCTGGTGGGTGAGTCCCTCTTGACTTATGTTTGGGGATAAATTGGGCCTTTGGGGTAGCCAATGCTATACTGCCTGGTCCAGTCTTGGCTGGGAATAAGGACATTTGGGAAGGACTCAGTGAAGCCTGCTGAGGGCGTCTAGGGCTTGGCTACATCAATCTAAAGGTGTTTGCCTCTCCCTTCTGCTACCAGGAGCTCGCTGGTGGCCTCTGCTGGCCTAGAGAGCCGTGGCCGCACCCCATCTCCCTCTCCGACTTGCAGCAGTTCTCCCAGCCCCTCTGGGTAAGCATAGACGGGCGTCAGCGAGCCTTAGCATCATGGCCATCCTTCTTGCCAAGATCTGTTGTGTCGAAAGTTCCTGTATTCGCTCAGATCTGGCCAGACACGGCCACTGAAGGCCTGCTGTTGTGTGGCTGGGTTGATGAGGGGATGGACTGAGGATGCTGCCTACAAGGCCTCTCTATAGGTTGCACTGTAGCTCTCTCAGCTCTCTCAGGCCTGAGCCTCTTCCCAGGGTTCTGCAGTGGTTACCCTCTCTCCACAGCCGGCCCGGTCCCTTTTCCAGCAACAGGTACGGGGCCTCGGTCCCCATTCCTGTCCCCACTCAGGTGCACAACTACCAGCGCATCGAGCAGAACCTGCAGTCGCCAACTCCACACCAGGCAGCCCGGTTAGTGACCCTGACCTTGGTGAGAGCCCTGCCATGGCTGTCCTGTGGGGCAGTCCTGCAGTTTGTCGAATTCTTTTTTTTTTTTTTTCAAGACAGGGTCTCTCTGTGTAGCCTTGGCCATCCTGGACTCACTTTGTAGACCAGGCTGGCCTCGAACTCACAGCGATCCGCCTGCTTCTGCCTCCCGAGTGCTGGGATTAAAGGTGTGCGCCACCACGCCCGGCTAGTTTGTTGAATTCTTATAACCACTGGGGGCTCCTGAGCTCATAAAACCCGTCTTTGCAAGCTGTGTCTGGTGTTTCCTGTAAGCCACAGGAGGCAACTGGTAGTACTTGTAGTAACTGTAAGCCAGCACAGCCAGGAGAAGCTGTGGTTGTGGTGACTGTACCAGCACAGCCAGGAGAAGCTGTGGTTGTGGTGACTGTACCAGCACAGCCAGGAGAAGCTGTGGTTGTGGTGACTGTACCAGCACAGCCAGGAGAAGCTGTGGTTGTGGTGACTGTACCAGCACAGCCAGGAGAAGCTGTGGTTGTGGTGACTGTACCAGCATAGCCAGGAGAAGCTG